>NC_063361.1:9376679-9409095 GCF_021869965.1 Rhincodon typus | reverse complement strand
TCTCTCCCTATTTATTTCAGAACCCCCTTCCCCTCCCCCATTTCTGATGAAGGGTCTAGGCCCGAAACGTCAGCCTTTCTGCTCCCATGATGCTGCTTGGCCTGCTGTGTTCATCCAGCTCTGCACCTTGTTGTCTCGGATTCTCCAGCATCTGCAGTTCCTACTATCTCGCATTCAATGAATGATTGGCTAAGCGTGGTGACTTTCGATACTGCACCTTCGTAGTGGAACAGTTGCAGGTCACTTTCAAAGGATGCACCTTCAAAGCCTTCCTCCCTACCATTCACCAGTGCACAAACGCTCACCTTAGTATGTGATCCAACCCCACTAGGCTCAGTGTCACATTCTCATGAGCACAGTACTGACACAGGCCTGTAGCTTGAGGAGGAAGAAATGGCCACGGTCTGCTGGAGAACACATCCTTATGGAGCCCAAAACAGCCTCTGAACCCAGCCTTTAGTAAGCTGACAGAGATGCATTGGCAAACAAGGTAACTTCTGGCAGGTGTGCCAGAGATTAGGCACAGACTGGAGCGAAGCACAGAGGAGTTCGCTCCAGTTCTGTCTGACGCAGTGATTTTAAACAGCTACCTCCATGAAACCAGCTGTGGCCTCTGTAAAGAGCCACATCCCACAAATCAGTCAGCATCAGTTGGATATATGGAGGGGATTTCACTTGAGCTATGGTTGAATTCATTCATTGGCTGGGTGAAAGGGGGCCAAGGGACCTTGACCTCATTCCAGGGGTACCATCCCCGAAATGGTGATGGAGATGCCAGAAGCAGGAGCAACAGACAAGTACCAAGGGTTTGTCATCTCTGGGCACTCTGTAAGGGACTCAAACTCCTCCATCAGATCAGGTTGAGGAGGTTGCAAAAGACCCATTACTTCACAGCATGCTGTAGGCTCCAGACTACCAGAGGGTGCCCATCAAAGTAATCTGGAGTAAGCAGGCAAAGGAATCAGCAGCCTTCCTTAGCTTCAGCTGCTGATGGGGTTCCAAAGTGTAGTGGTCGGTAGAAAAAGATTAAACAACATTTATGTTACTTTTGGAGCACAGCTGCCAATCTTCTGTCCAACTTGATACTTGACATACATATGCCTTTGCAAGGCAGTCATGAGGTCCCTTCAATCTGTTAAGGCTTTTGTTAATTTATCTTTACATTGTAGGCTACCTTGAGGGATACTGATCACAATACACACTCACATATGTATCATGAGGAGCTGTGCAAACAGTGCTGAAGCTGTCACTCCCTGCAGCCCTCTTGTAAATGGGAACTTAAGCTAAATATTCAGGTTTCACGAGTCAATCATCAGAGTTTAGCCCCTCTGCATCTCAGTTACAGATGAATGACACTTGCAATCTGAGGTTTAAGCATAGCCTCCATGAAATCCCTCATATCTCCATACAGGAATCTGAACAGGAAGTTCTTGGTGCCAAGGAAATAAATTAACTTACAATTAATTACAAATAGAGTATCTTAAGATCTTAAAGTGACAAAGAAAGCGATGTCTTGAGGGCAGGAACATATGAAGCAACAATTAACCATAGTTCTGAATAGTAACATATGTTAATACAAAATCATTTGCTCACAAATCTAGTAGCTACCAGGTTCTCTTTGTCCCAGTTCAGCCCTGGCTTCCTGAAAATGCTCAGCAACAGCACTGACTCCTTCAGTAAGACTTTTTAAAATTCATTCATGGGATACAGGTTGCATTGGCTGGGCCAGCATTCCTAATTGCCACATGAACTGAGTGGTTTGCTGGAGTCATTTCAGAGGATAGTTAAGAGTCAACCACATTGTTGTGTGTCTGGAGTCACATGTATGCCAGTAGTGAACCAGATGGACCTGTAGAACAATGGTTATATAGCCACATTAGGCTAGCTTTTAATTCCAGATGTTCATTCATTCAGATTTCACCATCTGCTGAGGTGGCGCTTAAACCCATATCCCCAGAGCACTAGCTTGTGCCTGTGGATTGCTAGTGACAACACCACTGTTCCACTGTCTCACCCACTCTCTCCATCAGAATCCCTTTCTCTTCATTCCCTCCTCCTTGTTCCAACAGTCAGAGCTTCAAGGCCATCTGACTGCTTAATAATGGCCTTAGTGCATACATGGGCAGCATTGTAGCCCTGTTCGACTTTGGTCAGGGAGTTACACTCCAGAGTTATTAATCATGTTTCTGGGGGTACCCTTGTCAGCCATAAAGCAGCCCTGAAGATCGTACAGGGAGTGAACATTTGAGGAACCTGTGAGTGGTGTACAGCCTACGTAATAGTTCCCTGGTTGGTGGGTGCAGAACTACAGGAATTGCTGCTTGTGGTCACCAACTACATTGGTGGCAGTGAAATCCTATTCTGTTCAGGAATGTGATTGGATTGTGCCAGGGAGCTCTAAGCATCTCTAAGCATCTCATGCACAATCACTTGTCCCTTGTACCTGAGGGAACCCAGTGATAACTGCAAATCTGATAGCTGGGGCACCTTGATACATCTGAGTTCACGGTGAACTGGACAAGCTACTTTTTCTTCATGTATGGGATGTGAGTATCAAAAGTTAGGCCAGAATTTATTGCCCATTCCTAATTGCTTAGACGGCAGTTAAGTGTCAACCACATCACTGTGGGTCTGGAGTCACATGTCGGCCAGACCACGTAAGGATGGCAGATTTCCTTCCCTAAACGGCATTAGTAAACATGGTGGGTTTTTCCCCTGACAATCAACATGGTTTTATTAGACTCATAATTTTATTGAATCCTGCCATGAACATTACCTGGTTCTCTGGATTATTAGTCTAGCAATAATACCACTAGGCCATCACCTCACCTAAAGCATTGCTTTCTTGTAAAGAACATCAGTGAACTCACAAATAGACTTGTGAGCTGCTGATTGGAAGTGCCATGTGCCCAGATGAGTTTTGAAATTAATAGATGGCTAGGAAGTTCAATGCTGCTGTAATCTTCAGTACCACAGACATAGCCCAGCCAACCACACTGCACAATTACAGAACTACCAGCAGGGGGTGGCAGTAAATTACACAGTGTCCCTCATCATGCAAAGACTTCCCATCAACTGACTTTGACTCATCCGACAAGAGAAATTATAACTCTCTCATATGAATCTCCTCATTGAGTCTTACCTGACTAGTTACCCCGTGTCAGTTTACACAGAGTTTTGCCTGTCATGGTATCGGTTCTCCCTTTGTGTGGCCCCGCTGGTAACAGTAATAGTACTGCAATCGGCTAAGGCTATAGCAGTGCTATTGGCTGGTTCAACAAACCACGACTGTTGAGCTGCAAGCATTAAGGTGGTTAGCTTAATTTAGAAACCACTCATCAAAAAGAAAAAGAAGACGCCAATTGGTGTGTCCTGGACAAACAACCTCCCCGCAGAAGTGTCAGTGGTAGCATCCTTTGATAAGTACAGATGTCACACAAAATCCAGTTGCACATCAGAAGAGATCCACCAGCCTGTTATACTGTTCCGATGTGGACCTATATTTGGAGTCAGGTTTGTAGGGGTGGCATGGTGGCTCAGTGGTCAGCACTGCTGCCTCACAGCATCAGGGACCTGGATTCGATTCCAGCCTCAGTGACTGTGTGTATGCAGTTTGCATATTCTCCACATGCCTGTGTGGGTTTGCTCCACTTTCCATAGTCCGCAAATGTGCAGTTTAGGTGGATTGGCTATGCTAAATTGTCCAAAATGTCCAGGGATGTGCAGGACAGGTGGATTAGCCATGGGAAATGCAGGGTTATACAGGGATAGGGTAGGGGATAGCTCTGAGCGGATGCTCTCGGGAGGGGTGGTGTGGACTCGATGGGCCTAATGGCCTGTTTCCACACTGTCGGGATTATATGTTGGACCAGGGTTGGAATAGTTGAAGACTACCCTATTATTGAAGAGACTGTCTGGGCAGCCTACACAATAGGTTATAAGACTCATATCTTCTATAATAAAAGTACTGGACAGGGAGAATATCATCAATATTTATATCCGCCTTCTCTTGGCATGCTGCTTGACAGTGCTGAAGACTTTTGTTCCACTTTTCAGCCATTATTTGCTTATACACAGCTTCAGTCTCCTGAGTCACACATCTTTGGTTCCAGGCCCGGAACATTGTGCATCATTTGGTTGGAGAAGCTAGGGTTGTTCTCCTTGGATGAGAGGTATAGTAGAAGGTTGCAAGTTTAGGAAAGGTTTAAATATGGCAGAAGGGAATACCCTTCCCATTTGGCTGATTGTACAGGATTGGGGGTCACCAATTTAAAGCTCTCAGCAAGAGACACTGCAGCAATGTGAGGAAGAATATTTTATGCAGTGAGTGATGACCTGGAATTTATTCCCAAGAGGTGGTTGAAGTCGGAAAGCATCAATGGGTTCAAAAAGAAATTGGATGGACACATCTCTGAGCAAGTTGATTAGAAAAATAGGTTAATTTAGAAAAAATTTAAATGTAAAAATAAATTTGCAGGGCTAAAGGGATCAAGATTGAGGGAGGATGATTGACTGGATTTGTTATACAGGAAGCCACCATCAGCCTGATGGGCCAAATGTCCTCCTTCACTGCCATATATGACTCTGTAAATCTGGACTGCTAGTCTGGTTGTTGCTTTGTCGCACCTGGACAGTGTAGGAACTTACATGGTAATCAGCTTCAGTGGGTTAAATGTATCTTCTTTGCTGTTTCCTCCCATCTAATGAGGAGTCTTTGATCAACGAATTCAAGGAGGTGCCTTTAACATAGCTTTAAATTGGCCTGTATTCTTCCAGGAGGGATTCACTATTGGAGTCCATAAGGAAATGAACATTCTTCTAATGCCCTGGATAAGAAATTTGGCAATTACTAGTTTGAGAAGTCGAGGAAAGTGGTTATAGTTTGCAGGATGTAGTAGCTTCTGGTTAATGATGATTCCTATGTACCTTCTTTCAGCATCACAGAGACCCGAACACAGATTCCAGTGAGGTTTGGGTTTGACGTCTGATTCCAATTCGAGCTGGTGGGAGCCAGATTTGGGTGCTGTTGGGAGTTGGCGAAGATGGGGAACACATGTCAGGTGCTCATCAGAATCAGCCCTTGTCAGATATTAGGTCTTTGCATTTTTGCTGAGTCTTTCCTTAATGTGCTTGTTAGGACAGATGTCTTGTGATCTCTATTTGCAATGAATTGGAATCCCGTATTTTTAGCTTCATAGCTGAAGACATTCCCAAGGTGAGTTTTTCACAGGACAACAATATCCACATTGCTGTCGTAGAATCTTTAGTATGTAATTCATGCTTAGTCCAGGATAGGTGTTCAATGCTGAGCTGGTTAACTCTTCTTAGTGGACCTTTTTCTCAGTTTTGTTGACCCTGAGAGAATCCATTTTCAAGTGGGTTTTTAGAACTTGGACCATAAGCCTGGTGGCTGGGGTTCAATTACCTTCCTGACAGCATTAGTTTGCAGGTTTTCAAGATGGAAACCTTGCTTTAGCTGGAAGACTATATAGAGTTTGCTGTCTCCCATAAAGGCCAATTGACCATAAACCTGAAGTTCTGAGAAAGGGTCAGACCCGAAACGTTAACTCTGATTTCTCTTCACAGATGTTGCCAGACCTGCTGAGCTTTTCCAGCAATCTCTATTTTTGTTTCTGATTTACAGCATCCACAGTTCTTCTGGTTTTTATAAATCTAAAGTTATTTGTTTGTTGAAATGAAATGCATGTCACTTTATTTTTGAGTATAACTTGGGCATATGATTAATTTTTTCAGTTCATAGGACTTTATAGCGCAATGGGAGACTAATTGGCCTATTGTAGCTGTACTACACTTAAAAAACCTATCCAATTAGTCCCACTGTCCCTTTCCCTATGGCCCTGCATTTTTTTCTCAGTTGCAACTTTTCCTCGAGAGAATTAGCAAAGGCATCACCTGATCAGAGTAGCAAGTTTGTTTTGAAATATATAGATCATATGATAGATATGTCATATTGTCCACGTGGTATGACGATGAATGAAATGACTTCCTTCAGAACTAGCTGGATTATGTTACAGATGGTAACTTTGCATTTGAATGCAGTTAAACTTCAGCCTGCTACCTTTTAGATTTGCTGAATCCAACATAGACACAATTTATAAACATTCAGAAGCCAAATTAGCAATGATGCTATTCAAATTAACAAGGCACAACCTTTTGACTCTAGTCAGTAAACACAGAATATACACCATTTGTCTGTGTACGCATGTTCTAAGTAGCTTTATCTAATTAGAAGCTATTGAGACCCCATTACAACTTCCAGGTAGATGGTCTGATGGTGTAAAAGCAGTGGGCCAGCTTCTGATTCTACATGAATGATTCTATGCTATACTATCTCTCTTAAAACACTCTCTTGCCTCTGTATAGGGAAACTGTTTGTGCAGGCTTGAAGAGGCTATAGTTTTCTTCCATTAAACCATTGTCTCCTGCCTCCACCTCAGACTCATTGTCCTACAGTGATAAGGACAATGTAAAGAATATATGGAGTCAGAGATTTGGGCAGAGGTGTAGTGTAAAGGATTAAAGCTAAATTTAAAAATGGTCAATCTATATCATGTGT
Organism: Rhincodon typus; assembly: GCF_021869965.1. Lineage (NCBI taxonomy): Eukaryota > Metazoa > Chordata > Chondrichthyes > Orectolobiformes > Rhincodontidae > Rhincodon > Rhincodon typus. Next base: position 9,402,518 of record NC_063361.1, on the reverse strand, counting down.
TATGAGGGTTCACATAACACCTTCTAGAGAGAGATAGTTCTGTACAGACTCATGCTAAGCCATGCCCTGTAAATAGTAAACTTACCAACAACTTCATGCCCAGCAGTCTCTATTGACCTTGACCAAGGCCACAACTTCCCTCCAAACCCACTACAATGGTGACAGATGGCAGCTTTGAGCAATCAACCTTGCAGCAGAAGAGGCATAGCTCTGAATCCAAATCTCAATGCAAGAGAAAAGGCAATGGGGAAAAATGTGACTGAAAAGGAGCTGAGTGTGGATTGACTGAGAACGGGACAGTGCAGGAGGCAACTCAAGTAAAGAGAAGCCTAAGACAAAACTCTACCCTTTGCCGGATAGCCTCAAGCACATGAAAAGCTCACCTTGAGCTGAAAAGAGGCAAAACTGGCTCTGACTGTTCACTAGCTACTGGAACATATCACATAGGATTATCAGAGGAAACAAACAAGTATCTTTCTCTATGCAATTGGCAGCATTACAGATGAGTGAGACAGGGCGATGAATGAAGAAAAAAAACCAAAAGAACTGCGGATGCTGTAAATCAGGAACAAAAACAAAGTTGCTGGAAAAGCTCAGCAGGTCTGGCAGCATCTGTGAAGGAGAAAACAGAATTAACGTGTCGGGTCCGGTGACCCTTCCTCAGAACTGGAATTCCTTCTGAGGAAGGGTCACTGGACCCGATGAATGAAGAAACTGTGTCATAATAGGCTGCTCTTGGGGATTTTGATAGTTGTTTCAGCCTTAGAGGAAGTACAATTATAGAAAGAGTGAAATTTAACAGATGTACTCAAGGACTGGAAGAAAGTAGAGATTTCTTTATTGGCTTCATTTCACATGTATTGAGTGGCAAGTAATTGCATGTATGGCAGCATGAAAAATAACTTAATTTAGGATTGCACTGTATTCAGTGTCTTAGAAAGCCATGATCATATTTTTAACAGTCAAGGTTGTACAGTTGCCGGGACATGCAGGGATGAAAAAAAACAAAACTAGGCTTTCATTTGAGGTGATGAGGATTTGTGGAGAAAACCAGTCGAGGCAGTGCAGTTTGTAGGGTACCACAGACGAAGTGTGGCTACACAGACTGGGAAGATGCAAAGGGCAGCAGGAGTCACCATTACACAGTACTCTTGCTGTGGCAGGAAAATGTTACACTTGCATAAAGATTGTCCTGCCAAAAATGTGATGTGCCATTCTGGCAAAGGGGTGGGGAGAGGGTGTCATTTTAAAACTGCTTGCCTGGCAAAAGTTAGTCAGACTCAAAAACAAAATGAAAAACTGGTCAAAACATGTAGCACTCAAGAGAAACTGAAAATGCTAAGAGACATTTCTGGGAGAAATTACAGGATACAATTTAATTAATGTAATGCCAAAATTATGGCAAATGGACACAAAACAAGTCAAATTGGATACTGAACAAGTCCTTTCAGACTTCGTGACCAAAACGATACTTTCTCCAGCCATCTACCATTGATTCCATGGACCAAATGGCATCCAACACAAAGTCAAGGGACTGTTGACTGTTACATTTCATTACAAAGGTAGAGTAATCATGGAAACTCCGTATCTCATTCTGAACCAAGGATGTTCACTACTACATCAGAAAACTGGCACAGAACTAGGATGCATTTATAAATCAGATAAATTGGAAAGTCAAGGAAATCCAAAAGGATTCATGTCAAAATGCCCAACATTAGTTCAGGTTAGGGTATAGGGAAAAAAGCTTGATTCCAGACCAGTGTGCTTATTCACCTCAAGGAAAGGTTCACATCCATTTTCAAATAATATAAGACAAGAAATTGACTCATTCCTGTATCAAGATTAATCTCACCAGTGGCAAAATAACATAGTGGTATTCAGGTATGGTCTCAGTTTCAAAAGTGAATTGGTCAATGTCAATCTGTGTTGAGCTCATTAAACAGTGTAGCAGAAAGGAAAATTGGGCTCATGGTGTTTGTGGATAACAGCCTGGAAATGCTAGCAAAAAGCACTATTTTTACCAGATTAACTGCCCACAGTGTATTCTGGCAGCCAGCTCTGAGTGAATTCATAGCGCTGACAACATACAACACACTATTTAGAAGATACTGTCTTAATTACCTATCCTTTTGGCATTATATAAGCACCCAACATTTTGCAAAGAATAAAAGAATGAACATCTCCAGAGGAATAGAAGCGGTTACCTGACATATGAATAATATTTCACAGGTCAGTCATATCAAAATATGAATACAGCAGTGCTGTGATGCTTGTCAGAAGTAAAGCGTACTCAGTGAGAAATGTGGGTTCCTGCAACCAGATTTTTAGATTACACCATTCATGCACTGGGCATCAGGGCTAATTGTCAAAAATCCGAAGCAACCAAAGATTTTCCATCACTTTGCAACACCTTTGCACTTCAAAGATTCATGGGAGTGGTGAATCAGGTAGGAAAGTGCTTAGCTAATCTGACACAGTAAAATGAATCACTACAAGACAAGACCAAGCATGATGTTAGCAAGAAAATCTACAAATCTCCTTTGAAAGGATAAAGCAAATGGTAAAAGCAATTTCACCAGACATATTAGCCATGCTGACCCAGAACTACCCAACATAGTAGCCACAAATGTATCAGCAGGATGAGGAGCTGTACTTCTTCAAATTCATGAAGATTGTGTTACAACCTGTTCGAGCAATGTTCCCAAGTACATCATAGTTTTAGATGGGATGCGAGGAGAGGTGAACTGGCTCCCCTTCTTTATTCATCTGCCCCCTCAGTTGATTACAACAAGTTTGATTTGAAAAAGGATCCTTCCCTTTCTCCCAAAGACTGAATGAATTCACACTTTAAAAGGAGTCAATTAATCGAGTTTCCTTGAGTTAACAAAAGAATGAATTTAGCAGTCTAGTAAAAGAACGTGCAAGATGAAGTGATAACACAGCACACATGCCTGTAGATTAGGGAAAGGAATTCGAAAAAGATACAAGTTAAAAATAGGTATAGGAATTAATCTCTAAATTGTTGTTGCAGAATAGACAGTTGCAAATGCTGTAGTGTATCATATCTGTAGTATTGATGTTGGTAGTTGAGCAGTTGATTCTGAGACTTGTGGTTTTGCAGGTTTATTGAAATTCTTTTGTCTGATTCCTTTCAATGGTGGCTGGCTGATGGTACCTAGAGCGACTTTTCACTTTCTTTACTCTCAAGGCAGACGTGTTTAATGGTTATTCTCAACCAAGACATTCATAGTACTGTAGTCTATACACTACTACATCAGGCCACTAACATTGTCAGACCATGGATTGCAGTTGGTTTTTAACCCCTGGTTTTTGTATATCCCTGGTAGGCTAAAACACAACCTTGTCTGCAGGAGATGACTTTCTGTTGCAAGGGCGTTTGGGTAGGCAGTCCCTCATAACTGCTTCCTTTTTCAGTCTTTCTATTTGAGTTTTCCCTTACTGTGTACAGCTGTGACATTCCATGGGTCAACACAGGGGTCTACCAGATAGACAGTTATTGAATATTTCTTTGCACTGATCTTTTAAATGTAACCATCTTCTTTTTAAAAATAGATGCTAGAATGAAGGGCTCAGTATATCGTAAATACTTCAGGGCTCTGATCTGTTGCCATGACAATGGAAGACATAGACCAGTTATTATGCATCCAGGTCATTGAATGAAATGGAGCAAGATATGCAGTAATTGAGAAGGAATCACTAGCAGCAATAGAAACTTGTGAGAAGTTTTCACATAATGTATTAAGTCTAAGGTTTGTCATTGAAATACATCAAAAACCAATGATTACATTATTAAATCACAAAGAACGAGTGAAGATCCCACTGAAGGTAAAAAAAATTCTTTGTTTAATAAGGCTCAAAACCACAATAAGGTATTTCTAAAGAAAGTAGTGAATTACATTTGACACATAGTCACACATTCCAGTTGAAAAGCCTACATAAGAAAACATAAATTTCATAAAAGTAGTAGAGTCCTGAATTTAATTGGTGCCAAACTACTTTACCTCCAACAAGAAAGAGATCAGAAGAAACTCAGAAAATGAATGAGAAATCTTCTCAAATATCTTCTTAAAGGTAATTTCTTAAAAGTTGGCCAGAATATGCTCTAAGCAATCCCACTCTCAAATAACACTTCAGGCAGGGAAGACAGGAGTGTGACGGGTGACATGCTGATCTGTATTGAAAGACTGGCCATTCCAAAAGGCCTCTGACTCAACCCTTTGCCAAAGATACAAAAAGGCTACTTGGGTGCTCTAAAATATCATGCCAGATTGCAGAATTCCAAGTGGCAGTCATGATTTCACAATCACTGGAAGAAATGCTTTTAAAGTGTAGCAAGTGAGTAATTCATTGTAATGAGCAGAGGGAACGTTGATGACCCTTTCTTTTTCTGGGAGAAGAAGGAGGGCAAAATCATGGCAAAATAAAAATCCATCCATTGAGTTTGACTGAAAACCGGAAGCAGGCCTCAGAGAGTTGAGAACAAAGATCAGAGGGATTGGTGTAAGCTCTGTAAGGTAGAAATGAAGACAGGAATTTGTGTGGTGGGGGGACAAATGGGGAGTCAACAGGAGTTGGGGGAGTGGGGGAAGTATGGCAAGTGCAGCAGCTGTAGGGGGAGATGTAGGATAATGTGAATAATGTATGTAGTCAGATTCTCAGGGGAAGATGTAGGAAAGGGTTAATGCTGAACATGGACACAGGCAGTTTACATCATCAGTAAGAGACCACATGACAACCAGACTGGAGGCAGCGATGGTTCAGTATTCAGCTTTGTGCTAAGTCTCACATTGTTTGTTTCTATTCAACATTTTTCAAACTAGTTACAGTCTCTATTTTTCATGACCAAGAACTTCACCTAAAACCCATTAGTGTGGCAACAGAATCGCCAATTCCATTTCCCTCTCCAAATGAGACAGATGGTTTGAAATCTAATTATTTAAAACCGAATGATATTGTGCATTTTACCCAGTCATTTTATATTCACATGTACTGACATGAAAACTAGATGGGCTGTCCAAATACCTGAGTTCAGTTTTAAAGTGTCACATTGCTGAATCAGCCCATTGCTTTACTGAAGTAATTAGAGCTATTAATGTTCATTCAATTAGTATTCAAAGCGTCCCAATATAACATCCAGCTACACTTTAAATATTCTTATGATTTTAGATTTACTATAATGTCTATTCTTTAAAATATTTATCACTCTGAGTAGAGAATTTTCTTTGGGAAGAGGCTTGAGTACAAAAAAAAGCAAATCACTGCAGATGCTGTAAATTTGAAATAAAATGATGGCGCAGTATATACATGTACTGTCATTTGATTCTTTAAGATGCCTGGATGGGCATGATAAATATTAAACATTATCTTAATACATAGAGGTTCAGAAAAACAAAACAAACAATTTGATGTTACAAAGTCCCTTTTACAATGAAATGTCAGCAGATAAGTATTGACTCAAATAAATGGTTAATTGCAACACTAAACATTGCCAATTTCCTCCCATTTCAGGTTGCCTGCTTCCATAGCATTATTGGGTGCCTTTGTCCCCTCCAGACTTAATGCTCTTCATGTCCTCCTGCTCAGCTCTTCTTTCAATCATCACAGACTGTAGTTCATCCAAAACTCTACTGCCTTTATCTTAGACCAGGTCAAAAGTCACACGACACCGGTTTATAGTCCAACAGGTTTATTTGAAAACACTAGCTTTCAAAGCTCTGCTCCTTCCTCAAGTGTAGTGTGGAAGAGGAGGTATACCGAAACAGAATTTATAAGCAGAAAGGTACCAACTTTAAAAATGGCTCGCTGACTGCCTCCTGTTGAATCTTTAATTGGGTAGAAAGGAGACATAGATTTCTATTGATTAAAATGCAAATCCCAGAATTTCTTTCAAGTCATTGCCCCAAGATAACTAAAAATTTTATCAGTGTATACAAGAGATGACATCTCAGGTCAGACAATGAATTTTAGGTGTGAGGCCTTGTTTAGAATCTATCTGTGTTTTAACCTGGAGTCAGACTGGTTTTATGTTTTTGAACAAAATAGAATGTATCTGCAAATATACAAACATCTTGGATGAAATAATTCACCCCATAGATTTATATGTGCGTGTGTGTGTGTGTGTGTTTGTGTGTGAGAGAGAGGAGAAGAGAAAAGAGAGAGAGAGAGAGGAGAGAAAAAGAGAGAGGAGAGAGAGACGGAGAGGGGAGAGAGGAGAGGGGAGAGAGGAGAGAGGAGGGGAGGGAGAGAGAGAAAGAGAGAGAGAGAAAGGGAGGGAGAGAGAGAGAGCGAGAGTGAGAGAGACAGATGCTTCATGGTATCCAAATGCCTCCTTCTTTTAAATTTGTGTTTACTTTCCTGTATGACATCTCTCTCATTATTTCTATATGACTTCCTATAATGTTACGACCCTCACTTGGACTCGCCCAATGCTAAAAAGTTATTTCTTTTGTCTTTGGTCTTTTGTGCATTCATGCTTCTTTCATGTGAACATTGGTGGTCATTTTGTTAGGCTCTAAACTGTCAAATTCCCTCCCTTATAATCTCCATTTAAGAGTCAAATATTTCACCAACTTTTTGAATAGCCATCCTGTTATTCTTTTGGCTCAGTGTCCATTATTTTGGATTTCATGCCCTGCATTCATCCATGGATTATCCATGTTAAAAATACATCACAATTATGAATTGTTGCCGCTGGAAAGTCCCTGTGCAGCCATCTAGTTAGCATAGGATCAGACTTTTCTAGGATGCCCTACTTATTTGGAAAACCATGAGCATGCAAAGTCTCAATTTGCTCTTGAATATGGCTACTTCAATGTGGTACTGTAATGCAGATATTGCCGGTAGAGCCATACCTAGACTTGTCCAGGCCACACTGCTGGGGTAAAGACTCAGGTGACAACTGTTCATGGTTTTGATCTCAGTGGTATAAGTGATAGTGCCATCTTTGCATATATTTCTATAATTATATTTTAAAGGATTCTTGGACAGCAACTTTTTGTTTGGAGTTGCAGTTAATATAAAGAAATCGGAAATAAGAAACACTTGCTTTGACTTGGTTAGATCTAGACTGAACTTCTTCTCCTCCCAATATTTTTGCTAGCTTTCCAATGGCTTTGCTTCTTGCTAATATTCTCAATAATTGAATGACCTCGTTTCTGCTCTCTTTCAACAGTCAATGCTCAATAGCATTTAGAAATGAATAGAATGGTTTATAATTGATCAATTTGATCTGAAATCAGACAGTACAATGTAAAAAAGAGCAGTACTGCCCAGTCATATCTCCTCACACCTTCTGATGTGAGAGCTAGGTGTGCTGTTCAAATGCCTGGGCGCAGTCTGAATGTGTCACTTTGCTAACTCAACTGTCTTACACAATTACAGAGCTATTAATCTGCATTCATTTAGAAATCTAAACCCTCTATTATACATTCAGCTACATTTTAAATATCCCAAATGATTTTACATCTACTGTCCTGCCTAATCTTTGAAATATTTGTCAGTCTTGGGTAAAGAGTATGATCTAAACTAAAGATGATTAAAAACATTTAGAATCCATTATAGCTTGTATTCTTTTCTCAAATTAATCATAGAATCATTTAGATGGCAGGTTGTTGTACCTTCTTATAGAATTAACATTCATTGTTTTTAATAGTGAGTTGCAACACTGTACTGTACACCGATGTTGTGCCTGACGGTGCTGGTGCTGTGGGAACTGTGTTTGATATCAGGAATGATGTTTCATTTGCTGGTGACATTATCAATCTTGCACCACTTGTGGGTGATGCTGGTCATGTTGTGGTTAGAGATCCACTAGTCTTGATAATCTTTTCTACTTTTCCAGCTGAACATGGAATCCGCTCCTTCTCAAATGGTGACTGGTTTCAGTTTCAATGATATGACCTTAAGGTTATATTTGCTGGGTTTCAGGTTTTCATTACGGGAGTGTGTACAAGCACAATTTGTCCGTTCAGTAATTTGTATGGTGACTTGGCATGCTGGATGAAGTACGAAACTCATTCTAGCTGGGCATCAATGAGTTACTGTCTTACTTGCTCCTGGTCACTTGAAGGAAATGTTTTGTTTAGCAACTCTGCAGGTGATTTCATGTCAGCCTTGAGAGGTGTAGAAAGTGACATCAAGAAAAAGATTTGAGTTTTCCTTTGTCCCTGAGCATTTGAGGGTTCTCTTGACTGACTGTGTGTCTCTCTTTACACCTATGTCTCCTTTGAGTGATGTGATGATCAATTGATGTCACACACAAACTATTAAGTGCATCAGATCCCATTGTCACATTGTGCTTTCAGGAATATCTTGGTCAGTGAACAGAACGTGTATTGCTAAGATGATTGTTGTAGCTCTCAAATATTTCACCTTTTGGATAATTGTAACTTTGAATCTAGTCTGCAACATTAATATCCTATTCTTGATCGCATGTGAATAAATCAGCTCCCACAGTGTGCCATGGCCTGGGGGCTAGTCCAGTCAATATCATCTCCTCTTTGCTCTGCATTCCTGGCATATATTGCATTCCTGGCATATATTGCATGTAAACACCATTCTTTGCTGCCTTTGTAGATGCCAATCCAGTACACAGCTGATCTGGCTCTGAGCTTACATTTCTCCATTCCATGTGGCATATTTTTTAATTCATGGAATGTGAACATCACTGGCAATGCTAGCATCTGTTGTCAATGCTTTAATTGCCGTTGAATTGGCTCGCTAGGACATATCATTTGAGAGTCACCCACTTACTGTTGATCCGAGGTCACATGCAGACCAGACCAGTTAAGCGCAGCAAATTTCAGTCCCTAAAGAAGATTTGTAAGCCAGATGGGTTTCTACAACAGATGATGGCGGTTTTCAATTTGAGATTTATTAATTAATTGAATACAAATTCCACCAGCTGCAATGATGGATTTTGAACTCATGACCCCAGAGCATTAGCATGAGTCTTTGGTGTACTAGATTGGATTGCCATATTACCATTGTCTCCTCCTGACATATCTCCCGAAGAAACTTGTTCTGCATCATTTTAGGTACAATTAAACTCTGCATCTGGGTAGTAGAACACCATCTTCTGGTGAGAGATCATTTCTGATACACCGTTAATGACATATTGTCGGCTCTTTTTGCAACATGTTTTCAGGCCATCCTTTAATTGTTTGCTGCTGAAAGCATCTGTAACTCTTTGACTTTGATGGTCTCACCTTGAATACAGCTTTGTCAGTGTTACATTCACTAGGTGATGGGCCTTTATATATTTTTTTAAATTGTGTGTTTCTCCACGATGAACTTTTCCTGATAGAGATATGTGTGGAATTTCTCACATCCATACATAGCTGCCACCTGCTCTATTACTATGTTGGCATTTCTGGTTTCAGCTGATGTTTGAGATTTGGTTGTAAGTTCTATCAGCTCTTCCTCTTCTATGGTGGTTTTACCCAGTCCTTTTTTAAAACATATCTGATTGCAGATGTGACATATTTCTCTCTGACAGATGTCTCATTTCACACAAATTCTGTGTGATTATTGAAACTCTTCCATAAGACACAGAGCACTTGTACACAATAGCTTCTCTTGTAGATTTGCTGTGTGTTCTGGCATGAGTTATGTTTGGTCTCAGGTACTGGATCAAACCAAGGAAACTGCTCAACTTTTTCTTGTCTCCTGGAGCTTTCATTTTAGAGATAGCTGTGATGTTTCCAGGACTCAGCCTAACTTTGTCAGGTGTGTACACTATTTCAAAGAACTGGCATTCTGTGAGTCTTTGTGTTTAGCTTTATCCCAGCTTTGTTGTTCCTTGCCATGTTTTCATATCAATAGCAGTCATGACATTTACTATCTACACCATAGGTCTGATTATCATCAGCTATTTTGACTGCCCCTGTACATCCTCATCACGTCTTGTGTCTTTTTCTGCTGGAACAGATCTGTCTCACTTCTAGCCAAAAGGAAAATGCAGGAACTTGCATTGACCAAAAGGTTTGTTGAATGCTATCAAGGGGAAGAATCCTTGTTCAGCTTCACATTCTTGTCGCCATTTCTGGCATTGAGCCTGCTGAAAACATTTGATCCTGCCAGTGTAGTCTTGATCTCTACCAGTGTTGGAGTGGGATAGTGATTCCTCTGTATTGTTTGATTCAAATCTTTAGGATCCAGGAACATTGCTAGCCCTCCATTTGACTTCTCCATTACCCTGATGGAATTTATTCAGCCTGTAGTTTTGATGATTCCAGCACTCATTTTCTTGTTCAAGCTTTCCTTTTAGCTCTTTAGGCACTTTGTGTATGTTGAATCATTGTTTTCTTTGCTGGATCAATATTGATGTAGTATTTTGATCAATAGTGATGTAGTAGTCAAAACCTTGAGGGTATCCACACGTCTTATATGCATATTTATGAAATATTCCTTGCTTCTAATTGGAACACATTTTTCAAATGGTTGAACTACCCTCTACCCTCTGCTGCTTGCCTTAACTCATGCGAAAAACTGCAGCTCTTCACGATAGTTCCTCTCCTGATAAGCAGCACTTTCTGTGGATGATCTGTGGATCGTCCAGTTAATATCTCTTCCTTTGTATTTTTCACTGATTTGGGTTGTTCAGCCATCCAATTCATCATGAGTTGGAGCTACCATAGAGTCATACAGCATGGAAACAGACCCTTTGGTCCAACCAGTCAATGCCGACCATAATCCCAAACTAAATTAGTCCCACCTGCCTGCATTGGCCCATATCCCTCCAAACATTTCTTATTCATGAACTTATCCAATTGTCTTTTCTACAGAATAACTATATCAGCATCCACCACTTCCACTGGAGTTCATTCCACACATGAGCCACATTGCGTAAAAAAAGTTGCCCCTCACATCTTTTTTTTTAACTCTTTCTCCTCTCACCTTAAAAATATGCCCCCTAGTCTTGAAATCCCCCACTCGAGGAAAAAACACCGGCCATTCATCTTTCTGTACCCCTCATGATTTTATAAACCTCTAAGGTCACACTTCAACCTCCTATGCTCCAATGAAAAAAATCCCAGCCTTTCCTTATAACTCAAACCATCCATTCCCAGCAACATCCTGGTAAATCTCTTCTGAACCCTCTCCAGCTTAATAACATCCTTCCTATAACAGGGTGACCAGAACTGGTCACAGTCCTCCAGAAGACGTCTCATCAGTGTCCTGTACAACTTCAACATAACATCCCAACTCCAAAATTTAAAGATCTGAGCATTGAAGTCAAGCGCACTAAATACCTTTTTAACCACCCTATCTATACGTGGTGCAAACTTCAAAGAATTATGTGTCTGAATCCCTAGGTCTCTCTGTTCTACAACACTACCCAAGGCCTTACTTTTAATTGTATAAGTCCTGCCCTTGTTTGTTTTACCAAAACGCAATACCTGTCCTTTGCCCCTGTGGTGCTTGTCCTATCACTTTTACTCAATCGGTCCAGTTTTCCACTCCTTCTATGGCATAATTTGAGTTGATTTTTCAAAATATAATTCAACATTAAATGTGGTAAAATGTTTAGTGTTACTCACAGACATCTACTGTCACCATGTTATATCTTCTAGTTCCCAGAAGTTTGAAATAATCACAATTTTGAACTCAAAAATGCAGGAGTTTCATCGAGTGTATTTCTTACAGGTTTTCGTGTGGTTTTAGGCTGAGATATTGGTGTTTGACTCCTAACTGCAAAGCAGCAGTAAATGTGGTTCCCTCGATGTAGATCCACTAAACAATTAATGTATAACGGATGGATACCCATATGTTGAGTCAGGCAGCAAAAGACATGGAGGACTGTGTGTCAAAGAAGTCAAACTGGGTGTTCCCCAACAGGAAACCTTGGATCAACCAGGAAATCCACTCCTACTGAAGACCAGGCTTACAGCATTCAAGTCGAACAGCCCAGACCGATAGAGGAAATGCAGATATGACCTGCGCAAAGCCATCAGAGATGCTAAGAGGCAGTATCGGACCAAGTTAGAGGCCCAAACCAACCATAGACGATCCCACCGCCTGTGGTGAGGCCTACACAACATAACAGGAGACAAGAGACATATCCCCCCCAATGCTTTCTATGCTCGGTTCAAGCAGAATGCCAGCGGCGTGGTGTCAGCTGCCCCAACAGCCCTGAATGCACCTGCTCCCCCCGTCACTGCTGCAGAAGTCAGATCAGTTTTCCTGGGAGTCACACCAAGGAAAGCGACAGGCCTGGATGGAATGCCCGGCCATATGCTTAGATCTTGTGCGGACCAGCTGGTGGAGGTATTCACTGATATTTTCAACCTCTCCCTCCGACAAGCCGAGGTCCCCAACTACTTCAAGATGACCACCATCATCTCAGTACCAAAGAAAGCACATGCAACATGCCTTAACGACTACTGCCCAGTGGCTCTGACCTCCATAATCATGACGTGCTTCGAGAGGCTGGTCATGGCCCGCATCAACTCTAGTCTCACAGCCTGCCACAATCCCCAGAAATTTGCCTGCTGATGTAACAGGTCCACAGCAGATGACATTTCCTTGGCCGTGCACTCACCCCTGGAACATCTGGACAACAAAGACACCTACGTCAGACTCCTGCTCATCGACTACAGCTCTGCCTTCAACACCATTATCCCCTCTAGACTGATCTCAAAACTGTGTGACCTTGGTCTCGGCTCCGCACTCTGCAACTGGATCCTCAGCTTTCTCACCCATAGACTACAATCAGTGAAGAAAGACAACTTCACCTCTTCCACGATAACCATCAAAACTGGAGCTCCTCAAGGATGCGTCCCCAACCCCCTACTGTACTCCTTGTACACCCTGTACACCCATGACTGTGTAGCCAAATTCCAAATGAATGCCATCTACAAGTTTGCTGACGACACCACCATGGTAGGATGGATATCAAACAGCGGTGAGTCAGAATGGAGAAACAAGATAGAGGGCTTGGTGATGTGGTGCAATGATAACAACCTCTCTCAGTGTCGGCAAAACTAAAGAACTGATCATTGACGTCAGAAAGAAAGAAGGAGAATATGCTCCTATCTATATCAATGGAGCTGAGGTTGAGAGTGTAGAGTGTGTCAACTTCCTAGGAGTGACAATAACTGACAACCTGTCCTGGACTTCCCACATAGATGCAACAGTAAGGAAGGTGCAACAATGCCTCTTCTTTCTCAGGCGGCTCAGGAAATTTGGAATGTCCATTAGGTCCCTCACCAACTTCCACAGATGCACCATTGAAAGCATACTGTCTGGGTGCATAACAGCCTGCTACAGCAACTGCTCTGCCCAGGACCGTAAGAAACTACAGAAAGTGGTGAGGACAGCCCAGACCATCACGGAAGCCAACCTCCTATCCAATGGACTCCATTTACACCTCTCATTGCCACGAAAAGGCTGCCAAAGTCCCATCCCACCCCAGTAATGACCTCCTACAACCTCTTTCATCGGGCAGAAGATACAGAAGCTTGAACACACACACACGTACAGGCACAAAGATTTTCAAGTCTATATTATAAACCTGCAGTTTCGCACAAATGTCTGTTTCCATCTTTCCCTCTGCACTCTCTCTCTGACTCGAAGTCAATTCCCCATTGGGTAAGAACAGAGCTTTTAAAAAATAAAACCACCATCAAATCACCAATGTCACTAAATAAATTAAGAAAGTACAAGCACTGCCTGTCAGGGGCATTGCAATAATAAGGAAAGGGAGGGGTTTAAATTAAAGTGGAGTTGTAGACAACCCAACATTTTTTAATCAGCCTGTTCAGAGGAGTTATACTTATCTATGAAGTAGATAAGACTTGAACCCAAGCTTCCTGACTGAGGGACAAGGACACTACTACTGTACCACAAGACCCTCAGAACCCAGCTTTCTGTTTTCTCTTTTTTTTCTGTTCAGAAATGCTTTTACACACCTCTGGAAATTTTTATTTTAACCACAACCAAATCATTCTTGCTACATAATAAAATGATAAACATCAAGCCTCACCCATCAAGTCTAATGCAATCATAATAAATATAGGGGAGGGCTGAGAAAGAGGAGGGAATTAAAGTAAAATGGAGTTGGAGGGGAAATAGTGCAGTCCAACCCCAGTGGTGCTTACCTCTCTCTGAAAGCTTCAAGGGTATTGTGTGCTCCTTCTCCAGGGATACCTGGGTGCAAATGTAGCTGTGGAAGAGGGGCAGGCACTTGACAACTATATCCCCTTCACAGGCTGCTTCCTGGACCTGTTCATGGCCACCTTAGCCAGGACCAGGCCCACGATGAGGTTCTTCGACTTTGTAAACACAGCTCTTTTTAAATTCAAAAGTGTTCATAAACTCGACAGAATGTTTTGTTTTTTCATCACCAAATCACCCATGATACTTTTCATCCATTATCTGCCACCACTGAATGACCTGTACTTCTGACTAAGAAATTATGTGCAACACCCAACAAGGGCATCAAAGCTGAGGGCGAAGGAAGGGGCTAAATCAAAATGGAATTGGAAAGGGAGAGCCCAGCTCTTTTTTTTTAAATATCTGAAAATATTATCACACAAAGCTGAGTGGCTTTTCTCCCACCACCAAATCAACCTGTGCTTATTTTTTCATCAATTAACCACCACCAGTAAATCACCATGTTTTCCAACTGATTACATTACATGCAAAGTCCGTTAAGAGAAATCCAGTCATTGAAAAGTGGAGGTGAGAGCTAAATCAAAATGGATTTGGAAAAGGAGATAAGGCACCTATCTCTAAAAGGATTGAGAATACTGGGGACACCATGTGCCTCCTCTTTGAGGACATGCAAGCATGAACATAACCAGAGAAGAGGGACAGACAGACAGCAACTATGAAGAATCCAGCTTTTCTCTTCACTTTTTTATATAAGTGCTCTTACACACATTTTTTTCCTGTCACCAAATCACCCATGATATTATTTCACCTGTTAACCATCACCATTAAATCGCCCATGTTTTCCAACTGATTCATTTGTATGCAAAGCCTATTAAGGGGATTGCAGACTATCAAAAGTGAGGGGGAGGTCGGGAGAGGGGGCTAAATCAAAATGGAGTTTGAAGAGTAGAGAAGGCACTCCGTCCCCAGCAGTGCCCACTTTTCTCTAAAAGCATCGAGAGTACTGGGGACACAGTGTGGTCTCTCTCCAATGAGACCCAGGCATGAACATAGTCACAGAAGAGGGGCAGACAACCGGCAAATATGAAGAACTCAGCTTTGTTTTTATACCCAGAAGTGCTGTCACACGGTGTGAGTGACTTTCCCACTATCAAGTTACCATGACCTTTTCTGTTTTTTTTGAGCTACTAACCGCAACCAATAAAACACCCCTGCAGCCAATTAGCTACTTGCAAGAAAAGCCTGTTAAAAGCTATGCAAACTGTCAAAAATGAGGAGAAGATAGGAAGAAGGGGAAGGGACTAAATCAAAATGGAGTTGGAGGGAGAGAAGAACCCAGCTCTTAAATGAGGATTCCAATAAGCATCATCTATTCTCAATAACGCTGGCATTTTTCTGCTTGACCCTTAAAAGGACTTACATTTCTAACACACAAGATCTGAAAGAGATCACAATTGCTTTACAAAAAGAAACCTTCTTGTTTACATTTTAAAATGGACTTTGCTGGATGAAACTATGGCCATCACCAAGCATAATACAAATTGACTCTGGAAAGTTCCACTTAGCAATTACCAGGGTAGAACTCAATCCTACCTGGAATCTCACATATTCCATTGTTTGGTCATTTCTGGTAAACCAACATAAATCAGCTGTCTCCTCAGCAAGATCCTGTAAACAACAGGGAGCTATAGAAACTCATTATACCTGAAGTGGAGCTAATGCCTTAACAATTACCTCATACAACAACTTTTTTTTTATTACAGCTATAGAAATTGCCCTGCTAGCTAGTGACTTATCATTAAACGGATGGTCACATGACCTCAGATCTTGGTCTCTGAGAAAAGTTTTAATTGCACACTTTCTAAACCGTGCTTCCATTCTGCAGAAGTCTCATTTTCTGTTAACATCAAGGCAATGTGCAGAAATCCATGCTCCAGGCTGAGCTAAGCCTGCTTCAAGTCCAACATCTCCTTGAAGTTTCATTCTCTGAAGATTTCAGTTTTTGCTGGAAAATTAAAACAAGTCTGCAACTTGAAGGAATTCTGAAACTTCAGTCAATAACAACCACCTGAATCCAAACTCCTACAGAAAAGAACCTTCAAAGAACACTGACTTTCTGGACTCAGGCCAAGGGAACAAAAATACAAATTCCTAATCGTAGCCTTTTGTTTTCTTCTTTTACATTTTTTAATTTCTTCTTTGTAATCTTGTGAGAATGTATACAATAAAACCCTTTCAAATCTCTGAAAGCTTGTCAAAAATCATCCCTTGTTTTTGAGTACATGAATTAACCATATTAATGTTTTAACCCTAAAGACAGCTTGTTACAGGAGCACAGCAGGCCAGGCAGCATCAGAGGAGCAGGAAAGTTGACATTTCGGATCAGGACCCTTCTTCAGAAATGAGGGAGGGGGAAAGGAGCTCTGAAAGAAATAGAGAGAGGAGGGTTGATGCTGGGGTAGGTAGGTGGGATAGTGATAGGTGAGTGCAGGTAGGCTGTGGTGAGGATTGGTCAGTGAGGTGGGAGGAGCAGATAGGTGGGAGAGAAGATGGACAGGTTGTGTCAGGTCAAGGAGGTGGGGATGAGAGGGACGGTTGGTCATGGGATGAGGCTGGGGTGGGGAGATTTGAAACTGATAAAGTCTACATTGAGACCATTGGGTTGTAGGCTCCCAAGGTGGAATATGAGGTGCCCCTCCTCCAGTTTCCGTGTGGCGTCATTGTGACAATGTGGACTTTACCAGTTTCAAAATCTCCCTCTCCAACCAACCCTCCCTCTCATCCCTGCCTCCTCGACCTGACACAACCTGTCCATCTTCTCTCCCACTTATCTGCTCCTCCCACCTCACTGACCAATCCCCACCACTGCCTACCTGCACTCACCTATCACCATCGCACCTACCTATCCCAGCCCCACCCCTCCTTTCTCTGTTTATTTCAGAGCTCCCTTCCCCCTCCCCCTTTTTGAAGAAGTGTCCCGACCTGAAACGTCAACATCCCTGCTCCTCTGATGCTGCCTGGCCTGTGTGTTCCTCCAGCTCCACACTGTGTTATCTCTGACTCCAGCATCAGCAGTTCTTACTATCTCTCAGCTTGTTACAGGTTGTTTTAAAGACAATGCACTTCCCATTGCAGAGGGTTTGAGTGAAGCCCACAACAAGCAGTGTTCACTCCAATCTTCTCTCTGGCTGTGTGACCATCTGATGTCAGTGCACTGCAGTGACCTCCAGAACCTGGAGGCAATGTCATGATTGCTGATCATTGATAACTGTGTGCAGAACTTGGAGCACATGCACAGTTTAAATGGAATGTTTACCACAGGTCATTTCAAAATGAACAGAAGGAAAATGAATTCAAAACATTTGTCTTATGAACAGAGGAGGAGAACAATAAAAGAATTCAATTTACCTCTTGCCATCTATGTTAATAATATATTAATATTATTTATGGAAATTGGATTTTTTTCAATAAAAAGAGCCAAGTAGGTTTTCATTAGTCCAGTGAAGTTAATTCTTTATAAGAGCCAAGATGTCATTAGGACAGTGACCTAAATGCATCATTTCCAAGAAAGCTTATGACTTCTGCCAACTGCCTTGCTGACTCCTATGGTATTGATGGATAAATTGTTTAAAGAATTAAGTTTATGATAGATAGACAGAACATATTAAAGAAATTATTTCAGTTTTCTCATCAGAGCAGAAGGTTCAAAGTTTTAGTTCAGACAAACCCAGAGTTCAGTTCAGAAGAGATCAGTTATTCTCATAGTGGACGGACAAACTTTTTCCAGAACAATTCAGGAGAGCCAGTCACCTCAGCAGAAGTGGTTCCTGTTCTGTGGAATTTCCACGATGGGAAAGCATTATAGAAATCTTCAAGTTGTTAGAAGTGAAAAATGTTGAGGCCATCAGAATTGTAAGAAGTTCATGCAAATGGACTCAGAAAGGAATCATCAGATAAGAAATCTCAGGACTCCAAGGGAAAGTGTTTCTTAAGTAAAGATTGAAAAAGAAAACAGACATAGGGTAATATTTCTTTGGGATTGAATATCTAACATAGTGTGGGGAAACAGGTTGTCACTTTATTTGACGTTTGTGATGTGATCTTTTCAACTGTATATAGCTTTGATTTTCTTCTTTAGTGTAATAAGCTTATGATCTGTGATTAAATTACACCTGCATCCACGTGAATATGTTTCAGTGATAGCTGCATTAACCAGGGAACTGCTTAGCTCACTTGGCTGGATAGCTGGTTTGCACTACCGATTGATGCCAACAGCAATCCTGCACATTCCTGTTCAATTCCTGCACCAGCTGAAGTTACCATAAAGGATTCTCCTCATTACCCTCACCCCTTCCCTGAGCTGTGGTTAAGCCACCACCAGTCATTTTTCTCTAATAAGACAGTAGATCTATGGGCTGGTATGACAATGACAACTTTACCTTTCCAAAATTAACCAATTGGAACAGTTAAATATATGATCTAACAATTCAGGTTTCATTCTAGGATCTGACCTTTCGAATTTTAGCATTGGCTGTGTTCTGAGATGTGCCTTTAAGAAGGTTTTGTTCTGTCATTCTTTTTGACAGCAAGTGTTGTAAACTTGGAACTGAGCTGTCTGCTCTGAGCCCAGCTATTTTTGTTTTTTGTTAAGTTGAAACAATAGAAGCAGCCTGAAGGGTGGGGTAAAGTTTCCACAGAACCAGGCTTTTCGTTTTCACTTTCAGCAGTTACTGGGGTCTTAAAGCTAGATGTGAAAGCTGTTACTCCTCTCTCTGTTACAGCTAAAAGCTTGGGTTCTCTTCCTCCAGCTAGAATTGCATGTAAGAACATATATTTTACTGATTTTGCTTTTGCCGAGGATGTGTTTATGGAATGTTGCTATATTAGAACTGCTATATTAGAACTCTATTATTCTGTTAAGTTTTCCAGTAGAATTGTTACTTCCAATTGTTCTTTCTTCTGTTTGTATTTTAATTATAGTGTGAGAATTAATGTAATTTGCTTCAAGCCTGGTAGTTTGACCAATCGAGTTGCATCTGATCAAATGCCTTACACTTGACTTTTAAAAATAAGAAAAAGCTGGGGTCAAAGCTATCTTCTTAACATATTTTGAGGGGATTTGGTCTGGTCCATAACAGCTGGGATCATAACACCTTCTCCCTTACCAGTAACATAACTAATTCACAGTAAACAACAGTTCAACCTGCAACTGTACAGACCAGAAGCTTGAAAATTGGTTATTTAAGAAATTGTTCAGCATGTTCCTACTTTAAGCTGCAGTTCATTGATATGGGCCATACAATGATTGAGGCTGAAGTATACCCTGATGTCTGTGCCAGATGTGAAAATGTAAAAATGCAGAACTAAATGTTTCATGATTTTATTATAATAACTTATTGTGGGCCAGGGAATGGCAGATGGAGTTTAATTTAGATAAATGTCAGGTGTTGCATTTTGGTAAGGCAAACCAGGGCAGGACTTACAAAGTTAATGGTAGGGCCCTGGGTAGTGTTATTGAATAAAGAGACCTAGGGGTGTAGGTGCATAGCTCCTTGAAAGTGGACTCACAGGTAAACAGGGTGGTAAAGAAGGCGTTTGGCACACTTGCATTCATTGGTCAGTGCACTGAGTATATGAGTACACAGACATCATGTTGCAGCTGAATAGGACATCGGTGAGGCCACTTTTAGAATATTACGTTCACTTCTAGTCTCCTTGCTATTGGAATAATGTTGTTAAACTTGAAAGGGTTCAGAAAAGATTTACAAGGATGTTACTGGGAACGGACGGTTTTAATTATTGGGACAGGCTGAATAGGCTGGGCTATTTTCCCTGGAGCGTCAAAGGCTGTGGGGTGACCTTAGAGAGATTTATAAAATCATGAGGGGCATGGATAGGGTGAATAGCCAAGGTCTTTTACCTGGGGCAGGGGAATCCAAAACTAGAGGGCATAGATTTAAGGTGAGAGGGGAAAGATTTAAAAGGGATCTGAGGGGTAACTTTTTCATGCAGAGTGTGGTGCATGTATGGAACAAGCTGTCAGAGGAGGTGTGGAGACAACAAGGTGCAGGGCTGGATGAACACAGCAGGCCAAGCAGCATCATAGGAGCAGAGTGTGGAGACGGGTACAGTTATAACATTTAAAAGGCATCCGGATGGATAAATGAATAGGAAGGCTTTACAGGGATATGGGCCAAATGCTGGCAAATGGGACTAGATCAGTTTAGGATATCTGGTCAGCATGCATGAGTTGGGCTGAGGGCCTTATTTCCATCCTGTAAAACTTTATGACTCTATAAAACTTGGATTAAAATGGCAGTCTGATAAAATAATGATAATTTGAAAATTACAAAAAGACTGAAGACTTGACCTTCAGTGAATGAAATACTCACTCAATTTCTGCACACCCAGTTTTTTTTTCACTTTTTCTCTTTGAAGTTCACTCCCTACCCTTGAAAGCATCAACCTTGTGCTGGATCCACAGGTACCTGTCTCCAGTTGCTTGCCCAATATGTAAATCTTGACATCAGGTTATTCCTCCACTTCGGATTTCACAACAGAACCACGAACAAATACACTTACAACATGAAACACTGGATACTAGTGAGGAGCTTTGACGGATAATTCGGTCCTTAACCAGGATGCAGAAGTAAATTTTAAGTAACCTGGAATCACTCCAACTGAGATCAGCTAACTCAGCACTGAGAATGGATCTCCTTAATCAGTACGTCACAGATAGGTTCTCACTGGATCCACTGGGAGTTTATGGGATCTAATGTACAGACTTAGCATACCACAAAAGCCTCAAGTGGCGGCACAGCCTTTTCAAAACATTGATTTTTCTATCCAGTGGAATAAATCCATGGCTTCAACATGAACCTCTTAAAAAAAAGCTTCAAAGAAAGTCTGCTTCCTACAGCTCCCCTTTGAATGATGAACGACAGCGAACACCCCTAAAATATTTCGGACATTACAAATCACATTGAGAAGCTGACATGTTTCACCCCATGCATTTGTTTGGGACAAAAGTACCTTGCGTAGCTTCACAACTCCACAAACAGGAATGAAAGCAAGAATTGGGACTGCATAAAGGTGTAGAGCTGGATGAACACAGCAGGCCAAGCAGCATCAGAGGAGCAGGAAAAATGCTCCTTGTTATCTCAGATCCTCCAGCATCTGCAGTTCCTACTATCTCTGAAACAATTGGGACTGCATGTTGTCCAAACAGAGCTAAGGCCTGCAGTTCTGATACTTTACCTTTTTATTTCTCTTTCTCTCATTTTAATAGTTTTGCATTTTTATATAAGAATCGTGTGATATGGGATAGGGCAGTAGAGTTGAAGTAGAAGATGAGCCATGATCTTATCAAATAGTGGAGCAGGTTCGAGGGACAGCTCTCATTCCTGTTTCTTATCTTCCCCTTCTGACTTTGAAAGCAGATACATGTGTGCTGCTATGCCATTTTCTCCACTTTTTTTGTTATTGATGACTGATCAAAAGCAGCAGAAAACCTATAAAGGCAACACTGTCCAAACATTCAAAATGATAACGAAGGCTGTCTTGCTCTTTTGCTCAAACATGTAACTGACACTTGAGGAAATCTATCAGCAAGTTTCCTATCAGAGTCTCCAAGCCAAGCTATTGAGTCATCTATACTGGGGGGGGGGGTTCCTATTTTTGAATATACAAAAATATGAATTAAGAGTTGCAGCTAGCCACTCTTTAAAACCTACTGTTTAATATTGAATGTGCACTCTTTCCCCACAGGGATATGTCCTACTTATTGAAGCTTGAAGAAATTAAGCACATGTTGAAAATAGCCAAAGCTTAGGGCCCTACAACAATGCACAAAGGGTATTACCAAAATTTGACTTATTAAAATTGAAGTTTATGGAATGCTGTTAGACTTCCCAGTGCCTCACCATCTATTCACTGGCAGACTGCCCTTCAGGATTATCTGGGACTAAATGGAATGTGAAAGATCCCAGTGAGAAGCTTGTTCCTCTAGTCCAGCCAATGACCTCATTTGGCTGGTCAGTCTGATTGGTTGGAATGCTGGCATCCTAGTTTAGTCAGATGCTGCATCACTGAGTCTACCCGGAAAGTAACTAGATTTCACTATCCCATCAACATTCAATTCACTTCAGCCACTGTGCACAAACCTCTTGAAATCTACTGCACTAATTTCACTAATAACAGTGATCCTGTCTGGTGCATAACCCTAAGCTGGATATCTACCTTGTAAATTTATAAAATTTAAACCTGATAGTGGTGCCTGAGATTTTAAAAACTGGAAGTAATGTATTTTGGCCGTTTCAGTTCCTAATGCATTGGTTTATTAAAAGTTTCACTTCATTTTTATGATTAGTTGAAATACTAAACACAATTCCAGCCTGACAGTAGAAGTGAAGTCCTTGGCATTTATATATAGTAAACAGCTCATCTTCCCCTGACTTTGCCTCAACTGTGCAATGTCCGTAACAGGAAAAAGGAAGGGTTCATTGGGATTAAATGTCCTTTGTATCTCATATATTAACACAGAGGAGATGTTCGGTCATTATTTTTGGAAGCTATTTAACTGAAGAAATTGCCCACCACTGTGTCTCTGTCTAGTCGTCATGGAATGTAGGTCAAGACTCCATAAATTGGGGATCTTGACTTCACCTGGAGTTGTGGCACAAACATTGAATTAGGACAGGAGTAGACCTTCAAACCTGATCCACTATTCAATATGATAATGGCTGATCATCCAACTCAGTCCCCTGTTCTCGCTTTCTCTCCCATACCCTTTGATCCCTTTAGCCCTAAGAACAATATCTAACTCCTTCTTGAAAATATTCAATGTGCTGGTCTCGACTGCTTTCTGTGGCTGAAAGGCTGATGACTATCTGCATGGGGAAAATAGTCTCCTAGCCTACCATGTATAATTAAACCCCGAGCCCTGGTTCTGCAAGATTTTTGAGTTACCAACATAGAAGTGGGACTGATTTCTGACAACTGTGCGGTTCTTCTAAAGCTGATGTTTTGTTTTGTTTTGTTGGTAGGTGTGACCTAATGTCTGAGGTCTGATTTCTGTGGCAAAAAAAATGCGCATGAATAGATTTGCTTTAATTTTTAGAGAAACTGACTTTTTTTGGTCACACCCTGTTTTGCAACTGAAGTCCCTCCCATCGCTGAACAACTGGATAATGTACTCCCCAGTCCCCGCGAGGTCACACAATCTCGGGTCACACAAAATCTGAGGCATTTAAGTGGGATCACAGGAAGGCGTTCAGGAAGTAGTGATGTGAGTTTCTGGGTAGCCATTGGATGCAGACGAATGCTCTGTGCTTTCAGCCATAACAGTGAGTGCAGGCTACATGCATATTCTCCAGGGAACAGCACACCTCCAGCAGATCCTCTCCAACTGAAGCCTCAGCCTCAGCTAATAATCAAAGGACTTCCAGAAAACTTTAAATCAAAAGACTAATTATAACATTCACAGCAGTGTGTGCCTATAATCTGTACCCACTCCTTTCCTGGGCTTCCCAGCTGGAGAGAGCAGGATCTATGTTACTGTCTGACACCATCCTCTGCTTCCCCCCCCAATTAAAAATTTATTAATCGATCACAGTTAGTAATTTAACTTTATTATTCAACTATAACCTTCATTTAACTCATTATCAACAGCTGTTAAACAGCTTTCAACTTACCATTACTTACTTTATTAAATACAGCACTATTTTTTGACTTCCTAGAAAACATATAATTACAGTTAATTGACATTTATTGCACACATAACTATTGTACATTATCGAAAACATTTTACAATAAAAAAGTGTTGTTTAAGATTTGCAACGGTTAAATTATTTCTCTAATTATGCAGATAGACTGAGACTGAAACTCTGACTGAGGAAGTTTTGAGAATCAGCTTCAAGCGGAAGCCAGAGACAAACAGCAAAGGAGAGAGAGCGACCGAGAGCAAGTTCTGACCCGCAGAGGAAAAGAGAAGCGAGAGACAGATATGCGGGTCAGCTTTCGGACGTCCCATTAAAGGTTAGAGCACAGGCAGAGACCACACAGTACGGAGCTGTCAGGACTCACTTCAATCCCAGGGAGGGGGTATTACATCAACATTCAAGGGCACGCTGCAGAAACTGTCCAAAGGGAGGGGAAAATGCAGGAATTCCAGCCACGTTTGGAAGAACCTGTTTGCTGGACTAAGCCGTTGGAGCACAGCCCTTTTCTCTAGAAGATGAAGTTTCACCTAGAAGCAGAAATTTCAGGTAAAAATAATTTTTAATCCAAAGGTTATAGTTTTTTAAAAATGCCAGCTCATTTCACGAGGATTTTTTTCTCTTTAGTAAGTTATTTAAGAATCAAATTGTTTTAAAATAAAACTTTGGAAAGCATCAAGCTTCATTCTACAGTTTTATTTTGTAAGCTCGCGTTCATTGTTCAAAGCGCACGTTATTGCCGGTTGACGTTTTAAAAACGATCGAGACTGAGGAAGTGTTTCCGCACTTGGGTTGGTACGTATATTTACATTAAATAGGGCACTGCTGGAAGTTTGGACTGAAGACATTTTCCATGAGCCGAGCTGAATTCAAAACAAACCGAAAGCACTTCTCAATCAGGTCACCCAGAAATAGTAGTAGTTGAAAGATGGCTACTAATGAACACAAATTCCCCTAGGTTTAAATGCTTTATTTACACCATAATTTATTTATCAATATAATTAGCACGCATCCTTTAAACAAAGGGGAGGAAATAATACATTCTTTGGAAAATGTTGTAATTAGAATTTCTGTATAAATTGCTGTATAATGTCACAGTAATATTTTGTTATTGACAATAATTAAACAATCCTTCACACATCACGGATTGCACTGATGATTGTTGTGACCACATTGACAGTTTCTGTTCATATAAAGTGCAAACGTGAGACAAAGCATATTTTTTTTGAATAAAAGTGGTGCTTTGAACATGACCTAATTTTAAGGCTTCAAGTGATGACTGAATCGTCAATGTCAGGCAAAAAGTTGTGAGATATTTTCCTCCAAGCACAGGTTGCAAGCTCTTTCAGAGGTGTGCAGCTTTCTGTCAGTAGCATGCTTTCATTTACTGAATGAACATTTTATTTTGTTAACGTAAAGAAGAAAGTATTCAATACAACAGTGCAAGATTAGAAAAACTGTAGGAGGAAACTTGCAGGCGGACCAAGAGTTGCAAAGGCAGAAATTCTGATGTGGCCTAATATCTGTGCAAAGTTTTATCCAATTTATTTCTGCTTATATATAATATAAAGTGAATTTCCCACAATGGCAGTGTGCTGTTTTATAAAATGGGCAGAGTTTCTATACTACTAATACTCCAATAGTTACAAAGCAGTGTTGCAGCTTGACAATATTATTCTGACTCTTCAATTCATCAGTTTGTCAGGAAATGGGTTTTTTCATCTATTATAACATAGATGCAGATGAGTTTCAATACAGGGCAGTGTGATGTGATGTATTTTGGCAGAAAGAATATTGAAAGACAATATAAAATAGAGGGTACATTTCTACGGGGAGGGGGGTCGAGGTGCAGGAGAACAAGGGAGAAACAGTTCCTGCCCATAAAAGGAACAAAAACAAGAGGGTGTATTGTGGTGATACTATGGCTGAACGACGTGTATTTTGTTCTTTTTTAGGAAGAAAGGTTGAGATAGAGCCAGAGAGCAGT
>NC_063361.1:9351896-9376179 GCF_021869965.1 Rhincodon typus | reverse complement strand
GGGCTCAAAGGCAATAAAGTAAACAGTTGGTGAGGCCTTGGTTTGTTTTTAAAGTTGGAACAATAGAAGCAGCCTGAATGGGTGGGATCAAGCTCTAACAGAACCAGACTGCTTTCAGCAGTTGCTGGGGATCTTGCAGATGGATGTGGAAGCTCTTATTCCTCTCTCTCTGTTACAGCAAAAGACTGTTTTTTTTTTTCCTGCAATTAGAATTGCTTGTGAGACAATCTATTTTACTAAATTTGCCTTTGTCAAGAGTGTGTTTATGGGACATTACTATATTGAAACAGTAAATTAGTAGTAGTTAAAAATATATATATTATTCTCTTAAGCATTTCAATAGTTACAGTTAAGCCAATTTTTTAGTTTTACTTTGTCTGTATTTTAACTGTAATGTAAAAGAAAGTGTTATGCTTTAAGTTGAGTAGTTTGACAAATCAAATTGAATACAATGCCTTACACTTACCTTTTAATAGAAGTAAACATTAGGGTATAGGCTATTTTAATACATTTTTGAGGGGGTTTGGTCTAGTCCATAACAATATATTTAATGTGATCTACAAAAGAAAGAAGGATGAAGTGAGGAAAAACCTTTTCCTTCTGTGAGTAGTTAGGGTATAGAATGCAGTATCTGGAGGTGTGGTGGAGGCAGGTTCTGTTGAGGCATTCGAGGTGGCATTGACTGATTTATTTAGATTAAAAAAATGTCCGAGGGGATGGGGAGGGTGGGAGGGAAATGCAAGAGATTGGAAATGGGTAACAGAACTCATTTTAACAAGCTGCAGTCATGATGGGCAGAATGTTCTCCACCTGTGCAGTAACGCTTCTGTGATGTACAACGGGATAAATTTCTGACTAGATAAGACACTTAAAATATGTGTTCCGACATTATGGAGAAATGCAATATCTGGTGTATCATAAACTCTTATAGAGCAGGTTATTAACTTTCTGGGCTATGCTCAATAAAGATATCAAATGCAACTAAAGTTCAGGCTGCCATGGATGGAGAAGAAACCAGCAAGGATAGTCACTCTTGGTTAACGTTCAATGGTCCCTGCTGGAAAGTTTGTGTGTGTGTGTGTGTCGGAGTGGGGTGGTATTCTGGGTTAGCTGTGATGCCTCTGTGGTACAATAGCCTACTGACAATCATCTTTTTGCTAAAATGGGAACCTTTGAGTCATCCCCTACAGAGGAAGAAAGGAGAATACTGGAAAGCAACACCTTAAATTAATTTTGGACCAATGCTGTTTAAAAGTCGTTGAAACGAATATTGCTGATTAGACACCTAATAAAAAAGGGTTATACAAGTATGAATACACCTTCCATAAAAAGTGAAGATGACTTCCCATCCAGGCTTGCCACTTTGGAATTCTTCCCAGATGAGGATGTCGAAATGTATTGGGTCTCTACCAAAAGCCATTTGCTAAATGCTTCCACAGAACATTAGCAATCTATTTAATCTCATGATGGAAACTTCCGTGTACATATTTCTTATCTGCAACATTTTGCTGCTCACTCCTGGCCTCCAATATTTGTAAATAAAATTTTCTGTGGTTCCAGCAACTGCAGCAAATTATTGCATTAGATATTTGACCTTCTCAGCCCTACCTGCAATTGTAGAATGATTAGATATTTTGAAAGTAATTATTCTTCTCTGGTCTTATCACCATCTTCAAAGTGTGAATTCTAATTATGATAGCTCCTGTGGTTTAAAAGGAGAATACAAATTTACAGCTCTTTAAAATTCACTCTCAGACTATTT
Organism: Rhincodon typus; assembly: GCF_021869965.1. Taxonomy (NCBI): domain Eukaryota; kingdom Metazoa; phylum Chordata; class Chondrichthyes; order Orectolobiformes; family Rhincodontidae; genus Rhincodon; species Rhincodon typus. The sequence continues at coordinate 9,374,417 of NC_063361.1, read as the reverse complement.
TTGCAGACTATTGTACATTTAAAACTATTATAGATCCTGTAAGGTTGTGCATTATAACCATCTGCATCAAAATAGAACAGAAAATCAATACGGCAGATTTATGTGAAAATTAAATATTAAATATGCTTCAGTACTGTTTAAAATTTCTCAGTACAAGAAGCTATGATTTAAGAGACACTCTTCCTGCTTCTCTTAATATTTCAATTCTAAAAGTGTAGTGTTGAACATGCAATCAGCAAAGTCAGATGAATACCTTAAACAATTTAATTAATGTTGCAGTCATCTACAATCGTCCCACAGATTCCCAGTTAAACTTCCAACTGTGGAGGTTTCTCTGAGTTAATTTTCGCTGATAATTGGAACAGGTCTCGCCTCCCTGAGCTTATCTCAGCCATTCCTTTTGATTATGGTTGACCTGTATCTTGACTCCATTTACCCACTTTGACTTCACATCCTTTCATGCTTAAAGAAAATGCTTAAGTCTCGCAAACTTTGATTCTCCACATCCTTTGGGGGAGTGTGAGTTTCAAATAACATTCTGATTTCACTTCTAAATGACCTAGGTCTCATTTGAAAGGTATGCTTCCTTGTTCTGGGTTTCCCAACAGTGCTGAAAAGTTTCTTCTATCAACCCTGCTGAATTTGCTAACAAAATCCTTTTATCATTTTGAATACCTTGATTAGATCAGTCACCAACCTTCTCAACACAAGTGTTTTCCTAAGTTAATGCTTTAAGTGCCAGTATAATTCTGGTGAATCTGTGCTTTATCCTCTGCAAGGCCAATATATCCACCCTGAAGAGTGGCAGGAAAACTGATTATAGTCGTCAACGTGATGTCTCACAAAGACTTCATTCAAATAAAGCATCAGTTCCTTCCCTTTGCATTCTAACCCAAATGAGATAAGGACCAACCTTCTGGCCTTTTTCAAATGCACTTAAAATACTTTTCACAGCTGTCTTCCCACTGCCCGTTCCCCACATTCTCTTCACGAAAATACAGGTGAAAAATTCAGTCTGGTGAGCAACAATATCTAATTTATGGAAGTTGGACTCGAGTCCATTGTGTTTTTTTTAATTGGTGTTTTTACATTGCAGTGTTAATTTTGGGAGAAGAGGCATATACCAGTCTTCCAGCACTGCATTTCCTTATTGATATTTCTATCACCTGATATTTTGCATAGAATTAGTGATATCAAATTTGACCAAGTTTCTAAAACCCACAATAATCTCTGCCTTCACTGCTCAGAAAAGATTGTGAGTGAACTGTGCATTTGGAGTCAACTGCCTGACATGCTTTAAATGTGTAAATATCTAATGGTAGTAGAGTACCCACATTGTGTTATTTTAGAAACCTCTGTACATACTGGAAAATTTGCATTTTTAATCTTATTTACATTTGTAGAGCTTTTACCACACAAAGCGGTCATTCAACCATTAATTATGGTGGCAGCTTGCCCATCTGGCAGGAGGGTGATGTGGGAGTGAGCACCGTAAGCCTGTGGATAACCAATATTTTGTAGTTCAATCTAAATGCCTTGAGGTCTTTTTTTTTTTCAGAAAATACCATTGTGATGAGTGGATGAGTAATTTTAGGTATTATATTGTAAGTGTACCCTATTTGGGTCCTGTTCACCACTACAAGTTTTTGCCTGTGTCATGTCTGTCTGTTGGAGACTAAAGTTGTGACTATTCGTTACAATGTTGTTGTTAAATGGCTATCAAAATGGTCAAAGGCAAATGAGATGGACCTTGCTCATTTTATTTTTAAACCATTCCTGTTATTATTTCTTAGCTCTTCTGGTAGCTCTGATTCCATTGCCAGTGTTCTGCTAATCATGGCTTATAGTAGGTTGTATGTTGTGCGTGTCATGGTGGTAAGCGAGGATCTTCCTCAGCTAGAAATGGAAGTTGTCATTTGGTTAATGTATGTTCGAGGAGTACAATTCCAGACGAGGTTCAGGAAGGACATCAGGAAGGGCTCTTGCCATTTGAAAGCATGACTGTGAGAGGAATGTAGAATTGGCAGGAATTGTAGGCCTGGAAGAAAATGTAAACATGTAAATTAACCTAGGTTCTGGGACCAGTATAAACTAGTGAGAACAGGCGTTCTTCACCAGCTTTCCTTTGCTGTTCTGGACTGAGCCTCGAATCACTGCTTGTTAATGGGCATCTGTCATACAACCGGTAGCGGTAGCACAATAAATTTGCCAGATTGCCCAAGGCTAACATGAGCCTTCCTGACTGCTAGCCTTTATGAATCCAGTATATTTGCTTTGGTACTGGCACCAGCTGCATAAGAAATGCACTTTTGGTACCACTGTTTAATGACTGAGAATATGCCCACTCTGTAAATTGGACAAATCCCACAAATCTAGGACAGCCAACTTAGTGTTTTTCTAATAAAAGCCAGTTTTTGCTATTGCAATTCCAGACCAGACTGCCAAATTTATGTTTACGATCTGGTGAAGGGTAAGTAACTTTATTTTGAAGTGAACACTGTAAGTGATCCAAGAAATTAATTAGGAGATTAAAGTCACAAGATTCCATAAATTTTGAACCAACAGCAATAACTTGTCTTTTACAAGTCAAATATATGATATAATATCATATAAAATAATATCTTTTATTCTTTATACCCCAAAATTCAAATGTAGTTTATTTGGGTGATAGAGACGCATTATGTGGCAAATATGATCAGGACAGATCCCAAATTTTCTCACCACTCCCATTAGATATTAATCATATGGTGGGTCATCAAATCTCATTAAACTTCACAAGAAGTCACACTTTTTCATTTGTGCAAACCTGGACTTGGAAACTGCCTCCATGACTGCTCTGTTCTAATTGATTCCTTCCTGGGTCACTGTGCCCCTAGACTGATCCCACTGATTTGTCAGCAATTTCTCCCAGATGTTAATGGCACAAATGAATCAATATATCTTATGAAACTTCACAAGGAATCAAAATGCTTCACTTTTGCCAGTCTGAGCTTGGAAACTCCCCCTTCAAACCGCTTTGTTGTAAACTGTCGCAATGACTGCTCCTGGTCTGGTTGTTCACCCTCCTGTCCTGGTGCTACTGGTCTCCAAAACTACACTCTAGCACTCATTATTTTGAAAACCTGCAACTCTTTACTGACTGCAAACTCGACCGAGTAAGTCCTGCTCCTAGAATTTTCCCCAAGTTCAAATCTTACTCTGTTGCATCAAACATGTACTACTGGTGAGCTTTGCAACTATCACCCCCCCACCAAACTTTCTCATCTGCGTTTAAGTAGTATGCTTGCAGGCTTCTTCTGAGCTCCTCACAGCTTCCCAGAACACAGAGCCACTGACCTTACTTTTTTTTTCTTTTTCTTAGGACTTCTGACTCCAATACCTAGCTACCTACTAATTCCTAGAACTTCTCCCTGGGTTCAAACAACAGAGATCCAGCTGTTTTAGATTCCTCTTTGGGTTTCCTGCACAGAATCTATGAATTCAGTTGCCTTCTCAGCAGTACAATTAACTGCAGCCCTTCTAACATGTTGTGCCCTTGTGTCTCTTACATCTTTACTGAATGATTTCCCTACTGTCTGTTTTCTTTCTCCAAATACCTGTAACGCTTGAACTCCCCCTTCACTCATTCTTGAACTGCCCTGAGACCTATTGAAAACCTTCCAATAAGCTTCTCCCCTCAATTACTAAGCACATCTTGGGAGTGGGTGTGTTTTGAATGTTCACAGGTTGCAAGCTTATAGAAAGAAGGATTCATCACACCTTCCCTGTGGTAGACAGAACATTTCACACTGGTTAAGGTTTCTTTAAAATGGCTTTGAAAACACAACAACTTCTGGTCATAAACTTATGAATAGCTTATTACAAACTTTGCTGATAGCCCATTTACTCACTTTCATATATCATATTAACAAAACTTTAAAAGCTTAACTCAAACGCAAGTACATGTAACAAATGTGATTAGCCAGACATAAACATCATTCTAACATAGCTCAGTGTTGGTGTTTTCGTTATGCCTGTGGTTTTAAACTCTGGGCATTACATCAACAACTATAGGGCTTTTGTACATTCTTTTCATGCCCAATCAAATGCAGTAAATATGCATCAAAGTTTTCTTTAGAAACATCTTTACCAGCTTGTACTTGTATTTTGTACCCGTTTGGTGTAACTACAAACCAGTACTGTGTAGACCTCCTCCCTTTGACATGGATGTGTATTAATCATCCTATATAATACTGATGACTTGGGTTTCTCAACTTGAATACAGATGAACATGGGTTTCTTTACTTTTCCTCTTGATGATAGAAATGCACTTTCAATGAGTCCTTTACGTTTGCTATGGAATATGTCTATTTCTGATAACAATGAGTTTTGTCAACCTTCATGTCATTACCCATAGGTGCTTTCAAAGCGTGGACCTGCTGTTTAGTACTGTACGTCTCCTTGTTCTTGTTCTCCAGATTGCATTGTAGTTTAAAACTTTCGTTGCTCTTTTCAAGATAAATTTCTGATAGTCTATCAATCTGGGCTTTTAATTCTATGGGCAGCATGGTGGCTCAGTGGTCAGCACTGCTGCCTCCCAGCGCCAGGGATCCGGGTTCAATTCCAGTCTCGGATGACTGTGCAAGCTCCACACAGACATTCTCCCTGTGTCTGCGTGGATTTCCTCCGGGTGCTTGGATTTCCTCCCACAGTCCAAAGATGTGCAGGTCAGGTGGATTGGCCGTGCTAAATTGCACATAATGTCCAGGGTTGGAAATGCAGGGAGAGGCTAGGGCATGAGTCTGGGTGGGATGCCCTTCGAAGGGTTGGTGTGGACTCGCTGGGCTTAATGGCCTGCTTCCACACCTGTAGGGATTCTATGATTCTGTATTCAACCATTTGTCCTGATTCATCAGTAAATTTCTCTCTTGTTCACAGCAGTTTTCACATACTTCATTGAGACTTCTGTGACCTGAAGATCTGTCTTTGTTGAATCTACATCCACAAGTTTATCATTTTAGAACATTTCAAGCCCTCGTTCATTTGTTTTCACTTCCTGTGACCAAAGTTCAAGTGTTGTCACCCACTTCCCATTTGTCATTAACAAACTCATCTCTCGTGCATGGAAGTTGGTTCTTTGCACTCATCAGTTTTTCTTGAGCCGAGTCAGTTCCTGATGTTGCCTTTGACATTCTTAGCCATTTAATGTTTACTTTTCTTAGTCCTGGGCTAATCAATCTTCCATTTATCCTGTCTAACGTTATGAGCTTAGGCCATAGTTTCTGCACAGATAGGCAATGTTCAAGGATATTCTTTGTGAAAAATGTCATTTTTTTTCACCTCCGCTCTTGAAACTCTTTAGAATTGCCAAGAATTTTATACTTGCCAAAACATTATTCAATATAAAAGCCATGCCTTCAATTGGTTAACCAGGAACAATTCCCACAGTAAGAGCTCTGTCTACTAAGTTACTTCATAAATTAACTTTGTATGTGGAGCACACTCATAAATCCCATAGAGAAACTTCCTTTTTGATCAAACCATCTTGAATATAAATCATATTGTACACCATGTCAATGATTGATCTGTTCAGTAGCTTTCAAAATGTCACTCTGTTTACCTGTGTTGTTGGAGGTGTAAGGGAACACTTTGTTTTTGGAGACAAAACCTCTGTCACCTCCAGTAACCTGATTTCACTGTTGCATTACTTGGAGAAATATTCCATTGATTATCCTGAGCTAGATTTCCCACTGAAGTAGTTTCTGAGATCATCCGTTTTAATGTGCATTGTTGTCATTATTTTAACACTCATTTGTTTTTCTGATACTGTATTTTCTGAAGACTCCTTAAATTTATGTTACTCTACCCAGTTTACCATTCCACTTCCAAAGATTTGCTTTTATATTCCCTGTCTTATGACGATGAAAATGTATAAGATTTTTGAGATTATTTTTATTCTCTATACTGTAAATCCTATCAACTGGTTAAGCTTTTCTTAAACCATACAACCTAAAGCTTCTTTACCCAATTTATGATTTTTGACTTCTTCCTCTCTTTGAAGTTCACTCTTTTTCTTTTGTTGTTCCTATCTTCCCAATTTCTTTCTCTGGATTCAAAGATTTGCCTTTCTTTTGCAAGTTCACGAGTTCTTTATTTCTCTTTTCTGTTTCAAGCTGCTTATCTGCAACTGAATGCTAGCTAATACAAACTATGTCCCACCTGGGTTAGATTCTTCCTCTTTCAATTTCAGATGCCATGCTATTACCTCAATTGACACTACTTTCTTTGATCTTTTTTAATTTGAAGTCCACTTTTCTGCCTATGCTGTTTACCCATCCTTGGTTAATTCTTGCAAATTGTTCATGGATAAAGCTTCCTTTTTCAGAAACGTCATAGCAACAGGCAAAGCTGTTTTGGTTTGCAAAACATACAGCGAATTTTAGTGTGAAAATATCAACCAGCCTTTAACTTCATCATACGCCAGCAATCCTATTTATTTGTGGATTTCAAATCCGAAATTAACATGTAGTTTATATTGGTAATAGACTGTGCACAAACCCCACAAGGCACATGAAATACCAAATGCAATCAAGGCTGATCCCACAAATTTCTCAGGTATTTTCCCCAGACGTTAATGGCACAGTGAATCAATGAATCCCATTAAATGTCACAGGGGATTACAATGCTTCATTATTGCCAACTTGGCCTTGCAAACTCCTTCTCAAACTGCTTTGTTGTGGACTGCCTCAAATGACCTTTCTTGTTCTGGTTGAACCCCAAACTTCTCAGATCCAATTGTTCCTGGACCGCAAAACTGCGCTCCAGTACTATTTAACAAGCAAACTTCCAGCTCTTTACTGACTGCTAGCTCCACCAAGTCCTGCTCCCAGGATTTTCCCCAAACTCCAATCTTACTCAGTTGTATCGAGCAAATACTCCTGGTGAGATTTTCATCTCCCACACTCTCCGCTAGATTGAAGTTTTAATGATTTCAGGTTTCCCCCAACAAACAGGAAGCCCACTTTCTCCACTCCCCAGGATGACTTTGGAGTGCTGACTCCAACACTTAGCTGCCTACTAATACCTAGAACTTCTCTGTGGTTCTAATAGCACAAACAGATCCAGCTATTCTTCACTCGTCATTGAGTATACTACACAGATTCTATCTATTTGTCACCTTCTACAGTTAGCTGCACTACTCCTTGAATGAACTGTCCTTGTACCTCTGCCATCCTCATTCAGTTACTCCCCAGTGCCTGCCTCTTTTTCTTCAACTACCTGTTACTTTTGAATTCCCCCTCTTTCGGTCTTGGACTGTCCTGAGAGACGTGTTTAAAAATGTTGCAATAAGCCCGGTCCCTATTAGTGTCCGGAATGAAATGTAGCTACCTAGCAAATCTAAGGCGTGAATGTGCCCTGAATGTTACAGTTCAGTTTGTTGGAGTCTGAACATGAAATATTGCTCACAGAAAGTAGGCTTCGCCATACACCAACAAAAAGCACAGGTGCTTCCCTAAACAGAAGCACTGAATACTTGTCTGAAAATTGAAAGTTTGTGGTGAACTCATTTTCACCACTCTGTTATTAATACAAACGTTTAGCATATTCCATTTTGAGTTCAGGGATTTTTTTTTAGAAATCACGCAAACCCTGAATACGACTATTTTAAGAGCTTTCAGTTCTGAACTGCTTCAGCTTCAACTCATTGCTGTCAGTTATTTCTTGACCTGGCTACTCCATCTGATCCATACATCATGCATCCTAGACAACATAATAAAGACTCTGGAGTGCAAACCTATGCCCGCAAGTTTTCAGATGACAGCGTCATGCTTTACAATGTAAATATTTTAGGCAAAAAAGTAGGGATTATGTACTTTGTGCAAAGGCCTTGATGTAGATCTTGTCTATGTGGTTAGGTAAAATCCCATTGCTTTGTTGACATTAGGATGTGTAAAATGGGTGTGGACTTGCTCTCAGCCATTTCAACCCAACTCTCGAAGGTAATGGCAACACAAAAAACACAAATTGCTAAAGAATTTTTTTTTCCCGAAACGTCAGCTTTCCTGCTCCTCAGCCTGCTGTGTTCATCCAGCTTTACACCTTGTTATCTCTCTATTGCTAGAGAAATTCAGGTCTGGCGGCATCTGTGCAGAGAAAGCAGAGTTGACGTTTTGAGACCAGTGACCCTGCTTCAGAATCAATTAATAGCTAGCCCATTATATTTAATTTCATTTTTTTTAAACTACTTTCGATGATTCCTGTGTCTATTTACGGTGCTATCATAAATAAGCAAATGTTTTCCTGATTCGTATTTCTAATGCAGTAGTGATTCCAGAGGTAGTCTCCTTATAATTGACCACATTTACACTGGAGCTATATATTCACAGGAATTCGCAGCCTGTTTTAACAAGTGTGAAAGGTTTACTTCAGGACTGTCACTGGCTGTTTGGAGATCTCTACTCTACTACTTTTTAAAATCCACCTGTTCTACCTGGTTTAGATCCATTCAAAATGGTAAAATGGGAAGAGATGGGAAATCTGTAAGAAATGGGTAATGTTACCCTTTTTTGAGACAAACACCTTGTCATTTTAAAAGCCATAAAGCTGGTGTAACTTGGAAAACACGGTTAAAGTATTTTTATGCATAGTTTTTTTTCTGTATTTGGGTATCATTTCTGGTTTTCTGTTCTCTCTGAGAACTTTTACATGTGAACAGAAGGTACACTAGAAATCCCCACTTTTGAAAAGCCCATGTTGGGGATTTTGTGCTGAACTGTTGATAACTGTACCAACTTATGTAAGATCAGTTGAAAAGTTACAGATACACCATATAGGTCTGGCAGCATTTGAGGAGACAGGAAATGAGTTAACATGTCACGTTAACCTTTAGTCAGAGTTCTGACTAAAAGGCAGCATGGTGGCTCAGTGGTTAACACTGCTACCTCACAGTGCCAGGACCCGGGTTTGATTCCACCCTCGGGTGACTGTCCTTATGGAGTTTGCACCCATGTTTCTCCCTGTGTCTGTGTGGGTTTCCTCCGGGTGCCTTGGTTTCCCCTCACAGTCCAAAGATGTGCAGGTTAGGTGGATAGGCCATGCTAAATTGCCCCCCGTGGTGTCCAGGGATGTGCAGGCTAGCTGGGTTTGCCATTGTAAATGCATGGTTACAAGGATAGGGTAGGGAGGTGGGTTTGTGTGGGATGGTCTTTGGACAGTCAGTGTGGACTCAGTGGGCCTATTGACCTGCTTCCACACTGTAGGGTTTCTATGATTCTGACGTTAGGTTATTGCATGACCTGAAATGTTACCACTGTTCCTCTTTCCACAGATTCTGGCAGGACTGCTGAGTATTTCCAGCATTTTTTTTGTATCTCCAGCATCTTCAGTATTTTGCTTAGCTGAGGTCAATATTTTGGACATAGGTACTTAGATTCATTGAACACTGCATTGACATTTAACATTCGTCATTTTCCTACATGTTTTCCCAAGGTGTTGCTAAGAGGTTTCATGAGAATTGGTGACCATCTAGTAGTTGGGCTCGGGTGAAATTGTTTGTGGGGTACAAATATTGGCAGGGTGTTTGAACATGAAAGTCACCAGTGTCAGGCATAGCCCAGACCTTACTTCGCTCTGTGCTTTAACCTAACACACTACTGACATAGTTAGATACTTCCTAGTATCTCAGGGCTGTGGGTGTATATATAATACATTGTTAAAGGCTGCTGGCTCCTTAGCATAGAGTGAAGCTTTCTTTTCACTCCTTCAGTACCGACCTCACTGGAAATTTACGTGAGTATGGTCTCCAATAGGAATTATCGAATGTGAGGAGTGACTAATTATTCACCTTTTGAGTGTAGCAGTGTTGAAGCTGGTTTCACTATCTCAAGGTCATATTGCCATAGTCTTACCAGAGCATAAGGCTGTGCTCTCATTAGAGAGACACGACTGGTGATTTAACCTGAGGGCCGCCACATCTCGGGCGAGGGGAGAGGTTGACGAGAAGGAGAGCCCTTCATGGTAACGTCAGCCGATGCAGGAACTGAACCCATGGTGTTGACATTACATTGCTTCGCAAACCAATTGTCCAGCCACCTGAGCTAAACCGGCCCCCTGTACTACAAGGAGCAGCTAACTCAGCAGAGACAGGCGATATCAAAACCAGGATCTGGTATGGTTTGTGTGCCAGTGGCTGACTTCACTCCTCCCTGTTCCTTTAATCCCTGCAAACCTCCAAGAAATCTATGTTCCTCCAAACCCAGGCCCTCGTGTATCCTCTCCTTCCTCTGTGTCGTCGTGGATAGACAGGTGAATTGTTTAAGCCCTAAGCACTGTAATTGCCTTGCTAAACCTCTTCATCTCTTGTCTCCTTTTACGACGTTGCTTAAAACCTCCCTCTTTGACCAAGCTTTTGGTCTGTTATTGCTGCTATTTGTAGCTGCTTCTAGCATGAAGTATGCTGTTCTGTTATGTGACGCCTGTCTGCCTTCTGCTATCCTTACTCATCCATCGTAGACTGTGTCTGCAACTGCTTTGTGCCATCTGCGCCTAGGCTGACCCCTCTTTTGCCACTCTCCACCTTGTGCTCTAGAGGTCACCTTGGCCATCTCTCCAAAGTGACTGTGTGTCAGGTTGTCATTTGATAACCGTCCTGGGAGGTTTTATGATATCAAAGGCAATATGCTTACACAAGTTGTTACTTTTGAGTCATGTGTATGTAGAGTGACTCACTGGAGGAAGAGCTCCGTTTGTTGAATTATTATTCTGTGGGGTTAAGCTGAATGGTACAGTAGCTGGGCAGGGAAAGCAAAGACTTGCAGCCAAGGGCGTTCACAATTGATGAGATGAGCTGTCACTTGGTGCAACTGGAACAAGCAACAGTGGCAAATGGAGAAATGAAGCAATTCAAAGAACTGTGCAAATCCCTGGAGCTGACTTGTATCAGCTGTTCTCCTTCAGTTGCTGTTTACCTCCTTTGATTGGAGCTACTGTTGCCAATACTTCAGTTCCAAGGGTGGGAGGCAGTGCAGACTGTGCTGTATTCAGACAAAGGGCTAACAATGACTGTCCTGGCCAGTGGTTGTGTAACATATCGCTAGGCAGTAAGCAATGATCAAAATGCATCAACTGAAATGTCGGTCACCTTTGTAACCTCAGGGTAAATATTTTAGCACAATTAAGAACTAGTGGTATTTTCTCACTAAGCCTGCATACTTGTCTGTTCTTGAACAAGATGCCATTGCTCTATAGGAATACTTGTGCAGCCCACATACAACTATATGCAGTTTTAACATGCAGCTAAATTAATGGCAGTCTCAATCACAGAATGAAAGGATAGCAAGGGCTGTATCCATTTACAAAAGAGTACACTTTAAAGCTGTAAATGCAGAGCTGACATGAAATGTTTTACATTTAAAGATTACCATTGGCAATATTGACAGGTGAACTATTAAGGTATTTACACAGTATTCCTTTGTCTGCTATTTTACCAGAGGCATTGACCACTGAAAAAGCATCAGTTCCACCAGGAAATTAAGTTATCAGACCCAATAATGCAGATGTGTTAAACATTGATCTGGTTGTGTTTGTTACATTCAGTTCTGGACACAATGGGCTACAATTCAATAGAGCATGCTCCAGCCTATTCTGTGTATCATGAAGCAGCATTGACAGACTGATGCCTCCTTGGTCACCAGAGGTTGGTACTCAATGAGAAAAGTGTCTTTGGAACGCATTCATAAGGCACTATCTGAAATTCTCCAGATGGCCTACACTGGGGAATTAGGAGGTGAGTTACTCGCTGCAGATGATAATATTTGGGGTTTATGGACCAATCTGTTGTGAGTGGGGGTGGGGGTGGGGATGGAGGGGGAGGGGAAGAGGAAGAATACCCTCCATAATGATGGCCTGACAGCTGTGGCCACTTCCTACTTTTAAACTTTGAAAGGTCTTCAGAGGCTGCCTCCATTTGAAGTGCTGTCTTCTTTTACCACCAGTGACAGTGGGATTGCTAATCTTTCAATGTTAGCAAAGACCTCCTGTTGACTCCCCAGCTTCAGAAACTCATCTGCCATCCTTAATTCAACAAAGCTTCTGAAACCCACCACTAAGTTGACATTTTTCTTCAAACTCTTTTGGGGGGTGCTGCATTTTCCAATTCATGGCCCAAATTTCATCCCAACATGCTACTCTGGACCAAGGAATGAAAAGACAGCCCCATTTCCCAGGAAGGGTTTTGTGTACCATCTCCTCTCCATTTGCCCTTTGGCCCCTGAATTTCTGATCAAGCTTGCCATGATATCATTGTGAGGGTATGTCCCAGGTACTATCTCAGATGATGCAGGGATTGAACCCAAACTTCGGCATTATTCTGCAACACACAGTCTAGGCACCTAAACCAACCAGCCCACCAGAATAATACTTGGATTAAATGGTTAAATTATGAACCGGTTGCAGAGGCCATGTGTGTATTCCCTCGTGTGAAAAATTAAGGGATGTTCTAATTCAGATGTATATAATGATGAAATGTGTTAGAGAGAGAGAAACTGTTTCTTTCAGTTCAGAGTCAAGGTGGCATTAGCTTAGGATTAATCATAGCCATTCAGAGGTGACTTTAGGAAGAATTTCAGCAAACAAAGGATTGTGGAAATCTGGAACAATCTTCCTTAAAAGGTTGTTGAGACCATAGCTCGATTAAGAAACCTCAAAATCAAAATTAATGGATTTTTGTCAGACTGCTTTATTAGGGTTATAGAACCAAGACCGGTACATGGACTTCAGATGCAAATTAATTAGCAGGGCAAACTTGGGCTGAATGGCCAACTCTTAAATTCTCGATTTTAAAGCAATCTGGCTGCTTGTGCTCAACACATAGCAACATAGTGACATGTTGGCTTGAGATATGTCAACCAATTATTCTGTGAATAACTCTTTCACCCAGTGACTTGCACACAGGTCGAGTTTAGCGATAAGTTTGTCTTTTAACAAGTTATGGCCAATTATTCCTGTTGTTTGCTAACTTTAATATGCCAAGTAAATTGAGTATCAAGTGTGGTTCAGTAGTTTTAATATTTAGTTCACTAAGCGTGGTAGACAATGAATTACTTTTTTCTGTTTCGTTGGCTAATTTTCACCTCTTCCTCCCCTACCTTGTACTTTTGACTCCTCCTATCTGGTTATCGGGTACCAGATATTTTCTGGTTTCTCAGCCTATTAATTGACCTTTATGGTTGGACCTGAACTATGAGTGTCTGCAAGCAATTAATAGGAGCTTCACTGCTGAGCTTGCTCCTATCTTTATCTGCAAAACGGATAAAATTCTAGATCCTAAAATACTCTAGTTAGTCATGGTTACCATTAATGCTTCAAGTACAACTCTGTAAACTCTTAAACATTTGCCAGAAAAACATTGTAATTGTCCTGATGGGTCCTGTGACTTCCATTTATTTGTTCACTAGTGACAAAAACATTGCACTGTGCATTGTTTTAAAGCAGATGGTATTGTGGTTGATATCTAGCTTTGAACCCTCTGATCTGCCAGGGGATGCAAACATTACAACATTGGATAATGTCAATCCAGTGGACTGTCTTGCTGTGTTTACTTGTTGGGACAATGGCAGCAAAAATGTCTACTACTTCTTTGGGGTTGTCATTGTTTTCCTTGGGGTGCAGCCATTTATATTTAAGAACAGAGCTGACACTGTGCTCTTCTAATTGGCAGCCTCTTCCAAATTACAGGAATTTTCAGATTAGGCAGCAATTTTAAACGCTAACACTTGAATTTGGCATTGTACGTTAACATTTGAGAACAGCCATCGCCCAAAACTTCCCCCACCAAAACGTTATCTGCCACTAGCACATTTCAAATGTTCCTGCTCCACAGTTGTCACTCCCTGGCTTGGTCTTTGCAAAAATCCTTGTCTTGACCTCCTCAGCTTTACAATATACAAATTCAACCTCATCTATAACTCTGAGATAACAAGGTGTAGAGCTGGATGAACACAGCAGGCCAAGCAGCATCAGAGGAGCAGGAAAGCTGATGTTTTGGGCTGATTCTCCAGCATCTGCAGTTCCTACTATCTCATCTATAACTCTGCTGTTTGTATTACATTGTGGGGACCTTTGAGTTCACTTGAGCCTTCCATAAGTTCTCCATTCACAACAAATTCATTTCCAACCCCTCGTTCTTATTTACAGATTTGTCCATGGGTTGTTTAACTCTGCAATCTCTGTAGTGGGGTAGCATGGTGGTTCAGTAGTTAGCACTGCTGCTTCACAGTGCTGGGGACCTGGTTTGATTCCACCCTGGGGTAACTGTGGAATTTGTACGTTCTCCCCGTGTCTGCGTGGGTTTCCTCCCATAGTCCAAAGATGTGCAGGTTATGTGGATTAGAAATGGTAAATTACCCATAGTGTCCAGGGATATAGAAATGCAAAGTTAAAGGGATAGGGCAAGGGGCGGGTTTGGTGGAATGCTCTTTGGAGAGTTGGGCCTGATGGGTCGAATGGTCTGCTGCCCTGCTGTATGATCTCTAGTGTCATAGTAGTACACTCCACTCTTCTGGGTCAGAGTAAATTTCTAAATACATAAATTTCACCAGCTTGCTTCATCTTGTGCCTGTAAGACCTGCATTTTTGTCCATCTTGTTGTGCAGATGATACTTTGCAGCTAATTAGCTACTTTTGAAGCCTCATCACCGCCACAAGGTAGAATATGCAGCAACTAATTTGCACACAAGCAGCAATGAAATGAATGGTCAGAACTGTACTAGTCTCTGAGTTTACAGAGGGATATTAATGCATTCGAAGCTGTTCAGGGAATGTTTGTTAGAATAATTCCTGGAATGAGTGGATTGTCGAATGAGGAAAGACTAGGAGTGGATTCTCTGAAGTTTAGAAGAGTTACTTAATTAAAACTTAAGATCCTGAGGGGGCATGACCAGATGCACTGGAAAGGATATCTCCCCTTGTGGGAGAATCTTTAACTAGGGGTTATAGTTTAAAAATAAGGGTCACCCTTTTAAGACAGAGATTTTTGTCTTTGAGGGTTGTGAATCTTTGGAATTTCCTTCTGATTCGGCAGAACCTTTGACTATTTTAAAGGCAGAGGTAAGTAGATTCTTGATTACCGGGGGTGAAAGATCATTAGGGATATTCCCTTAGAGCAGGCTGCAATGCCAGCTAGCTTCCCCACAACTGTAAACCTGTATGATGTGCAGCCCAGCTGTATTAAGGATAGGCTGGGACTTTTTTAACTGGAGTGTAGGAGGTTGAAGGGTGATATAAAGGTTTATAAAATTGAGGGGGCATAGATAAGGTGAACAGCAAAGGTCTTTATTCCTAGGGTGCATTAGCTCAAAACTAGAGGGCATATTTTTAAGGTTAGAGGAGAAAGATTTAAAAGCGACCTGAGAGGCAACGTTTTCTCACAGATTGTGGTTTATATGAGCTGCCAGAGGAAGTGCTAGATGCAGGTACAGTAATATCTAAAAGATATTTGGATAGGTACACGAATAAGACAGGTTTAGAGGGATATGGGCTAAATGCAGACAAATGGGGCTAGTTTAGTTTGGGAAACTTGGTTGGAGTGGATGACTTGGACCAAAGGGTCTGTTTCTGTGCCATATGACTCTGACTGTATGCAGGAATGTAAAGTTGAGATTAAAATCTGATCAGCTGTGATTTTATTGAATGGTGGAGCAGGCTCAAAGGCCAAGTGCCTACTCCTGTTGTTTGTTCATCTGCAATTTCATCTGAAAAGCTTATTTGTTTTGACAAATTCTTAATTATATCCACCGTTTTAATAGAGTGGAAAAATTTGTTTACTCTACAGAAGCCTTTTAGTACATTTTGGAAAATGGACATGCCATTCATCTTCTGTCAGCTGTAGGAAGCCCAGGTTACAGAAGCCAGCAGTTCAAGATTAATATGGAAGCAGTTTCAGGAATGTCTTTCCAAGTCCTCCTGAAGCCTGTGTCAGTTACAGCCGCACGATACTAAACAAAACAAAGTACGTGGTTAGATTCCTGGTGTCACTGTATTGATAATGTTGTCAAGGGTCAATAATTGTCTGAGATCCCCAGAAATGTGTTGGAACTCGTGATGTTATCTTTTTCTGTGATATCTTCATTATGGAATATCCTAATCAAAGTACTAGAGGTCTTGCTAGAACATGTTAGAAGATGAGAAGCTAGACGTTTTGCTAAAACTATACAAGGCACTAGTTAGACCATAACCAGAATACAGCAAACAGTTTTGGGCACTTTTTTTATCTAAGGAAAGATGTGTTAGCATTGGAGAAAGACCAGCAAAGATTCACTGGGCTGATACCAGATATGGAGGAATTGCCTTATGAGGTGAGGCTGAGTAGATTGGGCCTGTACTCAATGTAACATAAAATGAGGGGTGACCTTATTGAAACATACAAAATTCTTAGATGACTTGACAGGATAGATGCGGAAAGGTTGTTTCTCATTGTGGGAGACTCTAGGTCCAGGGAGCATAGTCACAGAGTAAAGGGTCGTACATTTAAGACAGATGAGGAATTTCTTTTGAATCTGTAGTGAATCTGTAGAATTCTCAACTGCATAGGGCTGTTGAGGCTGGGTCATTTAGTATATTCAAGGCTGAGATAGACCAATTGTTAATCAGTAAGGAAAAGGTTATGGAGAAAAGGCAGGAAAGTGAAGTTGAGGATTATCAGATCTGCCATGATCTTATTGAACAGCAGAGCAGACTTGATGGGTTAAATGGTGTAGTTTTTTCCCCATGTCTTATAGTTTTGTGGTCTTCTATGAATCCATCTTGCCTTATTGCTATTGGAGCCTACGGCTTAGGAGAAGATGGCAGAAAATTTGAGGGGGAAGGGGAATGTAAATGTTGCAGCATGTCAAAGCAGTGCTGTATCCAGGTCTGAAAGTTAAAACTTGGTCAGTAACACTTGTGCCTCTGCTCACAAGGTTCTGGGTCTCCATATCAGAGCACAAAAATCAAAGCTGCTGTGCAGTACTGAAGAACTGCTGCATGTAGGGTATGATGTTAAAAACAAGGCTCCATCTTTCTACTTGAAAATCCCAATTTTGAAGACACATGCTTTATTCTCATCTTTTATCCTTCAATCAACACTAAAAAGACCTTCTGTGAACATTAAGGAATGTAGTGGCATAATGGAACCAACAGATTATAATCCATGCAGATGCAAGTTGGCAAAACTGGTACTAGGGCAAGTGCAAATATCTGTCCACTTCAAAGAAAAAATCCACATCATTGTTATGCTAGTCTTTTGGCATATGATTAGTATATTTACATAAAATACAGAAGAAACTAACCACACAATCTTTTTTGTTGTCTGTCTCTCTCTCTCTGTCTCTCTCTGTCACACACGCGCACGCTCACACACGTGCATGCACACAGCACAGGATTACTTACAGCTTCAAGATCCTGCACTTTGTGTTTCCATCATTGTAACGGTTAGGAAGCGCTGCTCAAAATGAATGCAACAAGCAGCAGAGAAATAATGACCAAGTAATCTACAGAGCAAACCAGTTGGCCACAGTGTGCCTGGTCTACGAGGTGGGAGAAGAATGCTGTGGCTCTCTACAGTTGAGCAACCCATGGAGACTAATTGTCAATTCTTAGTGATGGAGAATAGTCACTGAGCAGAGATGTTCCTGTAGCTGTGAATTGTGCATTATGGGGATTTAAAAAACACCTATCAGAGAATGAAATCATAATCGTACAATTGATTTTTGTTTTGCTCAAAGCCTGGAGTGGTCTTGAACCAAACATTTTGTGACTGAGGGTAGACGTGAGAGTCACAGATGCCAGGTTCACATTACCTCTTTAATAGAGGCAAAACTGTCACGTGGCATATTTTAAGATAGTTTATTTTCCCTATTCAAAGACAGTGACCGATTTCAAAAAGAGAAAGGACTTGGATTCATATAGCTTACGCACTTTGCAAAACTTCAGGATTTCTCAAAGACCTTTACGTGTCAGTGAATTGCATGTTTTAAATATAGATACTTTTGTCATCTAGGAAAAGTTTATTCTGCACAAAAATTGTCACTGTCAGTTTACGTGCAGGAGGTTTCACCTTATTGCTAATCACATAGAAATAAATGTGCACGGTTACTTAGAACCACGTTGAGAAAGAGTTGCTGCGCAGCTGAACAGAAACTGGGTCAGGCATGTATTATTATAATAAAGCTTCAGCAAAGCAAGGCATCTTACAACCTGCACCAAACCACATCTTGCTGCACCACCCTCTGTCGCAGACCACACCATTCTTAATGGCTTTGAGACCTAACAGTAGCAGCTTCTTCTGTTTTTAAAATTGTGACATAAAACCATGTGCAATTGTTATGCCACTGATTCTTTGCAAGAATATTGCAGAGAAATTAAATTCTACCTGTATGATTAACCTGTGATGGATGAAGCAAATATCCTCTTTAGAGCTATGACACTGTATACCTTACAGGAGTGCAGTATTTTAACAGAGGTGGTTGGTTTTGCAACTTCACATTATTTCACTTGGTGTTTTGCAATGGAAGGATTTTCAGATAATTAATATTATGACATGAACATTCCTTGCGTGGCTATAACCGTGGGTTGGGGTGGACCGATACAGCTGCAGGGATTCATGCTTTTACATCCCTTATAATGACTGCATTGGGACAAGTATCCCTACCAATATCTACATGAGGCAAGTATTCCCCATAGGATGTCAAGCCTGACTTTAGAACCAGAACTTGGTAACACTCTCTGGTGTGTATTTCACTAACCTGATTGGACCTTTTGATTCAATTAACAAAAACATAGTATTAAAACACACAAACATTAATGCTTAGCCAAATTGGGGTTCCAGCCTTAATACATTAACTTACTGCTGGATGTAAATGCTGAAACTCCCTCCCTAACAGCACTGTGGGTTTACCTACAGCATTGAACTATAATGAGTCAGGAAGGTGGTTCGCCACCTTCTCATGGACAACAGGACCATAGGATATAGAAACAAAATGAGGCCTTTTGGTCCATCATGTTTGCTCCGCCATTCAATCAAGGTTAATATGTTTCTCAACATCATTGTCCTATCTTCTTCCTGTAACGTTTGATCCCCTCCCTGATCAAGAAGCTATCTATCTCTGTCTTGTATACCTCAATGACTAGGCTTCCACAGCTCTCTGTGGTAATGAGTTCCACAGATTCACCACCCTCTGGCTGAAGAAATTCTTCGTCATCTCAGTTCTAAAGGATCATCTCTTCACTCCAAGGCTATGCCCTCAGGCCCTAATCTCTCCTACTAGTGGAAACATCTTCTTTGTTTCCGCTCTATCCAGGCCTCTCAGTATTCTGTTTGTTTCAATGAGATCCCTACATCCTTCTAAACTCCACCGAGTACAGAACCAGAGTCCTCAGCCGCTCCTCATGTGACAAGCCTTTCATTCCCAAGATAATTCTTGTGGAAACTGCTTACAATATTCCAAATTTGGTCTGATCAGAGCCTGTACATTCTTAGTAGTACATCCCTGCTCTTGCATTCTAGTCCTCTTGAAATGAATGACAACATTGCATTTGCCTTCCTAACTGCCAACTGAACCTGCATGTTAACCGTAAAAGAAGCCTGAACTAGACTTCCAAGTTCTGTTTGTGCTTCAGACTTCCAAAGCCTTTCCCCATTTAGAAAATAGTCCATGCCTTTATTCTTCCTATCAAAGCATGTAACCTCTCACTTTCCCACATTTTGTTCTATCTGCTACTTCTTTACCCACTCTCCTAGTCGAAGTCCTTCTGCAGTCTCCCTGCTCCCTCAGCACTATCTGTCCCTCCACCTATCTTTGTGCTATTTGCAAAATTTAGCAACAATGCCCTCAGTTCCTTTGTTTATGTATAACGTGTTGTGGTCTCAACAATGATCCCCACAGAACTCCACTAGTCACCAGCTGCCATGCTGAGAAAGACCCATTTATCCCCAGTCAATACCTTCTACCGGTCAGCCAATCCTCTATCCATGCCAATATCTTGCTCCTTACACCATTGGCTCTTATCTTATTTCACAGCCTCTTGTGTGGCACCTTGTCAAAGGCCTTCTGGAAATCCAAATAGATCACATCCGTTGGCTCTTCTTTGTCTAACTTGCTCGTTACCACCTCAAAGAATTGTAACAGGTTTGTCAGGCATAACTTCTCCTTGATGAAGTCGTGCTGTCTCAGCCCTATTTTAGTAAAAAAAACTTCCAGTAAGATGGCAGCGGAGTAGAGATTAATCTGTCCACTTTTCATTTCATTTCTTTTCTTCCTCTTTCTTCTCTTTTTTTCCCTTATCTTTTCTTTTTATTCTTTTATTTTACATGCATCTTGTTGAAGAGTTAGGTCATGCTGACAGCATCAGAGGCAGCAAGTAGGCACAGCACAGGCTGGTGGAGTTGGTGGCGAGTTTGGGTTCCCAGTGGTTTCCGGATCATCGAGGCAGTCCTAGCGCTGACTCATGGCTGCTGCGTTAGAGGTGAGTTTGCGTTCCCGGCGGCGTCTGTGTCCAGTGCGGATTCATGGCGGCAGAGTCGAGTTTGCTCCGATGCAGTGCTTACTGGTATCTGCGTTGGCGAGGTCCAGCAAGGATTCATATTGGTGAGGGCATTGGTGGAGGAAAGATGGTCATTTTCGTTTCAGCGGCACAGCGAAGGGGACTCCTACATGACCACTAAGCCCATGGCGTAGCACTTAAGAAGGAGGACTGTAAAGTTTCTTTATTCTTTAATTTCTTTAATTTTTCTATGCTTTGGTTTATTTTTCTTTGCTTTTAAGATGGCACCAGAGAGTTGCAACGCTATACAACACTTTTTTCACTGTATATGCACATGACCATAAACAAATCAAACCAAATCAAATCAAAACTATGCACTTCCAAGTACTCTGCAGTCTTATCCTTAACAATGGACTCTCAATCTTACCAATGAAGAGGTCAAGCTAACTGAGCTATAATTTCCTGTCTTCTGCCTCCCTACCTTCTAAACAGGGGTGTTACAATAGCCAATTTCCAGTCCTCAGGGACCCTCCTGAACTCCAGAGATTCCTGAAAGATCACCACCAATGCCTCCACTATCTCCTTCAGAACTCTGGGGTGTAGTCTGTCTGATCTGGGTGCTTTATCCACCTTAAGACCCTTCGTCTTCCCCAGCACATTCTCCTTAGTGATGGTCACTACACCCATGGCTGCACCCTGACTCTCATGAATACTGTCTTTGCTAGCAACACCTGCATGGCAAAACTAAACTTAGAAAAGGTTACGATTGATAAAGTTCAGATAGACTGCAACTTGTATTTTAGTGTAATTAAAGAGTGGACCAGCAGGCATGTGTTGGATGTGAGTAACAATTGTTTCCATTTTGCATTGTCTCATTCAGTAACCTGCCATTTCTCATATTGCTATTCATCAGGAGTAGGTCTAATTGTTTGTTAGCCAGTCAAATCAAAAGGAATTCTGGTGGGGAAGTTTTCAGAATTGGAAAATCACTGGAATATCTCTTAATTAGTCATGAAACAGATACAAACAACAATATGCTGCCATTCCCTGTTCATTTTACCTGGTGCTGCCACTCCTGAGTGAAACCTCTTGAGGCTTGATTGATTGTTATTGAGTTAGGATCTTGAATAGACTCCCTAGAAGGATGATGGAAGCAGATTGAAATAGTAACTTTCAAAAGAGAATTAAGTACATATTTGAAAAGAAGACACTTAGGGGAAACGGGAAAGAGCAAGGGAATAGGATTAATTAGAAAGCTGGCACAGGCGTGGGCACAATGTGTTAAACAGACTCCTGTAAGATTTTGCAGCTGAGAAAAAAAAATCAATACCGCTTCAGCCACACCCAATTATTTGAATTAAGCCGTCACTAATTAAAGCGAGGCTGCGAGGCTGATTTAGGCACAAGTTTAAAAATGTTTATTTTGAAAATGTGCTGAACGACAACTCACAGGAGAATTGTGCTGCTTTGAGAAGCTGAAGAGTGGGTGGGAGAGAAGCAAACAGGTAGATAAGAGTGTTAGGCTTCAAGAATGAACTCTGTGGGATCTTTGCCATCTGGCCCTGGAATTTACACCCGCTGCATTTACCGCAAGGGTATTCACTGTAGAATCGGACTCTTCAAACCCTGAACATGTGGCATTAGCAACAAGACTACTTTGCTTAATGCATGGTCTTTTGGCGCATGTGGTTGCTGTAAATAGAAACAAAGCAAATTGCTTGTATCACTGATATAACAAGGTGTAGAGCTGGATGAACACAGCAGGCCAAGCAGCATCATAGGAGCAGGAAGGCTGACGTTTCAGGCCGAGACCCGAGACCCTTCATCAGAAATGGGGGAGGGAAAGGGGGTTCTGAAATAAATAGGGAGAGAGGGGGAGGTGGATAGAAGGTGGATAGAGGAGAAGATAGGTGGAGAGGAAACAGACAGGTCAAAGAGGTGGGGATGGAGCCAGTAAAGGTGAGTGTAGGTGGGGAGGTAGGGAGGAGATAGGTCAGTCCAGGGAGGACGGACAGGTCAAGGGGG
>NC_063361.1:9326260-9351496 GCF_021869965.1 Rhincodon typus | reverse complement strand
CTGTCTGTTTCCTCTCCACCTATCTTCTCCTCTATCCATCTTCTATCCGCCTCTCCCTCTCTCCCTATTTATTTCAGAACCCCCTTCCCCTCCCCCATTTCTGATGAAGTTTCTAGGCCCGAAACGTCAGCCTTCCTGCTCCTATGATGCTGCTTGGCCTGCTGTGTTCATCCAGCTCTACACCTGGTTATCTCAGATTCTCCAGCATCTGTGGTTCCTACTATCTCTACTTGTATCACTGATGACAGCTTTTATGTTACTTGGTTGAATTCACTGCCTGATGGCCTGAACATTACAACATCCTCAAATTTACAAATTTCTGAACCATTCCCAAAACAAGAGAAAGACTCCGGATATCCACTTTCCTCGGCAGCTGTCCAAAAAGAAAATTCACTCAATCTAAGAACAACCAGACAAATGAAAGTGAAGGGGTAACGTCTGTTACTAAAATGTTTGCATGAATAGCTCTTCAAATTATATAATTTGTTAAATATCAAATTATTCTTCACATCCCTCTTTTGAACAAGAGTCAATTTTAAACTTAATAACCCACAAAAACCACTGCAAAGATTAATGCTGCAGTAGACTTTGCACCTGCTGTGGTTAATATTACAGCTTCTGATGCTTATTGACCTGCATTGTTGATTTTTTTTTTCTTGGTGCAACATATACAGCCTATCTTGATTTGTTGGCTTGATACATAATAGTATTTATTGATAAGGAAGATCAGTATGTACATAGTACTAATGAAGTGTGAACAGTGGTAAGTAGCATTCTCAGTTATAGTCATACAACATGGAAACAGACCATTTGATCCAACCAGTCCATACTTAACATAATCCCAAACTAAACTAGCCCCACCTGCCTGCTCCTGGCCCATATCCCTCTCCTATTCATGTATGCATCCAAATGTCTTTTAAACATTGTAATTGTACTTGCACCCACCACTTCATCTGGAAGTTCATTCCACACGTGAACCACCCTCTGTGTAAAACAAAACAAAAACTGCCACTCATGTCTTTTTTAAATCTCTCTCCTCTCACCTTAAAAATGTGTCCCCTAGTCTTGAAATTCCCCATCTTAGGGAAAAGACAACTACCATCAATTCTCTCTACACCCCTCATTATCTTATAAATTTTTGTCAGGTTACTGCTCAACCTCCTTGAGCACAAATTGCAGACACTCATACTTAACAGAGACTCGTGTAAGATTTTATGGCTGAGATAAATTATTAAAAATGCAAAAGCTGCCTTGTTGGAGGTATCATTTTCTAGTTGAGATGTTACACTGTGGCCCTGTATTTCCATCGCTCAATCTCATATCGTTATTTTGATATTTTGCAGAGTTCTCCTGGTGTCTAGGCCAATGTTTATCCCTCAGCTATATCTCCGCTATCTCTGGTCATTATCGCATTGTGGGATTGTCCTTTTTAAAAAAAAAAAAAAATTGCTGCATGTATTACCTCCATTTCAACAATGAATACATTTCCAGAATTACTTAATTGGCTGTACAGTGCTTTTGGCCATTTTGTGCGACATCCTCCATGTAAAAACACTGGCAGGCAAGATGAGGGCGAATCCTAAGATATTCTACATATAATTCAAGGGAAAAAGAATAACCAGGGGAAGAGTAGGGATCGAACAGGCAATCTGTGCATGAAGCTGGAGGACGTTGGTAGTGTTAAATGAGTACTTCACATCTGTCTTTACTCAGAAAGAGGAGGATGCAAGTACAGAATTCGAGAAGATGGACTGTGACACTCTTGAACAGATTTGTACAAGAAGCAAGGAGGTATTGGGTTTTTTTTTGGTGGATTTAAAAATGAACCAGTCCTCAGGTTCAGATGAGTTGAATCCCAGCCCGCTGTGGGCGATGAGGGAGGAAATTAAGGGCCCTCACCCAAATGTTTCAATTGTCTCTGGCCACAGGGAAGGTGTGAGAGGACTGGAGGACAGCCATTGTGGTTCCACTTTACAATGAGGGTGGTAGAGCAAGACCAGGAAGCTATAGACTAGTGGGCCTAACATCTGTGATAGGGAAACTATTGGAGAAAATAGTGAAGGAGAAATTAATCTCCATTTAGAGAGGCAGGGTATGATCAAGGATGGTCAGCATGGCTTTGTCAGAGGGAGCTCATGCCTAACAAATCTGGTGAAATTTTTCAAGGAGGTGACCAAATGTTTGGGTGAGGGTGGGTCAGTTCATGTAGTTTTATATAGATTTCAGCAAGGCCTTTGACAAGGTCCCATGTGGAAAACTGATAGAAGATAAAAGCTCATGGAATCCAGGATAACTTGGCAAGTTGGATCTAAAATTGGTTTAGTGGCAAGAGGCAGAGGGTGATGGTAGAAGGCTGTTTGTGAGACTGGAGCCCGGTGTGCAGTAGTGCACAACAGTGATGAGTGCTGGTCCCTCGTTGTTTTTGATCGTCACAAATGAAGCATGTGAGAATGTTGGGGTAGGGGTGGGGAATGATAAGTAAATTTAAAGATGGCACAACGATTGGCTCGGTGGTTGACAGAGGGCAGGAAGATCTGAGGATAGAGGAGGATAGAAAAGGATTGGTCAGATGGGTAGGTCAGTGGCAGATAAGATTTAATCCTGATAAATGTGAAGAAGGAACAAAGGAGTCCTCAATAATGGCAGGACACTATGAAACTCAGGAACAGAATGATCTTGGGGTGCTTATCCACAGATTCCTGAAGGTTGCAAAACAGGTTAAAAGTGTAGTTAAGCAGAAATATAGGACGCTTGCCTTTATCAGTCGTGGCATAGATTATAAGAGTGAGGAGGTTATATTGGAGCTCTACACACCTTTGGTTAGGCTAGAGCTAGAGTACTGTTTGTAGTTCTGGTCACCTATGGAAAGGATATGATTGTGCTGAAGTGGGTGTAGAGGAGATTCACCAGGATGTTGCCTGGGATGGAGCATTTCAGTTAAGAAGAGAGACTGCATGAGCTCAGGATTTTTTCTATGGAGCATAAAAGGTTGAGGGGGATCCTGATAGAGGGATAAACGATTATAAGGTGATAGGGTGAATAGAAGGGTCACTAACAAGGGGGCATAATTATAAAGTGAAAGACGAGGTTTAGTGGGGATTCGAAGTAAATCTTTTTCACCCAGAGGATGGTGGAGTCTGGAATGCACTGCATGGGGGAGTAGTTGAGGCAGGAAACCTCTCAACCTTTTAAAAAAAAGTAGTTGGATGAGCACCTGAAGTGTTATAACATTCCAGACTGAGGTAGTGGAGAAAAGTGGGATACTCTAACTAGAACTGTATTTTTGATAGTACAGGCATGATGGGCTGAAAGGCATTTTCTGTATTGTATGATTCTATGTGGGTTCTGAAAGGTGCTACATAATTGCAAGTGTTTTATTTCCCTTTTTACTGTTTTCAGAATGACTGCAGTGCTGTAAATTAGATCATTTTGTTGCTAAATACAGGGCTAGTCTGATTGAGTGCGACCCTAGTTTGGTTGCAAGCTATCTGCCTACTAAGCATCTCACTGGCTTTCAATGTCCCCAGCCCATGTTCATGTTTTTCAGCTACTGAGACATGCCTTTACTGGAAACAGTCATTTAAGAGGGAAATCCACTCCTTAAAAAAGCACTTTTGCTGCTCAATGGAAAAGAAAGAGTTCAAAATAAAAGTCAGAATTGAACTTATCTTGACATCAGGAGATTCCAAGTAATTTACAGCCAGTGAAGTATTTTTGAAGTGCAGCCATTGTTGTAATGCTATTGTTTATACATTACAAACTATTAAATAATCTGCTTCAGCGATGTTAAGGGATACATATTGGCAAGAAGACTGAGGAAATCTCTCTTCCAGAATGCACATTATATATTTATGCAATGTATTATGACTGAGCATCAGCAGTGGAGGGAGTGGATGCTTGTGGATGTGATGTCAATCAAGCAGGCTTCTTTGTTCTGGATGGTGTCAAGCTTCTTGAGTATTGTTAGAACTGCACCTATCCAGGTGATTGAGGAGTATTGTGCTTTGTAGATGATGGACAGGCTTTGGGGAGTCAGGAGGTGAGTTACGCACTGCAGTATTCCGAGACTTTGACCTGCTTTATAGTTAATATATTTATATGGTGAGTCCATTTCGACCTGAAGCAATCCTTGTCCAAATGCAACAAGACCTGAACAATATCCAGGCTTGGGCTGAAATGTGGCAAGTAAAATTCACACCACAGAAATGCCAATGCAATGACCAATAAGAGAGAAATCTAGCCATCACCCCTTGACATTCAATAGCATTATCATCACTGAATTCCCCCACTATCAACATCCTAGGGATTACCATTGACCAGAGACTAAACTGGACTCACCAATGGCTACATGAGTAGGTTAGAAGTTAGGAATATTGCAGCAAGTAAGTCATCTCCTGACTCCCAAAGCCTGTCCACTATTTGCAAGGCAGAAGTCAAGAGTGTGATGGAATACTCCCCACTTACTTGGATGGGTGCAGCTCCAACAACACTCAAGAATTTTGACACCATCTGGGTTAAAGCATCACATTTGATTGGCACCACATCCACCAGTATCCACTCCCTCCACCACTGACGCTTGTTGGCAGCAGTGTGTACTATCTACAAGATACACTGCAGAAACTCGCCAAAGAGCCTTCAATAGCACCTGTGAAACCCACAGCAATTTCTATCCAGAAGGTGAAGGCAGCAGATACATGGGAGCACTACCACCTGGAGTTCCCCTCCAAGCTACTCACCATCCTGATTTGGACATATATTGCTGTTCCTTCAAAATCACGGAATTCCCTCTCTACTGGCACTGAGGATGTGCCTACAATATGTACAACAGTTCAAGAAGGCAGCTCATTACCACCTTCTCAAAGAGAACTAGGGACAGGCAATAAATGCTGATCTGACCAGCAATTCCACAACCCACAAGTGAATAAAAATAAAACTTGGGCATAGCCAGCTGTGCCTTGCTCAGCTTCAGGCTTGGACACAGCCCACTTATAAAGAAGTGAAGGCCTGTTGTCTACTTAGTTCTACTTCGAAAGAAATTCATTAGGATAATGTTTATTCATCAGGACTCTCTTATCAATGCCACAACAAGCTCCAGAACATAACCCTGATCAAGGATTTTCCATTGAATGTAACATAACTTTGGTACAGCTCCAAAGTTGTCTCCTGTTTCAAATAAATGGGAAATTGCTGTTGTACTTGGCCAAGTATTTTCAGTCATAACAATGCATGTCACACAGGCTGTTTCCTAATGTCAAAACTGCCACAGATGCTCAATCATCTGATTTCACCTTTACACTGACCAATACATTGATGATATTTATATGAGAATTGCAAATGAAGTTGTAATCTGTGGTTGTCAAAGAGAGATTAACAGGTCCAGATGTGAATTGTCATTTCTAAAATGAAATCTCAATCCAGAAACACACATTAAACTGCTTAAATGAAGTTTCTCTCCTGCCATTTTAAAGCAAGTACCTCAATAGCAAGCAGACAAAGGCACTTTGTAAAAATGTGTTACCGTAGGATGAAAATGGAGAATCGGCAAACTTGACAAATGTCACTTGTTATCATTTAAAAACATAACTGGGGTTAACTCATGTAGTAACATACGTGTAATTAAAATTGAGGTGTGACAAAGTTACAACATAGGCTACAGACATGCTAAACAGTGGGAGCAGCATGCTTTCAACCATGCTAAGCAACCCCACATTCAGTTGATCAATTGAAACTCCAAAAGATTCAGTAATGAATGGTGGACTCAAGAAATTGAGGAACCAGTATTGCCTCTTTAGCTTCATCTATCAAGATGGAACCCACTATTTCTGAAAATCACCCCGGCAGAGTGATGTGGCAATTGCACTGACTATTTTTCTTTTCGGGCTCTGAATCCGTAACGAGATGCCCAACAGGGCCATCTGCTCTATCGCACAATAAAGGATATATGTGAATTTGAGGTTTAATCCTGAAAGGGACACGTTCATAGTGTCTAGTAAAGTCTAATATAGTCATTCAAATGCGAATGATCTTGCCAGTGATTCATGGCTGCACTTTTCCAAGAGGCCTTAGAGGTGCTGGGGGTGGAGGGGGTGTTTGGAGGCTAAGCAGGGAGGCATGAAAAGAGGTTATGGTTAAAATCAGATGCATTCGACTCTCACATAGCTTCCAGTACCTAGCATATTCTGGCAGTAGAGGGGAAATAATGTCCTTAATTGGCCAATAATATGCCTCAAGGATGGATGGGATAATGACTACCTGAGTCACCCCTTGACTTATGAGACTGCATCGAGAGTAGGGAGTACGTACAGAGGCTAGATCCAGCCATTAGATGTCACGTGCAGTCTCCCTAGCCTTGCCAAACATTAGTAAACCAGAACAGTTTTTATAATGATCGTTTTATGGCTACCATTGCAATCACTGGCTTTTTGTTCCAGATTGTATTCAATGCATTAACTTTGAATTCCCTATCTGCCAGATTGAATGCTGAACTCAGAGGCTGGATTTTTCTTGCTAGTGATAGAAATGGAAGGTCCCACTAATCCCACAGTTGTGAGCTTTCTTTCATCTCCATGCTGTCTGGGAGTGTAGTTTCATGGAGACAGATCTGGTGTCTCCTTGAGTTGCTTTCTTGAACCACTGCAGTCTTTGGAGGGTAGGTACACCCACAGTGCTGTTAGGAAGGGCATTCCAGGATTTTAAGCAAGTGACAGAAAATGAGTGGTGACATAGTCAAATTGGTCTTTGGCTAGGAGGGGAACTTGCAGCCAGTTATGTTCCCATGTATTTGCTATTCTCCTCTAACCCAGTGGTAGAGGTCATGGGTTTGAAAGGAATTTTTGAAAGACCCCAGGTTGTGTTCCTGAGTAACACTCCTTTTTTTCCAGTTGACGCTGTCTTAGAGTCATAAGCATGGAACAGATCCTTTGGTCCAACTAGTCCACACTGACCATGTTCCTAAACTAAACCAGTCTCTCTCACCTGCATTTGGCCCTTATTCCTCCACCCTTTTCTATTCATGTACTTATCCAAATGTCTTTTAAATCTTGTAACTGTATCTGCATCCATCACTTCCTCTAGCTGTTCATTCCACACACAAACCACACTGTTTAAAAATAAAATGTTGCCCGTTACGTCCTTTTCAAATCTTTCTCCTCTCACCTTAAAAATATGCCCCTGGTTTTGAACTCCTCACTCTACGGAAAAGACCCTTACTGTTCACCTTATTTATATCCCTCCAGATTTTATAAACCTCTTTGTGGTCACCCCTCAACTCCTACACTCCAGTGAAAAAAAAGTCCCAACCTATCCACTCTATTTTTAAAACTCAAACCCTCTATTCTTGGCAAAACCCTGGTAATATCTTTTCTGAACCCTGTCCAACTTAATAATGTCCTTCCTATAACAAGGTGACCAGAACTGCATACGGTACTCCAGAAGAGGCCTAACCAATGTCCTATACAACCTCAATATGACATCGCATCTCCTATGCTGAAAGGTCTGAGCAATGAAGGTAAGCCACCTTTAACCACCCTGTTTACCTGTGATGTAAATTTCAAAGAATTATGTATCTGAACCCCTAAGTCTCTGTTCTATAACACTGTCCAGGGCTCTTACATTAATTGTACAAGTCCTGTCCTTGTTTGTTTTACCAAAATGCAATATCCAACTCTATCCCAACAAACCAGTACATAGTATGCAAACACCAAGTGTCACTGAGGGTCTCTGCACAGCTTAATGCAGCCGCACACAAAGGTGGCTATCAGTATGAGGGCGACATTGGGTATGTTCTTCCCCCCCCACCTTATCCTGAGTTCCTCAGGAACTCTGACACATTACTATTGTGTTGCTAAGAGCGTTATTTGTGCTTTTCTCTGACATCAGCTTTTTCTGAAATTCGTTTTCCCTCAAGTTTGTTATCACTTAGTTTTAATAAACAAAGCTGAAAATTAAATATAGTTGCAGCTGACTTTCCCATAACTTTCATAAATGAGACAAGTAGCCCTTGCTGCCCTCTCGCTCGCCCGTGTTTAAGTTTTGAAATTGGACTAAGTATTCACATAGTGAAATGGAACCTTTTAAATATATGGGACTAAGACCCTTTAAAGACCATTTTCACACTGTTTCCATCTGTGCCTGCCTCTATGTTATTTCCCCACTTTTATCCAGCTGGTGTGATTTCAGAGGGCTCCTGAAAGTCTGGCAGCCTTCATCAACATCTCAAACCTACCAGAGGTATGCCTTTTAGTGAGCCCACAACAATGTTAAGTGAGCCTTTGAAAAGTGTGGGTTTTAACTCTGCCAGCACTTTTTCCCAGGCCACATAAATGGCACTGGGAGAGCCAGAAGTGGGATTTCTAACTGCCACACTCATAGAATCCCACAGTATGGAAGCAGGCCATTCGGCCCATTCAGTCCATACCAACCCTCCAAAGAGCATCCCACCCAGACTGGCCCCCTTACCTTATCCCTGTAACTTTGAATTTTCCCATGGCTAATCTGCTTAGCCTTTACATCCCTGGATACTATGGGCAATTTAGCACAGCCAAGCCACCTAATCTGCATGCCTTCGGACTGTGGGAGGAACCCAGAATACCCAGAGGAAACCCACGCAGACAGTCACCCAAGGGTGGAATTGAACCCGGATCCCTGGCGCTGTGAGGCAGCAGTGCTAACCATTGAGCCATCCTGCTGCCCTTTTTTTTTTTTTGTTTTGCCAACGCACCATCCCATTTAAGGACTGCAAAATCCAATGTCATTTCTCTTGGTCATTCTCTTGGATGTCTGGATCACTGGCCCAGTAACATAGCAACTTTTTCCTATTATAGCAATTATCAACCTTAGACCATTCTGAGTTTGCATTTGGACTTGTGTGAATAATTATAAATAAAAGGTTCAAATATAAAATTAGCAATGGCATTCAGTCAGATAGTGACTGTACAGAGCGAAGGAAGACTGATTTACACTTTATGGTGCAAATTGACACCATTCTAGTTGCTCATTTTCAAGAGGAACTGATGCTGCAGTTCAATGCGTCCTTCAGTGTTCCATTTAGTTTCATTCTTATTTTATTCCTGCGTTAAGTTGCTCCTGTTTCTCAACTTCAACAGGAATTTGGTGAATACCTTGTTGAGCATAGCTCAGCAATCCCACATAAATGGAACAGCTGTCCACTTTTTTTTCTTCTGGAAAAGTTCTTGACACAAGCCAATTATCGCAGCAAAATAACTCTGCAGCAACCAAAACGGGGTTGGGGTGAGGTGGGTGGGGTTACAGGAATTAACTTCTCTTTCAGTAACAACATACAAGAAGGTGGGTGGGCAAAGAATATAAGCAAGCTTCCATGACATGGCTAGATAATTTTTGTGATGTTCTCTTAGGCTGTGCTGGGTCAGGGAAACACGAGGGCTACACTGTCCTCTTTGAGAGATTGCTTGCTAGATTTGCTTTAGAAGTTAAACAAATGAAAGAAAATGTGTAATAATGTTTGGTCTTGATCTTAATTATTGCATGCTTTCCTTCTTTTAAAGGTAGTTTGTTATGTGGTTTAGATCACTGAATCATGAATGTTTACAGGATAAGGCTACAGACTGCATAATCTGCTTCTCTTTGCTCGGTCTAAATGTTTGGTGCTGCAATCTAACAACTCGGTATAACAATCACTTGACAACTGTGCTTCGAATTGCCACTGAGGAATCATAGAGCACAGAAGGAGGTCATTTGCACATCATGTTTGTACCAGATATTACAAAGAGTATTTCAATTCATCCCACACCTCTGCTATTCCAACATAACACACCGGTATTTTCCCCTATTGCCTTATTTACCCAATTCTGCGCTGAAAATTATTCTTGCATATGTTTTCACCACTCTTTCAGGAAGTACATTCCAGACCATAACAGATTGTGTAAGAAAGGATCTTCTTATCTCACCTCTGTTTATTTTGCCGATTACCATGGACAACGTGAACCATGTTAACACATTGATAGCAATAGAAGAGAGGTGGTGGAATATGGGAAACAGTGGCAACTTGCTAGTGTCGCCCAATTAAAAGCAGAGTACTTCTGTGGAATGATTTGAAATGATCAGAAGTAGGAGTGACATTTAAATATATGTCTGACAAAGTGAGAGTTGTGGTATATGTTTAACAGTCTTGTGTGGAGGAATTCCACGTATTAAGGCTGAGAGTTTTGCTGGTAGAATATTGCCAAGGATTTCAGAAAGGTGACAGTCTGCTCTTCAACTAGTTATCGCTGAATTGATATGGCACTTATACAGGATGAATCCATGATCCTAAATTTCCGCAGGAAATTGCAGACCATTTTCCATGCATTCATTTTAAAAGTAAAGAGTGGAAACTCTCAAACTGCATGCCCCAAGCTTACTATGCACATCCTGTAAGCTTGATACCCTCTTGTGTGTGCTGGATCACAGAATCATGCCATAGTTGAATGTCTGATTAAAAGTAAAATTACATGTAAGAACATAGCCCAATGCATGAGTAATTACACTGTGTAATATCATAGTTCTGAAACTGACGGATTCATCTGACATTCCATTGCCTGTAATTCATCACCTTCTCACAGCCAATTAGCGATTGGCAATAAGTGCTGGCCTAGCCAGTGATGCCCATATCTGGTTTAAAAAAAAATTAACTTGTAAACCCATTCAGTAATGGGTTAACAGTCCCATTAAAGAAAGAATCAGACTCAGATTTGTATAGTGGGAATACCCCAAAGTTCTCTCAAACTAACATAATTATATACATTTCAAAATGAAGTCACTGCTGTAATGCAGGGAAACGTGGTGACCACTTTGCACAATAATGGGACAACAATGAGATAATCTTTGGTATTATTGGTTGATGGACAAATATTGTCCAAGGCACCGGGGAGAACTTCATTGCATTTTGAATAATAATGCTTGAAATTTTATGCAAGGGCTGGCAGGACCTGTGGTTGAAAGATTCTCATTTGTAAGACAGCACTTCTGACTCTGTGGCTTTCCTTCAGTACAGCTGTGGAGGGTTAACCTGGAAATTGCCGTTAATACTTTACAGTGGCATTTGAACCCACACTTTTGTGACTGAAAGACAATAGCATTATTCTCTACCTAGCAGCACTGTGGGTGTATCTTCCTGAGGATCATTAGGGATGTGCAATAAATGCTGGTGCCCACATCCCATGATAGAGTAAAGAAAATGTCATGACTGTGAAAATAGTGAAATACTGGATAAAAGAGTTTCATAAGATTTTGTTAATAATTTACAATTTAATACTGCACGGTCATAGAGTCATAGCGATATACAGCATGAAAACAGACCCTTCGGCCATGCCGACCAGATATCCTAAATTAATCTAGTCCAATTTGCCAGCATTTGGCCCACATCCCTCTAAACCCTTCCTATTCATATACCCATCCAGATGCCTTTTAAATATTGTAATTGTATCAGCCTCCACCACATCCTCTGGCAGTTCATTCCACACATGCACCACCATCCGAGTAAAAAAGTTGCCCCGTTTAAATCTTTCCCCTGTCACCTTAAATCTATGCCCTCTAGTTTTGGACTCCCCCACCGTGGAGAAAAGACCTTGACTATTTACCCTATCCATGCGCCTCATGATTTTATAAGCCTCTATAAGGTCAACCCTCAGCCTCCTCCGCTCCAAGGAAAATAGCCCCAGTTTAAACAGCCTTTCCCTAAAGCTCAACCTCCAAACCCTGGCAAGATCCTTGTAATGCCATAGAGGTTAAGCATTAACGACTTGTGAAATCCTAAATATTGATAGCCACACATATGGGAATATTCAAAGGGGGATATGCTTAACAGATTTGATCCATTATTTACTGTAATTCATTTATTGATGGTGTAAACTCTCCAAACAGTATGGCAGAAGGTGCGAAGGGCTGTGGAACCAGCATACATTCACCAGATGATAAATGTGAAGAGTAATCACAGAGGAGACTGTAACATTAGACTAGAGTGATAATGGTTCAAGCAAAAGTGCTTGGAATATACAGCTAGCTCATTAACTTCTGAAACAAAAAAGTACAGGATAAGATCTGGGTTTATACCTTTTTCAATCAAATGTTCTAGACATTTTTTTTCAAATTTATTGCCCACAGTCTTTCCTCTCCTCTCTCCTTTATCTAAATGTTGAGAACCTCCATTATATTTGAGATATCACATTTTTAAAACCTAAATGAAGAACAAAAAGGAAGGCAGCTATTTCATGGTGGTTTCTTCCAACTTGAATCTAGAGACCTCCAAACTTGTGATAATCCACAGATTTACCTTCCTGACAAGAAAAAATGCTTTATAATGGAACTCAGAATGTTTGCTGCAGAGAGATGTTTGGCTATATATAACTTGGTGATATAACTTGATTCATACAAGGGTTGGCAGGATCCTTGGCTTTTCTGTGGACTCTGCTATGGGGGTTCAAATTGCTGATAAATGTGTGGTTCACACTGGCTAGAGTATTGTGAGCTGTTTAGCTGAGATACTTTAAATTAAAAAGTAAACATTATGAAAGCAAAATGGGTGATTATTTACTGGACCTTTTTTACTGTACTTTTTATGCCTCCCTAACTCCTAGCCCCTGCTGTTCTGAAGGTACCTTGACTAAATGTGAAACGACCTTTTGAGTCCAATTGTTTTTCATTCCAAAAATATACCACCTAAACATAACATTCCACTCTGAGGTGCCTCAGTAAACTTGATGCATAATGTACATTTTTGTAATGCAGTCAGCACAAAGGGTTCTGTGGTTCCCAGCCTTTAGTGTGCTATTACAGAAAGGCCTCAGCAGTAACCTTTTGCCATTTTGCCTCTGTAGCAGCTACTCTGAGCTTTACTGCACCCATCAGCATGTAGTCCTGGACCTTGGAATGTGCCAATTTTCAATACTCAAATCAAGAGTAGCTCCATGCAGTGAAAGACAGCAGTTTTCAGGCAAACCAAAGAGCATCTTTCACTGAGTTGATAGGCCTTCAGGTGCATTTCATGTTTGTCTCTAAGTACAAACCCAGGATTAGCCTGTAGAGCACAGAGTCCTGCAATACAGACCTCACAACAACCTCAACAAATAACCACCAGTAATAGTGAAAGGGACAAAGATTCGTTCTGCCCAGTTACCGAAAACACAACCTTGCTCTTATATTAATTTATCTTGGCTCCTGAAGCCAATTCAAACCGGTTGCAGAAACTAAACAGCTTTAACCTGAGTGCCTCCAGTACCTGTAATAATCATACCTCTCATTCTCACATCCTTCCTGATGGACTTGGCAAAACCTTCTCTGCAACACACACATAGGATAGAGTCAGCTTGCCTGGCTCCAGCTTTGTTTCCCACCCATTGATTTGAAACTTCAATGGAGGAATTGGTGGCTGGTGCGTTGCAGGATTCCTTGACAGTGGTTCCAGACATGTGTCCATCCTTAGTTTTGCACAGAAAGGGAAAATTGAAGCAGCATTTTGGACAGCCCCAAATAGAGATGACCTGACCCACCATGGAGGTTACAGTATTTGATCTGCTTTGTCATCCTTTTTCTGGTGGTCTTTCTGCTTATAATTCTTATGGATAACATTGCTACATTTGGCCACCATTTAGCCATATTTGCCACTGGAACAATAGACACTGGGTTGCTCATGGTAAACCAGGAGGTCACCACCCGACAGTGAAGCTTGGAGGAAGGATAGAGGATTGCTTCCTTATCATTCACCTTCAGCATTACTTGACCTGCCATGTGTTGGTCTAGGTCTTGACGTTGTCCTTAACTTGAACGCAATCCCCAACCCTGTCGATGTACATCAGGACCAGGAACATTGCATTGTCACTACAATTGTCACACTGGTCCAAATCGGGCTTGCCGAGTAAACACAGGCTTTGCCATGAGAACTTTCCATTGCAGCAGTTTCTTCTTCTCCTTGAAGGCCTTCATTGAGGCCACGATGCTCGTGAAGGATAGCTCATAGTGTCCAACATTGGGGCAAGTCCTGCAGACAGTAGATGTGCACAGCTTCAAAACTGCACATTTTCCAGCAGAATTCTTTTGATGAAGGAAGTACGATCCATTGAGGCACCACCTTTGCTGTCCTTCAACACCACCTGAATTGTGTTTCATGCTCCCTTCGGACATCACTGTCACGATCTTGGTCTGTCGGCTGCCAAGTAAGTCTTGGCAATGGATATGGCTTAAACTACAGGACGTATACTAGCTGAGCTTGGGCCTGCCCTTACCTGATGTCCACATTATAGAATCCTAGTGTAGTGTGGAAGTAGGCCATTTGGCCCATCAAGTCAACACTGACCCTTCCAAGAGCATCCTGCCCAGACAACCCCACCCCCACCCTATTGTTGTAACCTTGCATATCTGATGGCTAAACTACCCAGCCTACACATACCTGGACATCTATAGGTAATTTAGCATGGCCAATCCACCTAACCTGCACATCTTTGGATTGTGGGAGGAAACTCACGCAGGCAGGGGAGAAATGTGCAAACTCCACACAGACAGTTGCCGAAGGGTGGAAATGCACCTGGGTCCCTGATGCTGTGAGGCAGCAGTGCTAACCACTGAATCACCATGTCGCTCTATACGCATCTGCGCACAGTTTTTATTGACCTTGATATTCTCCTTGTCCTTCTCCAACTCAATCAAATTGTAACGACTAGGCTGAATGAATAAACCTCCATAAGTTGATAAGAAATACTCAAAATGAATACGGTTCGAACAAGGGCCTTTCTACCCTCCATGACTAGTTTTCACAAGTATACTGAGTATGTCTTAATCGGCTACTGTGCATGAACTGCAAAATGCAACTTAAATGAAAATTTACTCTAGTGCTTTATTTTTAAAACATCTATAAATTACAAGTACACTTAGTCAACATATTTACAATGAAATATTATATTTAGATTTGCATTATGCATTTATTTTGCTAGTTTGCGCATTGAATGTATAATCAAAGTAAAACTAATAATTCAAATCAAGTAGACAGTAAATTCAGAAGATACAAATGTAAATTAGAAAATTTAAATCAAATATTAGAAAAGCTATTGCTAACAGAATGAAAATTACTTTGACTAGTCCAGAACGTTAATAGAATGGGGCTTCAATGGTTGTAGTAATAAAGCATTGCCCTTGCTGGATATTGCATGTAATTTGATTAGTTGAAAACATGATGATTTAAGTGGTGGTGAATAATAGATGAAAAGCACCACGGGTGATTTGGCGGTGGGAAAAATTCCATTCGGTTATGTGTAATAACAGTAATGAAAAAGATATAAAAAAGAAAAGGAGAAAAGATCTGAG
Source organism: Rhincodon typus (assembly GCF_021869965.1). Taxonomy (NCBI): domain Eukaryota; kingdom Metazoa; phylum Chordata; class Chondrichthyes; order Orectolobiformes; family Rhincodontidae; genus Rhincodon; species Rhincodon typus. The sequence goes on along the minus strand of NC_063361.1, from coordinate 9,336,184 downwards.
GTTCAGTGGGACAATCAGACTACAAAAGCAATGAACTTAATTGTGGCAGAGAGAATATTAGGAAAGTGGTTCTCTCATTGAAGCCCAATGTCCTTGTATGCAACAAGTTTCAATGGGCAAGTTAGATATCTAATGGGTTAAATGTTGATGGGAATCTGGATGTTTGAGGAATGACATTTACTGGGCGATTTAATGTGTGGGTAAATCAAGTGATACTTCCTTACCTTTTAAGATGCAGTGCTTGTGTAATATCTATTTTTGTGTAATGACACTAATACTAGATTGTGATACTGCTCATTCTGTTGGTGATATTTCCTGTTATGTTTCTTTGCAAGTCAACCTACCTACTGGTGTGCACTGAGCTGTCAGTCTGTTATAACCAGACAGATGACAGAGATAAAGTGTGCATCAAAATCTGAGACAAATAAATTGTTTATTTCACATTATGTAGTTTCCAAACTCCGCTTTCTCGTATGCTGTCACTGTGAAGGATATGATAGAATTGCTAATGTTAACTTAAAGCAGTGCTGGTATATTTTGCATTTTGAACGTTTAATTATAAACTGTAAAGTTTTGTTCATCACACTTGCTTTCCAACATTCTGAGCCAGTGACAAGTAGTTGTGGAGCGCTGAAAGTTTGAACCCATGTTTTTCTCACTATCTGAATGATTCTCACTGTTTCCTCAGTCCTCTGTGAATCCAATAAGGACTATAAAGTAAATTTCAAGAAGGTACAATCCTGGCCTGTGACCTAACCAGTTGGGATAATGCACCATGAAAATCCCACCCATGCCATTCCAATTTTATTCCATTCTAAAGGAACAGCTGCAGCTTCCCAATATTGCTCTAAATGAGATGCAGTTTTTTTTAATTAAAAGAAGTTTAATTATGATGTAGAAATTAACAATGCTGTAAACCCAATCAATTACTCATCTTCATAGGGAGCAACCCAACTAGGAGACGTCAGTAACAATTCTGCAAATAAATGGCAGGCATTACTTATGTAAGTTGCCCACAGAAATATTGTTTATCAATAGTTCTTTTAGTCTGTTTTTACAGTAAATGCCTTAAAACATAAAATCTTGTGCCATCTTTCCTGCTACTAACTGTAAGTTTGATTTAAGGTTATTGGTTTTTGGGGATCATAACAAAGTAAAGTTAATGCACAGGCAGGAACTGGAATAAAACACTGAACAAACACAGACAGGTTAGCTACTAGAGTGATCATCTTTACATTTATTCATCCTTCTGATTATTCAATGTATTATTTTGTACTAAGCTAATAGAATTAGCTGTAAATTTCAATTAAATTAATTCAAATTTAAAAAACCTGAAAATAGAAAACAATTAAAATTCAATCTCAATTCTGATTTTTTTTCTCTTGGATTGAAGGTGGGAACTGCTGAAAGCTATTTCTTTATAAGGGAAAGTGACCTGATTGAATCATTCTCTGGTGGTTGCCTGTCAAGACTGTTTTGAAGAGTTAGAGTATCTGAACTGTTTATTAGACCATAGACGCCGAAGAAGGGATGACAAGATTTGTGAAAGATGCTCTTTCTGCACAGGCTGCATAGTTGTATTTCTTGCTGCACTGCTGAAACTTGTGGTAGTAATAGGGAACAATATATTTTCGGGGATAGAAAGCTTGTAGCCATGACTAGAAACTCAAAAGGTCACGTTGCCTGACCCTAGGGTTAAGGACATCTCCTCACAACTGGCAATGAACTTGGAGTGGAATGGTAAAATTCAATTGTTTTAGCCACTTATAGGATAAATAATGTAATTAGAACTAGGGCTGATGTTCAGGTGAGAATTTAGGGTCCAAGCAGACCGTCAATGGTAATATTCTCTGGGATTGTTACCTAAGCCATGTGCCACTTGGCATACAATGAAGCTCTATGGAACAGCTCTCTTTCCTGGGTAATGAAACCGATCCCCCATGAATCAAAACCATGTCTTCTGCAATAATTAGGTATATTTAGCAGTAGTTAATAATAGCAACAACATTGAAGTGTAATTCAGTATGCTTTTAATTTTAAGACACATTACCCTTAGTTTCCTACTCATGTTAATCTTGTTACTGAAAGTATTGATTAAAAGGAAGTGTGCAGTTTGTTCATCAAAAGACCTTTATGGTTCTGTTTCTGCGATGATACCATGAGGTATCACAGATTTAGCAAATAGTGTCTTGGGAATCCTTGGATCCTTCTAAATTGCATCTCAAATTGTTTGATTCAATCTCCACTGCTTCACTGAAAATTGCTGATTCATCCAGCTTCTCAGCGTCATTTCAGAGCAAAAGCATGTATCTGCCAGAATATATTACAAAGGAAAACCAGACTTAGACGTGTAGTTTTTTTTTAAAGGGCAGAGAATTTAATACTTTGTGGAAGTGGAACTTGAAAGCAAATTGAAGAAATTGTTCTTGGAACACAGTGATATGTAGTTTTCCACATTTGGACAGGCCATTGGTGATGTTATCTGGTTATTACTTTCGTTTCAAACATTTGGTCTGAAGTCAAGTCTTCATGGTTCCTGAAATTTGGCATCCGGGAAAAACAGAAGGTAAGTCTGTGTTTTACAGGTCATCAACAGACCCAGAATAGGACAAGGAAAGAAAATGGAAAGAAGTTCTCATTGATAGTTAACACAATGTGGAGCTGGACGAACACAGCAGGCCAGGCAGCATCAGAGGAGCAGGAAAGCTGACGTATTGGGTCGGGACCCTTCTTCAGAAATGGGGGAGGGGAAGGGGCTCTGAAATAAATAGAGAGTGAGGAGCAGTGATAGCAGGTAGATAGTGGAGCAGATAGGTGGGAGAGAAGACGGACAGATCAAGGAGGCGGGGATGAAGCTAGTAAAGGTGAGTGTAGCTAGGTGGTGCTGGGGATTGGTCAGTGAGGTGGGAGGAACGGATAGGTGGGACAGAAGACGGACAGGTCAATGAGGCAGGGATGAGAGTGGGGTCTGGTCTTGGGATGAGGTTGGGAGTGGGGAGATTTTGAAGCTAGTAAAGTCCACATTGAGACCATTGGGTTGTAGACTTCCAAGGCGGAATATGAGGTGCTGTTCCTCCAGTTTCTAGGTGCCATTGTTATGACACTGGAGGAGGCCCAGGATGGACATGTCGTCTAGGGAGTGGGAGGGGGAGTTGAAGTGGTTTGCGACTGGAAGGTGTTGTCATTTGTCGCGAACCGAGCGCAGGTGCTCTACAAAGCGGGTTCCGAGTCTCCGTTTGGTCTCACGGATGTAGAGGATGCCACATCGGGAACAACGGATACAATAGACCACATTAGCTGATGTGCAGGTGAACATCTGTTTAATGTGGAAGGTTTGTTTTGGGGCCTGGGATGGGGTTGAGGGGGCCGGTGTAAGGACAGGTGTAGCACCTCCTGAGGTTGCAGGGAAAGGTGCCGGGAGTGGTGGGGCTAGTGGGGAGTGGGGAGTGTGGAGCGGTCGAGGGAGTCGCGGAGAGAGTGGTCCCTCCAGAAGAAAGATATGGGTGGGGAGGGAAATATATCCTTTGTAGTGGGGACAGATTGCAGGTGGCGGAGAAGATGTGTTGAATCCGGAGGCTGATGGGGTGATACGTGAGGACGAGGAGAATTCTGTCTTTGTTTTTATTGCGGGGAGAGGGTGTAAGGGCTGAGGTGCGGGAAACGCAAGGGATGCAGTCGAGGGTGTTTTCGACCACTGTGGGGGGGAAGTTGCAGTTCTTGAAATACGAGGACATCTGGGATGTTCGGGAGTGGACAAGGGAGGCGCAGTTGTGGTATGACGCACTGACCTTTACATCGCCGAGGCCAGGCGCCAACTCTTCAACACCACCTCCCACTGCCCTCTTGATCATGACCCCACCCCGACCAGCAAAACATCATCTCCCAGACCATCCATAACCTCATCACCTCAGGTGACCTCCAACCTCATCGTTCCTCAACCCCGAACCACCTATTTCTATCTCCTTCCCAAAATCCACTGCCCTGGCCGACCCATTGTCTCTGCCTGCTCCTGCCCCACCGAACCTATCCCCGCTTATCTCGACTCTATTTTCTCCCCCCAGTCCCGGAACTCCCATCCTACGTCAGGGACACCACCCACACCCTCCACCTCCTCCAAAGCTTCCAATTCGCTGGCCCCCAACACCTCATCTTCACTACGGACGTCCAGTCCCTGTACTTTTGCATTCCCCATGCAGACGGCCTAAAAGCCCTCCGCTTCTTCATCTCCCACAGGCCCAACCAGTCCCCCTCCACCCACATCCTTATCCGCTTAACTGAACTCGTATTACCCTTAACAACTTCTCCTTCAACTCCTCCTACTTCCTACAGACAAAGGGGGCGGACATGGGTACCCGCATGGGCCCAAGCTATGCCTGCCTCTTTGTAGGATATGTGGAACAATCCCTCTTCCGCAGCTACACTGGCCCTATCCCCCACCTCTTCCTCTGTTATATCGATGACTGTATCAGCGCCACCTCGTGCTCCCTCGAGGAGCTCGAACAGTTCATCAGCTTTACTAACACCTTCCACCCCAACCTCAAGTTCACCTGGACCATCTCCGATACCTCTCCCTCCTTCCTGGACCTCTCTGTCTCCATCTCTGGTGACCACCTCAAAATTGATATCTATTTCAAGCCCATCGACTCCCACAGCTACCTGGACCGCACCTCCTCCTCTCCCCCACCTTCCTGCAAAAATGCGATCCCGTACTCTCAATTCCTCCACCGTATGTGTTCCCAAGATGAGGCGTTCCACTCCCGAACATCCCAGATGACCTTGTATTTCAAGGACCGCAACTCCTCCCCCGCACCCCCTCTGCCCTCCCCTCAGTGGTCGAAAACGCCCTCGACCGCATCTCTTGCGTTTCCTGCACCTCAGCCCTCACACCCCCTTCCCATACTAAAAACAAAGACAGAATTTCCCTTGTCCTCACGTATTACCCCATTAACCTCCAGATTCAACGCATCATTCTCCACCACTTCTACCACCTGCAACCTGACTCCACTACCAAGGATATATTTCCCTCCCCACCCTTATCTGCCTTCCGGAGGGACCGCTCTCTCTGCTACTCCCTCGTCTGCTCCACACTCCCCTCTAGCCCCAGCACCTTTCCCTGGAACAGCAGGAGGTGCTACACCTGCCCCTACACCTCCCCCCTCACCCCCATCCCTGGCTCCAAAAACACCTTCCACATTAAACAGATGTTCACCTGCACATCCGCTAATGTGGTCTATTTTATCCGCTGTTCCCGATGTGGCCTCCTCTACATAGGTGAGACCAAGCAGAGGCTCGGAGACCACTTTGTAGAGCACCTACGCTCGTTTCGCGACAAATGACAACACTTCCCAGTCACGAATCACTTCAACACCCCCTCCCACTCCCTGGACGACATGTCCATCCTGGGCCTCCTCCAGTGTAACAACGATGCCACCCGGCAACTGGAGGAACAGCACCTCCTATTCCGCCTTGGAAGTCTACAACCCAATGGTTTCAATGTGGACTTTACTAGCTTCAAACCCCCCCCCCCCCAACCCCCCCCCCCCCCCCCCCCCTTTCATCCCTGCCTCCTTGACCTGTCCATCTTCTCTCCCACCTATCCGCTCTACTATCTACCTGTGATCACCGCCCCCCACTATTTATTTCAGAGCCGGTTCCCCTCCCCCATTTCCGAACATAAGAGTGAGGAGCAGGAGTAGACCGTCCGGCCCTTTGCGCCTGCTCCGCCATTCAATAAGATCATGGCTGATCTTTTCTTAGACTCAGATCCACTTACCCGCGTTCTCATCGTATCCCTTAATTCCTTTATTGTTCAAAAAAAAATCTACCTTATCTTTAAAAACGTTCACTGAAGTAGCATCAACTACTCCACTGGGCAAGGAATTCCATAGATTAACAACCCTCTGGGTGAAGAAGTTCCTTCTCAATTCAGTCCTAAATCTGCTCCCTCTAATCTTGAGGCTATGCCCTCTTGTCCTAGTTTCACCTGCCAGTGGAAACATCCTCTCTACTTCTGTCTTATCTCTTCCCTTTATAATTTTATATGTTTCTATAAGATCCCCCCTCAATCTTCTGAATTCTAATGAATCTAATCCCAATCTACTCAGTCTCTCCTCATAAGCCAACCCCCTGAACTCCAGAATCAACCTAGTGAACCTCCTTTGCACCCCCTCCAGTGCCAGTACATCCTTTCTCAAGTAAGGAGACCAAAACTGCACACAGTACTCCAGGTGTGGCCTCACCAGCACCTTGTACAGCTGCAACATAACCTCTCTGCTTTTAATCTCAATCCCTTTAGCAATGAAGGACAAAATTCCATTTGCCTTCCTAATTACTTGTTGTACCTGCAAACCTACCTTCTGTGATTCATGCACAAGGACACCCAGGTCCCTCTGCATAGCAGCATGCTGCAACTTTTTACCATTCAAGTAATAATCCTTTTTACTATTACTCCTACCAAAATGTATGACTTCACATTTATTTACATTGTATTCCATCTGCCAGACCTTTGCCCACTCACTCAATGTATCTATGTTCCTCTGCAAAGTTTCACAATCCTCTGCACACTTTGCTCTGCCACTCATCTTAGTGTCATCTGAAGAAGGGTCCCGACCCGAATCATCAGCTTTCCTGCTCCTCTGATGCTGCCTGGCCTGCTGTGTTCCTCCAGCTCCACACTGTTATCTCTGACTCCAGCATTGGCAATTCTTACTATCTCTCATTGGTAGTTGATGTCTTTTAAATGTGAGTTGCCTTTTTAGTAGTGGTAAAGTAGGTTTATCAACAAATAAATGTTAAAATAATGCCAATGTTGGATGTCTGAGATAAAGATGGCAAGTGTTGGAAGTACTCAGCAGATCTAGCAGCATCTGTTGAGAGAGCTGATGGCCTAGTGGTATTATCACTTGACTAATAATCCAGAGACCTAGCTAATGTTCTAGGGACCTGGGTTCAAATCCTGCCATGGACTGATGTGGTTGACTCTGAATGGCCCTCAACTGCATTAGGATGGGCAATAAATACTGGTGTAGACAGTGATGTCCACATGAATGAGTTACAAAAAAAGAGCTAATATTCAAGTTGAATGTAACTTTTCTTCACACTGGGCAGCATGATGGCTCAGTGGTTAGCACCGCTGCCTCACAGCTCCAGGGACCTGGATTCGATTCCACTCTCAGGTGACTGTGTGGAGTTTGCATATTCCCCCTGTACCTGCATGGGTTTCCTCTGGATGCTCCAGCTACCTCTCATGGTCCAAGGATATGCAGGTTAGGTGGATTGGTCATGCTAAATTGCCCATAGTGTCCAGGGATGTGCAGGCTAGGCGGGTTAGCCATGGGAAATACAGGGTTACAGGGATGGGTCTGGGTGGGATGCTTTTCACAGGGTCAGTGTGGACTTGATGGGCTGAATGGCCTGCTTCCACGGCATAGGGATTCTGGGATTCTACGATTCTATGAGGTAACTGGTTGAATTTTTCTGTAGTCATCAGGAAGGCAATGGAAGGTCCATTTCTGGGTCTCAGACCTGCTGGTGCCTGATGTTTTTCTCCCAGGTGATACCTGATGGGAGGCAGTTAATCAACACTGCAGGCCTAGTCAGGAGGATAGTGTTGGATAGATGGCAGCTACACAGGGAGAGGAGGCATTGCTCAGGGAGAAAGCAGAGTGCAAAGTTGCCTCCAGGAAAAGGGCTAAGAGACAGACTCAAAGTTTAAGGTTTTTGTCCTGAGAAACCCACTGCATAAAAGGATTTAGAGGCAGAAACCATCATTGTATTTAAAATATAGTAAGTATTGTAGACTTGAAATGCCATAACTAACAAGATTATGGACCAATCTCTGGAATGCTGGATTTAGCTGGCATAGACTCAATGGGCCAAATGGCCACCACCTGTAGTATAAATTCCCATTATCATGTAATTCTGAGTTCAGAGATTGAAACAGAGTGGAGGAAGACTTCTGTCTGGGGACAGAAAAGGGTTGGTTTGGGGCAAGAGAAAGCATGAACAAGGGATTCAGCTGAATGAATGGTCCTAATTGAAGTGGCAACAAACTCATTGCGCTTGTTTTGACGTGAGGGTGGAGCAGGAAAGGGAAGAAAGGTTTAAGGAGAGTGAAGAAAATAAGCTATGAGGATATCTTCAGTATTCTCTTGAAGTGGTGGATAGTTTGGAAAATGATGAAAAATGGGCCATAGCTTGCTGTTAATATATTGGTGAGGCTAAATAGCACCAGTCATTATTTACGCACAACATGTATTGCAACTTCAAGTGAGAGCAAGTTTACAGTTAAACTCAGATATTCAAATGTAATCCAAGTGAACTTGAACCATGCCACTGTTAGCTTTGCAAACTGGCATTTCTCTGTCTGACTCACAATTGAAATGCATTGAATAGCGTGAAGGTGATGTATTTGCTTGGTAGGTAGAAGCATAACTCTCCACAGTTCATTGTGTTCAATTCAAGTTTGACAATTTTTTTTAATGAATGTTAATTATGATCAATTAATCTGCACTGACATTGAAAATTAAATATTAACGTGTGCATTGCCACTTGTTCAGGCATAACTTGTTCCGATCTTAAGGTACCATTTTATTTTCTTGGATATAGTAGGGACTGCAGATGCTGGAGAATCTGAGATAACAAGGTGTAGAGCTGGATGAACACAGCAGAAAATTTCTGAAGAAGGGTCTAGGCCCGAAACGTCAGCCTTCCTGCTCCTCTGATGCTGCTTGGCCTGCTGTGTCCATCCAGCTCTACACCCTATTTTATTTTCTTCATTTTTTTCTTCACTGTCTCTCTCAATGCAATCTTCCTCCCCTTTTTTTTTCTTTCTCCTCCTGATTTGACATTGAGCTCACTGCCTGTAATTTAGTCTCCCTGCTCAGTTCTTGCACTGCTTATTTCAATCTGATTCATCGCTAAGATACACAGCTAGCTTGTTCCCTCAGTTTCCACATGCTCTTTTTCTCTCTCCACGCTTTTATGCACTCACTTTTATAGTAACTTGCCACTCAGAAGTCTTCCAAAATCCTAAACACGAGACTAAATCCAGTAGCAGATGCTGCTTGACACCCTTTTAAAGTAAATTATGCCCTAACAACTTTTTTAAAAGCAAGGGAACCCAGTAGAATGTGAGAAATGGCTGTTTTTTTTTTCTTGGCTAAAGTGAATGCTAAAAAATACTTAGATCTGGATAAGTTTTAGTCTGTTCTCGTAAAAGTCTTACCCTCCTGTTCGAGAAAGGTCTGAACCCTGACAATATTACAAGCTGCTCAGTGGTTAGTTTTCCTTGAAGTTATGTTTACATGCTGTTCATCCTTTCATTGGCTGTCATGGAGTTGCTCTTGAACATGGAATTTAAACAGAAGTGAGACTGATAAATGACTGCAGTTTGATGCTGAGCACTTGATTTGGAGTAAATTCTGAGAACTCTTCCCCTACTCAGCTGGTAAATGCCTCACTCAGTCTGGATGTGAGTCATGTGGACTCTTGGATCTGTCTGCCAGTTTGTGCTGAATTGTCTGGTACAAGTGGGATCAGCTACAGTAGAAGAAGTACAAAGCAAAAGATTAAGTATCAGCCAATTTTTTTTTCTGGTGGAAGTTTTATAAGAAAGTGACTGTGTGTAGTGCTTATATTGTCCACATGTTGGCCTGTATATTGTCCACACTTTTGTGTGGATGACAGTTGAGGATAGGAGTGGGCTCAGCTATGATACTACCCGTGGTTGAATAGTTTGCTGCCCTCCAATCACCTTTTTGGTGCACACACAGGAAATGGTTGCATGGGTATTGCTAAAAAGAGACATGACATTTCTGAAATAGCAGGAACTGCAGATGCTGGAGAATCTGAGATAACAAGGTGCAGAGCTGGATGAACATAGCAGGCCAAGCAGCATCAGAGGAGCAGGAAGGCTGACGTTTC
>NC_063361.1:9270411-9316260 GCF_021869965.1 Rhincodon typus | reverse complement strand
CTATGATGCTGCTTGGCCTGCTGTGTTCATCCAGCTCTACACCTTGTTATCTCAGATTTTCCAGCATCTGCAGTTTCTATTATTCTGAATGTGAGGCTTTCCCTGTTTCCAGTGCATCTGTAGCCTGTGGTTTTCACAGAAAGCCAGATATACTTTGTGTTGTGGGGTAACCAGACACATCCTGGTTTTCCCGGGCTAGTCCTGGCTTCTCATTAAACTTTCTAGTGTCCCAACAAGTTCCTAAAAGTAGTTCAAATGTCCCGGTTTTCAGCTTTTTCCCTTTTTATTTGCCAAATATAAACCAGGCCTGGAAAGAGGAAATTTGTGTGAAATATGCTTCTTTCCTGTCAACACCCATCCCATCGCGTGCAACAGATCTGTATCCCTAGCCCCACCTGCTTCCCTGATGTCTCCAAGGGAGTTGTCACTAACTTTTGGCACTGACAGAACCGGAGCTGATAAAGATTGTTAAATGACTTGTGGAAAAATGTTGCCAAATCAGGCTGGACAATTTTCTGGGAGATATTATCACATAGCCTCCCACCTTCATCTGTCCCTCTGTTGGACTCCTGCCATTGGTCACCCAATATGTCAATCATATTGAAAAGCCATAGAAAGGAAGTATTCCAATATATCCTAGTTTTGAATTTTGAAAATCTGGGCACCTTAAAATATGAGGATGCCAAACCTCCAGAAAAAGGCACACTCCTTGGGCCTACTCTACTGTTGAATAAAATAGCTGATCTGAATGCAACCCTAACTCTGTTCCTGCCTACCCTGAGTAAACTTTCACCTCCTTACTAATCAACAGTGTATCTGCCTGTGCCCTAAAAATATTCAAAGTTGCTGCTTCCAATGTCTTCTGAGTAAGAGTGCATGTAGATTCGTGACTGTCTGAAAGAAAAAGTGTCCCTCATTTCCACTTTAACTGTGAGAATTTTAGTTGTAAATCATCTCCTCGAGCTCTAGTTTCTTCCATAAGGGGAAGTTTCCTCTCAGCATCCACCCTGTCCAGGCCCCTCAGGAATATATATGCTTTAAGATTAGCCCTCGTTCTCCTAAACACCAATGAATCTATCCTAATTGATGCAGTCATTCCTCGTAAGATAACACTGTTATTCCAGGAATAAATTGAATAAACCTTCTCTGAGCTGAAGATTTGAAGTGAACATTGCATAATGACAAATCTTTAATGACTTTTGAAACATCTACCACCTGTTGTATTTCTTGGATAATTTGAAGAGGGTTTGTATAATTGAGAAACAAAACCATTTTGAGATTACTTAGCTCTGTTCAGGATGTCCAAAGTAGTTTTACAGTGAATAGGATATTAATATTGACAATTTATAGCTGGCAACATTAATCTTGGTGGGAAGAATAAACAGCCTTCCAGGTGTTTCCCTGAAAGAATTGTCAGACATTCTCAATTAATGGCCACAAATCTGTGTGTTTCCTGATTTAGCCCATCCATTATCAAGTTCAGCCCAAAGTAAATATTTGCAAAAGCAATTTTTGGTGTAGGAAATGCAGCATGCATCCATAAGCTGAACAGTTACTCATTGATTCTGCGATCTATGCCCTCAGAGCACTGTGCCTTGGAAAATTCCTGAAGGTGTTGTCATTCATGAATTTCTGACTTCTTTGTGAATTATTCATGCAAAGGATCCCATCCAAAATAAACTCCTCTTTTGCATGAAAAACCCTTGTAGCTCAAAGATTCGTAAATGTGGTGCCACACCTTGTAAAGTGGGAAGGGCACATTCATTGCCTGATCCCAGAATTTTACAGCGTGGGAGGAGTGGAAATGGTGGCGTCATGGGAATGTCACTCATTATATTAATCTAGAGGCCTAGGCTAATGCTGTGGGAGCACAGGTTTGAATCTGACCATAGAACTGAAAATTAATTAATTAAATTCTGGATTTGGTAACTAGTCTCAATCATGGTATCCATGACAGCTGTCAGTGATTGTTGTAAAAACTGGACTGGTTCTTTTATATCCATTGGGAAAGATGATGTGCAGTCCATATGGCTCCATTGACCCCTACAGTCCTTTGAAATGCCTCAACAAGCCATGCAATTAAGGGGTAATTAGGGATGAGCAACAGATGCTGGGACACTTGCTACCCATGAAAGAAAGCTGTTTAATCTATTGTACCCAAACTGTACCAATTCTTTAGAGTTATTTGAGTTCTCTCACCAAGTATCTGTCCATTACATAGGTTGAGTTCATCCTCAAAACTGATACTTATTTAGAATTTGCTGATATCTTGCTGTAACAGCCAGGCTGCTACAACTAACTTCCTTTAGGGAGTCATGATAAATTTGTTACTTTTTATCCAGTAATGGCAAAAAAAATTAGTGCATTGACTAGGCTAACATTAAGAATTGGCCTGGCTGTGGGAATCACTGATAAGCTGTACCGGTTGAATAGCCTGCCAATGATCAAAATCTTGGTTTGCACAAAACTGTAACCCATAGAACCACGACATCAGTTAGTGCCATTATGGCTGGAAGAAAAAGTGTAGGCAAAGTCCAGTGGGGCAGATAAAGTAATTCTGGATTTGCCAGTAGACCTGTCGCGCAAAATATAATGTGGTTTTAAATGAATACTTGTTAAGAAAAACATCAGAAGTAGGCCATACAACCATTGAACCTGCTATGCTATTCAGTAAAGTTACAGATAAATTTTTACATCCAGTAGATTTTCCCACCCTGCCCTCATATCTCTTAATGAAAGTGCTCAAGAAGATCTCAATCTCAGCGTTGAATATCCTTATTTGATTTTGATTTTATTGTCACGTACCGAAATACAGTGGAAAGTTTTGTTTACGAGCGGCACAGGCAGATCACAGCAAGCAAAGGGTGTACAGATCAAAAAGACTTAAAGGCATACAGGTTACATTGCAAGTTACATTATTTGAGGCTAGAGTCCATTCAGCCAGAAGTAAACTGTTCCTGAACCTGCTTGTGCGTGTATTCAGGCTTCTGTATCTTCTGCCTGATGGAAGAGATTGTAGGAAGTCATTTACCAGGGTGCGATGGGTCTTTGATGATATTGGCCACCTTTCCACAGCAGCGAGCTGTGTAAATAGAGTCTGTGGATGGAAGGTTGGCTTCCGTGGTGGTCTGGGCTGTGCACCACCTTCTGTAGTTTCTTATGGTCCTGGGCAGAGCAGTTGCCAAACCAGGCCGTTATGCACCTGGACAGTATGCTTTCAATGGTACACCTGTAGAAGTTGATGAGAGACCTTATAGACATGCCAAATTTCCTGAGCTGCCTGAGAAAGAAGGCTTTGTTGTGATGCCTTGACTGTCGCATTTACGTGGGAAGACCAGGACAGTCGTCGGTTATCGTCACTCCAAGGAGCTTGATGCTCTTCACTCTCTCAACCTCAGTTCTGTTGATGGAGTTGGAGGTGTGTTCTCCTCCTTTCTTTCTGAAATCGATGATCAGTTCTTTAGTTTAGCTGACGTTGAGAGACAGATTGTTTTCATTGCAGCACGTCACCAAATTCTCTATTTCCCTTCTATAGTTTGACTTGTCATTGTTAGATATCTGTCGCCGGCCACAATGAATAGGGACTCGGGGAATTTTGTCTCTAGTGTGTTTGTGGTGGTGTAAATCATTATTGATTGCACTGTGTATCCACCACTCTCTTTGGGATCAAGATTTCCAAAGATTCACAGCCTGCGAGGGAAGAAATTTTTCCTCTTCTAATCCTAAAATGGCCCTCGTCGTATCCTGATATTAGGGCCTAGATTTTTGCCATGTTCAGCCAACTTTAATGGCCTTTAAAAATGGTGGATTGGTCCCGGTTGCAGACATCCCACTCCAGTTTGTACCGATCCCATTTTTGCAGGTGAAGAAGGGATGAAACACATAGATGGGAAATATGAATTCAGCAGGGCCATTTGAATTAGTGTTGAGTTCAAACAGTCATTTCATTTTTACTGTTCCAGGGCCTTAACCGACAAATTTATGGAGGAGACGTTAACATTTGTCAAAGGTAGATAAAGTATGTTTAAGTATCATGATCTGAAGTTATTTAAGTCTGCAAGACTTGGCCCCTGCACCATGTGGACAATAGTAGTTCAAGAAAGCAGCTTGTCAGCACTTTCTCAAGGACAATTTGAGATAGACCGTAAATGATGGCCTGGTTTGTAATGCTCAGAACCTGTGAAGTAATGAAAAATGAGACACCTCACTCCAATACTTTTTGGCCATGAGCTCAGAACTAATAGGAGTGGATTGACAGTATTATTACAGGGGTGACAGGATGGGCCCATGGGAAGTGCGTCACTCACCCTTTATATTGCACTGGGGCTCTGACACACTTGAGCAAAATAGAGGGTCTATTCTGCATCTAACAAGGGCAAGTCTCGCTTCTCCTGATTAAACCAACGTTTGATACGCCTTTTAAAGAAGGAAACCTTTATCCATACCAGGTCTGTGTATCTTCAGACTCACAGCAATGTGTGATTGGCTCAAAATTGTCTTCTGAAATGGCCTAACAAGCCACTCTGTTGGAGTGAAAATAGGGATGGGCAACAACTACTGAACTTGTCACTGATGCCCAAGTCCTGTGAAAGAATAAATGAAAGAAAAAATTAAATATATTTCATTACTTTTACACACACATTTCGAGGCAGGAGGCTGCCTAACTATATTTGTGCACAATTGATGTATTTAGAGAGCTACAGAGATAGGGCTGGAGCCAGTGCTAAAAAGATCGGTCGGATGACCTCCTGTACTGTAAAAGTCTACAATTCTAATTACCTGAAAAGTTGTTGGAAGCACACATAATAACAACTCTTCAGGGAAAAGGATATATCTGTGAAAAGACAAACATTGTGTAGCTAGGGCATTCAAACAAGGGATTACATTATGAGGAAAGGCTGGACAGGCCAGGCCTGTATCTCAAAGTTAGAGGTCCCTTTAATGAAACTTACTCCTGAGGGAATTTGACTGGGTAGATGTGGAAAGGATGTTTCCTCTTAAGGGAGAATGTAGAACGAGAGGTAATAGATTAAAAATAAAGGTGTGCCTATTTCACAGAGATGAGGAAACAGTTTTTCCTGAGAGGGTTAGGAGTCTTCGGGAATTCCCCTCCTTAAAAGAAGTGGAAGCAGATATTTAAATATTTTTAAGGCAGTAGACAGATTCTCAATTACCAAGCAGATGGAAGATTATCAGGGGTATGCAGGAATGTAGAGTTGCAATTAAAATCTCGATCAGCCATGATTTTATTGAATGTTGGAGCATGCTTGAAGGGCTGAATGGCCTATTCATCTTCCTTGTTTGTATGGGTTGCTCTAATTGCAGCTCCTTCAATGTGATGCTGCAGGTAGGCCGAGCTGAATGGTGTCATCATATGCTACATAATTTGATGAATCCATTTTTTAGAAACAACATTTCTGCTACAAATACAACATTGATCCTACCCTCAAATGTTTTGAAAATGTGTCTGTCGTCTGCTATTGCAATAGGGTGAACAACCCAATGATTTGGGTAATGAAATAAAAATAACATGGAAATATAGTAAATATCTTTTAGCCAATAGAGAAGATCTGCATGGGGTAGAATCGTCTCTCTGTGGCCTGGTTAGTAATCGGGTGGAGTGTGTCTCTCTCACCAATCATATTCATTCCATTGACTGCATACTAGTGGGTTTGGGCAGGAGCCACATGAACGGACTGAAGAAGTTAGTGAACTGTGAACGTTGACTGTTTCAGCTCCTGCAGTTGATGGGACAGCTGGTTTGCAATGCCGACAGCATGGGTTCAGTTCCCGCACTGACTAAGGTTTACATGAAGGACTCTCCTTCTCAACCTCTTCCCCCCACACCTGAGGCGTGGTGACTCTCATTTTAAACCACCATCAGTCAAGAGACCTAGGGGTTCAGGTACATAATTCTTTGAAGTTTTCGTCACATGTAGACAGGATGGTTAAGAAGACATTTAGTATGTTTGTCTTCATTGCTCAGACCTTTGAGTATAGGAGTTGGGGCATCATGTTGAGGTTGTACAGGACGTTGGTGAGGCCTCATCTGGAATACTGTGTGCAGTTCTGGTTGCCCTGTTATAAGAAGGATATACAGCCTGGGAAAGTTGAACTACATTGAAGGATATTGCGAAGCTGGAGAGGGTTCATATTAATTTTTTTATTAATTTGTGGGATGTGGGCATCACTGGCTGGCCAGCGTTTATTGCCCATCCCTAGTTGCTCTATAAGGTGTTGAACTGCCTCCTTGAATCAGGATGTGGCCAGGAATGGAGGGTTTGAGTTTTAAGGAGAGGCTGAATATGCTGGGACTTTTTTCGCTGGAGCGCAGGCGGTTCAAGGGTGACCTTTTATAGAGATTTGTAAAATCACGAAGGGTATAGATAAGGTGAATGACAGATCTCTTTTCCCTACAGTGATGTGGAGGTGCTGGTGTTGGACTGGGGTGGACAAGGTCAGAAATCACCCGACACCAGGTTATAGTCCCATGCTCCGAAAGCTTGTGTTTTCAAATAAACCTGTTGGACTGTAACCTGGTGTTGTGTGATTTCTGACCTTCCCTAGAGCGGGGGATTTCAAGACTAGGGGGCATATTTTTAAGGTGAGAGGAGAAAGATTTAAAAAGACGTGAGGGGCAACTTCTTTACACAGATTGGTTCATGTGAGGAAGGAACTTCCGAAGAAGTCGTGGATGTGGATACAGTTACAATGTTTAAATGACATTTACATAAGCATGCAAATAAGAAATATTTGAAGCGATATGGGCCAAGTGTTGGCAAGTGGGGCTAGTTTAGTTTGGAATTATAGTTGGCTTGGGTAGATTGGACTGAGGGGTGTCTTTCTGTACTGTACAACTCTATGATTCTATGGTGTGTTGGAAGAACGTTTAAGTGATATCAATTAAAATCCCCTGCATGGGTTCAGTCACAGCAACAACGTAGATTTGCAAAACAGCTTCAGTATTGTAAAATATCCCACAGTACTTCACAAGAGTATATTTAGACAAAGGTTTACACCAAGCTAAAGATGGTTGATGGAATGGGGGAGACAAAAGATTTGTAAGGAGGACATTGATGTAGGAGGCTGAGTGATTCAGGCTGGAACGTCCAGTGTTTAAGAAGGGCCCAAATGGCTAAAGGCAAAAGCCTTCTGTAACCTGTTCCAGCCCTGCAATCCTCTCTGCATTCCTCCAACACACAAACATCATCCACTCCCTTTGCTCGATCACTTGCCTTTAGCCATTTGGGCCCTTCTTAAACATTTCTTAAACATTCCAGCCTAAATCACTCAGCCTCTTACGTCAAAATCCTTCAGGGCTTTGAAGGCCAGAAAATAAAGCAGAACAGCTCGATGCTATAAGTAGATGTTAATTTCTGCTAGTGTTCCTTTCACTTTAGTCAACCAGTCTCCTGACAATCTAATTGGTGAAGGAGATACATGGAACGTTGTGATGATGATTTATTTTCCTGTGGTAAACCTGTACCAAAATTAAGAGGTAATGAGACGAAAGGGATGTCCCTTTTGTGTCACTCCTTGGCACCATTCCTTGTAGGTGAGCACCATTTTATTTACTAAAAGGCCTACATCTTCCTGTTGCCTTTCAACAGCCTGGGAAAGTTGAACTACATTGAAGGTGCATAAATGGAATTTGTTGTTAGATTAGGGAATCTGGGTTGAACAGACATTTTTTGAGCTATGCTTGCAAATGCTGCTTTGGTACTATGCCTGGAATGTAGGCAAACAGTTCAGACAATTGAGATTGTGTGTTGTCCGAGTAACAACCTGTTGTTTGTTGTACTGTGGAGTTCTTTCCTCTGGGTGTAAAATCTGAAAAATCTGTCACTTGGAACAGCACCACGAACAGATAACAGCAGGAGTCAGCTATTCAGGCACTTAAGCCTGGTATGCTATTTTGTTGTATTATGGCTGATCTCAATTCCATTTATCTGCCTTGGCTCCACGTCACCTGGGGAAAAAAAATCCTGAGAAAGACCAGTATGTGGAAATAATACTGAAACAAAATTGCCCAAGAAAAGGCAGAATCTTTGTGATTGGACTGAAGAAATGAAACAACAGTTGTCTAAAATATCACACCTTGCTATACCACTCCAACAAGTTGAGAATGGAAGCCAAAAGAACTGAGGATGCTGTAAATCAGGAACAAAAACAAAGTTGCTGGAAAAGCTCAGCAGGTCTGGCAGCATCTGTGAAGGAGAAAACAGAGTTAACGTTTCGGGTCTGGTGACCCTTCCTCAGACCCTTCCTTCCTTGTTTTTGTTCTTGATTTACAGCATCTGCAGTTCTTTTGGTTTTTATTTAATATTTAACTCACTGCCACATCTCGTCCAGGCATGCCCCCCTTGAAGAAGTTCTGCTCCTCTCTCTGACGGGATTTCCGTTCCAATCTTTCTTCTTGCCCACTGACATTAATTTCACTGTCACTCCTGGTGTTTGACCAGGTATTTGCTAAAACTCGTTTCCACAGCCATATCACATTCCTCAGTGACTGCCTCCAGCTCAGACTCACCCCACGTGGATTCCAACTGAAGTTTCATCCCTCCTGTTTTGAATCCTCCCAGGATCACAGATATCTCCGTGATGTTCAACATTCCGTGGGCAGCTGCTCTCGCCGCATCCTGAGATTCACACTCAGTGCCATGCGGCGCCACACGCACACTCTCAACCTTTCTCTCCAACAGCATCGCAGTGTGCTGGCTTAGGGCTGCACCACTCTGCAGTTCCACTTCATCCTCCAGCTCACTCGTCATGCTAACAAGAAACTTTTTCTTTTCCTTTCAGGCATCAAGGCCCACAAGAAATAAGTTCTGCGGAAGGGTCACCAGACCCGAAACGTTAACTCTGTTTTTTCCTTCACAGATGCTGCCAGACCTGCTGAGCTTTTCCAGCAACTTTGTTTTTGTTGTTGTTGTTGAAGTTGAGAATGGAGGCTGACAAATGCAAAGCACAGTTTACAAGATTTATTAGGACCATGTTTTGCAAAGAAAAATATTTATCGGTTTCGCAGTCTATCATATAGTCAGCCTGCTCAGCGATATTTTGACTCACGATTGGGACAGATGGGACTTGAACTCAGGTCTCCTGGCACAAAGTTAGGGACAATACCACTGTGCCGCTCAAACCCTTAGTGCTGCTGGATTTAACACGGCCAGTCCATCTAACCTGCACATCTTTGGAGTGTGAGAGGAAACCAGAGCACCTGGAGGAAATCCATGCAGACACCGAAACAGTGTGCAAACTCCACACATTTTAAATTTCCACCCTCAGAGAGTGAATGTTACCACCCTTGTGGCTCAATAACAAGCCCTTCAAGTCCCATTCCAGGATGAGTTGAACGCAACAAGATGCTCACAATGGGTTCAGCTTGCAATTCCATCTTCCTAAGAGGAGGAAAGGGTGTAAAGGTACCCAAAACAATCAAACAAACCAGCTATATTCTTTTGTCACTCGGGAGAGACTCAGTAGATTTAAAAGGAACCTAAGAGGCAACTTTTTCACACAGGGTGGTGTGTGTACAGAATGAGCTGTTAGAGGAAGTGGAGGAGGCTGGTACAATTACAACATTTGAAAGGCATCTGGGTGGATATATGAATAGGAAGGGTTTAGAAAGATATGGGCCAAATGCTGGCAAATGGGACTAGATTAATTTAGGATATCTGGTCAGCATGGATGAGTTGGATCGAAGGATCTGTTTCTGTGCTGTACAACTGAGTCTATGCCTCTAAGAACATCGTAAAAACTTGGATCAAATTATCCTTTGATCTTCTAGATTCCAGATAAAATGACACTGGATTGTGTGATCTCTATTTTAATGTATGAAGTCCAGTTATTATTTTGGTAATTCTATGCTGCACTCTCTTTAGGGCCAGCAAGTTAAGGTGTGGTGCCTAGAACTGCTCATTGTGCTCCAGGTGTGGTGTCTCGTTTTTGTTTTTGTTGCATGACTTCTAACCCATTTCATTCTATTTCTCTCAAAGGTCAGCATTCCACTGATCGTTTTACTTGTACCTATTCTTGGCATTTTAATGATTCATCTATCATCTATCATATAAATGCATATGGCAAATTCTACATAGTAAGGTACCAAGAACAGAATTAGGATAATGGATTAGTTAATCTAGTTAAGGAGTTTCAGTAGAGTGAATTCTCAACCTGCCAGTAATTAAGCAAACTTTGTTTTAATCAACACCTTGAGAACCAGTACTTCCAATAAACTGGTAAAAATTATATACCTGAATACTAGAAGCTTACTTTATTATCGTGGTCTCTACAATGTCTGAGTAATCAGTTGAGGGTGCGAGTGAGAAGGCTGGTACGATTTATTTAAGGCAAAGTTGCATTATTATTTAAGTGATTTATGCTGTAAATAAAGTATACAAGTGATGTGTATACCCCCCCACGTTACGTTTCTGTTACTACGTATGCGTTTTTGCATTGATTCTGGACCTGTTGATCAACTGGTATATTGATTAACCGGTTGACTTCTGGTCCCCGTAGGTGCCAGTCAATAAAATGTTTGCAGTACTAAGATGAGAGAGAGGAGAGCTGTCATTCCAGTCCAACTGGTTAGAGATGTGGTTTGAAGCAGGACTTTATGCTCCCATGTACAATTTGTTGAATCTGTGCAGCATGGGAAGCTGATGGGGCCCTTATAGACTACTGTCTTGTGATTGATTGTTAATCC
Source organism: Rhincodon typus (assembly GCF_021869965.1). Taxonomy (NCBI): domain Eukaryota; kingdom Metazoa; phylum Chordata; class Chondrichthyes; order Orectolobiformes; family Rhincodontidae; genus Rhincodon; species Rhincodon typus. The sequence continues at coordinate 9,305,555 of NC_063361.1, read as the reverse complement.
TTCATATATTTATGGGCAGCTTTTCATAACTACTTGTTTGGCTAAGTGGTTCAATAATCAGGGATTCGCAGTTGGCAAAAGAGGTGGCTGGGGATGGGGGTTAGTTGAAGATAAATGTTTTAGTTCGGGCATTGGAATCTGGATTGCTCGACCTAGGATGTGGTGGAAACTCGTTCCGTAAGTAATTTTTTAAAAAGGGAGTATGACAGTTACTGGAGAATGAAATACATGCATGATATGGACCAAAAGTGTGGCTACTGCAGTTTCAAACACCCAGCAGAAACACAGTGTGGGCTGAATACTGTAAGTTGCTATGATTCAATTATACCAATAAGGGTGGGATGATGTTTCTCTCATGATAATAGAAACTTTTACCTGTGCAACAAACAGAAACTTGCACTGAGTTTGTCAATGCAATTCCTGTAGCTAAAGATCAGAATAGTTTAATGTTCTGCACAAAGTCCAGCAACCTATAACACAACGCACCATCATTTCAATGTATTTATTTCCCTTTTGTCTCCCAGGAATCTTGCTGGCCATGTTTTCAGAGTATCAGCCCTCAAAGGCCCCTCCCAAATAGTTACTTTTCAGTTATGAACTTGGGCAGGGAGCAGGTGATGGTTTGATCCAGAGGGTCATCACAGTTTTATTTACTTATTTTGATTATTCATTCACAGGATGTGAGTATCCCTAATTAAGAGTCAACCGCATTGCTGTTGGTCTGGAGTCACATATAGGCCACACCAGGTAAGGATGGCAGTTTCCGGCCTTAAAGAACATTGGTGAACCAAATAGGGTTTTTTTCCCTCTATGACGGTTTCATGGTCATCATTAAACTCTTAATTCCAGATTTTTATCGCATTCAAATTCTGCCTTAATGGGATTGATCCAAGTGCCCAGAACGTTGCCTGGGTCTCTGGATTAATGTGTTCTGAGGAAGGGTCACCAGACCCAAAACATTAACCCTGATTTCTCTCCACAGATGCTGCCAGACTTGCTGAGCTTTTCCAGCAATTTCTGTTTTTTATTCTCTGGATTAATAGTCTAGCCGTAATACCACTGGGTATTAACACTACCCTGATGAGCAGAGTTAACACTGTTTGGTCTTCATCTCTGAAGCCAAAGGATCCTTGATGCCAGCTTCTGATAATGACATGACTGAGGTTAATTAGCCCAGTTATAGGAAGCATATTATCAAGCTCAAGAGGGTTCAGAAGAGATTTAGCAGGATGTTGCCGGGTATGGAACGTTTGTGTTATGAAGAAAGGCTGAATAGGTTGGGACTTTTTTCACTGGAACGTAGGAGGTTGGGAGGCGACCTGATAGAAGTTTATAAAATAATGAGAGGTGTAGATAGAGTTAATGGTAGTTGTTTTTTCCCTAGAATAGGGGATTTCTAAACGAGGGGATACATTTATAAGCTGAGAGGAGAGATTTAAGAAAGGTATGAGGTAAATTTTTCATAGAGGGTGGTTTGCATGTGGAATGAACTTCCTGAGGGAGTAATGGATGCAGGTAAAATTACAACGTTTAAAAGATGTTAGATGCATGAATTCAAAAGGTTTGAAGTATATGGGCCAGGAGCAGGCAGGTGGGACTTGTTTAGTTTGTGATTATGTTCGGCATGGACTGGTTGGACCAAAGAGTCTGTTTCCGTGCTGTATGACTCTCTAACTGTACACAGTTCAGAGACCAAGCCAGGGGCTGACCTGGTACCCTGGATTATTGTCACACTACAAACTTCTCCTCTTGGGGAGGTATTAAAGTTTTTTTTTATGAAATTCAACCCAAGTCTACTGCCTAAAATTAGATAATGTGGAACAGTAATGAAGAGTTTAAAGACGCCAGGAAACAAAATTATTTGTATGTGCTGGTTTCAATAGCAACCAATGACACATGTTTCACTTACTTTGGACTGAGAGATGTAGGAAGTAGGGGGGAGGGTGTGGAAAAACAATTCACAGGCTAGTGAATGCCCTAGTGAAACAGGTTTGAGTAATGCTTGGCAGTGCAGCCTCAGTATGTTTATGCTGCATTCCTGAGCTGCTTATGGTAACGATGAAGTTTGGAAATGCCCAGTTGTTACTGTTGTCATTTCATTGAGTATAGTGCCACACCCAGAGTTCAGTGTCCTGCAAAGCTACGCCCTCATAGTCTGCCACAGCTGCTGGAAGTCACAGGCAAAATCAAAGTCTCTGATCTGACGTTGAACCTTTTGTCAATAATGTGAGTCATTAGATGCAGTTGGGAAAGTGGCACAACTGTGTGACATTCCATTGTATACTTTTCAGGTTGAATAACATGTCATTTTTGTCTCAAAATTAGTGTCCTTAAATGTTTAAGAATTAAGTATTAGGATATGAATGGTTAGTACTTTCCTATCAAGCCTCCATTTCTGATTAGTTTGACACTTAAATTAGCAAATATGAGAATTGTATATTGAAGTATTAAGCATTTGAAAGCTAATGATCACTCAAAGTCTAATTTAATAATGTTTTTATACCAATAAAGTATGGGGTCCAGGAATTAAATTTGATTACATGTTGATGAACCAAGAAGGATCGGAAACTGTCCCAGTGGGAGCATGTGCTCAAAGATGTTGTTGTGGGTCGTGCTGAACATTAGGCTTCATTTACATAAAGTGGGCAAGTTACAACACCAGTGAGGATGGCACTTATCATTATTCCTAAAGTGGAGCAGGAGAAATGTTCTGAATGGACTCAGGAGGGTTGTTTAAAAAAATTTACCTTTCTGTTGGTGAGGACAGAGGCACTGCAACTTTCTAATTGGACTGAAGTAGCCATCAGAAGATGCTCAAATGCATTCTCCTGCACCTTGATCGTATTTGCATTTTGTCACTTAGAGACAAATTTGAACCAAATAGTTTTGTAGATTTGCTTGAAGTTTCCCAGATTAGAAATTTTTTAAAGCTGACTCCCACTTGTCCTGAGGAGAACTAAATTCTAAGCATGGTCTTATTCGACTATCCTTGGTATCTCATTTCTGAAATGAGGGTTAAAATGGTGCATCGAATGCAATAAATAGATCAGTTCTGAATGATGGATCCAACTCATTTTAGCCATTTTGCATTTAAAATGAAATGTACTTTTTCAGATAAAAGTCACATTCAGGGAAAGAGAAAATAGACAGACTGGTGGCTAAACTGTTTGGGGGTAGGGGTTAGCAATTTGAGAGCAGTAATGGAATAGCTAGAAAATGAAGGACAATGATTGTCACTTATTCTTCATTAAAAGAAAACAGAACACCTCTTAAAACCATAGTAACATCATAAGAGAAAGTTAAGACAAGATTTGTTAATGTGTTCATTTCCATAAGGGTCTAGACAGAATGGATAGAGAGGGATGGTTTCATTTGCAAAAGGGTTTGTCCACCACAAGCCTTTGAATTGTGGGGATTGGCAAGATGACCAATGGCAGCAAGAGGAATAAGTTTGTTTTAACATAGCAAATGGTTAGGATCTGTGTTGAAGGCAGATTCAGTCACGGTTTGCAAAACTACCTGAAGAGAAAACAACTACAAGCTTAAGGAGAAAGGACAGGGAAGTGAGTCTAATAAAATTAGTCTTGCAGAAAAATGCTGCAAAATTAACAGACTGAATAGGATCTGTCTATCCTGTAACTGGATTATCCCCAACGAGGTTCCCTTAATTACATGTTAGTGGAAGAATGTTTGATGTTGCAGTTCTGGCACCAAATGACAAAAATATTAAGTTTACAGTAAATTCAAAATTATTTCCTCTCTATTCCTGGTCTTTTCAATGCAGAAGAGGTAAAAAAGATTGTGGTCTGATATTTCTGCTTATTAGCTGTCTGAAACAGTTTGCCAGCGTGTCTGCTCCAGTGACGGGACTGGAGTGATAAAGAGAATACCTGGAAACATGTGTTGGGGGGGGGAGAGCAAGCACCTTCTGATTAGTTAGCAGTGGGTGAGACTTTCACTAATGGGGACCTCAGCTGTGGAGATCATTTTAAACGTCTGAAGGACCACTGATTCTGTTGGGCTCCCCATACAGAATGGGACGATGGGGACTCTGCTGGTTCTCCAACTGATGCAAAAGACCCTCATCAGTCTAACAAAATCCTGGCGTTAGTTTTTCTTCTGTATAGTATTTTATTTCTGCAGTCCTGTTGGACAGTGACCACTTGTGCGAGTCAGAGATAATTATAGATGAGTAAAAAGAGAAAATGAACATTCTGTCACAACCAATGCTACTGTCAGTAACTCAACAGAAAGTGTTCAGGAAGCAGATTTGCTGGGATGCTTCCTTTTTCTGTTTAATGTCTAGATCCCTTGAGGGCAACAGGATATCCTTTTATATTATTGGACTTCGTGAAAGAAAAGAAAATGTGCTGATTTATTATAGAAGATTTACAGCCAGACTTTATAAAACTCATTCAATAATTTAAAAATAACAAAATAAAAGTTAAAGGAAACATAACTTCTCATTTTTGTAATTTTCCATGGATAAAGCAGGCATTAACAAAGGAAAAGTATTTTTAAAACTTTCTCCTTTCTTTGCAATGGCTTGAAATATGATTAGAATGGAAGCTAATCTCACAATTTTAATGGAAATTAAAATTGAGTTGCATTGCCACTATTGTTATTTGAGGTTTATTTATTATGCAGGTGGTTTCTGCATCTTCTGTCTGTTTGCATTGCTACTAATGTCCATATTCCACCTATATTTTTATGCATAGCATTAGCTAAACTAGACATGACTTGCTGAAATGCAAGTCCTGATAATGTAAACTTTATTTTATTGTTTTTGTTCCTTCTTAGAATATGGGTGACACTGGCTAGGCCAACATGTGTTCGCCATCTCTAATTGCCCTGGAGAAACTGGTGCATCAAGGTGAACTGCCTCCTTGATGGTTTAGAGACATCGATAGTACTGTAAAGAAGGAAAAAGGGCCTTTTAGATTTCAAGTGATGGACTGTGACTATTTCTATTGGCAGCTTATTCTACTGTGGGATAATCCTTGGGAGGAAGGATTGTTAGCACAATGTCTTGGAAATCTTTGTCATCTGTATGGGTGGCTACCTTATGTTTTTTCATTGATGGAGGGTATGAGGTACTTGTTCCTGTTAATTCCCACCGGTCCATGCCATGTTTTAGAGAACGTGGCCAGCCTACTTGCCTCCCACATTTGCCGCAGTGATTCCTATTCCCAATCTTTGATCCAGAATGTGACTGTGGTGTGTTTTTCATATGAATTTATTGAATAGATAATGCCCATTGTGCACTCCTGAACTATTGAGGCATTTTCCCAATGGTTTAGCTCACGTGGCAATTGAATATTATCATGATTAGTTTCATTTTTATTAATCCACTTCTGATCACCAAGTAAATTCATCACCAAGTAACCTAAAGAAGACAGCCGTTGCAGTTTACCGCTTTCCGAGCTGGTCTTACTGTTTTCATTGTTCCTGCATCTGAATACAAGCTGATTAAAGACCGGAGATTAAAGGGCAATCTAATTGAGGTGCTTAAGGTAATGGAAGGATTAATACAGTCATAGAAATTATTTCCTAGTGAAGGGAGCCCAGCACAAGAGGGGGAGGGGGGGGGCGTAACCTTAATATTAAAGCCATGCTGTTGATTGTAACAGCAGAAAGCACAGCCTCACATGAAAGATAGTGGAAATCGGGGTTCTTCTCCTCCTGAGAAGTTTGGAGCCTTAGTTAAAACTGAGACTGAGTGTTTCATTAGACGAGAGTACTAAGTATTATGAAGCCAAGGTGGAGTTAAGATACAGATAAACTATGATCTAAATGAATGCTGAAACATGCCAAAGGGGTTGAAGACCTAAGGCTATTCCTATGAACCTTCTTCTGTTTATGGACCACCAGTTAGTTAGCCAATATTGTGTGACATTGATGGCCAAGGGCAGATTATCATCGTCCATCACTTTTGTTTCTTTTCTTCAGAAGAGCATAGTCATTGGCCACGGTAAATATTTAATACTGTTGATAAAGGATATGTTTCATCTGTCAACCTTTTTATTAGAATCCCTACTGTGTGGAAGCAAGCCATTCAGCCCGTTAAGTCTACAGTAATCCTCAAAAGCATCCCACCCCATTCCTGTAACCCTGCATTTTCCATGGCTACTCCACCTAGCCTGGACGACCTGGGCAATCTAGCATGGCCAATCCACCTAACCTGCGCATCTTTTGACTGTGGGAGGAAACCGGAGCACCCGGAAGCAACCCACGCAGACACAGGCAGAATGTGCAAACTCTACACAGACAGTCACCAGAGGGTGGAATCGAAATTGGGTCCCAATGCCGAGAGGCAGCAAGCTAACCACTGAGCCACTGTGCTGCCCTTGTTCTCAGTATGTTGATATTATTGGGAAAGCCAGGAATGGTATTCATCTCCAATCAGAATACACTGAGCTACATGCTTTAATATGACTCAGTAGCTGTGGAGAAGTTCTAACACATTGCTGTGGATCTGGAGTTAGATATAGTGCAAACTGGATAAAGGATGACAGGTTTCCTTCTCTAAAGTATTTATTGAGTAGAATGGCTTTCTAAAGATAATGTGTTCGCTTCAAGGTTATCATCTCTGATGTTAGCTTTTTTATTCTGAGTTTACTTAATTTGTTAAAGTTAAATTCTCCAATTACAATAGAGAGATCTGCCCACATTTCTTCATATCATTCATCCATGTCTCTGGATTAGAGTCCAGTAATCTAACCAATGTACCCAGTGAATAGGCACTCAATGTTACTGAGAAATAGTTAATTCGTGACAAGTTGCTAGCTGGAACTATGTTAGTATATGCCCGGGTTGATTGGCATTTTGTACACTGCACAAAGATAGCCACTTGCTTTGGCACGTGAAGGGCAGAAGAAATCTGTATTTCCCTTCCCCAAAAGGCTGTGGGTACCGGGATAACGAACACTTTCGAGGATAAGCGTGGTAGAATTTCAATGAGGTAAGGAAACCAAGGAATATGGTGCAAAGGTAGGTAAATGGGGTTGAAGTACCAATTGGCTATGATTGAATTAAATTTTGGAACAGGCTCCAAGGTCTGAATAACCTTCTGACATTATAAACATGCAGTATATTTGGCTCAAGCTCCTACACATCCACATCAATCAACCTGCATTTGCTCTGTCACCAACGCCATCCTTGTATAATACAGAGCCCTAATGCATCCTTTCTGGTTGGTACCTGCTCAGTTATTTGGCTTCCCAGCTTGAGAAATAGTAAGACCCAATTCCAAAAGCCACATATGCTGGTTGAGTGGGTGTATCATTTTGTTGAACATTAATTAAAGAGGTTAATTTGGTGGACACTTGACTGAAAAGAAAAGGGAAAGGCTGTTCTAATTGTGTTGCCAACATTACTTGCTTCCTTGCAAATTGCTGGCAGAGCAGCATCAGTAAATCGTTGCTAGTTAACCCATGACCATAATCTTCTCAAAGGCTGTTAGAGCTGAGCAACAAATGCTGGCCTTGCCAGTGGCACCCACATTGCATGAAAGAATGCAATTAAACTGGTAACTTGGCTGCAGACTTCACTCAGTGCATCTGCATGGAGTAGTTATAGACTGGGTTGCAATGTTCAACAATTGAGTCACAAAGTGCTTTAATCCGCAAGGTTCCAGGGTCTAAATCTTTTGTCAAATAGTATTTCTTGACCGAACCTACTCTGTTTTTCGGGTACATTCGCTGTGTTAATGCTCTGATATGATTATTCCACCAAGTCAGATTGGTCAGCTGCAATGTCCCAGATGTCAACCTACCCAACATGGTTTACTTCGCAATTTAGAGCATGCAACTTCCATTTTATTGGACTGAATGTGAGTCACAAAGGGAGGCCAATGGCCTAGTGGTATTATCGCTGGACTGTTAATCCAGAGATCCAGGTAATGTTCTGGGGATCAGAGTTCAAATCTGGAATTAAGAGTCTAATAATGGCCATGAAGCTGTTGTTGATTGTCAAGGAAAAAAACATATGGTTCACCAGTGTCCTTTAGGGAAGGAAACTGCCATCCTTACTTGGTCTGGCCTACATGTGACACCAGACCCACTAATATGGTTGACTCTTAACTGCCCTCTGGACAATTAGGGATGGGCAATAAATGCTGGCCTAACCATGACACCTACATCTGTGAATGAATTAAAAAAGAAGCAGTCCCCTCAACTTCCTAATATAGTATTAGATAGGAGACAGAATGATATTCAGTGCATTCCTCTAAGTTCTGTTTTGTCAAGTGCTTTCTGCCCTGTGCCTTAACAGGGAAATGTCAATGTGGCACAGTTCCTTTGTTGTAGAAGTTTGTTGTTCCAGAACATTGCACATTGACAGCCCCTGTTGTTATGGAGCTACTTCCCGTTCAGATGAAACCAAAACTAATTGTGGAGTTTCTTTGGTTTATTGATAAGTTCAAATCTTTTCATTGTCTGCTTTGTTCTCTGTACCACTAAAAGTAAATCTTTGTATTTGTTTCTTAAGAAATCCTCCTGGGCACCAACCTACTGGCACAAAATTACAATGCCTGCAGTTCAAAACAATTTTGTACCCATATAGTGTATGGTGTCCTGGGTAACAGAGAGGGTGGAGAATATTCTGCAGGCATTGGGGAGTGGGGTTGGGAGTGAATTAGAATTAGAATTCCTACAGTGTGGAAACAGGCTCTTCGGCCCAACAAGTCCACACCGAACCTCAGAGCATCCCACCCAGATCCATCCCCCTATGACCCACCTCATATACACCCTCTACCTCCCTGAACACTACAGGCAATTTAGCATGGCCAATCCACCTAACCTGCACATCTTCGGTCTGTGGGAGGAAACCGGAGCACCCGGAGGAAACCCACGCAGACACGGGGAGAATGTGCAAACTCCACACAGACAGTCGCCCGAGGCTGCAATCGAACCCAGGTCCCTGGCGCTGTGAGGCAGCAGTGCTAACCACTGTGCCACCGTGTCGCCCTCCCTGAGCTTCAATTTATGGTGAACATTGATACCGATGACATAGGATCTCAATATCTGCTCTCTCTGGGGTCAGAATTTCAGAAGGTAGGGAGAATGTTAGAAAGTAGGAATTTGAGGATAGTAATCTCTGGTGTGGATTACTCCTAGTTCTGTGTGTTTAACCAGAGTAGAAACAGGAAGATAAGAAGATCAATGCATGTCTGGGAAAGGGGAGAAGTTCTGGGGCAGAAGGGACCTATAGTGCCTCAAAGAGACAGGGAGCAGTGGCATCATGGAGATTAATTTGTGTAGGTGCAGATGACTTAAACTAAATTGGCAGTGAGCTATAGAGGAAAGTCCCAATCTTTGCATAGGATATATTCCTAAGAAACCTCACAAATGGTGAAATTGTGAATGGTGAGCATGTTTTACGTGGCTTTTATGTTTTATAATTGGACAGGTACCAGCCATGTAAAATTCCGACATCTACAGACATTGTTCAGTCCTTTGAAAAGTACTTGGATGAGCACTTGAAGTGGCATAACTTGCAAGGCTTTGCACGTAGTGCAGGGAAGTGGGACTGTTTAGGTAATAGTGTATTTTTCATGGTACAGACTCAGTAGGCCAAAGGGCCTCTTCTGTACTGTGATTCTATGAATAAAAGGGTGTTATTAATGGAGTCCATTGACACCTCCCAAAAAATAAAGCTGAACTATACGCTTAATGCAACCTATTGCTTATGGACACCAGGCTGATTGGATAAACTGTCTTCGAATGGGGGCAAATAAGAGGGTTCCTGTGGTACAGTGGTAACGTCCCTATCTCTGGGCCAGGAGGCATGGGTTCCAGTCCCACCCCAGAGGTGTGCCGCAGCATGGCTGAACCTGTTAGACTGAAAATATCCATAGACTTCCCCCTCTCATTTAGGATTGTATTTCCATAAGTTTACCAGCCCAGTTACACTAGCAATTTAAAACTTGAATTCACAAAATGAGTGGTCAAGATCCCACCATCAAATCAGGCAGAGATTTTGAAAACAAAAGAGACAAGTAAGTGTGTTATTGTGGTAGTGTCCCTACTTCTGGACCAGGAGACACGAGTTGAAACCCCACCTTCTTCAGACGTATGTAATAACAACTATCAACAGGGTGATTAGAAAATAACTAGAGGCTAGTAAGGAGTGGCTCTTAAAGTGTGGTGATAGTGTTCCCAACTGTAAGCCAGAAAACCTGGGTTAAAATTCCACCTGCTCCTGAGGTTTGTGATGACCTATCTGAACAGGTTAATTAGGAAAAATATCTAGAGATGAGTAAGACTAGTTAGTTTGGCATAATTCGGCGAAACAATCACTCCAGAAATGGGAATCTATCCCAGTCTTAATAAGTTGGTAACTGGGCAGCTTTCCAGGAGGGGCCCCCATGACCTGTTAAGGCCCGTTGGATCTTCCAGCATTCAGGTAGTTGGCTGCCAGCAGATTTGGTCCGGAGTTTTGGACCTGTGGCATGCAAGCCCCACCCACCTGGAGCCACCAGACAATCAGTGAGAGCCAACATAGACTTAATGGCACAATTCTAAAATGTGTTGGACCAGTGGGACTTGGCAGTTCCTGTGCGTCAGTCTTTGACAGTGGCAGGATATCAAGTTGTCGTAGTCTTACAGGACCATAGAGCTGCTCTCTCGTTAGAGAGAGACGATTGATAGTGACTGAACCTGAGGACCGCCATGCCTTGGGCGAGGGTAGAAGCAGAGTCCTTCATGGTCACCTCAGCCGGTGTGGGAATCAAACCCACGCTGTCAGCATCACGTTGCTTCACAAGCCAACCATCCAGTCAACTGAACTAAATTGACCCCAGTGGCAGGCTATATCAAGAGAGTGGCTAGTAAAGCAAATAGAGGCTTGAACTTCATAAATAGAGGCATCATGTATACAGGGGAGTTATGCTGAGCATATACAAAGCTCTTGTTAAGCCCCAACTCGACTCCTTTGCCTAGTTCTAGTTAGTGCACTTTGTGAAGGAAGTTAGACTCTCCAAGAAGGTGCAGAGATTTACCAGACTAGTTCCAGTGATTGGAGATTTTCATTGCAGGGTTTTGGTAAAGGTGGAGTTTTACTTGGAGCAGGCAGGATTATGACAGACTGGGATAATGTAGATAATAAAACATTCTTCACTTAGTTCATTGTACAGGGACCAGGGAACACAGATTAAAGACTTTTATGAAAGAGGTGCAGAGTAGGCAAATGTAACAAAGAACATTTGTGTACAATGAGTGATAATGACTTGGAACTTGCGATGGAAGTGGAAATAATAAATCATTTCGAATGAAAATGGACATATACTTGATTGGAATAAACCTGCAGGGCTACGCAGACCAAGCCGATTGGAGAGTGCAATGACTAGGTTGCTGTGTGGGGAGCTACCATGAACATTTTAGGCCAAATGATCCCCAGCTGTGCTGTAAGTCAGTCTGTGGCTGTACAATGTGTTTTGAACTTTCTAAAGACGTTAAGTCGCACCATATAAATGCAACTTCTTTCTTTTGTCTTTGACTCCCAATCATATTGAACCTGTCATTTAGACAATTAGTTGGTTCTCGTTATGATGAAAAATTCCAGCCATTGTGCAGTTAAAGATCCTATTGCATAATTTCAATGAGAGCAAAGTGTTTTCCTTTAATCAGTTCCACAAATGAGTATTTCCCTGTTGTGTGGAGGCTCTGAATCTGTGCAAAATGACTGTAACATTTGTTGGCATAGCAACTGTCACTGATCATCAGAAAACATAAAGGAGAAGTTTGTTTCTGAAGAACATGATAAGGGAGGATAAGATATGGAGTTGCAAAATGCATTGTACCATTACTGAGTCTGACAATAATTTATTTTGAAATAAATCACCTGGGTTTATATCAGTCCTTACTCCCCCAAAATTTAAACTCCTTACCATTTGAAAATTCCTTCAGTCTTGCTGAAGCCAATCTCTCAAACCTCCTCCAGTTTTGTAACTCCTCCAACACTTTTCATTTCTGGTAAATGGGTGTAATGCAGTGAACATAGTGTTAATGGCCTTTAAGAAAACGTTTTAAAAGGTGCCACCTGGAAATGACTGGAAACAAAACATCAGTGTGGAATTAAAGGAAGAATAGCAAGCTGGATTCAAATTAGATGATGCATTTTAGTTTTAACAAAAACAATGGCATTTAGATCTGAAAGGAGGTAGATATTCACAGACACTTAAGGCAGCACATCCACAAACATTCCACTACTGAGCATCAGTGTGTACTATCTCCAAGATGTACTGATAAAATTCACCAAGGTTTTTTAGTCAGCATTTTCCAAAACAAGACCACTACCATCTAAAAAGGCAAGGTGACAGGTACATGGGAAGATCACCACTTGCAAGTTCCCATCTACATCACTCACGATCCTGACTTGGAAATATATCAGCATTCCTTCAGTGTCTCTGGGGCAAAATCCTGGAACTCCAACCCGATTTTTGGTTCACCACCACCTTCTTTAGGGCAGTTGGGGATAGGCAATAAGTATTTGCCTAGCCAGATACCCGTGAATGAATAAACAAAAAATCTTATGGCTTCTCTTGGTGTTCCTGCGTTGTCATTGCTTGTGCCCAAAGAATCTTTCCTTGACCCCATATGGCCATTCATTGACCTCATCGAAGGTACCATACTACCAGCTCCACTTCATCATCAGCCCTTTGAGTCCTCCATTTGCTAAATTATTGGACTGCTTATTTGGCATCTGGGCCTGAATGAGCAAAAAATGCCTTAAGTTAAATGTTGGGAAGACTAAAGTCGTTGCTTACATTCTCCACATCAAACTTTATTCTCCAGCTTCTGACTCCTCCCCTCTCCCAGTTTGAGATTAATCTGTGTAACATTTGATCCCAAGATGAGTTTCTAACCTGCTATTTGCTTAGGTCGCCTATCTCTACTCTCTGACATCTCTCGACTTTGCCCTGTCTCAGCTCATCTGCTGCTGAAACCACTATCCATGCCTTTGTTATCTCTAGACTCAACTATTCCAATCTACTCATGGCTGCTCTCTCAAATTATATTTTTCATACTTGAGGGGATCATCTAAAACTGTGCTCCCTGGAGCAAGTCCTGGTTCCTTATCATCTTGAACTCCTTGATCTAAATTTGATGTAAATTTGCCCTCTGTTCAAATTCCTCCATGATCTTGCCCTACTCTACCTGTATAATTTCCAACAAGTTTACCGTAATTCTGGCCTTTTTGTTTTACATCTCAATCGTTATTGCTTCATTGCTGGTGGCCATGCCTTCGGTTCACTTGGTTACAAGCCCTGGAATTACCTCTTTATATCTGCTGCCTCTCTACCTTGCTTTTCTCTTTTAAGACACTACTTAAAACAAGCTTCTTTGCCAAACGTCTGATATCTAACCAACCAAGTCCTTATATGGCTCAGGTCGTACTTAGTTTGATACTCCTGTCCTTATGATAACATTGCTATATAACTATAAACTGTCCCTGTTGTTTAATCTTCTATTGGTCAAGAATTTAGTTGTTCTGTCAGTCTGTTCTTTTATATCTTGTGGTTTGTTCTCTGTGAAGCATTTGGCGTATCTTATATTGAAAGCATTGCCTGAACACAAGTTGCTCCTTCCTTTATCAATTATTAATTTAATCTCACTTTGCACTCCAGACATGTCGGCAGTATTATCCTTAAGCTTTATATAGCAGAGGTTCTTTTGAATTTTACAGCGTCAAAGGATGATAAATCTGCAGACACTATTACAGAGACAATGTACCAAATTGTGGTGTTTACAGGTTAATTAGTACCTTTCCATTGCTACATTTGTAACAAGCACAGCCAAACTCTGCTATTTACAGCAAAAAAACTAGTATAACAGATCCCAGCTGTAGATACGTTCAATTATTAGATTTCAAATGATAGTGCAGACTTTTGTTACTGTGTAACTGATAGCTATTTCTGGACTTGGTTTGCTAGACAGGAACACCAATTGCAAAATGTTATGGTGCACACCAGTGGTCAAGACTGAACAATTGCTATAAATGTCTGTACTTATTCTTTGGGGTCTTTTTAGAACAATACCTAAACTTGCATTTGAGTTGTATTATTCTGGGTATACCCAAATCTAACACCCTATATTAAACGGTAGAGGGAGAACAGTGTCATAAGCCGTTTTCCAAAAGAGACTAATGCATACAGCGACATCTCTCCGAAATTGATTATATTGTCACGTGTACTGAAGTACAAGGAAAAGCTTTGTTTAAAAGCAGTATAGGCAGATCATAGTGAGCAAGGATGTCAGATGAAAAAGACTTAGAGGCGTACAGGTTACATTGCACTGGGTGTGCGCTAGGCAAGATTAATGTTAGCAAGATCAACATTATTTGAGGCTAGAGAGTCCACTTATCAGTCGAATAACGGCTGGGAAGAAGCTGTCCCTGAACCTGCTTGTGCGTGTGTCCAGGCTTCGGTATCTTCTGCGTGGCAGAAGAGGTTATAAGAGATCATTATCGGGGTGGGATGGGTCTTTGATGATGTTGGCAGCCTTTCCACGGCAGCGATCCGTGTAACCGGAGTCCATGGATGGAAGGTTGGCTTCCGTGATGGTCTGCGCTGTACACACCACCTTCTGTAATTCCTTACGGTCCTGGGCAGAGCAGTAGCCATACCAGGCCGTTATGAACCCAGACAGTATGCTTTCAATGGTGCATCTGTAGAAGTTGGTGAGGGTCTTATGGACATGCCAAATTTCCTGAAAGATCACTGACTCTGAATAAGTATGGGTAGGTTAGGTGGTGTCAAGTCAGCCAGCAATCTGACAGTGTGGCAGAGCTTTAGTTGCCAAGTTTGGAAGAAGAAAATTCACCACGGCTCCATACCTATGTAAATTTTGCTAATTGCTGTATTAATACATAGAACAGTACAGCACGGAACAAACCCTTCAGCCCACATGATCTCAATCATGATGCCAAATTAAACTAATTCCTTTTGTCTGCCCGTGGTCCATATTCCACCATTCCTTGCTTATTCATGTGCTGTTATAAAACTCTAAATGCCTCTATCATATCTATGAACACCCCTGTCATGTTTGCCCCTATCAGAATAATAGCTGTTATTTGAACGCCTGTCCCGCAGGAACATTTGATGCAATGAACCAAACCAGTTCTCTCAAACTTGTAAAACGCTAGGATAGCTCTTTAACACTTGACAACTTTACTGCTGGGACCATGATCCGAAGTAATGTTAAGGTGATATTGTGAATTAATCTTAAACTGAAATATTCACGCATACATTTTACCAAATTAATCTTTTCATTGTCTTTTCCTTTTTATTAACAGAGACAATAGAGATCGTGCTCATCTCAAAACCACAATTGTGGATGCTGAACCCTGCACCTTGTTGTCTCGGATTCTCCAGCATCTGCAGTTCCTACTATCTCTGATTCAATTGTAGATGCTGAAGTTGGTTTTGTGATCGAGCAACGCTATGCCTTCAGAGGAAGTGATTCAGTATTTGTTGTCTTCTCTGTCTAGTCTCAGCTATTTCTGACCACTCCGTCAATCAGTAGTCCTTCATTATCATGTGAGATATAAAAGAGGAATGTGTCCTGCCAAAACTTATAATTCTGATTCTCCTGATGAACATAATTATGTTCATTTGGAGGTGTGTGCGCCCTGGGGGAGTTTCTGAAGTCATATGTAAATGTGGATAAGAAAGGAGGATAATATGAGTTTCTAAATGGAAGGGGAATGAGTGAGCAAGCTATGGAGATTACAGGGGATTTTGTGAGGTATATAAGATATGAAATACCTTAAGGAAAACCCATTTGTTTAAAAGAATCCTTATTTGTAGTCATGTTCTCCTCAAAATCACTCACATTCTGACTTGGAAATATATTGCCGTTCCTTCACTGACGCTGGGCCAAAATCTTGGAATTCCTTCCCTAATGGCATTGTGGGTCCACCCACAGCAGGTGGACTGCAGTGGTTCAAGAAGGCAGCTCACCACCACCTTCTCAAGGGCAATTAGGGAAGGGCAATAAATGCTGGCCGGCTAATGATGCTCACATCCCATAAATGAATAAAAAAAAAAAAAACCAGAGCACAGATCTAGGATTAGGTTTTCTTTCAGAACATAATTATTTGTACAATGAGTAATAAATGTATAGACTCTGTACCAGATCAAGTATTGATGACTGGCCTTATGGTTGCTGAAATTGAAGTTAGAGGCTTATGTATTTCAGATTCAAGAGAACGAGAAGCATTTTTGGATCAACTCTTGACCTACAGTCTGCTCAGGAGTTAGAATGATGTCAATAAATAGGAAAAGGGCTATGCCATTTGGCCCCTAAACCCTGCCCTAACTTTCACTGCAATCAGAACTGAACTACTTCTGAACTCCACTCTTCTGCCTTATCCCCAAATCCTTTGATTTCCTTATTGTCCAAATGCCTGTCAATCTGCGCCTCATAGTCAGAACATCTGCAGCTTTCTTAAGTTATGAATTCCAGTGACTCTCAAAACGTATAAACATGCTTTTATTTATCTCACTCATCAGCCAAGTCCTTACTCTGAGAGCTTGACCCAAGTTTGAGATTCATTATCCAGGGCTCTCTTCAGGGGTATGATCAGCATAGACTTCCACTGATGGTAAGTAAGGATATGGCTGGTTGGCTATCCTGTCAACACCTATGTTGAGGCACACCAAAAAAAGTTCATGTCACTGGAAATCACAGTGCCACAACCATGTACATGATCTTGTACAGTTAGATCTTATAAAGCAAAGGTGGAAAAGTTAATATTCTGGAAGGGCAAGACCAAGACCAAATAAGTTGAAGTGCATTTTTCACTGGACTGTTGTTCTGACTTTCTGAACATTTAACATTGTGGTAGTTGCTGAGGAGAGGAGAGAGTGTAAAGAAATAGATTCTGTTATTCAAAAATATGAACCGTTTATTGCTACTGTCATCTACTACCATTGAAAGTTAATAATTCTCAGTACCTTTCTCCCCTTTATATTTTTCCCTATTCATTCCTTCCCATTTTTCTTCCCATCCTGTGTCCAATTGGCTTTATAGTGAATCACTCTGGGTTCCACACTTAAACCTTGCTTTTTAATTACTTTGCCTATTGTAATACTTAGTGAGACCAATAATTCAAGAGGAATATTGCTGTACTATTGTGTTCCATGAGGACTTTGACACTGTTTCAGCTTGAGTTTACTCTATCTGTCTCTAGAGCTTCTCTGACTCAGACCCTCTGGCAGTATCTGAAGAAAGGTCACTGGACCTGAAATGTTAACTTTACTTTGTCCCCACAGATGCTGCCAGACCTCCTGAGTTTTTCTAGCAAATTTTTTCAGATTTCTAGCATCTACAGCTCTTTGCAATATCTTTGTTGATAATCAAATGTGGCTCAGTTGAGAGCAAAAGCACTGTCTCCGAATCAGTAGGTTGGATCCAATCTCTTTTCAGAGATTTAAACGCGCAAGTCTAGATTTATACTCCAATGCAATACTGAGGAGCACTTCATTCTTGGCGGTGTAGTATTTTGGATGGGACCTTAAACTGAAGCGTGGCTTCTCAAAGAGTTACCTCCCACCCCAATCAATGTAACAGAAATTGATTGGCGGTCTTTATCACTTTTGTTTGTCGGAACGTTGCTGTTCTCACATTTCCTAAGTGTCATTGAGTATTCAGTGCTTTGGGATCGCTCGAGGTGGTGAAAGGTTTCTGATGAAGGGTCTAGGCCCGAAACGTCAGCCTTTCTGCTCCTATGATGCTGCTTGGCCTGCTGTGTTCATCCAGCCCTGCACCTTGTTGTCTCACATATATATGCAAGTGTTTTCTTTTCTCCTTTGCCACATTGGAACATTTTTATGTGAAATGGTGTGTCAATGGGATTACGGAAAGGAGAAATATTAGAACCAAACTTTTTGAAGACTGGCAAACGTATGAAGGAAGTCGTTAATGTTTTAATTATCATCGTGAACACTGCCATAACCCTGTGAATTTTATTTTCGTTTTCAAGTTTAACCCCTAGAGTTACTAGATAGGAATCAAACTCATATCATGCATGATGCTATCTTCATGTTTGTAGGTTTGTTTTGATATTCACTTGAAACCCAGCCCCAAATGAGTGCTGTTTGTATCTACAGGCAAAAGCTTCATGTATTAGGAGCAAATTACTGTTGATGCTGGAATCCGTATTGAAAACAAAAGAAATGCTGGAAATCCCAGCAGCTCAGGCAGCGTCATGGATGCAGCTTCACGTAATTAATAAATTGCATTTGTCCGTCATCTAAAGAGTAGTTTACATCAATTTAAAATTAAAGGTCTTAATGGTTGCATTAAAAAAAAGTGGAGTGAATGTTAATTAGTCCATTTAGTATTCAGTATTATTGATCTTTTTATAGGCCATTGTTCTGGATGGCATTCTGAAAAGTGACTGCATTTCAGAAATTTATGTTAAAAGAGCCGAGGATGGGGGAGGCTCTATCAAAATGCAAGCGTTTTTTAAAAATATTTTCTTACCTGTTTTTATTCCAAAATGAAGAGTGATATAAAAGGAAATGGTTCAGCCATTCAGAATGTTGACATTTAACTGGCATCCCTGGCTGACTTCTATTCACTGCACAAGGCGGGTCACAGCAATAGCCTTGGCTTTAACTTGGGATATAAGGGCTGCAGCTGGAAATGGGGGTGATCAACCAGACTGAGAGTTTGAGGAGGTTTTCACTTCCTGGCCTCAGACAAGTGAAAGCCCTGTCCAAATCCATTAAAATTCGATATCTGACCAATTGTCGGGAGTGTAACTTTGGACAACAAGATTACCACAGCCAGGCGCTTAGGCAATCGATATTTAAGCATAAGTGCTAGCCAGGGTGGCTTGGAGGTGACCTTAATTGTGGAGAGAGTGGCTCAACATTCCTCTGTGGAACATGGAGTTCCAGACCTGCGTGGGAACCAAAACAAATTTTACTTTAGGAGCACATCTGGCCAGGTTCCTGATCAGCACTTAAAATTCCTTTTGGATTTGAATGATATTATCATTCTCCAACTATGTGTCTATGACACAGATGAAAACCCAGCAGTTAACATGGTGGCCGCACAGACTCATGGGAAGTGCCTGACACCCACCACAGTTCTGTTGTCAACTGTTCAAATAAGTCCTGATATCAATCCTGGCATTACAAAAGTTAAGAGGAGTATTTTAAAGTGCAAATGGATCTTTCTATGACAAAAAAAGAGTCAACCTTTTACAAATGAAGCTAAAGATATACTGAGGGATTTTTCCTGGATAGAGGAGGAAGTATTATTGAGAAGTAAACGTACAAAGCGTACAAAATAACAGTGAGAATTGGCTTAGTGCTAAAATGGCAGAGACAGTGCATGTGGATTCTTGGGTGCTATAAATGATCTCAATCCCCTCACTCAGAGCATTTGTACCCAATGTACTCCCTTGTTCGCCAGAGCATTCTTAGTGCATTGTATTTCCATGTCTACCATTAGTTGTCTGCTTCCTCAGTTTAGTCAGTGAGTACAAGTATTTCTGAACTGATTTCTAGCTGAAATGTCATTCCTGTATGATCATGGAGCCAGTGCTTGAGCTCCCTCCTTAACTGCAGTATACCATATTAGATCTGAGCATTTTGAGTTCAGATCAAGTTAGTGCTGGAATGGAATTATCAGAGTCACATGGAGATAACTTCTTGTTACTGCTCTCGTATAGACTATCTGGTTTTCAAAGGTAGATAAGGATATTGAAGAGTTGGTGAAACGTTGCAGAGTGTGTCTCAGAATGAGAACATCCAACCAAGGTTTATTTCATTACATATTCAAACTCAAGAAAAGGCAGGTTGAGTTCACGTGTGAAATGTTTTCCAATTTAAATTTCAGTAGCACCCAAAAACCATCTATTTTGGGGTTAAATTTATTCCTGTTTGAAACATACAAATCATGAACAGAAGTAGGCCATCAGTCACTCCAACCTGTGGCCATTATTCAAGTTTATGCAAACCAGTTGAAAAAGTATTGAAAGGAAAATATAAAGCAAATGACAGGGAGAGCACTGCAAATGTTTCCTGATGCAATGTAGAGAAATGCAGCAGCTTTAAAGTTGATAACACAGTATGGAGCTAGAGGAACACAGCAGGCCAGGCAGCATCAGAGGAGCAGGAAAGTTGACATTTCGGGTCAGGACCCTTCTTCAGAAATGGGGGAGGGGGAAGGGAGCTCTGAAATAAATAGAGAGGGGTGGGCCTGGGGAAGGCTGGTGGGATGGTGATAGGTGAGTGCAGGTAGGCAGTCATGGGGATTGGTCAGTGAGGGGGGAGGAGCGGATAGGTGGGAGAGAAGATGGACAGGTTGTGTCAGGTCAAGGAGGCGGGGATGAGAGGGAGGGATGAGGGCGGGGTTGGGGAGCTTTGAAACTGGTAATGTCCACATTGAGACCATCAGGCTGTAGGCTCCCAAGGCGGCATATGAGGTGCTGCTCCTCCAGTTTCCGGGTGGCGTCACTGTGACACTGCAGGAGGTCCAGGTTGGACATGTTGCCCAGGGAGTGGGAGGGGGAGTTGAAGTGGTTTGCGACTGGAAGGTGTTGTCGTTTGTCACAAACAGAGCACCTGCGTTCTGATCATATGTGTGTTCATATCTCGAATAAACTATCATTTTGGCACAAAGTGAAACTGAGTTTTGAACTATTCCCTTTAAAAGCTGCCCTAATATCAAAAACATTGTGCCATTCATTTTTTTAATATCTACTTTAATTAATTTATTTATAAATATAATCATCAGATGGATTGGCAACAGGTCTTGGACCTGAGCTGTTGAGGTGAATTTTCCAGCAGCTGTCAAGAGGCACACATTGCGAGCATTTCCGGATCCTGACCCTGCTATTGCCTGATCTTATGGGACGCTGCATCCACGTTTGCTGTCCAAGTAATGAAGGTTCTGTCAGTTGAGCTACAGCACTGGATGACGCTGCTGGAGCTGGAAGAGGAATGTCAGGGCACCTCAAAATGGTGCTCATTTCACGTGTGAAACAGTGTTAACGTTTCTAGTTTAACAAGCTGCTGTTGCCTGTTCTCACTGATTGCAGTCTGTGGGTCAGGAATTTGAGGATCCAGTTGCAGAGGGTGGAGCTGAGAAAGGCAGTCACCATAATCAAAGACCCCTCCAACCCCAGTTATACTCTCTTCCAACCTCTTCCATCAGGCAGAAGATAGAAAAGCTTAACCCATGAACCAACACATCCAAGAACAGCTTCTTCCCCAATAGACTTCTGAATGGACCTCTCAAATTTTAAATTTAATGTTGATTTCACTGTGCACCTTCCCTATGGCCAGAACATTGTATTCTTCATTCTGTTCTATTACCCTAATGCACATTTTATGGCATGATCTGCCTATACTGAACAGAAAAGACACGTTTTTACTAGACCTATCAAATCAAATCATTATATCTCTAAGATTTTCTGTGTTTGTTTCAGATCTCTAGCATCTGCAGTATTTTGCTTTTATTCTTACATATCTTTGGAGGAAGGCCACCAATTTGAATCTTGAGCTTGTCCAAAGCCTGTGTCGTATCTGGAAAAGACCTTGGACCACCACCACCACCACCATCACCACCCACCTAGGCAACTGCACTGTGGGTATACTTACACCATGTGACATATACCGTTCCAAAAACCTCTTCACCACCGCCTTCACAATTGGGATTGACAAATTCCTCTGTACCAGTAACACCCACATCCCATGAATAAGTATAAAGAAGAATCACTGATAACATATAATTTTATTGCAATAAATCATCCAACCTCTATATCGAGCAACAGGATAGACCGGTCTTATCTGTGGGCCTTCCATTTGGCTGTTAGGACAGCTGGTGCCTCTTCAATGTATTGTCATGGTTCAGCATTCCTTTGTAGTTCACACAACACAGACTTGTGATGCAAGCATACCAATGGTCTGAAATGGTTCTTGTCCATGACCATACAGGACATATCCATTAGTATTCTGTTAAATTGATATTTAGGTGCTGTCAGACTTGCAAAAATCACGCTGTCCAATGCCACACAATTTTGGAGTGAAGGGAGAACATTTCAAAACCTGAAAAGCTTGGAACACCTTTTCCCTACCAGAATCCTTCAGAGTGTGGAGGAGATTCAAGAAAGAATGAAAGAATTGTATTTATGCAGCACTCTCTATGATATTAGGACATCCTAAAATGCTTTACAGCCAAATAAGTAGAGCCAACTTAAGCACAGCAAAACACAGAGCAGAGATGAATACTAAATAAATGGTGTTAGTGATGCTTGTTATAGAATAAATGAAGTGCACTAGAGAGGGCCAACCAGAGTTGCCAAATCTCCAGTTTGTCCACTAGCTTCCAAGAATTAATCTTTTGTATTTTTTTAATGATCTGTTTTACTTTGCACACTTCCATTTATTCATTATAAAGGTTCATTTGATGCATTCAAGAGGACATTAGATGATTAGGTTAGGTGGATTGGCCGTGTAAATTGCCCAATGTGTCAAGGGATGTGCAGGCTAGGTGGATTAGCGATGAGACATGGAGGATTACAGAGATCGGGTAGGGTAGGGGGTTTGGGTGTGATGCTTTTCAGAATGGCCTGCTCCCACACTGTAGGAATTTTATGATATGATTCTGTGATTATTTGGATACTGCCCAGTGGCTCTGACCTCCATAATCATGAAGTGCTTCATGGTCATGGCCCACATCAACTCTAGTCTCTCAGCCTGCCTCAATCCCCTGCAATTTGCCTACCGATGTAACAGGTCCACAGCAGATGCTATTTCCCTAGCCCTGCACTCAACCCTGGAACATCTGGCCAACGAAGGCACCTATGTCAGATGCCTGCTCTTCAACTACAGCTCTGCCTTCAACACCATTATCCTGTCCAGACTGATCTCAAAACTCTGTGACCTTGGTCTCGGCTCCACGCTCTGCACCTGGATCCTCAGCTTTCTGACCCACAGACCACAAGCAGTGAAGATAGACAACTGCACCTCCCCCACAATAATGCTACCACTGGAGACCCCCAAGAATGCATTCTCAGCCCCCTGCTGTACTCCCTGCACACCCATGACTGTGTTGCTAAATTCTGAATGAATGCCATCTGCAAGTTTGCTGACAATGCCACTGTGGTAGGATGGATATCAAACAGCGGTGAGTCAGAATGGAGAAACAAGATAGAGGGCTTGGTGATGTGGTGCAATGATAACAACCTGTCTTTGAATGTCGGCAAAACTAAAGAACTGATCATTGACGTCAGGAAGAAAGGAGGAGAACACAGCCCTATCTAAATCAACAGAGCTGAGGTTGGGAGGATGGCGAACGTCAACTTCCTAGGAGTGACAAAAACTGCCAACCTGTCTGGACTTCAAGTAGATGCAATGGTCAAGAAGGTACAACAACATCTTTTCTTCCTCAGGCGGCTCAGGAAATTTGGCATGTCCATAAGGACCCTCACCAACTTCTACAGATGCACCATAGAAAGCGTACTTTTGGGGTGCACAATGGCCTGGTATGGCAACTGCTGTGCCCAGGACCATAAGAAACTACAGAAGTTTATGTGCACAGCCCAGACCATCGCAGAAGCCAACCTTACATCCATGGACTCTATTTACACATGTCATTGCCATGGAAAGGCTGCCAATATCATTAACGACCCATCCCACCCCAGTAATGCTCTCCTACAACCTCCTTCTGTCAGAAGCTTGAACACATGCACTAGCAGGTTCAAGACTGACTTCTTCCCTACTCTTATTAGGCTGATGAGTGAATTCTCTAACTTCAAATAATCCTGATCTTGTTGATGCTGATCTTGTGTAGCACATGTCTTGTATGGTGTAACCTGTATGCCTTACTACGTCCAAGATTTCTTTTCCACCCTGTGATCTATGTGTCCTTGCTTACTATGATCTGCCTGTACTGCTCTCAAACAAAGCTTTTCACTGTACTTAAGTACACATGACAATAAATCAAATCAGAATGTGCAGGAAAATGGTAAAAGGCAAGAGATTGGCCCTCAGAAATAGAACAAGTACAGACACAATGGACTGAATGGTCTCTTTCTGTGCCATTGTGATTCTGTGATAAAGAATATGGAAGAAAGGCTATTTGCCTGGATAATCCTGATGGTCATTGCCTTAGGGTTTGATTAATTCTGTCTTCGTTTAACTGGACAGACGTTGACATAAATGAAAAGCTTATTGAAGTCAAACAATGTGTCATTCAACGCCGTGTCAAATGAATTAGGGTACTTCCTCGTTGAATTCTGAGCAGATAGAGGGATTTCCTAACCCTCTCAGGCCTAGGAGTGTGTATTTCAATAAGGTAGTTGTCACTGCTTTAAGGAATTACTAGGCTCCTCCCATTCAGGTGGAGGGAGCGTTGTACCTGTGTCACTGGGCTGTGCAGTCATGGAAGGGGCGTGATTTAAACCAGCCATGCTGTATGCTGAAAGAGCAGGAGAGGCAGTAAAACTGGATTGTTTGTCTGTAATCCATTTCAACGCCAGGCATTTAGCTGGAAGCAGTCCAGGGCTCAAAGCACCTGCTTCTCATGGGAGATATACACGGGATTTAGAGCATAACCCCAGTGGTTTTAACAGAAGCTGTGGAGTTGGCGTCAATCACAGCAAGTCTCAATAGTTGGTAAGGATTTCTTTTCCTTCCTTTCTGTCCTATTTTCTTGAGTTGGTGACGAGGAGATTTTCAGGGAGAGGAGTTTGTGTGGAGTTGGGATAACCTGGGTGTGACGCACTATTGATAGCTCATGCAGAACTTTTGTAGCTGTGTAGTGTTTAGGACTCTGATTTCTGAACAGATTAGTTTCCGAGTTGCATTTCAGAGCAAAAATCCTTTCATATGGCTCCTTTTCCTGATTACACCCCTGCCCAAGGAAGTAGCAGGTATTTTTACAACAGCAGTCCAGCTTGGAGATACAGTTAGAGATAAAACACCTTTTCCTTGTAGTGTAGCAGTATTGAGGTGGAGGATTAGTGAAGTGAAAGCAGAATCAGTAAGTATTATGAAACATTTGTTTATGAATCTTCTGAAAACCTGACTGTGTAAGGTAACAATCCTTGTCAGCTAAAGACAGCACAGCTGTCTGTGTTTGACTCACTCTACAAACCCATATTCCAAAACAAAATTAGTCCAGTCAGTGTAAATAGATGTGTGTCACAGACACAGGACTGCTTTCAAAATGACACGACTGGAACTGAATACCCATTTGGGAATCACTGCTATTATAGTTTGCTTAAGTGTGTCCCACCAGTCATCTTTCTCTCCCGGATGTATTGATTTGTGTTTCGCTGCTGCTTCTCCAGAGCTATGTCCAACTAGCCATGCATGACCAATAGTTTTTAAAATTTGTTCTTGGATTGTGAGTGTCACACACACACACACACACACACAGTTGGGCCTACAGTCACCAGAATAAGGATAACAGGTTGCCTTCTTTTAAAAGACGTTCAGAAATGAATTTTGTTTTTCAACAAAGATCTAACAACTCTGTACTCACTACCGATATCAGCTTTAAACTGAATTCAACATTGAAAAGTGCTACAGAGGGATTTGAATTTGTGTTGTCTGGATTATTAACCCTTTTAATATACCCATTATGTAGTAACCTGTGATGCCATTACATAGCAGGAGGGTGTACTAATTGACAGGCAGACTAATTGGACAGTGACTGGGTAATGTGATAGCCTTTGATGTGTATTACAGCATATCTCTGCTATACCCTGCACAAAGCACGAGAAAGAACTGTGCCACACCTTTGACAGAAACAATTCTTTACTGAGTGTGCTGCAGTATTAAAGGTGCTGTTTCTTCAATGGGAGTAAATTAGAGGCTTCTACCCACCTTCTGAAATGGATGTTTATTTTGTTTTATTCACCTGTGGGATATGGGCATCTCTGGATGGGCCAACATTCATTGCCTGTCCCTGGTTGCCCTTGAGAAGGTGGAGATGAGCTGAACTGCTGCAGTCCATTTACTGTAGGTAGACCCACAATGCTATTAGAATTTTGACCCAGCAACACTGAAGGAGCAGTGATATATTTCCAAGTCAGGATGGTGAGTGTCTCGGAGGGGAACATGCAGGTGGTGGTATTTCCATGTATCTGCTACCGTAGATGGAGTTACAGTAGGTTTGTCACTGCCTAAGAGGCTGAGAGAAGAGTGAGCTATCAACTAATCTTCATTGGCAGGGCTTGCCTAACTTAATAACCAGAACTGCCATGTCTTTAAAAGTTTTGTGATAAACCTAATAAGAGCTGCAATGCTGCTACTGGCAATAAAAAAGAAACAAAAAGCGCATTTTAAAGGTTTTCTTCTACAAAAGATTGCTAACAATACTTTTTTTCTCATGCACAATGTTCACAACAGTTTGTTTTTGATGACTTGCATTTAATTACTATCAAAATGTGTTTGATTGATCAGGGTTCGAGAGTCACAATAGGTACTTTAATGAACTTCATGTGCTCAGGAGTCACAGGTTGCCAAGCCCTGCTGCATTGAAACAAAATACCTCTGGAAAGGGGTGGAGAGTGGTGCAGAATAAAGAAATTCAAATAATTGTGGCAAGGGTTTTACTAACATATGCAAACAATGGGACTTTTACAGCTCTGTGTTGTCAATTCAGACCTAAAACAGCATCGTTCCTGGTGGCTAACAGTTTCATTTCTAAAGGCTTGTCATCTGTGTTTTCACCCCTACTCCAATATAGTGTTCCAGGGTTATATAGGAGTTGTAACACAGGAACCCAGTTGGTATATAAATTAGCTGATGTATTATTCCCCACGCTGCAGATATTAATGCATTGTTCAGGGTGCAGGAGAGTTCATGTTTCAGTCTGAATAGTAAGAAGAGTAGCTCCATCCTTCTCCTCCCTGTTTGACCATTCAGTTAATTCATAGTGAATCTGTTCCTCAGTTTCACCTGCGTGCCTCCATTCCATATCCCTCACCTGACACGGAACTCATTGACTGTGTCACTGAAACTTTCAATTGACCCAGCAACCACAGTCTCGAAATGTCTGATTCCCACTACGTTTTGCCAGTGCGTGTTTTGTAATTTCTCTCCTAAAAACCACAGCTGTAATTTTAAGATGATGCCCTCTCGATTTTGATTCTCTAAAACTAGGAAATAGTTTCTCTGGGTGGTAACATACTGTTTTGGAGAGAGAGAAATCCATGGCCTATGAAGACAGCAAAGACCACCAGATCTTCAGCAATCAGATGGCTGAGTGGTTATTGGTGAGCTTCCGAGTAGAGCTAGCTCCTTGGATGAGCAAATCCTGGGTATCGACAGTTACTGGTCAATCAGAACATTATGCATGGGAGAGGTGTGTTGTTTGCAAGGGAGGGGTTAGGGTGGTCTCACAGGCTGGGGAACACAGAATGAGGGGAGTAGAGGTTTGGCGGCAAGGGTAGGGTAATAGCAGCTGCCACACTTCCCCAAGGCAAAAAGAGGCCTAGTGGTATTATTGCTGGCCTGTTAGTCCAAAGACCCAGGTAATGTTCCATGGGACCTACCTTTGAATGCTGCCATGACAGACAGTAGAATTTGAATTCAATACATTTGAGTCCAATATGACTTCCTCAGAGCTGCTTAATGTAAAAAAAAAAGCCTTGTTGCACATGTAAAGGGTTTTAGGACCACTTTGGGGTTGTTGTGTGAACTTTCCACATTTAAGAAAGGATGTACTTGCTTCGGAGGCAGTGCAACAAAGATTGGTCCCTTGATTGAGGTTGAATAAATTGGGTTGATATTCTGTGGTGTTTTGAAGAGTGTGAGGTGATTTCACTAAAATGTACAAAATTCTGGAGAGATTGTTTCTGCAGATCAGGGGATCTAAAGCACAGTCAAGAAATCTGGGGGTGGCACGGTGGCTTAATGGTTAGCACTGCTGCCTCACAGCACCAGGAACCTGGGTTTGATTCCACCCTCGGGCGACTGTGTGGAGTTTGCACATTCTCCCTGTGTCTGCATGGGTTTCCTCCAGGTGCTCCGGTTTCCTCCCACAGTCCAAAGATGTGCAGTTTAGGTGGATTGGCCATGCTAAATTGCCTATAGTGTTCAGGGATGAGTAGATTAGGTGAGTTACAGGGGAATGGATCTGGGTGGGATGCTCTGAGGTTCGGTGTGGACTTGTTGGGCCAAAGGGCCTGTTTCCACACTGTAGGGATTCTATGAATTCTATGAAATCTAGAGCTGGAAAAGCACAGCAGATCAGACAGCATGCAAGGAGCAGGAAAGTCAACATTTTGGCAGGACTGGGGGTTGGGGGATGGTATGAGGGAAGGTAGATGAAATGATGATAGGTGGATGCAGGTTATTGTGGTTGGTCAGTGGGAAGAGTGGAGTGGATAGCTGAGTGGGAAGATTGACAGGTTGGAGGAGGAGAGATTTTGAAGCTAGTGAAGTCAATATTCAGGCCATTGGGCTGTAAACTCCCAAGGCGAAATGTGAGGTATTGTTCCTCCAGTTTACGTTTGGCCTCACCCTGACAGTGGAGGAGGCCAAGAGCAGACATGTCACCAGGGGAGTCGGCAGGGGTGGGGGAGGAGGTGCGTTAAATTGGACGGCAACCGGAAGGTCGGCCTGGTTGGTGCACACAGAGCGCAGATGCTCTGCGAACCGGTCCCTGAGTCTGTGCAGACGCTATGGGGCAATCCACCTAACCTGCACATCTTTGAAATGTGGGAGGAAACCAGAGCACTCAGAGGAAACCCACACAGACAAAGGTAGAATGTGCAAACTCCACACACAGTCACCCAAGGCTGGAATCAAACCCGGGACCCGGGCGCTGTGAGGCTGCAGTACTAACCACTGAGCCACCGTGCCACCAACACTAAGTTGGTTTTTCTACTTGCTGAATCTAACCAATTTTCTTCGCCTTATTGATTAACCACGTTTGTGGTGAAAAAAAATATTCCTGTAGATGCTGGGAAATTAATCCAACAATGCTGAAAATAAATGTCGTTCCTCCTCAGAAACCTCGCTGTCATGTTGTGATTCTCCCAATAGTGTGTTTGGAAATTAAATGCCCGAATTTTTGCAGTGGTCACAATTAATAATACTGTTGTGGGCAGATGCATCTGCACCAGTTAGATTTGAGAGGACCAAGTCTGGTAAGTTTTATTTCCTTTCTGTTAGCTCTGTATTCACCTGCCACTGGCAGGGACGGCACAGGTTAGCACTGCTGCCTCATCGCGCCAAGGACCTGGGTTTGATTCCAGCCTCGGGCAACTGACTGTATGCACGTTCTCCTCGTGTCTTGCGTGGTTTTCCTCCGGGTGCTCCACTTTCTTCCCAAAGATGTGCAGGTTAGGTGGATTGGCCATGGGAAGTGCAGTGTTACAGGGATGGCGGGGTTGGAGGGGTGGGGGCAGGCACGGGCGCGGGGTGGATCTGGGTGGGATGCTATTTGGAGTGTCAGTGTTTACTTGATTGGCTGAATGGCCTGCTTCCACACTGTAAGGATTTTATGATTCTATATTCCATCCAGGGGCTCAGCCAGCAATGGTGCCACAGCGATAAAGTGAAGTACACATTCTGTATCCTTACTACCTTCAGTGTTTCTTCCAAATGGTGCTGAAAATGGAGGACTATTGTTTCAGCAGCTGAGGAAGGAAGGGGAGCACTGGGCAGCAATCAGCAAGGGGTTTCCTTGCCCATATTTGACATCATGACACTTCATGGGGTCTAGAGGACTCGCAGGGCCAATGCCTTCCAAGTGTGTACCACTGTGCTGTTGCTTCGGGTAGATCTGCCATGTTGGTGGAATGAGGCATATCCAGAGATGCTGTTGATCGTATCTATGGCATTGTCTGTAACATTCCATTTGGTGATTATGATTGTGTCAGCCTGTTGCTCGACCAGTTTGTGGGTCAGCTTTGCTGTTATCCCCAGACATTAATTTGAGGACTTTGGCAAACCCAGCTCTACTGACCTTGCAATGTCATTTCCAATGCCTAGGTAAATGACAGGTGGTCCATAGCAGTTTTGTAGAAACCAATGACTTGCAAGGCCGTAGCTGAGAGTCTGGAGTCGCATGTAGATTTCTTTAAAGGATGGTCATGAACTCAGTAGATTTTTCCCGATCATCACTAATGGTTTCATGAGCACCTTTACTGAGTCTAGTAACTTCAGATTTATCAATTAACATATGAAATAGTTTAATTCCATGCTCTTATTCATTGAATATATGTTGTCAGTTTTTATTATCTAATACACAGACGAATGGCAATGCAGCTCAGACCCATGGAGTGTGCATTTTGTTCCATCCAGGAATTCAAAGAAAGTTCCCATGACCTGGATAGCCACATTTGGAGGTATTGTCATCAGTTTCAGCAGCTTGATCCACAAGCTTTGGAGCTTGAGCAATAGTTAATGTTACTGTGGTGCACTCAATAGTTTAAAAGCTTTGCAGATAGTACCTTAATTGATGTGGTCATCTTGCATCTTAATGGTATGCAGGATGAAAAGAATGGTGATCATCAAGCCGTCCAAAAGGAATAGACATGCATTATAAAGTCTCCCGAGCGTGTCACACACTTTCACACCAGTATTCAGTTTTGGTGCTGCTGAGGTTGCAGGCATGAATCAGGGTGGTCTGTTGGCTCCATGGTACCAGGGTTAAGGATGTTATTGAAAGGCTGCACAGCACTCAGAGGTGGGGTGAACATCCAATGATTTTGATCCATGTCTGTACCAATGCCATGAGTGGGGAAAAAAATGATTTTCTGCTGTAGTCCGAATATAGGGAGATAGGTAGGAAATTAGCAAGCAGGAATGCAAGTAGCAAGCTCTAGATTACTCTCAGTACCATACCTAAAGGAATGTGGCAAATGGAGAACATCGTTGATGAATAGGCCACTTTAAGTATACTGCGTTCAATGCTGGTCTCCCTGCTATAGGAACGATGTTTTGAAGCCTGAAAGGGTTCAGAAAAGATTTACAAGGAAGTTGCAGGGTTTGAGCTATGGGGAGAGGCTGAGTAGGCTGGGGCTATTTTCCCTGGAGTGTCAGAGGCTGATAGGTGACCTTATAGTAGTGTATAAAATCATGAGGGGCATAGATAGGGTGAATAGATAAGGTCTTTAACCCAGGATGGGGGAGTCCAAAACTAAAGGGCATAGATTTAAGGTGAAAGGGGAAAGATTTAAAAGGGACCTAAGAGGTAACGTTTTCATGAGAGGGTGGTGTATATATGGAACAAGCTGCCAGAGGAAGTGGTAGAGGCTGGTACAATTACAACATTTAAAAGGCATCTGAATGGGTATATGAATAGGAAGGGTTTACAGGGATATGGGCCAAATGTTGGCAAATGGGACTAGATTAATGTAGAATATCTGGTCGGCACAGATGAGTTGGACCGAAGGGTCTGTTTCTGTGCTGTAAATCTCGGACTCTACGAATGTGTGACTGGAGAAATGGTGCATGAGGAAAGCGTTAGGTTCCTGGAACATTGAACCACTTCTGTAGAAATGTAATATGTTCAGGCCAGATGAGTTCCACTTGGATCAATTTCCTGTGCTGTTGTGAATGGGTTAAGTTAAGAACATAGAACATAGAACAGTACAGCACAGTACAGGCCCTTTGGCCCACGATATTGTGCCGAACTTTTACCCTAAACCTAAGGTCTATCTAACCTCCACCCCTACCTTATACTATCATCCATATGCCTGTCTAATAGCCGCTTAAATGCCCCTAATGAGGCTGACTCCACTACCCTCTCCAGCAATGCATTCCACGCCCCTACCACTGTCTGAGTAAAGAACCTACCTCTGACGTCTCTTAACTTGACAGGAATGTGGGAACCAAGAGGTACCAGCCAGGAATCCCAAGATGCACATAGAATTGCAAGAGACAGATAACACTAATGTCGGAAATAGCAAGGTATTAGATAGAATGTATTACCTCCCCTCTTACTCCGATTCCAAGTTAGGTTCAATATACATGTATATGATTGTGATAAATGAGGTTGGTTGGACACTAAAGGATGTGAAAATGGGAATTGTGGAAGCAATAGGCATAATTCTCAAATCCTCCTTTTTATTGGAGTGTTTGCAGGGGATTGAAGCCATACCCTTGTTCAAAAACTTTTACAAAGCTAACCCTAGCAACTATAGACTTTGGTGTTGGTGAAGCATTTGATAACCAAAATTCAGGGCAAATGTTTCTGAGAATAACCCCAGGGATGAGGAATTTTAGTTAAATGGATGGATTAAGGAAGTTGGGAATTGTCCTCTTTGAAGAGAAGAAAGTTGAGAGGAGATTTGATGGAGATATTAAAGATTGTGAAGTGTCTGGACGGAGTAAGTGGAGAGAAACTGTTCCTATTGATGGAAGGATGGAGGTTGAGAGACCACTGATTTAAGGTGGTTTGTAAAATGGCAACACGAAAAATGGGTTTTTTTAATGCAGCTAGTGGCTAGGATCTGGAATGCGCTGTCTGAGAATGTTGAGGAGGCAGGTTAAATTGAGACTCCTTTTAAAAAGGCGTTGCAGTATTAGTGAGAAGTAAAAATGTGCAGAGGCATGCAGTAAAGTTGGGAGTGGCACAAGACAAATTGCTCTTTCTAGAGAGCCAGCATTGACCTGACCAGCCAAATGGCCACTTTCTGTGCTGAAACCATCATGAGTCTATAAGAAACTTTCAAAGTGAGGTCACTATTGTAATGTGGGGAAATATGGCAGCCATCTGGCACAAAACAAATTCTTTGAAAGTCCCTTTCCAAACACCCTCTCTTACCCACCCATCCCCAGCCAAAAACAATTTCAAAGGATGTTTTGAAGTGACATCCAAAAATCCCTGCAAGAAGATCTGCTGTAGCCAGTTACTGTACACCCTCTCTCCTATTTTACAAGACATGGCAATAACGTATCCAGGCCCAATGTCACCTATTTAAACAATTTCCCACATGTTTAGTGTGGTGATACCCAGCTCTATTTAAAGGCCAGCGTGAAAAACTTCCATCTCTTAATACTGTCCTGCCAAGTTCTTCTTTACTCACAAGAGAAAACAGCAACCCTATTGAGTCTCCTCAGGACTTTTGGATCTTTTGATTAAATTACCTCTCCATCTTCTAAATTGCAAAGCATATAGGCTCAAACTATTGAACCTTTCCTCACAAGCTCTTCATTGAAGGAAAGAGTAGAATGAATTTTTTCAGAGATACTCTAACACAGTCACTGATTCAACATAAGGTACAGTACTCCAGATGTGGCATCATCAAGGTCCAAGGGTTCCAAGGGAGTGTCAGAGGTGTCAACCTGATTTCTCAGGTGCCAACCCTGAATGGACCGTCCCTGGAGTTTTATCACATGATCTGTCACCTCCACTCCCACATTCCTGTTATTGGCCATCTGACACTACCATCCCAGTAGTGCACTGCCTTCCCCATGCAGTTGCAACTGAGCAGTATCTTGGCTGTCTAATTGGATTGCAAAACAACCTTTAAATCCTCTTAGGCAACACATTTTGCAACCAATAAGGGAAATGGAAAATGAAAGTTTTTTTTTAACTAACTCCTATGATTTTCCTCCTAAACTACTCTTAGTAGGCAAAATTGTCATATGATCAGACAAAGTCAAAATGGTTTTATGAAAGGGGCAACATGTTTGACGGTGTATTATATGTATTACAGATTTTTTTAAAAATTTAACTAGTAGGGTAGAAACAAAGGGCCCAAATAGAGATGTATGCCTGGATTTCTGGTGTGTGTCACGCCCAAGAGGAAGGATTTGTTACATTGCGGCAGTATAGCAAAGGTTCATCAGACTTGTAGCTGGCTTGATGGTGTTGGCCTATGATGAAAGGCTGAGTAAATTGGGTCTACATTCTCTAGAATTTAGAAAAATGAGACATGATCTTATTGAAATGTGTAAGATTCTGCAGGGTAGACGTGGAGAGTCTGTTTTTGCTGGTGGTTTATCGAGAACATGGACACAATCTCAGGCTAAGGGGTTGATCATTTTAGGACTGAGAAAGGGGAGAAATTACTTGCCACATACACTCACAGTTGCAAATCTTTGGATTTCTCTACCTCAGCGGGTTGTGGGTGCTCCATTGTTGACTATTTTTAAGACTGATGAACAGATTTTTTTGGTCTCTTGGAATCAAGGGATATGGGGAACAGGCAGGATAGGAGAGTTGAAGACTGGTCACTGACATGATTCTGATGAATGGTGGATCAGGCAGAATGACCCTGTGGTCTACTTCTACTCCTATTAGTTGGTTGTGTGTCATAACTGGAAGATTAGGCTGGGATTGGGTTGAGAAGATGTCATTGAAACTTAGGAAGTCAATAGCTCAATAGACTTTTCAGTTCCCTGACTGACTTCAGATTGCCTGTTGCCCTGGGAGCATTAGAGAGATGGAACAAATAAGAGATAACAAGGTGTAGAGCTGGATGAACACAGCAGGCCAAGCAGCATCAGAGGAGCAGGAAGGCTGACGTTTCGGGCCTCGACCCTTCTTCAGAAATGGGGAAGGGGAAGGGCGTTCTGAAATAAATAGGGAGAGAGGGGGAGGCGGAAAGAAGATGGATAGAGGAGAAGATAGGTGGAGAGGAGACGGACAGGTCAAAGAGGCAGGGATGGAGCCAGTAAAGGTGAGTGTAGGTGGGGAGGTAGGGAGGAGATAGGTCAGTCCAGGGAGGACGGACAGGTCAAGGGGGTGGGATGAGGTTTGTAGGTAGGAGATGGGGGTGAGGCTTGAGGTGGGAGGAAGGACAGGTTAGGGAGGTGGGGACGAGCTGGGCTGGTTTTGGGATGCGGTAGGGGGAGGAGAGATTTTGAAGCTTGTGAAGTCCACATTGATACCATTGGGCTGCAGGGTTCCCAAGCGGAATATGAGTTGCTGTTCCTGCAACCTTCGGGTAGCATCGTTGTGGCACTGCAGGAGGCCCAGGATGGACATGTCGTCTGAGGAATGGGAGGGGGAGTTGAAATGGTTCACGACTGGGAGATGCAGTTGTTTATTGCGAACCAAGTGTAGGTGTTCTGCAAAGCGGTCCCCAAGCCTCTGCTTGGTTTCCCCGATGTAGAGGAGGCCACGACAGGAACAGCGGGTGCAGTATACCACATTAGCAGATGTACACGTGAACATCTGCTTGATGTGGAAAGTCTTCTTGGGGCCTGGGAT
>NC_063361.1:9235170-9265411 GCF_021869965.1 Rhincodon typus | reverse complement strand
ATTCCGCTTAGGAGCCCTGCAGCCCAATGGTATCAATGTGGACTTCACAAGCTTCAAAATCTTCCCCTCCCCCTACTGCATCCCAAAACCAGCCCAGCTCGTCCCCGCCTCCCTAACCTGTCCTTCCTCCCACCTTTCCCCTCCTCCCACTTCAAGCCTCACCCCCATCTCCTACCTACAAACCTCATCCCGCCCCCTTGACCTGTCCGTCCTCCCTGGACTGACCTATCTCCTCCCTAACTCCCCACCTACACTCACCTTTACTGGCTCCATCCCCGCCTCTTTGACCTGTCCGTCTCCTCTCCACCTATCTTCTCTCCTCTATCCATCTTCTATCCGCCTCCCCCTCTCTCCCTATTTATTTCAGAACCCCCTTCCCCTCCCCCATTTCTGAAGAAGGGTCTCGGCCCGAAACATCAGCCTTCCTGCTCCTCTGATGCTGCTTGGCCTGCTGTGTTCATCCAGCTCTACACCTTGTTATCTCTAATTCTCCAGCATCTGCAGTTCCTACTATCTCTGGAACAAATAAGAGATAGTGGGAACTACCGATGCTAGAGAATCTGAGATAACAAGGTGTAGAGCTGGATGAACACAGCAGGCCGACCGAGCAGGAAAGCTGATGTTTCGAGTCTGGACCCTTCTTCAGAAATAAGCCTCTGTTTCTCAGTGATTCTCTGCAAGCAGGTTCTACACATTAGCTGATCAGATTCAGGTATAGTTTGGTAAAACACTTTGTTTACTGTATTTGTGGGACTAAAACCGATTGCACCACAATCTGAAGTAAAGGGAACAATGCCAACCTGTCCACCATGAGGTACAAGGTCAAAGAGGCGTGAGCTGGATCTGACAAGGAGAATACGCAGTTTGTAGTCTTTTATGACCTCCAAGAAGTCTTTTGTGAAGGGCTTGTGATTGAGACTTAAACAGCTTCTTTGTTCCTTTCTCATGCAAAAATTGAATCACCAGGATGATGGTTTTAAAACTACCATTTGCCAGTAAAGTGAATGATTCAGCTACTTTGCTCTTGCTGGCAGTTTCTGCGTTTGCTGTGCAAAGTATCAAAGTGTTGTAGAGGTGTGAAAGTGTTATCTAGTATCAATAACAATGGGCAGATGCGATTCTGCTGTTAACTTTTTACAAACACAATGTTCTCATCTTCTATTAATAAATGCATATGCAAAACCAAATCAGTATAGATGTTTGAAATCTAATTACCAGTAAGATATAACATGACTTCTGTTTCTGTACTCTGATGCTGCCTGACCTGTTGAATTATTCTAGCTTGTTTTTGTTCTTGATTTATAAATACACTTCTTGCATACTTTAGGTGTATTGAATGCAGCAGTTGTCCAATAATGCATGTTGAATTCAGAGAACATCAAGATAGTCATAAAGTGTTCTGTTCCTTTTTTTGTCCCCAACCACACGTCTGTGATCGACTCAGGAAGCTTCAAGCTTCGATGTGCCTTTTTTTTCGCTTCTTGACAGCCAAAAGGTTCCGTTTTGCAGTTGATGTCCTGATCTGAAATCGAGCCAGGAAATGACGCCACAGTCAGATGTGATAACTAACGACCTTTTATAGTGTTGCGATGGACTCCACAATGTGAAGTGTTTACTGCCCAAAACTGTACTCTGTGTTGATATGCCTTGTGTTATTCCCATGGCATACCAGGGTTCCAAAAATATGGATGCCTGCTTGACCTCTATAGCCTATTCACAGGTAAGGGAATCTCTAGCATTAACAGGACATGATTGGCATTCGGTTGCCCTTTCTGCATTTGCCTGTCTTTTTTTACGTAAGAAATTTGCAGCTGAAACTGTCGGACACTGTCAGCGGATGGTTGCTTCTTCTTTTTCCTCCTATAGCTTCCTGTGCATCCTGCGCAGTATTTTAGAATGACTGTGAAGTACTTATTGCAGGGAGAGTATTCAAACTGAAACAGTATAGAAGAAGTTCTTATAGGCAGACATAATTATCCTGAGTTTGGGGCTGAAAGTTTAGGAAAAGGGTAGTTTCAGGACTTGAAGTGTGCTGAATTTCTTAGTTGTTATTTTGCTGGTGCAACTCAGTCAAGTATTACATTAATTAGCAGCGAACAGCTTTAGGATGGAGTGTCAGATGGTAAATCCCCTCCACTTAAACTGGTTTTCTCTATGATCTAGGGTTTGAGGGGGAGGCTTCAATCTTTAATTGTGAAAATTCCATCAGGCTGGTCACTGGAACTGTGACTCTCCAATTTATTCAACATTATTTTTGACCTTTGACTACTGAAATTAAAGACTTGCATTTGCATGCGTAGTGATTGTAACAAGGTCAGCTAGATGGACCTCATAGAATAGGAGTTCCCTGATTGGAGCTGTTAACTTGGTCCAAACAGGGAGCCCTGGCTGACAGATGTAAACAGGGGTGTCAGAGGTTCTGCTCAGTCTGAGAGCTGGCTCTGAGGAAGCTGGACCAGGTCAAGTGCTCTGCGCACGTAAATAAAGAGTGACTGGATGATGGAATACCGCCTCTGTGAAGTTGTTTCAGTATGGAATCCGTCATGACCACCAAACATTACAAAACACTGCAAGGCTAATTGAGTCTTTTTGGAGGATAGTTACAGTCATGGGAACACAAAGCAAGTTTGTAACAGCAAGTTCCCACAAATAGCAATGTGATAATGACTTGACAACAGTGTGGAGCTGGAGGAACACAGCAAGCCAGGCAGCAGCATTTCTGAAGAAGGGTCCCGACCCAAAATGTCAACTTTCCTGCTCCTCTGATGCTGCCTGACATGGTGTGTTCCTCCAGCTCCACACTGTTGTCTCTGACTCCAGCATCTGCAGTTCTTGCTATCTCTGAATGATAATGACTAGACAGTGTGTTTTGTGATGTTGATTGAGAGGTGAATATTGGTCAGGACGCTGGAGATAATGACCCTTTTCCCCTTCAAAACAGTGTCATGGTACATCTGAAAGGTGATGGCTTTGACAATGCAACTTTCCCCCAGAAATGCACGGGGGTACAAGCCTTGATTTTTCTTTCTAACCTTCTAACTCTGAATCAAGAGAGCTAACACAGAACCAAACACCCAACTTGTATGTTGTTTTTCTGGCTGAACCTTCTTTACTTTGCTGATTAGCATGTAGCGTAATAGGTGCAGGCCATGATTAGCAAAGAAACGAGATCAACGGATACATGTTGTGCCAACTTCCATCATGAAAGAAATTCAAGGAATTGGTTTTGGGAGCAAG
The DNA here is from genome assembly GCF_021869965.1 of Rhincodon typus. Classification (NCBI taxonomy): domain Eukaryota; kingdom Metazoa; phylum Chordata; class Chondrichthyes; order Orectolobiformes; family Rhincodontidae; genus Rhincodon; species Rhincodon typus. The sequence continues at coordinate 9,262,174 of NC_063361.1, read as the reverse complement.
TCTAAACTGCTGTGCGGGGACCATTTTAAAAGCAAGGCATGTAGAGAAAAATAGGAATGTTTTCAGGAGGTATTTTATACACTGCGTCTAACCTCAAAGCAATGGAGGGCCAAAAAGGAAAATAAAACTCTCATCTATGGAAAAAGAATAACTTTTTGGAGGCGGGAATTTTTGTGGAAACTTCTAAGATGTGCAGGAAGGAGAAGGATATGGAAAGCTATACAATCAAGCAAAAGTTGGGCAAAAACACCGATAAATACAAAGAATGAATGAAAAGACAACAGGTGCTCAGAACAAGTACTGGCTACATTCTGTTGCCTTGAACCCATCTAATTTTAATTATTCCCTGCTTCGATGGCTGTGCCTTCAGTTAAAAAGGCCACTAGGAATTCCATCCCAAAACCTCTCTATCGCAGATCTTGCTTTTCTCCTTGAAAACTGACTGTGAAACCTACATCTCTCACTAAACTTTTGGTAATCTGCCCAAAAATGCACCAAGCACTTTGGGTTGGTTTCATTAGACATTAGGTGATGTAAAAATACGAGTTGTTGTTAATTTTTAAAGACCAGCTTAAATTTTAAAAAGTCCCTACAGCGTATAAAACATCCTTGAGTTTTGGTGGAAGGTCCACGCAATTAGGTCACATACAAAGAAAGTGGAGAATGGATAATGTCAACAGTCGTCGTCTTCTTTTTAAAAAAAGAAGCTGCCAAAGGATCAGTTAACAACAAAATTGTCTCTTGGGAAGATTGTTGAGAATTTGATGAGTGCTGGTGTCAGTTCATTTAGGCCAGGCCTATTGGAGAGAGTGGGCATGGGCTCAGCAGGAGACTCCTATCTTGATTTACCAACCATCCAGAAATACATAAAAATCTCCTGAAAATTGCTGTGAAAAAAGACACTGGGGAATTTGAAAAGAGTTTTTTTTTAAATTTCCTTTGGATATTTATGTTTCAGTTGCTAAAATATTGGAGGTTTGGTGGGAAGTGCTGTCTGATTGGGTGACTGGACTGGAGATCATGTGATCTCCAGTAATATGTCTAAACAGAGTCAGCTTCCAAAATGACAGCTGGCCACTTCAATGAACGTTTTTGAGCGGCATGTAGATGTGGGGCAGGTGGGGGTTTCATTTAGCTAAATTGGCTGGTTTGCAAAACAGAGCAGCACCAACAGCGTGTTCACTTCCTGCACAGGCTGAGGTTACCATGAAGGACTCCCTTTCTTGACCTCTCCCCTGACCTGAGGTGTGGTGACCCTCTAGTTAAACCATCACCAGCCGTCTCTCTTTCCCTAATGAGAGAGCAGCCCTAGGGTCTCGTCTGACTATGGCAATTTTACCTCTACCTACACTAGATGTGGTTGCCAACACTATCTGGAGACATTCCTGGAGATTTAATCATGTGATGCCCGAAACGTTAGAAGTTGAGTTTTGTGTTATCAGATCAGATGATGTGATTCCTACAGTTAGTATTGTGTTTCTGATTGTTAGGTGGCCTGTGGTTGGGAATTATTATTCCTGGCTTCCCACCTGTATCTGTAGTGTGAGAAATTCCTGGACCCCTGTGTGAAAGTGAGAAGGAGTGACTGGGGCTGGTGAAAAGAGAAACCGTTTCTCTCGATCTCTCTCTATGAGTACTCAGTCTTCCTCTTCAAACGTCTCAATGCACATTTCTCAGTCTTTCTGTCTCCTTCTCCCAGTTTGCCTCTCCCCAAGATTTTACACCCATTCAACGTGCTTGTTCAACCCCAGCCCTGTGGTTTCAGGGTAACCCCTCTCTCCCTTCTGAAATCATAGAAGGTCATTCAGCCCATTGAGTCCACACTAACCCTCCGAAGAGCATTCCACCCAGACTCACCCTATCCCTGTAACTCTGCATTTCCCATGGCTAACACACCTAACCTGCATATCCCTGGACATAATGGACGATTTAGCATTGCCAATGCATATAAGCCGCACATCTTTGGACTGTGTGAAGAAACCAAAGCACCTGGAGGAAACTCTCATAGACAAGGGGACAATGTGCAAACTCCACACAGACGGTTGCCTGAGGCTAGAATCGAACCTGGATCCCTGGCGCTGTGAGGCAGAGGGCCAACCACTGGGCCACCATGCCACCCACTTTTGTTTTCATTTACTCTTTCCTGGGATTGTCCATTCCTAATTACCTTTGAACTGAGTTAACTACCCTAGCAAACCAGTTTAACCCCACAGCTGTGGGTCTAGAGTCACAGGTAGACCAAACCAGGTCAGGATGGCAGATTTCCTTGCGAGCCAGGTGTATTTCAGCAATGATTTCTAGTCCAGTGGCATTCTCACTATGTCACTTGCCTTGGCCTGCTGGAATGGAGAAGGGAAAATTAGATATTGGAAGACTCGAATGACAAAAGCCTATTACTGTATTTAAAATAGACTTGTGACCCACCTCTGTGTTTTGTAAAATTTGGTATTGGAATCGGACTAACATTAGCTGTTACAGAGGGCTGGCAAAGACACAGCAGGGCCTGCTGTGCCATAACTGCTGTGTGATTCTAGTTTGTTTAAAAGATGTCCCAACAACAGTTTGGTGTTGGTCAGTGATTTGAACAGGCTGGTTTGCAAATAAAAAAAGTATAATCTTTTATGTTCAAAGATGGCTGCAAATTAATCACCTATGTTTGCAACTCCTAAACCTATTGTTGAAGACTGTCTCTCCCTCCCCTGTGTATTAGTCCTTTCTTTCCCAGCACTCTGGCTGTTCCTACACTGCCACAGCCCCATACTCTGGAAATTTCTTTAAACTCCTTCCCCTTTAAAACCTTTAAGACGATCTACTAATGCTGTTTGTTTCATCTGCTTCTTTTTGAAACCATTGGCTTATTTTACTGTGGTACATGTGCTTTTTAAGCACAAGTTACTTTCACAACCGTCTTCACTGACTTGCTGCCTCTCAGCAATGCTCCAATTCTTTGCTAACTAATGCTGTCTAATGGATTTCTGCCTTTTTTTTCCTGCACTGAGAAAATGCTGATCAAGTTTATCCAATGATTTTGTCATTTTGTGGTTCATGAGCCAGCACTTGGTGAACCTTCACAGATACAGAGTCCCTAAGTTAGAGGAAGAGAGTTTGAGGGTAGGGGTGATGAGTGAGTTGTGTAACTGGAGGGGATGAACTTTCAGACATTTTTGAATGTTAACAAACCAAAAAGTTGCCTGTTTAAATTACTGATATTGCACAAGCACATACACACTGTGCAATATCAGATCTTCTAAAATATTAGTTACATTCAATTCTGCCTGGCAGTAAGGCTGGGTGTTTCACAAGGAGGTCAATAGATCATTTGACAGTCACTGAAGCAGTACAAAGGAGAGGACAGTGAGACTGGAAGTGTGTGTGTGTGTGTACAAGAGTTCCTCACAGATTTGTTATGGTGCTGCACTTCAGACCAAAGATCCTAACTGCTGTGAAAGGCTTAAAAGAAGCTGATGCATAATTAGTAGTTAAGTACAGCAGAGAAAGGCAGTTGAGCGAGATTGAAGCTCAAGAAAAATCCAGGGGCAGTACTGGCTCCCTGCTTGTCAAAAGCTGCAGTTGTGTTAATTACTAAAGGCTGGAATGCTGTTTCTAAGAATCCAGAGAAGTGCAGCTCCAGTGATGGAAGGTGGGAACTGCTGTGAAATCTGCAGGATCTGTTTGATTGCATTTGTGATTTGATGTGTTCTGTGGGGTGCTTGACCATCTCTTGCCAATTGGGAGAGGGGAGTGTGCAGTGGGACCTGGGTGTCCTTATGCACCAGTCGCTGAAGGTAAGCATGCAGGTGCAGCAGGCGGTGAAGAAGGCAAATGGTATGTTGGCCTTCATTGCGAGAGGTTTCAAGTACAGGAGCAGGGATGTATTGTTGCAGTTGTACAGGGCCTTGGTGAGACCATACCTGGAATATTGTGTGCAGTTTTGGTCTCCTTTTCTGAGGAAGGATGCTCTTCCCCTCGAGGGAGTGCAGCGAAGGTTTACCAGGCTGATTCCGGGGATGGCGGGTCTGATGTATGAGGAGAGATTGACTACGTTAGGATTATTTTCACTAGAGTTCAGACGAATGAAGGGGGGGATCTCAAAGAGACTTATAAAATTCTAACAGGACTGGACAAGGTAGATGCAGGGAGGATGTTCCCGATGGTGGGTGTGTCCGGAACCAGGGGTCACAGCATGAGGATTTGGTGTAGACGTTTTAGGACGGAGATGAGACATTTCTTTACCCAGAGAGTGGTGAGCCTGTGGAATTCATTACTACATGAAATAATTGATGCCAAAACATTAAATGTATTCAGGAGGCGACTAGATATAGCACTTGGGACGAATGGGATCAAAGGTCATGGGGAGAAAGCAGGATTAGGCTATTGAGTTGGATGATCAGCCATGATCGTGAAGAATGGCAGAGCAGCCTCGAAGGGCAGAATGGCCTCCTCCTGCTCCTATCTTCTGTGTTTCTCTGGTTATGTTTCTATGTTAATTTTGGGGTGTTAAAATATAATTCATATCTGTCTTTGCACAGTCTAAACTTCTTTTTGTCAATAATCTTTGCATGTTTGTTTTTTATTATTTGTAATAAATCAGATATTTGGTGAAAGAAACCTGGCTGAATTTTTCCAGTACTGCAACAACCAGTCTAAGTCCTACATATTTTTCATATCTCCACCGTGGTCAAATTTAAAATTTTAATGACCAGTGGAAGAGTAGGACTGGAAAGGAATTAATGCATCTCTCCAACCTTGGTTGTGACAGTTACAATTAACAACCTGGGGTGTTGTCGTACCACCACCATCTACATCATTTGCTGCTTGCTTTTCCACATGTCTCTCTCTACAACACATCTTCTATGGCACTGCTTTCTAATGTATCCACCCTCCTTTCTGAAGCTCCCGTTGTATTGTCTCTGTTGATTTCTCTTCTCATGTTTGATTTGTCACCTTGAGTAGATTCCAGACCTCTATCTCTTGTCCTCTTTAATTTCCCCCAACTAAAGATTGACAAAGCCACAGTTCGTTATTCCTGTCCTCGCTCACTGCATCCCCACTGATGTATAGATTTTGTTCTTAGCTTCAAAACCTTCTAAAACCACACCTTGCCATTGTAGCAAATGTTTCCACAAAGTGCCCGCCAGTGTACAGTTGCACAGCACAAGCCACGCACGTAATTTGCAGATATTGCAGTTGTTTTTCTTTGCTAGCTTTTTGTCCACAGTATACCATGCTGATTGGCCACTTTTGAGTATGGTAGCACAGAACAACAGATTGAAAAGGCCCAAGTCTGCATCAATGCTTCCCCCACATAATGACCATTGGAACTCACTCTATGGTGAGCCAGCATTCCCTTACTGTAACGAGAAGAAAGCCTGGGTCCTGTTCATTTGTTGGTCATTGTTGTTGCCCTGAAATGTGCTTTACACTCTGATTGACAGAGAGTGCTGACTCAGTTTACTTGATACCTACCAGGGACTTGATAATGTTTGCAGCTGAAGAATCCCATGCTGGTACAGGAGTAGAAATTTAAATTGAAGACTGTGTTTTAGAAATAGCTGAAGTCTTCAGCAATGAGCTTAATGTAATTTATAAAGTGAATGGCTCTGAAAGTTCAAGTGAAATGTCGTCGCATCTTAAAAGAGTGTCTTTGATTTGAACGATTTGGCAGAGGGGCTCACAAAGAGAGAGGTAGAGAATGGGAAGGGAACTGAAGAGAACAGATTTGACTGAAATAAATCTTCAGATTCTACTGGACAATAAGTAGCAAATAAGAGAGAAGGGTGGGTACCCATGGGAAGAAGTCTATGATGCATGTCCTGTATATTATGTAGAGGGAGATGGTGTAGTCACCCATCCCCAGCACTTCGTGAAGGCATCAGAAAGAGTTCGACAAGCTGATTGTAAGCCAGTATATCTCATCGCCTGACACATTCTGGAAAGCAATTGGACACAAGGGGAACGTGTTCAATCACAACCTCTGACATGATCTGAACCCGGTAAGGCCATGCATGGAGCAGACATGCAGGGAACCAACAAATCCTTTGCTCCTCACCCTCTAAAGGGAGGCTTTGCTTCCACTGACTGGCTAGATTTTTTTTTAACACTGTTGAGATGTGCCACTTGCAAGGGCTTGCATGTTTATTGTTGTCACTTATTTTGCCACTGGTGCAGTAAGTATAGAGCAGATGATAAGCGTGGTGTGTGGTTAAGTGTTTGAGGAGATCTATTCGCAACATAGTGGTAGAGTGAGGCTGCAATAGTTAAGTGTCTACAATAATCATAGACAATTGCTGCACTACTCCAGTTTTGTTTTTGCAGTTTCCCATTTACAATTAACTACAAATAATATTTGAACAAATTCTTCCTTGAAGGGCTTATGTAAAATTGAGAGTAAGAACATGTGTTTTATGTGTCTTGGGACAGAACTAGTTATAGAAGATGTGGTTTTGTTCTGATATGGCTCCATTAGCTATCTATTGTACTTCTTACTGAAGAAGAACATTTCTGTTTCTTTAAGACCTAGACCATTTGAATTAGTGAGAGAATTTGCCTTTCTTGTCCCAAAGCCCTTTACAATCACTTAAGAACTTTTACAGCATTATATAGGGAAATGACACAACTATTTTGAGGACAGCAAGGTTTCACGACAATGTGATAAATGATCAGACAATTTGCTTTTCATTCAGAGATATTAAGCACTGTCGATGCTGGAGTCAGAGACAGCATAGTGTGGAGCTGGAGGAACGCAGCAGGCCAGGCAGCATCAGAGGAGCAGGAAAGCTGACATTTCGGGTTGGGACCCTTCTTCAGAAATGGGGGAGGGGGAAGGCAGCTCAGAAATAAATAGAGAGGAGGGGTGGGGCTGGCGAAGGTAGGTGGGATGGTGATAGGTGAGTGCAGGTAAGGAGTGGTGGAGATCAGTCAGCGAGATGGGAGGAGCGGATAGATGGGAGAGAAGATGGGCAGGTTGTATCACTTTGTTTGGTGCCTTGAATGGAGGGGAGGGAGGAGGTGTAGGGGCAGGTGTTGCACTTCCTGCGGTTGCAGGGAAAGGTGCCAGGGGTGGTGGGGCTAGTGGAGAGTGTGAAGCCGACGAGGGAGTCACGAAGAGAACGGTCCCTCCGGAAGGCAGATAGAAGTGGGGAGGGAAATATATATTTGGTTGTGGGGTTGGATTGCTGGTGGCGGAAGTGGCGGAGAATGATATGCTGGATGCGGAGGTTGGTGGGGTGATACTTGAGGACAAGGGGGATTCTGCCTTTGTTTTTGTTGGGGGGAGGGGATGTGAGGGCAGAGGTGTGGAAGAGATGCGGTTGAGAGCATTTTCAACCACCGAAAGGGGAGAGTTACAGTCCTTGAAATATCTGGGATATTCGGGAGTGGAACGCCCTATCATGGGAGCACATGCGGCGGAGGCGGAGGATTTGGGAGTAGGGGATCACATTCTTGCAGGAAGGTGGGTGAGAGGAGGTATAGTCCAGGTAGCCGTGGGAGTTGATGGGCTTGAAATAACCTGTCCATCTTCTCTCCTACCTATCCACTCCTCCCACCTCACTGATCAATCCCCACCACTCCCTACCTGCACTCTCCTATCACCATCCCACCGACCTTACCCAGCCCCAACCCTCCTCTCTCTATTTCTTTCTGAGCTCCCTTTCCCCTCCCCCATTTCTGAAGAAGGGTCCCAACCCAAAATGTCAGCTTTCCTGCTCCTCTGATGCTGCCTGACCTGCTGTGTTCCTCCAGCTCCACACTGTTATCTCTAATTTGCTTTTCATTGTCCGTTTTGAAAAAATGTTACCCAGGGCAACTTCAAATCCTATTTTCCACCTTCTGGTGAGAGCTGAGATGTGTGTGCTTAAATTGGCGGCTGGAAACCTACTTTATTCGATGGGAATCTGCAACAGCTGCATTAAAATTTTCTTACTTTCCCTTTCCAGACTTTTACCTGAATCACGAGTCAGTTTAGATCCAGTCCTTCACTGTACTGTCCCACCTGGCCACATCTTCAAGTGAATTTACAGCCCATTTTTCTGTATTTCCTACCACTTGAGTTCAGAGCAAATTGTACTACCTCACATTTCAGCATCTTCATTCCTTCTATCAATTCACCTAACCTTTAGGGGGCTGATATATGTATTAACTGAAGCAGTCAGAGAATTTGTTCATTAACTCAAAGCCCAGTGTGAGTTGTAACCACTGGGAGCTGGTTTTGGAGTAGAAATAGCATTTCAGTGACCCACTTAAGGACAACATAACATCATTAGGACCTTAGCTAGTTTGCTGTAACATTGTGCTTGCTTAATGCTTATACCTTCACATTTAATGACATGATCGCATAAACAAGATATCAGTTTACTGCTGCCAAAACTGTAACTGGCTGCTTCCTTGATATTGGGAATCTGCCTCTGTTGGAATGATTTGTGAAATATGATTGAATGTTCTAATGTAGTCTGTGTACTGAAACCAGAGACCTGCACATATGTATGCAAACATGCACAATCAACAACAATGGCTTGCATTTGTCTAGCACTTTTTACTATAATAAATCATCCTGAGGCACTTCATGGGATCATTATAATAATTATAATTAATTATAATCTCTTGAAGAGCATAGGGAGTTAGAGGGGCATTCTTAAGAGGGAAATCAGGAGTGCAAAGAAGTGATAAGTGAGAGCCTTGGCAGATAGGGTTAAGGATAATCCAAAGAGATTCTACAAGTACATTAAGAGCAAAAGAACAACTAAAGAGAGTATAGAGTCTCTTAAAGATCAGTGAGACCATCTGTATGTGGAACCACAGGGAGATGGGAGAGATACTAAATGAATACATCATGTCAGTTTTTACTCTGGAGAAAGGCACGGAGGCTAGGGAACTCTGGAATATAAATATTGATCTTGAAAACCGTGCACATTACAGAAGAGGTAATGCTGGAGGTCTTTAAAAAAAAAACACACATAAAGGTGGATAAATCTCTGGGCTTTGATCTGGTGTATCCTAGGACGTTGTGGGAAGTTAGGGAGGAAATTGCAGGGCCCCAAACACAGATATTTGTATCATCTATAACCATGGGTGGGTGCTGGAGGACTGGAGGGTGATTAATGTGTGCCTTTGTTTAAGAAAGGCTGTAAGGCAAAAACTGGGAACTATAGATCGGGGAGTCTGACATCAGTAGCGGGTAAGTTGTTGGAGGAGATTCTGAGAGGTAGAATTTACAAGCATTTGGAAAGCCGACGACTTACTAGGGATAGTAGCATGGTTTCATGCATGGGAACTCGTGTCTCACCAACTTGATTGAGGTTTTGAGGACGTAACCAAAAAGACTGAGGGCAAAGTGGTAGATGTTGTCTAAATGGACTTTACTAAAGTGTTTAATAAGGTTCCGCACAGTAGACTGGTTAGTAGAGTTAGATCACGTGGGATTCAGGGAGAATTTGTCAATTTGATACAAAATTGGCTTGACAATAGGAGATAGAGGGTGGTGATGGAGAGTTGTTTTTGGGACTAGAGGCCTGTGACCAGTGGTGTTCCACAGGGATTAGTGCTGGGTCCACTGTGTCATTTCTATAAATGATTTGGATGAGAATTTAGGAGATGCAGTTAGTAAGTTTTGTATGACACCAAAATTGGTGGTAAAGTCGACAGTGAAAAGGGTTATCTAAGACTACAAAGACAACTTGATCAATTGGCTCAATGGGCTGAGGAGCAGCAAATAATTTGGGTAAATGCGAGGTATTGCAGTTTAATAAAGTGAACAAGGGCAAGACTTCTACAGTTAATGGTAGAGCTCTGGGAAGCATTATCAAACAGAGAGACGGAGGGGTTCAGGTACATTAGTTCTTTGAATATTGTGTCACAGTGGTTGAGGTGTTTAGCACGCTAGCTTTCATTGCTCAGACTATTGAGTACAGGAGTTGGAATGTCATGTTGAGGTTGTACAGGATGGTGGTGAGACCACTTTTGGAGTCATGTGTACAGTTCTGGTTGCCCTGCTACAGGAAAGATATTATTAATTGGAGAGGGTTCAGAAAAGATTTAGCAGGATGTTGCCAGGACTGGAGGGTTTGAATTATAAGGAGGAGCTGAATAAGCTGGGACTTTTTTATTTACTGGAGCGTAGGAGGTCAAGTAGTGATCTTAGATAAATTTATAAAATCATGAGGGACATAGATAAGTAACAGCAAAGGTCTATTTTCCCCTAAGGTGGGGGAGTTCAAAACTAGGGGGCATATTTTCAAGGTGAGGGGAGAAATATTTAAAAGGGATCTGAGGGGCAACTTTTTCACACAGAGGATGGTTTGTATGTGGGATGAACTGCCAGAGGAAGTGGTAAATGCAGGTACAATTACAACATTTAAAAGGCATTGGGACAGGTACATGAATAGGAAAGGTTTAGAGGGATATGGGCCAAATGCAGGCAAGTAGCACTAATTTAGTTTGGAAAACTTGGTCGGCATGGACGAGTTGGACCAAAGGGTTTGTTTCCGTGCTGTACGACACTGACTGTATGAGACAAAACACTGTCACTGCTCTAAAGGACACCAAATGCTGGGTCAAAACAGAGTGTCTAAATCAACTCGTGGAGAGATTTTAAGAGGTGATTTCAGAACTTGGGATGCATGTGATGGAAGACTGTAGAGTTCCTTATCTCCCTGTGTCCAGCTCCTCTTCCTATATTCTTACAGACTTCTATAAGCTCAGCTTTAGTTAATCTATTTTACAATTTTCATCTGTTTCCAACCTGCAAGTTTAGATCTTCGCTTCTTGAGCTGTAATCTTTGGTAAAAGAAAACAACCCACCCATCTTTGGAAATGCGTTCATGAAATTAATAGAAATGAAATCTTCAACTGTTTTATTTAGACAGACATTCAGTATCCTGTGCAATATAGGTCTGCTAAAAGGCACTACCTCCTACCAATTGCTTCTTTCCCATGATAGACTCAGGGTAACATAAACAGTGCATGAGTGACTTGTGGCAGCATCTATGGAAAGTGAAACATAGTTAGCAGATATAATCCAATCCAATATTGGAGAGAGGTGGAATAGTCAGTTTTATGCTGTTGAAGAGTGTAACAGAAAGGAACGGCCAGTTAGAAGTTTTCGGATGTTAGAGAGCAAAGATATCACAGAACAAAAAGCAAAGAGAGATTTGTAATGATGTTAGTGTAGAGGTTTACACCCATTACTGGCAATATAGGTCAGCTTTGCTGTAAGTAAAACCACAAAAACACAACACAGGGCGGGGGTGAAATATCAAAATGGAGAGCAGAGTTCAAGGTCTGAAGTTTTTGAACTATGTTGAGTTGATGTAAACAAGCAAAGAACATACTGGAGCAACTCATTGGGTCTGGCAGCATCTGTGGAGAGAGATACTGCGTTAATAGAAAGTAGAAAATACAAGCAGAAGGAGGCCATTTCGTCCTTCAAGCCTGCTCTGCCATTTGTCACGATCAAGGCTGATGTCCAACTCAACAGCCTAATCCTGCTTTCTCCCCATAACCTTTGATCCCATTTGCCTCCAAGTGCTATATCTAGCTGCCTCTTGAATACATTTAATGTTTTGACGTCAACTACTTCCTGTGGTAATGAATTCCACAGGCTCACCACTCTTTGGGTAAAGAAATGTCTCCTCATCTCCGTCCTAAATGGTCTACTCTGAATCCTCATGCTGTGCCCCCTGGTTCTGGACACACCCACCATCGGGAACATCCTCCCTGCATCTACCCTGTCCAGTCCTGTTAGAATTTTATAAATCTCTGAGTTTCCCCACCACCCTCCGCCCCATTCATCTGAACTCCAGCGAAAACAAATCCTAACCTAGTCGATCTCTCCTCATACGTCAGTCCCTGGAATTGGCCTGGTAAACCTTCGCTGCGCTCTGTCAAGAGCAAGAGCATCCTTCCTCAGAAAAGGAGACCAAAACTGCACGCAGTATTCTAGGTGTGGCCTCACCAAGGCCCTGTATAACTGCAACAATACACCCCTGCTCCTGTACTCAAAAACTCTCGCAATGAAGGCCATTTGCCTTCTTTACTGCCTGCTGTACCTGCATGCTTACCTTTAGTCTGGCATGACTCTTCAAAACTGGTCTGTTTCTCTGTTAATTCTGTTTCTCTCTCCACAGATGCTGCTAGACTTACTGAGTTTCTCAGGCATTCTGAGTTTGTTTCAGATTTCCAGTACCCTCAGTATTTTGCCTGAGTTTGCTCTGGGTAAATGTATGAGTCATTCTGATAGGAGGTCAAACTGTTGGTGTGAGTTAACAAGTGGTACAGAAAAGTAATGTACAATCAAAGGAATGAGTATTTGGTATGCGTTGGCTTCCATATTAGCTGCATTAATACTTCTACATTCAAGGCACAGAGTTAAATTAATGCAACACTAGACCCGTACACACACTGTACATCTGTATGTGTTTTGCACAGTGGCTTAATGGTTAACACTGCTACCTTAGAGCGCCAGGACACTCGTTCAAATCAACCCTCAGGTGACTATCTGTGTGGAGTTTGCACATTCTCCCCGTGTCTGCTCGGGTTTCCTCCGGGTGCTGTGGTTTCCTCCCACAGTCCAAAATGTGCAGGTTTGGTGGATTGGCCATGCTAAATTGCCCATAGTGTCCAGGGATGTGGAGGCTAGGAGGATTAGCCATGAAAAATGCATGGTTGCCGGGTTGGCGGGGTATGGGCGGTGTTCTGGGTGGGATACTCTTTGGAAGAGGGGGTGTGGACTCAATGCGTTGAATGGCCTGCTTCCACACTGTAAGGATTCTATGATTTTACGCATCATATTTTTCTTTAATTAGACATCTGCCTGACATACATCTCGCAGTCTGTGAATCTGGACATGCAGTCCTCCTCTTTTTGATGGACCTGTCAGAAACATACTTCCTTCCAAACTCTGCAAGTTCAATGTTGCTTGGTTGCAATAAAACTCCATTGACTTCCTCCTTTGTTTTTGACTCTTAATTGTCTTACCTTGTCATGTAGTACAGACAAGGCCCTCTGGCCTATTGAGTCTGTGCGAACCTACCTACACAAATCCCACTTGGCCCATTGCCTTAAATGTTGCGATATTCCAAGTGGTCATCCACGTACTTTTATTTTAAAAGGTTTTAGGGTTTCTCGCGTTTACCACCTTCTCAGGCAGTGCATTCCAGATTCCCACCACCCTCTTTGTGAAAAAATGTTTTCCTCAATGCCCGTCATAATTTCATACACTTCCATCAGGTTTCCCCCCTCAATCTTGTGATAAGTATTTCATCCATTTTAGTTGATCTTTCAGATTTCAATGCACATTGAGGTAACCCTAAACATTTTAGAGTTGAAAGTAAACAACAACTTAGAAAAGAGCCAGAGCGATGTATTACAAAGCTGACCTCCCCAAACAATTCTCACCCAACCAGGTATCCATGCTAATCTTTCCTGCACCTGTCCATGAACATATAATTCAGTTGTAAAAATAAAGAACCTGGATTATTCTTATTCATTTGTTCACAGAATGTGAGTGGCAGCAAGTTGGCTCAGAGGTTAGCACCGTTGCCTCATGGTACAAGGGACCCGAGTTCGATTCCGCTCTTGGGCGACTGTCTGTGTGGAGTTTGCACATTCTCCCTGTGTCTGCATGGGTTTCTTCCAGGTGCTCTGGTTTCCTCCCACAGTCCAAAGATGTGCAGGTTAAGGTGGATTGACCATGCTAAATGGCCCATAGTGTCCAGGGATGTGCAGGTTAGATGAATTTGTCATGGGATTTACAGGGATAGGGCTGGTGTCTGGGTGGGATGCTCTTCAGAGGGTCGGTGTATACTCAATGGCCTGCTTTTGCACTGTAAGGATTCTATGATAGCCCTCCAATCTTTTCTCTTTGCAAAGTATTTATCTAATTGTTTTTTTTTTCCCAGTTACCATTGAATTCGTTTCCATCACCTTGTCACTTAGTGCAATCCAAAACCTAACGATTCCTTACCTGGGAAGATTTTACTTCATGATCTGTCTGGTTTTTCAACCCCCAGCCAGCCACCACCCCCCAACACCCACACCCCACCCCAACATTCTTGTGTTCTGTGCACCTGCGAGGGCAGGCTGGGTCTAAATTTAACATCTCATCTGAAAGACAGTACCACAGTGATATGCTGTATCATTGAGACAGAGGGATTTGGCTGCATGAGTCCTCAATGGTTGCTCTGCATGTACAACAATTAATTAAGGGACCTATTAGAATGTTGTTGTTTATTGCAAGGTGAATTGAACAAACTAGAAAGTTTACGCTACAGTGATATAGGGTGTTAGTGAGACCATATCTGAATACTGTTTACAGTATTAGTCTCCTTATTTAAATAACGATGCAAATATGTTGAAGGGTTTGGTTACAAGAGGTTTAATCATCATCCTGTTTAGGTCAGTTCAGTAATTATCATCTCAACATATCTAAGATATTTTACCCCAGGAAGCTAACAGACTAAATCTGGCCTGTGAAGAAGGGTCTAGGCCCGAAATGTCAGCCTTCCTGCTCCTCTGATGCTGCTTGGCCTGCTGTGTTCATCCAGCTCCACACCTTGTTATCTCTAAATCTGGCCTGTGTTGAATTAACTGATGCAAAAACAGTAATTGCTGGAGACACTCAGCAGGTCTGACACTTTGTAGGGAGAAAGCAGAGTTAACATTTTGAGTCTATTGACTCTTCATCAGAACTGAATTAATTGATTTCAGTTAGTGCTGCAGTATGTTGCTGCTTATTGACCATCTTGACTTCAGATAGATGAGAAAAAGTGGTTCAACTGGGATCCTGTTCTGGATCAATAGCTCATGGCTTTCTCCTTCTAGCTGATCTATTATTAGCAAAGAACAGACTCAGATATGACTTATGATGCACAGCAATATTCAGTGTTACATTGTGGAGTTCTTGTAGATTCTGCTGATCACCCCGTCTTCCAATGTTTTTGGATTAAGCTTGTGATTTTTTTTTCTCTAGGAACCTACATTTTCTCAATTTTTGGTAAAAGTAAGATACTTGCAAAACATGAAATAAGGGCCTGGATTTTCATTCCCATAGGTTGAGACATTTCCTGGCTTCACAAACCAGGAAAAGTGGCTGGGATTGTCTGTTTCTAGCTCTCTGGTTGTGTGGTTTCCCTGGGATGTAAACCAAGTGGCCCTGGAAAAAGTGCAGAACTGAATAGCTTATTGAATGATGTATTGTCACTTGCATCTTACAGTGAATAATCCGGTAGAATACAGTGACAAGCTTCAACTGTTGCCACAATCTGGCACCATTTTGAATACTTTAAGAATAAAAGTAATAAAAAGATAGAACTGAAAGAGAGTCTGCCTTTGTTACGCTGCCTTTGCCATGAGTCCTGCACCAGCTCACCAATGACACCTACTCTGTCACTCCCTCCTCCACCACCTCACCATGTCAGAGCCACCAACATAGGAGTCACCATTCTGTAGGTGCCATCTCTTCGCTGCTGGGGCCAGCTCATCAATGCCGGCTCCCATGCTAAACCCACACTCGCCCTGCAACCAGGAGTCTCTAACTCCGGGCCTACCGCAACCAGGAGCTGCCACCACCGTCGCTACTGGTGCTTCATCGATAACCAGGAATTCCTGCTCCAGGCCTGCTGTGACTGCAAGCGGGATTCCCTGGTTCCGCTGCCATCTCGATGATGCCAGGAGTCCCTGCTCTGGGCCTACTGCCAGTCCAGCCTGCCGCCACCCTCTCAACAAGAGTCCTGTTCTGGCGGCCCTCCTCTGGGATGTCGCCTCGCCAGTGCCGCCATCTTTAAAAGTCTGGTGCCTCCAATAGCTGGAGGAGCTTTGCCGCCACCTCTCATCACCACGGAAAGCTGCCACCTCCGACATCCGAGCGGCTGCTCCTGTTCTGCGCAAGGCCTGTTCTTGCTGCCATGCCGATACAGCTGACTAACCCACTGCAAAAGGCGTTTCAGTGGATCCCAGATCTCTCAATGATTTCTCACACTCCCTATCTCCCATGAGGGACAGACCCTCCTCCTGGGATTTACTTCAGCCTGGTTCCTGCTCAGTCCGTGTGGCAAGAGAGGCTGCCAGGCGTGGAGTGGGCCGAATGGACGGCCTGACGCAGCACACTGGCACTGTGTTGGCATTTGATTTGCTTCAAAAGAATAAAACAAAATCGGTTTCCCTTCTCATTCCCTCCACACACACTCCTTGTGGGTCATCAATGCCAATCCTTAGCCCTGATGACCTTCCATGCCAGCCTATGCCCTTTTTTTCCAGCCCTCATGGGTCTCCATCACAAATTTGTAGATAACACAATGTAGTGGGAAGGCCAGGAGAGAGGATGACACGCGAATCTATAGAAGCATATGGACAAGTTTAGTGAATGGGCAAAACTTGGCTAATAGAATATAATGTGAAGTTCTGCACTTTGGCAGAAAGAATAGAGGAGCTAAATTGAGGATTTAGGTCAGCTATGATTTCATTCAATAGAGGGGCATACTTGATGGGTCAAATGGCTTACTGCTGCCCTTTACCCTAAGATCTCAATAACCCTTATAATTCTCTGTGCCAACCCTGGCAATCCATGCTTCCAAGTACCTTTTGCCCTTACACCTATCATGCCATCTCACCTTGTACCTGCCATGGGCAGACCTTGCAGACTTGCAATAAATTAAACATCTGAGTGTCAGACTTCAGAGCAGTGAATTAAAAAAACACTTATTAAAAATTGATTTAAAAACCCATTTTCTGGCACTTATATTTCTTCAATTTAATAAAGCCTTCTAAAGGCAAATATTTCACTTAGATACACCATCCCTAACCTGACTTCCCTGCTGTAGTAACAATGTTTATGAAATCTATCAAGTTGCACTAAACTGCTGATAGAAACTGTCAGGCAAATATCAACAGAGTGAAATGGCAAGATGTTTTGAACACTCCAGATACTCTTTCTCATATACTTAAAAGGCAGGACATTTGAATACCTTAACAGCTTCATTCAATGGGTGCTTTTGACAGATCATCCTGACATGTTTGGAAGCTCCCTTTGCCAGGTACTCTGACAATTCTGCTTGTTAATTTTGTCAGGTCTGCTGACAGTTATAATGTACAGTATGCTGCGGTGTATATTTTTTAATGCTTGATATCAACGTCCATAAGTTATCTCTGAATGTAACTGAGCATCTATATGTAATTTTTATTTGTTCCTGAGATGGGGGTGGGACCAGCATTTATTGCCCATCTCTAGTTTCCCTTGAGATGGTGGTGGTGGTGAGATGCATTTTGAATCGCTGAAGACCAGTTGGTTCAGATAGATCCATAATGCTGCTGGGGATGGAATTCCAGGGTTTTGACCCAGCAATACTGAAGGAACAATGATCTATTTCCAAGTCAGGATGGTGGTGTTCCTACGTATCTGATGCCCTTGTACTTCTTGATGGTAACCTTCATGGGTTTGGAAGATAGGCCTAAATAGTCTTGGTGAATGTCTGCAGTGTGTCATGTAAATGGTACACAGAGCTGCCAATGAGTGTCGGTGGTGGAGAGAACACGTGTTTGTGCATGTGGTGCCGATTCAGCCTATAGTCAATGGTAACCACCAGAGTGTTAATAATGTAAGGTTTAGTGCTGGTGACGCCATTGAATGTCAAGGGATGATGGTTAGATTCTCCCTTTTTGGAGATGGTCATTTCTTGGCATTTGTGTAGTGTGAATATTACTTATCACTTGTCAGCCCGAGCCTGGACTAAGCTGCCACGATGGGTCTAAAAATAGTTGGGGTGCAGTGGCTTTGCAAAGTGGATTGGATTTGGAAGAACATTAGAGGGTGCAGTAATTGCTGCTGCTGATATCATACAAATGTTGCCACTAAGAGTACTTTTTGTTTTAAATTCACTGGGCTTTACTGGCTGGCCAGCATTTATTGCCCGTCCCTAGCAGCCCTTGAAAAAGTGGTGGCGAGCTGCCTTCTTGAACGACTGCAGTCCATGTGCATATTCTGGGTACAGAATGGCGTGCACTCTGAGATTGGGTACTTTTCCCAGTTGAAACCCAGACACGACATCAACAAATTTCAAGCCCTTTGTGTACAAGATTCCAGTTGCAGAGTTTTGCAGACCGCAGGGTCTGATTCTGCATTCATTTCTGCTGTTTCAGTATCTTGATGTATCATTTGTATTTTACACATGACATAATGTCTGGAACCTTTTGCCCAGTTCCTTTTTGACCCTGGTGTCATCAATGCTTCTATGGTAGCAGACTGTCACCTCTCAATCAGATGGTTGAGAGTTCCGAGAACACACTTCAGAAACTTGAGCACAAAATATGGGCTAATCTGGTTCCGAAGTGCTATCTGTGGAATAAAACATAAAATTGATGCCAAGTTTACCCTCTTGTATGATTCCCCAGTGTTTATTTTGTAGAAGAGAAAGGCATTTCTTCCCTCTGTCCTGGTCAATATTTATTCCTTAATTAACAAGGCTGACAAAAATGATTAATTGGTCATTATCACACTGACTGCATAGCAATTGAGCTGCTCTGTTTCCTACGTTGTGATGGTGACTGTCAAATGTTTGCAAAGCTTTCCAAGGCCATGTAAAGCCCTATATAAATGCAGGTTCTTTCTTGTTAGCACCATCATTCCACGTTTGAACCAAACCCAAGCTGCTACAAACTCCAGTGCACAGCCGTTTAGATGGAGTTGGTGCTGCACTGGTTATGTCATTGGTCTAATGTTTTGGGGACGTGCGTTCAAATCCCATCATGGCAGATGGTGAAATTAGAATTCAACAAGAAAATCTGGAAAATTTAACTTTTTTTTTAAAAAGCCAGCCTAGTGGCAACCACTGTTGATTGTCATAAAAACCTATCTGGTTCACTAATGTCCTTAAGGGAAGGCAATCTGCTTTCCTAATTTGGCCTGGCCTACGTGTGACTCCAGACATAGAGCAATGTGTTTGACTCTTAGCTGCACTTTAGCCGTTTCGGGATAAGCAATAAATGCTGGGCTAATCAGCGACACCCGCATCCCATTTTTAAAAAAAATAATGTCTTCTCCTCCTCCTCAGATAAAACTGCTATTTTTTGCCCCTTGTGTTGAGGGAGCCCAAATAACAGTTTTGAAATAAATATTGCACCCTTTCATGGGTTCCTGGATAGAATGCACCTTGTAGCATCCCCTATCATGCCTACTCCTCTGAACACTGCTGCACCCACCCACAAGCCTGCGAACACTTGCAAATAATCGGGATGCACCAAAGCATTGGCATCATTTGAAATGACCTCCCTATGTCACTGTGTCCTGTCCATGTGGGAGCAGTGTTGAGGTCAGAGGCAGCTCAAACCAGTCTGGGTTATCCCTGAGTTAACAGGAAGCCACAATTAGTGCTGTGGGATCAGTGAGAGATATTTTAAGTGAGCTAATGCATGATCAGTGATGCATGAAACTTGGCATGGATAGATAATGTTTGACCTAATAACAGGAAACAGGTGGCAGTTATAAGTAAGAGTGTTTCAGATGGTGGTTATGTTCAAGTGGTTATGAATGAAAAACCCACTTGGAATCATATTCTTGAAAATCATGTTTTAAATAACATCAGTAAGTAGTTTTGGGGAAAAAAAAATCCAAACCTTGAAAGAGGCAAAGACATAACGGGCGGGGTAGGGTGTAGTGAAAAAGCACATTTACATTAATAATAATAATAGATAATGCTTTGGAAACTCAGCAGGATTTCATTGATTAAAAGCTACTTAGATCTTTAAGGTAAGTGAGCAATTTAAAGACAGACAAGGATTAATGCATGAAGTGTAAGATAATTTTGGAAGAAGTGGATCAAAAGAGAGGACAAATGCAAATAAAACTAATGCTGCTCAAGATATGGACCCAAGAGTTATCTTGGGGACCTGTCAAAGTAGGGGCCTGTCTTTTAGAGTGGGAGGGCAGCTGTCTATTCGTCAGTCAGACTTCCACAGTGGCCATTGCTGTCCAGGAGCTTGTGGCCCCAAAATTTTAGCTCACCCCTAGTTGGTGTTCATTTTCCATTTCGACTCAACAAACATTGCTTCGCAAGCGAAATATTGCAGATGCAGGTAATCCACCCTCAAGCGTCATCGGTGATATCCAGGGTGAAAGCCAATGCAAACTCCTGGCACTGGCATGGACTCAGACTCCTGGTCTGAGGTAAAGCCTGGCATAGTCTGGGTTGGAAGGATGGTTATTCTGAACTCTTATTTCTCTATTTTTCTAATTTATTGCTGGACTTTTTATTTCTCTAATGTTTTTCCCCTAAGAATTTGTACTTAAGAATCTGTATCGCGGTACTTTGGTACCTCAGATGGTGCTGTTAAGTAGCGATTTGTAAACCTTTCATTGTACTTGTGTGAGCACATGTGACGATAAAGCTAATTCTAATTCTAATTCTAATCTTATATGTTTCAATTAAGTCACCTCTGACTCTTCTAAATTCCAGAGGATACAAGCCTAACCTGTCTAGCCTTTCCTCATAAGGCAATCAGCTCATTCCAACCACAAAATGGAAAACCAGACATTGAAGCTTTAATCCCTCTTGGTATTTCAGTAGGCGCGCTAATGCATTAAATAGGTTAATACCTTCACTGATGGGGAAGCTTGAAATAATTGCCAGACGACTGGAGCAGCTTTGTATACAAATAACCACGTACTTGGCATTTTGCAAGAATAGCTGCTTACATTGGGATGAGGAAATGTCAAAGTATTGTGTGACCCTTTGTGCAGAATTCTGTAGAATCTGCAGCATATAAATAGACCATTCAGTTGGTCAGTGCTAGCCTTTTTGCTCTGTATGATCCTCACCTCCTCCCTCCATCCCTTGCCCCCTCACCTCCTCAGCCCTATGACCATTGTGTGGGCAATGTTGAGCATGTGCTTTATCCATGTGCTTACAGTGGTTTCAAAATATAAAAGGACCTGTTCCTGTATTACAGTCAAAGAATGCAACTGACTGACAGCGAGAGAATTTGAACAGCTCCTTTCACAAACTTGTGTAGTGTGACCACCTTTTTGGGGGAAGAAAATAAGGGACGTCTTCGTATGGGGACAATGCTGGGAGAGGAGGGTATTGTCAATTACTGTAGGGTGGGAGGACCGAGACTATAGCAGCAAATAATCTTGGGTGCAGGACAACTATCCCAAATATGGGTGATTACTGGACTATAGGTGACAAGTAATGGGATAGTTGATCACTCTGCCATAATAGCAAAAATGAAATTTCAACAGATTTGACTTTTCATGTTTTAGGGAAGTTGTCAGGTAAATTGGAGGGATACCTCAGCTTTGATTCTTTTGATGAAGACTACGATAACAGTCTACAGCCAGCAGCATTTCTACACATTCTAATACCAGCGGGCGTGCCACTGCATAAATTTAGACTCCAGGAAGGAGGAGTTGAGTTATGATGTTGCTAGGAAACATGAATGCTAAACAAAGACTTTATCATAGAACAAAACTCGTTGTTAGGAAGCTGTTTTGTATCGATGAGAAATGCGGAAATTGTAACGGGCAGATTTCAAGGAAAGAAAGGCTGATCTTTCTTTTATTTGTCCATGTCAGTTTCATGAGAGTTTCTCTCTTTGGCTTATCAAGATCTCTCACCGTATCTTGGCAAACTCTCCTCATCTAACCAACTGTGGTGTGCCTCTCACCTGATTCTCGACCCTTTCTATCACTCGCCGTACCCAGAGTAACTTGCCACTGCCAGGATATCTTGGAGTAGACTGACATCCCTGGCGCCGACACTGTCTTTGAAAGGCAATTGTGTACCCAGACAAACATTGTTAGTCCGGAGCTGCTCTGCATGGTTCATGATATTTGCCAGTGTCTTGGCGTAAAAGGGAGAATTTTTGCCCTCCATGTGGGTAAGTTCATGCAGGTCCTGCTGAATGGGCTGGTGGCAGAAGCAAGACTTTCTCACCTGCGATAACCCCCAGCACTGGCACCAAACCATGTCAAGTTGGTCCAATGTTGCTGCCTACGTCAGGGCAGTCTTAGTCATCTGGATGAACATCGTAGAAAGAAGGACAAAGATCTTTTCTGTCCCACCAGAATAAGTATCACTGTCTTCTCCCTATATGTCGCACTCACTCAGTGTCTGTCTCTATAAACATGTCACGAGTAAGACTCTTGGCAATGTTTGTATTTATTTTCCAGGGTGTGGCTTTACACGTGTTCAGCTTTATATAGCTTTTTCCAGTGAGAAATTTGATGCTGTTATGAAAGAATACCTAGAAAATCCAGTATTTAAACAGGTACTTTACCCTACAGATGCAAATTTGAATACAAATATTTTTCAAGCCTCCACTAGTTTATCTATTGGTGTGTACTGGCTGAGCAAAATGTTTTACTTGAAGTATTTAATTGAATTTAAATGCATTTAATACAACTGCATGTTTTACATGAACAGTGTGACGACTTGTTGCTTTAGCTTAGGTCTTCAGGAATGGGTTTGTTTCAATCGGGTAATTTTGCACTGGGAGTGATGTCCCATGCTCCAGCTTGTAGATATTGAAGATGAACTTGCTGCTGACAAGGCTGGCTCATCTAGCAGCCATTTAATGCCACCAGGCCATTAATTGGCTTGAGGTGGGTCTGCTATCACACACCACCCCGCTCAGAACAAATTGCAGAGCAGCTCTACTTCTCAGAGATGTTAGCCAATCGAGGAATGCTGAATACAGTTCTGGTCTCCCTGCTAGAGGAATGATGTTGTGAAACTTGAAAGGGTTCAGAAAAGGTTTACAAGGATGTTGCCAGGGTTGTAGCGTTTCAGCTATAGGGAGAGGCTGAAAAGGCTGGGGCTATTTTCCCTGGAGTGTCGGAGGATGAGGGTTGATCTTTGAGAAGTTTATAAATTGTGAGGGGCATGGAAGGGTGAACAGTCATGGTCTTTCCTCCAGCATAAGGGAGTCCAAAACTAGAGGCATAGGTTTAAGGTGAGGGGAGGAAAGATTTAAAAGGGATCCGAGCGGCCACTTTTTCATGCAGATGGTGGTGTGTGTATGAAATGAGGAAGCGCCAGAGGAAGTACTGGAAACTGGTAAAATTGCAACATTTAAGAGGCATCTGGATGGGTACATGAATAGAAAGGGTTTTGAGGGATATGGGCCAAATGCTGGTAAATGGGACTAGATTAGTGTAGAATATCTGGTCGGCATAGAAGAGTTGGCCTGACGGGTCTGTTTCCATGCTGTACAAATCTATGACTCTGACTTGAAGGCCATCTGGGCTCAGCAGTGCCACTAGAAGCAGTGGCCACTGTTGGTACTGCACAGAGTCTCAGAGCGAATTGTGCTGTGTTGCAGCCAGAGTTGAAGCCAAGTTTGGTATCTCACTGGTCCTATGCTGGCAGGCTATGGAATAAAGCAGGAGGGGAGAGGAGGGAAAATTGTAGTGGTAGAGTACCATGGGGGGAGGCCTCTGATCTGCGTAGGGGCCTCAAAAACCGGCACCTTCTGCTACTTGATAGACTTGTCTTGTGGTCTGCCAGGGTTCACAGAGCAGGCAGCCTCATCTCCTGACCCTCCCCCTCTACACCATGGGTAAAGTCTCAGTGGCTGGAGGTAGAGACTCACGAATGGGCACTTGGCCACTAGTGTGCTTCAATTGGCATCTGGTTGTATGGGTCACCTGACACCACTCCTGCTACTGGTAAGATTGACACAGGGTGGGCATATTCGTACATCTTCGCGGTGCCCTGTTTTGCGGCTTCACTTCTCCACCACCACCTCACCGTCACCACCACACATTACTGCCCTCTTGCCACCAACTGCCATCCAGCACTATTAAAATCAGTTCAATGGGTGAAGAATGCTGTTGAGAAGAGGTTTCCTGCATTCTACTGGAGTAGTTTTGCAATCTGAGGAAATCCCCAACAAAAAAATTGTTTTAACTGTAACCGGTAGTGATTGCAATAATGTCAGCCAAGTGGACCTCAAGGAATTTGAATTCCCTGATTGGGGTTAATCTGCTCCAGTGAGGGAGCCCTGGCTGACAGACATAAACAGGACTGTCAGAGGTTCTGCTCACTCTGAGAGCCGGCTCTGAGGAAGCTGGATCAGTGTCAAGTACTGTACATGTGTAAACAAACGGTGACTTGGTGACAGCATACCGGCCTCTGTGGAGTTATTTCATAACCATTGCCGTTAATGTAGTTGAAATGTCGAGTTATTAGGTGTCCAGGGAATGGGGACCTGCTTAAGTCTC
The DNA here is from genome assembly GCF_021869965.1 of Rhincodon typus. Taxonomy (NCBI): domain Eukaryota; kingdom Metazoa; phylum Chordata; class Chondrichthyes; order Orectolobiformes; family Rhincodontidae; genus Rhincodon; species Rhincodon typus. The sequence continues at coordinate 9,237,966 of NC_063361.1, read as the reverse complement.
AGTGGGAACTGTGGTTGCAGTCAATTTTGAGAAATTCACTGACCTTAAACCTTCTGACTGTGTTAAACTGCACCAAGAAATGATGGGATGAGTCTTGGTACTGAGAAGGTGCTTTAGGAAAGAAGGTTGGACAGTTTGAGATCTAGTGCATGAGGCCCCACATCATAAGTTGGCAATGCAGGCCAGAGAACAGCGATTACTGAGACTTGAGTTGTACAAGAGGTAGAAACTTGAGAAAAGTTGTAGCTGCTGCCACTGGTGTGACTCTGATGTAATGGTAGCATAAGTTCCATGAAAAGTGAAGGGATTTGGTTTATACATTAATATGCTATTTAATTTAAACAGTCAGCTAATGTTTAATTCACACATCAGAAGCTACTCCCATTACATTCAATTTTATAGTTAGTTGCTTTCGCAGCTAAGTCAGTGCAGCCAACCAATGTCATTTGATGGCATCTTCCTCCTAGCCACCTCTCAGATCTCTCTCCCTCTCAGAGCTCTATCTTAAGTGCGGGCTATGTTTTGATCTAGTCTTAGGTTACCTGTTCTAATATCTCCCTGTGGCTCAGTGTTTTGTCTCATTACAGTTCCTGTGAGTGGCTGAGGGTTGGTTGTCAATGTTAAATGTGTGATAAAATATGAGATGTTTATGCAATCCTGTATCGGGAGGGCTGGGAAAACAACTGTACGTTCTAAAGGAAAGAGAAGCTGCTGCAAAACTCGTTGCAGGCTGCACCTTTGTGTTTTGTATGCAATATGAGCAGTCCATTATCAGTGATGGATCAGGCTTCTGCTGTCTTCAGAGGTTGTATTGAAAGAACCTATGATCCACATGTTGCGTGCTCCATGTTCAACAACTGGCTGAGATACCTTGCCAATACAAAGGTGTTTCCTTGCTGTATGACTCTCTAACTCGATATAAATCTATGACAAATTATTGGATGCAACAATGTGTTATGATTCCATGAGCTTCATTCACTGCTATTGATCCCAATCTCATAAAGTAGCACCAAGATTCATCTGCGTATAATGCTGTAGTGTTATGCCCCACATAGTGTTTTTTTTATTTATTCATGGGAATGTGGGCATTGCTGGCTAGGCCAGCATTTATTGCACATCGCTAAATGCTTATCAACCACATTGCTGTAGGTCTGGAATCACATGTAGGCCAGACCAGGTGAGGATGGCAGTTTCTTTCTCTTAAGGTTAGAAATCACATGACACCAAGTTATAGTCCCAACAGGTTTATTTGAAAACACAAACCTGTTAGACTACAGATATAAAGGTGTAGAGCTGGATGAACACAGCAGGCCAAGCAGCATCAGAGGAGCAGGAAGGCTGACGTTTCGGGCCTAGACCCTAGAAGATCATGGCTGGTCTGATTGCTCTCCTGAAGTGCACTTTTTTTGTTTGCAAAAAACCCTTGACTCTGTTTCCTATCAATATCCATTTAACTAACTCAGTCTTGAATAAATGAAAAGACCGAGCTCCCACTACCTTCTGAGGAAGAGAATTCCACACTCCACTGACTCTCTATTGAGGGGCAAAATATTTTTTCTGCCTTGAGTGAGAACTCTTATTAGTAAATTATGTCCCCTAGTTTTAGTCTCCAACAGAAGGTCTTGTATGTTTCAACAAGATCATTTCATTCTGCTGAACTCCGATGTGTATAGTCCTAATGCATTCAAACAATTCCTCATAAAATGAATCCTCCATCTTGGAAATGATATCCAAAGATGTGCAGGTTAGGTGGATTGGACATGCTAAATTGCCCATAGTGTCCAGGGATGTGTGGACTAGTTGGATTAGCCATGGGAAATGCAAGCTTATAGAGATAGGGTAAGGAGTGGGTGTGGGTGGGATGTTCTTTAGAGGGTTAGTGTGGACTTGATGGACAGGATGGCCTGCTCCCATATAGTAGGGATTCTATAAGTCAAGCAAACCTTGTCTGAACTGCTTAATGCATTCATGTATATTCCCCTATGAGCATTTTAAATGTAAGTATTAATAGTTGCCTTCCCTTAAACATCTCCTCCCTCATTAATAAAATTTCTTTTTCAAGTATCTGTTATGTACTATCTCCATATGTTTTGGATTTGTGTATCTAGTCAGACTTGTTGCCTTTCGGTTGAGTCACTAATCTATGGTAGAGGTAAACATTGCATGACACCTTCCCAGGGCATTGTGGCTAACATTCCTCCCTCAAACAGTATCCCCAAAAAAAACAGATTCTCTCATCGCTCATCAACTCTGTGAAATTTGGCAAATTGGCTGTTGTCTGTTGCCAATAGAATGACTATTTGCCAGAAGTAAACTATTGGCCATACAGTACCTTGTGATAGAAACACAGAAGGCTGGAGGAACTCAGCTGGTCTGGCAGCATCTGTAGAGAGAGAGAGAGACAGATTTAACGTTTTGAAGGAACAGGTCTGAAGAAGAGTTACGCAGGACTCAATGTTAATGTAGGTTCTCTCTCCTCATAATGCTGCCTGACCTGCTGAGTTTCTCCAGCATTTTCTGTTTTTGTTTCAGATTTCCAGCATTTGCAGTATTTTGCCTTTATTCAAACACCTTACGATGCTGTGGTGGCACAACATCAATCCAAACTCTCCTTTCTTATAGAGATAGTAGGAATTGCCGATGCTGGAGAATGTGAGATAACAAGGTGTAGAGCTGGATGACACAGCAGGCCAAGCAGCATCAGAGGAGCAGGAAAGCTGACGTTTCAGGTCGAGACTCTTCTTCAGAAAATCTCCTGAAGAAGTTTTCCTAAGAAGGGTCTCGACCCAAAACGTC
>NC_063361.1:9181661-9234770 GCF_021869965.1 Rhincodon typus | reverse complement strand
CTTTCCTGCTCCTCTGATGCTGCTTGGCCTGCTGTGTTCATCTCCTTTCTTACATTTCTGTATCGATTTTCTGGAATTCTACAATTAAACTGTAAAATCAAGACTTGTACGTTTTTTTCCCCGGAAGTTTACTTTGGTATGGTAGGTCCTGAAGTAGTGAAAGATGTCGTGGAATTGCACTTTTTTTTTAAAAATCGAACACTCGCCTGGCTGAACCTCATTTTATTTGTTTGTGTTTTTAAAGGCATTTGAAGCTAAATCGGAGGCAGTGTATCAGAATGTGGCAGAGCTGAGGCAGGAGCTTGCACAGGAACTGTCTGGTCTCAGCGATAACTTGACCAGTCACCAAGAAGAATGGGAAACACATATTGACCAGGCAACTGGACAGCCCTTCTACTATAATGTGGTGACTGGAGAGACTACCTGGGACTCCCCGTTCGATAGCACAGACAGGAAGGAACCACAAACTCCACGTTCCCGCACTTCCAGTACAAGCAATCCCTTTGTGGAATGGGAATCGCATCTTGATGAAATTAGTGGTCAGCCCTACTACTACAACCCTGTAACTGGAGAGACCACGTGGGAACGACCGGAACAAAAGGAGGAAGATACGACAGAGTGCATGGATAACCTCCGGGACCAGAGGGTATGTGACTATCTTTGTTTTGCTGGAAGGTGTGTCTCTGAAACCTCAGCTACAAAGAGCATAAAATTGTGAATCTGGTGTCAAAGATGAGTGCTGTCCACAGCATTTTCCTACTATTCATTTTAATAGATGAAAATGTTAAATGAAAAGCCACAGGCCCGATGGCTCTCACATCCTACAGCTCTCAAATCCAATCTGCCTTACTGTCAAACAAAGGTGTGTCCACTCAAACAGATTAAGTCCATGTGTAAGTAACTGTGTTGAATGAATGGGGTTGGGGAAATACCTGGGCACCTGACATTAGTAAATGTAATAATAGTTTTGCTCTTAATGAATACTTCCACACGAATAACCCATGCAGCCTGACCGACTTCCCACGCTACATCAATCTTCGATGCTCACTATCTCAACAAATCTCCTTTTCTGTCCAATAAATCTGTCCGGTTTTGATTTTGAATTATTTTTACACTAAAAAAGCTTAATGATATTCCATACTAACTTGCTTCCCAACCCCCTGGCCTGTTAATTTTTTTTAAAATCCAGCCTCTTTAATATCCTTATCCTGACTCATTTTAATTGAACCTTATACCACATTTGCCTGCATGAACTTCATGGATTCCCTTTGTAATTTGGTAGACTTATAATTTGATTGGGCTGTGAGGGGACCTCTGTGCTCCCTAGATAATTGTCCCTCTTGTTACAAGAAATGACTTATGAATGAATAAAAATACTTCCTGTACCTTGGTGTCCTAATTCTAAGGTAAATCTTTTTACATCCGGAGTTGTTACACATGGTAATCATTCAGGTGATGAATTCATTTGACACATGCTGCAATGTGCATTTTAATGTACTTTTTTTTTAAAGTCTCACACATCTCTTTCGGAAAAGTATTGAATCTCCATCTGGAAAGCATTTGTAATCTTTAAAAGGCCAACGTGGTAGAGCAGTTTCTTTTATGTTGTTCTTTTCTGTTATGTTACGGGACAGAGACAGTGGAATATAAATATGAATGATTTTGATAACTTCTCAAATTATTTGTCACTTACTTTCTCAGTTGTTGAAGACCTAAACAATGCCTCAAGTAAAGGCAGAGACAAACCAATGAAAGAAAAGGAAGTTGGGGCTTGCATTTGTCTGGCTAACCATCGACTTTCTTCAATATCAGTGTGCATTGACTCTGCATTGTGTACTAGCTACAGGACGCATTGTAACGACTTGCTGAGACTTCAGACCTAGTCAAAACACCTATGTCCATTGATTTCTTGTCACATGTACCAAAATGTAGTGAAAAGCTTTGTTTATGAGCGGATCACAATGAGCAAAGGATGTACAGATCAAAAAGACTTAGAGGTATACAGGTTACATTGCAGGTTACATTATTTGTGGCTAGAGTCTGATAACGGCCAGAAAGGATCTGTTCCTGAACCTGCTCGTGTGTGTGTTCAGGCTTCTGTACCTTTTGCCTGATGGAAGAGGTTGTAGGAGGTCATTACCAGGGTATGATGGGTCTTTGATGTTGGCCGCCTTTCCGCAGCAGCGATCCATGTAAATGGAGCCCATGGATAGAAGGTTGGCTTCTGTGATGGTCTGGGCTGTGCACACCACCTTCTGTTGTTTCTTACAGTCCTGGGCAGAGCAGTAGCCATCCCAGGCCGTTATGCACCCAGACAGTATGCTTTCAATGGTGCATCTGTAGAAGTTGGTGAAGGACTTTATGGACACGCCAAATTTCCTGAACTGCCTAAGGAAGAACAGGCATTGTTGTACCTTCTTGACTGTCACATTTACTTGGGAAGTCCAGGACAGATCGCAGGTTAGGGTCACTCCGAGGAACTTGATGCTCTTCACTCTCTCAACCTCAGCTCCGTTGATGTAGATAGGGGCGTGTTCTCCTCCGTTTTTTCTGAAGATGATGATCAGTTCTTTAGTTTTGCTGACATTAAGAGACAGATTGTTTTCATTGCACAACATCACCAAGCCCTCTATCTCGCTTCTGCATTTTGACTCATCTTTGTTAGATATCCATCCCACTACAGTGGTGTCATCAGCGAACTTATAGATGTCGTTTGTTCAAAATTTGACAACACTATCGTAGGTGTACAGGGAGTACAGAAGGGGGCAGAGGACCATCCTTGGGTGGGTGGGGCTCTAGTGTTGAGTGTTATTGTGGAGGAGATGCAGCTACCTATTGTCACTGATTGTAGCCTGTGGGTCAGAAAGCTGAGGATCCAGTTACAGAGGGCGCAGCCAAGACCAAGGTTTTGAGATCAGTCAGGGAGGGATAATGGTGTTGAAGGTGGAACTGTAATCAATGAGCAGGAGTCTGATGTAGGTGTCTTTGTTGCCCAAATGTTCCTGGGATGAATGCAGGGCTAGCGATATGGCATTCTCTGTGGACCTGTTAAATTGGTAGACAAATTGTAGGGAATTGAGGCAGGTTGAGAGACTGGAGTTGATGTGGGCCATGACCAGCTTCTCGAAGCATTTCGTGATTATTGAAGTCAGAGCTATTGGGCGGTAGTCATTAAGCCACACTGCATGTGTTTTCTTGGGTATGGGGTCGATGGTGGTCTTCTTGAAGCAGGTGGGGACTTTGGCTTGTTGGAGGGAGAGGTTGAAGATGTCAGTGAATATCTCCGCCAGTTGGTCCACACAGGATCTGCGTGCCCGGCTGGTGACACCTTAGGTTGATTCCCAGGAAGACCAATCTGACCTCTGAAGCGGTGACAGAGGAACAGGTGTGTTTGGGGCTGTCGGGGCAGGCATCACCACGCTGGTGATATTCTGCTCAAACCGAGTATAAAGAACATTGAGTGTGTCAGGGAGGGATATGTCTTTGTCCGCTATCTTACACTGTTTCATTTTGTATCCCATGATGTCGTTTAGGCCTTGCCATAGACAGCGAGAGTCTGTTTGGTAAGCCTGGGCCTCTAACTTGGCCCGGTACTGCCCCTTGGCCTCCCTGATGGCTTTGTGGAGGTCATATCTGGATTTTCTGTATTGGTCCAGGCCACCTGACTTGAGTGTTGCACGTCTGGTCTTCACTAGGGAGTGGATTTCCTGGTTCATCCAAAGTTTACTGATGGGGAACACTCAGATTGACTTTTTTGGTACACAGTCCTCCATGCATTAGCTAATGAGGTCAGTGACGGTGGTGGCATACTCGTCTAGGCTTTCCGCTGAACACTTGAACATGGTCCAGTCCACTGAGTCCAAGCAGTCCCAGAGACAGTTTTCTGCTGCCTCAGACCAGCACCGTACTTCTTTGCCGAAAAGGGCAAGGGCAGTAGGTACACGTGAGCACCATTCTGTCCTGGTTTCCCTCCAAGTCCGACAACATTCCCAACTCTGACATCTGTTGTTGTTCATTTTTCACTCTGCCATATTCTTGAAATCCCTGCGCAACTGCATTGTGATAGTACCTTTGCCATCCAGACTGAAGCCTTCCAATGGAGGTTTATCACCATCTCAAGGGTTGGCCAATAATTGCTGGCCTTGTCATCAATGCCAGCACTCCAAGGATTCATTTAAAAAAAAAAAAATTTTCGCAATCTTGTGTCTCTTCAACCGTCACTAGATCAAAATCCTGCAGCAATGTGGATGTACCTGCCCCTCATGGACTACAGTGGTTCAAGAAGGCAACTCAGCATCACCACCCACAGGCTAATTAAGATGGGGAATAAATGCTGACTTAACCAGTGACACCCACATCCTGTTAATGAGTATAAATAAAATGCTCCACAACCAATAGGAAGCATCGAAACGGGAATAGTTGGAGCAGCAGTATGCCATTTGGCCCTCTGAGCTTGTCATTCAATGTGATCATAGCTGATCATCCAATTTAGTACCATGTTCATGAGTTTTTCCCCACAGCCCTTTGATCACTTTAGTCCTAACTCCCTCTTGAAAACATTCAAAGATCTGGCCTCAACCACTTTCTATGGTTGAGAATTCCACAAGCTCACCACAGACTCTGGCAGCATTTCCTCTAATTTTCTTACCAGCTGCAACTAAAGGCCTGTGCAGAAAAGTCACTTCTGGAATTAGATGGCAATGTTGCGATCGGCATGCTGACAATGATTGCTTTGCAGAGAACATCAGACCTGCTGCTCACATGCAGCTCGGAGCGAACATTTGCTGTCTGGGTGAAGACATTTCTCCTCATCTCAGATATAATGCACAGCAAGTTTGGCTAAATTTTTTCAGAGACTGTTGTCTCATCTGTTGTTGACACACTGATGGATCCAAGTGCCGGATGGTACCGGATTAGTTGCCCCATTGGCAATCATACGTAACGAAGTATTTTCCAAAGAAAAAACAAACTTAATCCTTGATACCAAATCCAAAAATCTGAAACCTCAGAACCGACATTTAAAAATGTCAGGGTGGTGGTTAGTTTTCTCTAAAGTCTATTCCACTGAACATAACACAAGTAGTATTAACACAATGAATTCTGCTTTTACATGCTAGAAACAGATACTGCACTAAATTAATAAGATTTTATGGTGTCTGTCTGTTTGAGACCTTTACCAAAACAATTGAAATACTAATGTCTGATTCTGGTTTCAAATTGCCACATTTGGCAGATTTAGAAGGAAGTTTAGATTCAGTGTTATGGACTTCTCCCAACCCCTCAAAATATATGAAGAAGATAGCCTAGACACTAACTTTTTCTTATTTTAAAGGCGAGTGCCAGGCGTTCTGAATGCAAGTCGATTGGTCAAACGACCAGGCATGTCGCAAAATACACTTTATTCATACATTGTAGTTAAAAGACAACAAAAGAAAGAATTCAAATAACTTTACTGAAATGCTGGAGATCACTGTGGGTCAGACAGCATCCAGGAAGAGAGAGCAAACTAACGCTTTGAGTCTAGATGACTGTTCATCAGAGCTGAAGTGAAGTGTGGACGGGACAGGATTTATGCTGTACTTTGGGGGGCAGTGGTGGGGTATGGGGGTAGTGGGTGTAGGGTGCTGATGGAGAAAAGATGTTGATAGTTCAGATTAAGTGATCGGAATGAGAGAATGGCAGAACAATGGTGTAACAAGGTGTGGAGCTGGAGGAATGCAGCAGGCCAGGCAGCATCAGAGGAGCAGGAAGGCTGACATTTTGGATCGGGACCCTTCTTCAGAAATGGGGGAGGAGAAGGGGGCTCTGAAATAAATAGAGAGGTGGGGGCCGGTGATCGCAGGTAGATAGTGGAGCGGATAGGTGGGAGAGAAGATGGACAGGTTAAGGAGGCAGAGTTGGGGGGGCTGGACTTGGGATGATGTCGGGGGTGGGGAGATTTTGAAGCTAGTAAAGTCCACATTGAGACCATTGGGTTGAAGGCTCCCAAGGTGGAATATGAGGTTCTGCTCCTTGAGTTTCTGGGTGGCGTCGTTGTGACACTGGAGGAGGCCCAGGATGGACATGTCGTCCAGGGAGTGGGAGTGGGAGTTGAAGTAGTTCGCGACTGGGAGGTTTGTCGCGAACCGAGCGTAGGTGCTCCACAAAGTGGTCTCCAAGCCTCCGAGATAGTAGGAAGGGTCTAGGCCCGAAACGTCAGCCTTCCTGCTCCTATGATGCTGCTTGGCCTGCTGTGTTCATCCAGCTCTACACCTTGTGGTCTTCAAGCCTCCGCTTGGTTCCCCTGATGTAGAGAAGGCCACGTCGGGAACAGCGGATACAATAGACCACATTAGCAGATGTGCAGGTGAACATCTGTTTAATGTGGAAGGTTTTTTTGGGGCCTGGGATGGAGGTGAGGGGGGAGGTGTGGGGGCAGGTGTAGCACCTCCTGCGGTTGCAGGGAAAGGTGCCGGGGCTGGTGGGGTTGGAGGGGAGTGTGGAGCGGACGAGGGAGTCGCGGAGAGAGCGGTCCCTCCGGAAGGCAGATAAGGGTGGGGAGGGAAATATATCCTTGGTAGTGGGGTCGGATTGAAGGTGGCGGAAGTGGCGCAGAATGATGCGTTGAATCCGGAGGTTAATGGGGTGATACGTGAGGACAATTCTGTCTTTGTTTTTATTGCGGAGAGGGAGTGTGAGGGCTGAGATGTGGGAAACTCAAGGGATGCGGTCAAGGGCGTTTTCGACCACTGTCGGGGGGCAATTGCGGTCCTTTAAAAGCAAGGACAATGGTGTGTCAACTGCCAGACTTGAAAGGACAGATGGGGGGTGGAAAGAGGACATGATAACTGACTGTAATGAGCTAAAAGAAAGGGAAGAAATGGGAGTTGGTTCACAATTTGAAGGTGTTGAATTCAATATTAAGTCCAGAAAGCTGCAACTTCTGAAGATGAGATGTTGTTCCTCCAGTTTGCACTGTAATTCACTGGAGCACTGCAGCACCCCAAGTACAGACAAGCAGCATTTCACCTATAAAACTGAAAGAACTGCGGATGCTGTAAATCAGGAACAAAAACAGAAGTTGCTAGAAAAGCTCAGCGGGTCTGGTAACATCGGTGAAGAAAAAATTAGAGTTAATGTTTCAGGTCCAGGGATCCTTCCTCAGAACTGATGGTAGCTGGGAAAACGTTGGTTTATATGCAGAGGATTTATATGCACACCATTTCACCTGTACTTCCTACAATCTTGTGTACTGTGTTTGCTGCACCCAATGTGACCTACTCAACATTGGAGAAACCAAACGCAGACTGGGTGAGCACTTTGCAGAACACCAAGCATGACCCCGACTTTCCCGTAGGCAGTCATTTTAACACAGCGTCCTGCTCACATACCTACGTGTCTGTCCTTGGCGTGCTGCAGTGTTTCAGTGAATCACAGTGCAAGCTGGAGGAACAACACCTCATCTTCAGACTAGGCACTTTACAGCCTTCTGGACTTAATATTGAGATCAACACCTTCAAATCTGTGAATGAACTCCCATTTCTTCCCTTTCTTTTAGCTTGTTACATTCAGTTATACGTCCTCTCTCCCCTCTCCCCATCCCAGTGGAACTGTCTGTCCTTTTCAAGTCTGGCAGTGAGACACACCATTGTTCTGCCATTCTCACATTTCGATCACTTAATCTGAACTATCAACATCTTTTCTCCACCAGCACTCTACACCCCACCACCCCTACATCCTTCCTCCCCTACCCCGCCTCCAAACTATAGCATAAATGCTGTCCCCTCCACACTTTACTTCAGTTCTGATGAAGAGTCATCTAGACTCGAAACGTCAGCTTGCTCTCTGTCTCCATGGATGCTGTCTGACCTGCTGTGATCTCCAACATTTGTTGTTTTCAGTACACATTCCAGCATCTGCAATAATTTGCTCCTACTTTTTTTGAAATAACTTAACCTGTTATACTGTTTTCCAAAAGAGTTAATTTAACTACTAAACAGTAACTGCTCCAATATAGTAAGTTTCCATGAACACACCCTTGGCAAAGGCAAATTCTGAAAAATAGATTATCTCATGTGCAATTCTAGTAGCAAAAAGGGAACCCCCAGCTTTTTGCTGTAATGGTGAGAGGAAAGTCATCAAAGGAAAACTTGGAGAATAGCAGGGAGAGATGTAGCTTCCAAACCCAGCTTTAATACCCCAGCAACTGCTACTGAAAAACTAAAATTAAAAATCCTGGCTCTGGGGAAGCTTGATCCCACCTATTCAGGCTGTTTCTATTGTTCCAACATTCTAAAAAAAAAACCCAAGGTCTCACAAGCTGTTTACTTTATTGGATTAAAATAGACAGCCCTCTACCTCTGTCTCAAAACCTCTCTTCAAAAAGAAAACAGAACAAAGTGTACCTTTTAGAGCCATAGTATTGTCACATCACTTAGTCTCAAGCATTCAAGAAGACCACCCACTATTTTCTCAAGGACATTCACAAATGGGTCACAAATATTAACCTTTGCAGCAGTACGTACATCAAGAGAATGAATAAAATACTGTGTCACCTGTGTGACATAATTGTACTTACTACATGCATAGTCTACAGACAGGTGGTACGCAAATGACACTCTGAGCTCCTCAAATTCCTGCCAGCTCATGTCATACTGGATCATATACATCAGGCTCAAAATGTTAATAGCCTGATTGAAGAGTGAATTGTCTCTGTGTGTCTCTCTCTCTCTCATCACACTGCTTCACTGATGACAACATGAATTTAAATGCTTTACCCAACTATCAATTACATACTTGAACTGTATTAGATTTACAATTTTAAAAATTGTCAGTTTTTTTTAGTAAACAATATTATAGATTTATTGTGAAATCAGAACTTATTTGGCAAAGATGTAAGTCAGTTCAACCTGCTATTCGAAGTAGCAAGGTATAAATAATTATCCTTCTCAATACGCCATCTGCTCACACACCAATTAAAGAGAAATACTTTGGCCAATAATCATTAATTTTTGAAAGGAGAAAAGGATAAGCTATGAACTGTTCAAAATGCCTTTGAGTTAGTTCAGGAATTGTTGAGAATTCAGAGGCTTTTCGGGAAAACAGCTGGATCAGTGTTTCCATTGTCACACTGGCCCCTCCAAAAGGGCTTTCTCAAAGACAGAGGATGACACGTGCACATGCTCGCATACACACACACACACACACACACACACACACAGGTCAATTCAATGTGCTTAAACCATGTCATGTCTACATTTGAAAACACACCCAAATGATTATTTGGTGACCCTACCATTTTAAAAAAAAGGTTAGCCTCTGCAAATGAACCACTATCCACAGTCTTTAAAACATGAATCCTCGAAAATGTTGTTAATGAGGTCTCTTCACGACAGATTCGTGACTTCTGCTGAGCTAGCTCCTCTTACATCTGACTGCAGTTGACGTGTTTCATTTAGCATCAGTTTCCCTCTGGTAGAAAGAAGGAATATTTCAGTGTGGGAGCCTTGCTGGGAATGTGGATATATTGTCTGTAACTCTTCGATGGATCAGTCAAGTGATACTCAAGGCTCAAATATGCATAGTACCTAAGTGGGTGTAATGAATGACACGAGGATATAATGAGAAGTGTGATATGCATAGAAAACAGTCAATTGTGTGGAATAATATCCCAACAAACAGGTTGTTTTCAGTACAGATTCCAGCATCTGCAGTAATTTGTTCCTACAAGCAAATACTGCCTTCAGGAAAAGGGAACAGGAAAGGTATTCTGTATAAAAAAAGGATTAAAAAGGGAAGAACTTGGTGGGAACACTGCAATGCAATCCAATCTCCCAAATCATCATTCCATGTGTGATATTTGATCTTCTCAATTTGTACTTATTTAGTTACTATTTCCGATCGGTTGTTTTACTGACATCTTTGAGGTTTATCTTGGGTTTGATGGTGAAAGCTCACTCCTTGATTATATTTCTTTCAGCCTCCCACTCCAGAAGAGGATTACCCAGAATTTGTTGAGGACAGCCCTCCGGGTCACTTTGGGCCGTACTTGGGTCATCGGCGACAGCCATCAGCCTGGTCACAGGATGAGTACAGCGAGCCACAGTCACCAGTGGATTCACCATTATACCAACACATAGAACCACAGGTTCCCCCAGGCTGGTCCTCTGAGCTGGATCAAAATGGACAGATGTTTTATACCAGTGAAGTTACGCAAGAAAAAGTAAGAAACACTTTTGTGTTCTTGTGCTATTGTCAGGTGCTGAGTGAAATTTGTCACTTTCTATTCTGAAGGCTTTTCTTTTGCTCCAGATTCTATTGCTTCAAAATGACCCCATGATAGACCAACCTAACAATACTTTATGCAATCGTATTTTGTCCCTTACTATCATAATAAGTCCGTTTAAAATAAATGATTCTATGTATCTGTTAACGTAGTAAAGGAAAAAATCTAATATGATCAGGTACATTAATTGATCAGTCAGACCCGCCCTCTACACAATAAAATTGCTATTGCAATGAACTGTATGTAACTTCTAAATAACACTTTAGTATTGAGGCCTGTTTGTTGAGTTTCTTGAGACACTATTACAAAATCCAGAGATTTGAATATGACTTTTACAAATTTATGCTTCTGATATACATTGTCAATGGCTTGAGGCTTTGCTTGAAGTACACATTTATAAAATACACCTTTTGTGTTAGTGGACCAGAGAATGCAAAATTATTTCAAATATTAGGAAAAAATGGAAAGGCCAGTCCTACTCCTGGCTGACCTCATTGTATAATCCTAGAATGAGATCATTTAGCCCATCCTGTCTGTGCCAGTTCTCTGCAAGAGCAACTCCACTATTTCCTGTACTTGCCCTTCCCCCACAGGTCTGCAATGGTTTTCTATTCTGGTGCTTATTCAATTCTCTTCTGAAAATCACAAACTTGAATCTTTCTCCTCTGCACTGTCAGGCAGTGCATTCCAGATCCTTATCCCTCCCTGTGTAGAAATGTCTTTTTCTCACATCACTTTTGGTCCATTTGGACTTTAAAACAGTCTCCTTTTGGTTCTTGACCCTTAACCAATTGGGAACAATTTCTAACTATTCTGTCCAGTCCCCTGGTGGATTTTGAAGACATCTATCAAATCTCTCAACCTTCTCTAAGGAGAACATCTCAACCTCGCCAATCTATCCATGTAACCAAAGTCCCACATCCCTGGAACCGTTCTTGACTCTGGATTCAATGAAGTCTCATGGCATCACATCAAACGCAGACAAGGAGACTTCCTGCAACGCCCACCTACCACACACCCTCATCTATTGAGTGCTTCATGGAGATGCACTGAGAGTTGCAAAGGCACAGACTATATTTGCGTTGGTGGACTTCAATATCCCAGCAATCCCATTACTGATTGAGATGGCCCAGTGCTAAAGGGTGTAGATGCAGGATTGGGTCTGTGACACGTGGTGAAACAACCAATAAGAGGGAAAAATAGATTTGATCTCCAGCTCACCAAGCTACTACCTGTGACAATTCTTGGGAAGACAAAACCCCATCTTTAGGTACACACATTGGAATTCTTTCCACCATAGTCTGCAAGCCCATGGTGCATCACATTCCCCAGTCTGCTATTACCCTCAAGGCAGGGGATCAAGCCTGCTTCACTGGAGTGTGCAGGAAGACATTCCAGGAGCAGTAGCAGGGATACAAAAATGAGCTTTCAACATGGTGAAGCTTCAAAACAGGGCAATGTATCCACCAAGCAGTGTAAAAGGCAAATGATAGACAGAGCTAAGCGATTCCACAACCAATAGATCAGCTATAAGCTCTGCAGTCCTGCTGCATCCAGCTGTGAATGGTGGTGGACAATTAAATAACTGTGGAGGAGGAGGCTCTGCAAATATTCACATCCTCCGTGATGAGAGACATATCAGTGCAAAAGACAAGGCTGAAATATTTGCATCAACCTTCAGCAGGAGGCTGAGATTGATTATCCACTCTGCCCTCCTGGCCAAAGTGCCCAGAATCATCGATGACATTAAGAGAAAGCTGAGAATACTAAATACTGTAGTGCTATAGGCCTATTCCAGCAATAGTATTGAAGACATGTGCTCCTAAACTAGGGCCTAGAATGTACCCCTAGCCAAGTTGTTATGGTAGTGACAACACTGTCATCTACCCAGCAATGTGGATAATTGCCCAGTTATGTCCTGTCCACGATAAGCAGGACTAGTCCCTCCCAGCCATTGAGCAACCTGTCAGTTTATTCTCAACCATTAGCAAATTGATGTGGGGTGCCATTTATAGTGCTAAGCATAGTCTCAGCATCTTGACTTTTGTGCTTTTAATTTTATAGTTATTTGAGCAATGGCTTCAGTAGTTACTTCTCCTATTGAGTTGCCACCTTTTGTATTTAGCAAGTGATACTGTGTGACCTCGATTTTGTATTGTGTTATTCCTCTCAGTGGATAAGGCATGTTGACAGCAATGGCAAGTTCTATTATTATAATCCAGAAGGAGCCAAATCCGAGTGGGAACTTCCTCAGGTAAGGTATTTCCACAAATATTGGATATTATGCTGTGAAGGAGTTTGCTTAAATACTGTCACTTACGAAGTGACTACTCTTTATAACCACTCTCCATGGTGTTGAAAAATATTTCATAACTTCCCCTTTTCAGACAAGAGTGAATCAAAGTACCTCACAGTCAGTGTATTATCTTTTGAAGTGTAGTCATCATTGTTTTGTAGACTAACAATTTGTATTCAGTATGAAAAAACATCACAGCACGTTACTGTGTATTTCTGTGTTCAGTGGTAGAATTGCAGCTGTCAATGCAGGGTTCAAACCCCATTTCAGAATATCTGATCAAGCTGAAACTCTGGGTCAGGTCCATTAGGAAATACATGCAATCAGTGAGTCTGGGTGAATCTTGTTGTATGGGATGTGGGAGCCCATAAAATCCTCCTGCTGTGCAAGACAAGCCAATCCACAGCCTGATATTAGACTTATCTACAGCCATCGTAGGAGCATACATGATCACAGTTTGGCAGATTGTTAATCTGAGGAGTCCTCCCCTACACCAGACTGTTCACTCCAAAGAAAGAGTCTGAAGATAGGAAGATGATAACAACTGTATATTTAATAAGGATGCTAGGTATTGGTCCTTCACAGACTTGCCACAATTTGTGTACTGAGACTGGAGTGTAAAGAAATCCTACTGTAATGAGGAGAACACTTACAAGGTCACCAAGATTCTGATTAAAATGATCAGGTTTTGAGATGGAAGCATTGGCCATTCATCTCAGTTGAATGATCAGGGACAAGATTGACTCAATATGACCAGACATTGGTCACTTAAAGGCCTCAATTGGCCCAAGGTGGGCTGCCTAATGTCTGCTCCACTATTGGTAAAATACTAGCAGAGGTGACTTGGCAACGAGCATGAACTCTCACCATTGCCACATTGTTCCTGGGAACAACATGGACCTCAGGCGAATGAGTCTCAGTTACAGTCTGTTGCCTTATTTAATTGGTGCCTCACATTCCTCACTGGGTTTTAATTGCTAGTGACAATATTCACCAAAATCCAGTCACATTGCTGGCTGGATTTCTCCAGTTTGGAGTCTTGATGAGTTTGTGAAGTGTATTTGTTTGTCACTAGACTGGAAAGATCACACCGTGAAAGCAGTGTTCTTTAAACCAGCCTCTGAGTCAGTAGTTGCCTGTGAGGAATTGCTGCAGCCAGGTCAGATCCAGTCTCACAAGCCCAGTTTACAGGGACTTGGATTCCATTATCCTTTTCATGGGATGTGGGCATTGCTGGTAAGACCAGTATTGGCTGCCCATCCCTAATTGCTATTGAACTGAATGGGTTGCTATTTAAAGGGAACTTCAAAGTCAAACACATTGTCCTGGGTCTGGAGTTGCATGTAGACTAGACCAGATGGGGATGGCTGATCTTTTTCCCAAGAGGACATGAGTGTGATCCAGATGGGTTTTTAACAACGATCAAAGATGGTTTCACGGTCAATGTCACTGAGAGTAACTTTGAATTGAATTCAAATACCACTAAACATCATGGTTGGATTTGAACCCATGTTCCCCAGCATAAGCCTAGGCCTCTGAATTACTAGTCTAATAACATTACCGCTAAGCCATCATATCCCCTATGGGTCTTCAAGAACCATGACCAGTTTCCCAGATTTTAAATAAAGTTGGACAGTTGCTGATTATATCTTAATAAAAGTATCCAGTGGTTGCTTTTGACCTAAGCTGTTTGAGTTGGGAGTCGGTGAGTCAATCTTGTCCACCTTGACACCGTTTCTCTTTGCGCTCTTCATTTTTAAAAAAGTCTTTTTTTTTAACCAGGTGCTGCATCTCCTGTTCATCTTAATAACATTAGATGGTTTGTATCTGTAGCTGTTGTCATCTTTTGGGAATGGTTATGATGTGTTGTGCTTTTTATCCCATCATTGTTCAGGCTTAAAGATGATTTTGAGCTCAATGAAGATATTTCCTATTCTCTCTTGCCCTCTTTCATCAAGATTTCTTCAAAGCTGGGGTACAGTTCCAAAAGTTCTACCCACCCTTCCAGGGCAACATCTGTGTCTGATCTTGAATGGTAAAGCCCATTTTAACTGCCTCCCCAGCTGGCTGAAGGTGGACACAGTTAAAATGAGGTGGTCAATCACCCTTGTTCATCCTGCTGCCTTCACTTATCACCTTTTCTTAACCAGTTATTTTGAATAGGAGAGAGGGACACCCATAGGAATGAACCAGGATGTTGTTGGGAATGGAGGGTTTGAGTTATTGAGGTGATGCTGGATAGGCTGGGACTTTTTTCACTGGAGTGTTGAGGGGTGGCCTTATGGAGTTTGATAAAATCATGAAAGGCATAAATAAGGTGAATAGCAAAGATCTTTTCCCTAGGGAGGGAAAGTTCAAAACTAGGGGCATATTTTTAAGGTGAGAGGAGAAGAATTTAAAAGGGACCTGAGGGACAATTTTTCACACACAGTGTGGTTCGTATGTGGAATGAACTGCCAGAGGAAGTGGTGGATGCAGGTACAGTTACAACATCTCAAAGACATTTGGTCAGGTACATGAATAGGAAAGGTTGAGAGGGATATGGGCCAAACGCAGGCAAGTGGGACTAGTTTAGATTGAGAAACTTCGTTGGCATGAACAAGTTGGGCCGATGGGTCTGTTTCCGTGCTGAATGACCCTATGACTATTTGGATCCTGATGAAGTCATTGGGATCTGTCTGCAAATTGCCTCAGAGCTGTAAGTGGAGGAGCAGTAATGATTTCATGCTGGAATTGAGGAATTGAGGCCCGAAGGAAGCTTGGGCAGATGAGTTTTAAGGTTTATTTTTGGGTGTTGAGAAACTGGCATGTTGTTCTGGGCCGTACGAGGAAACCTGATCTTCTGGCATTGGCGTCCCCAGTTGTAGGTTCCTGTCACGAAATTCCTGTTCACTCCCATCATTTTGGTTGAGTTTAGCTGGGCCTTGGGAAAATTGTTGACCCAACCGTTTAGCCAATCCAGTTTGATTTGTCTCCTGATTCCTCAGATTTGTTCCTTCACTTAACTGCTATGTGCATCGTTTCTCCCCCACACCCCCAAACTGTTGCACCTTCTTTCCTCCCACTCCAGAAGGGTATATCTGGGCCTTTACCAAGGGATAATGAAAACATTTTCATTTGCTCTGACAATATCCATGCATTAGTAGTGAGCACAACATTTTAGTTTTTAACAGGAAAGTACTGTGGATGCTAGAGATTTGAAATAAAAATAAAAAAAAACTGGAAAAACTCAGCAGATCTGGCAGCATCTGTGGAAAGAAACAAATTTAACATTTAGAGCCCAATGTAACTGTTCTTCAAAACTGTTCAGAAAAAGGATCATTTACAGGACTCAAATGTTTAATCTGTTTCTGTCTCCACAGATGCTGCCAGACCTGCTGAGTTTCTCCAGCACGTAGTGTTTTATCACTTTAGGCTATTTTTTCCTGTTTGCTCAGATGAAATAACTGATGCTTTCCCTTTGTCCTTCAGTATGGAGCTCCCTTCAGTCAACTTAATGCGGGGAATGAAGTGGACCAAGAAGGAAACCTTGTTTTCTCAAACTGGCGCCATGGCCTCGCACCGAAACCAGTGCTATCAGTGCGTTACAATACAGAGGAGAAGGTGAGTGAAGTAATGAGTAACTTCACAGAGCTTTTAGCTTGAATTACCCTTTTTGATGAGGATTGGCAGGAACAATTATGTTTGACTTGAAGTGAGTTTGGCCAGTTTCATCCCATCCCTATGGAAGCCAGCCTGTAACTCAGGAGCTGGACTGACACTAAACCCAAAACTGATCTCACCAGAGTAGCTGGCATTGAGTATGAGCTGCTCCTCTGAGATATTGTTAAGGTAATGAAATGATGAGGTAGTGTGAAGACAAACAAGTAAATGGATACAGAGGCAGACAAACATTTGAAAAGTAGCTGAGAAAGGCCTCTGAGCAGCAGTAGAAAGGATTCTGAGGGGGCTTCACGGTGTAGATGCTGAGAGGATATTTCCTCCTGTGGGGAAATCTAGAAACTGGGGGTGTGGGCAAAGTTTTATAAAGCCTCTTTTAAAATAGGTGCTCAACTACCTTTTAATTCAAGTCGAAGAGACTTTTCATTGTTCTGGCCTTGATCCACTCAAAATGGAATAAAAAAAAGTGTTTCAACGCATCCAACACATGTGAAAAGCTTGGCTGAGTCTGGGAACTCGTACTGTCAAGAAACAAAGTGAAGTGTTTAAATTTCCTTCACGTTCTCCCAGAGGAAGAACCATGGCAAGGCTGTCAGTCAGTTGTGACTCTGGCCCATTTCACTGACATTTTGAGAATGGTTGTTGCCTGGGCTGTTTACTGAAGTGTAGAATATCTGTCTTAGGTTCTGGAATGAACATTCCAATACCTTGATATGGTGTAGATTGGCCATCCCTCATTTCCCTTTACATGACTAGCAGATACCGCTGCTTCTTAGGTTTCTACCTCTGTCCACCAAGAATACTCCAACTTCTCAGAGCACTGGCAATTGTAATTTGAGGCCACTTACTCCTGCTTGAGTTTACAATCCTTGTGGGGCCTTGAAGCAACTGTTGCCGTTGTAATGTAACTTTAACAGGTAAGTTTGGTAAATTCTCCTGATACTAAACCACATTTGAGGCGAGTGCTGTTTGGAGGTAGGATAATTGCACGGTATTTAATGGTCCCACTTGCCTGATGTGCCTAGTTCAAACTGGGTAGTGTCAGCCATGCCCAGGGTCAAATACCCTGTTAAGGGAAGCAAGGGAAAATAGTGCAGTGTCCGACCATCGTTTTTCATATGTGCTGGAGGATCGGAAAACTACTGACCAATATGTTGGAGGACATATTATTGGAAATGTTTGGAAGGATGCTGTAAATCATCGGATTTAGATATTTCCTATCAACCTGTTCAGAGATGTTCTTGTACATCACTAGAGCAGGTAGGACCTAAACCCAGGTCTCTTGGCTGAGTGGTTGGGACACGACCACTGTGCCCTAAGAGCCCTCCCTTTATCATTTGAGGTATAAAGGTACGCATCAGTCAAGGTTGGTCAATGTGGACTAATCTGATTGTCCCTTCTTGTCACAGCATCAACAAATTCAATGAAGCTAACGCATTTAACATGGATTTTCACAAAATTGTTCAGAAAAATAAAAAGCCATGGGATCCAATGTCAAGTGGCAAATTGATTCAGAGCCAACAAAAGATGACAGTCAGAAGCTGCTTTTTGTAACTGGGCGATTGTGTGTTGCCAATGGCAGTTCAGTTCTCAGTCCCTTGCTTCTCACAATATCAATCAGTGGTTTTGACTTAAATGTAGGGGCATGATTGTGAAGTTTTCATATAATACAAAAGTTATCCCTGTGGTTGCTGTTGAGTAATAAGGCTGCTGATGAAGTGTTCGGGCAGAGAGAGAAGTGGCATTTGGAATTCATTGTGGAAAATGTGATAATGCACTTGAGAAGGGCAAACAAGAATACGCAATACACAAAGAATACACAGTAAATGGTCAGATGCTAAGATGTGTAAAGAAATGGAAGATCTTTGGAGGGCATGTCCATAGAACTCTATAAGTAACAGATTAGGAAATAAGGTAATTAAAAAGATAGACGAGTTAACTTTCCTTTATTAGCTGAAGCATAGAATTAAAGTTTAGCTAGAATTAAGTACAGAAGTACAGTGAAAAGTTGACAATGTCACCTCTCACGGTGCCATCTTAAGTACAAAGTAAGTAGGAACAAATCTTAGATACAAAATAGAGAAATATAAAAAAAGTTTTAGTGATTCAGAGTGTAAGTTAGAAAAATAATAAATAAAGTTAAAAGGATAAATATTACTGTCGGATAAACAGATTACAGATAAACATTACATTGCAGTAGATCAGCGCCGGGGGCTTCCACATAAGGTCTGACTGGGCTTGCAAGCCACTGACCACCCACACTGGACTCCAGTCCAAAAATCATCTCCACTTCACTCGGGCCTCCAGCCTGCTCCACTCCGGCCCTCAGCAGGGTGGACGTTATATTGAACTATAGAAAACACTATATACGCCATTTCGAGGCAACTGCATATAGTTTTAGTCACCACATCACAGGATGAATGTGATCGGGCTTGAAAGGGTACAGAGGGGCTTTAGGAGGATGTTACCAGGTTTGAAGAATTTTAAGTCAGGAATCTAGATTATACAAGCTGGGGTTAGTTTAGTTAAAACTGAGCAGGCTGAGAGGAGGTTTACTTAAGGTATATAAAATTATAAAGGGCTCTGATAGGAATGTCTTAATCCATTGAGCAGAGAAGTCAATAATCTGGGGTGTAGATTTGATTTAATTGGTTAGAAGCATTTTAGAAGGAGCTGAGAAGAAATGTTTTCACCCAAAGGGTGATGAGAGTCTGCAACTTATATATGAAAGCATTGTAGAGGTGGAAATCTGGATCAGTTTTTAAAAAAAGAACAACTTATACATACAGTTTAAATTCTGTAACCTACAGGGCTACGGATTTACATTGGAGAATAAGATTAGACTGGACTGCTCTTCTTTGGCCAGCACAGATACAAGGGTCAAATAGCCTGTCTCTGTGCCACATAATTTCTATGTTTCAAACAACAGCTCAGGACAGATTCTTTCCCCTTTAAAGAATCTTGGATCAATGAATCAATAGATTAAAGCTAACAGACACCCTCCACCTTATCACAACTTTAAAGTAATAAGATGACTTAAGCCATTCCAGGATGCATAATCTGTTTTTTTTTAAAACGTGCGTGGAGTCAAAGATGGAGGCATTGGGTCTGAGCCTAACTATGTGTTAAGAGTGGATTTGATTAAAATTGGGCCAATTAGCAGTGATGACCAAAAATGCAGTAAAAGAGGAAGGTGTACAGAATACATTAAAAGGGGAATAAGAAGTGAAGATTTTAAACTAAGAGAATTCCAGGCTTTGGGGCTTAGACACCTGGGGGCCTGACCATCAATTATCGATGAAGGAAAGGGAGAATTCACAAGGGACCTGAATCCTGAAGCTACCAAAATGCCATTCTGTGTAGCTCTAATTTCTCATAGCACTTCACCTGAGGTATCTTGAAGCCAGTGATCTTGGGGGGCACAAGTATGACCATTTTGTTGTCTATTTATTGGCCTGAGTTGGCTCCAGACTATTCGGAACTATTTATGATTATTTAGTGAACTGTATGTGCAGCTTGCTGACTAATGTGCAACTTCAACAATAAATGCTTTTGGGACCTCCCACTGGGACACGATAAATACTTGTGTGTGGGGAATTGAACGATGGATCATCCAATTAGCAAAGAATTCAAAATGTGACTCCAGAATGGGCTTAAAAATGGACTTTGTATCAAGACTCAAATGATGTATACTGTTGAGGATGGATCATGGGATGAACTCCATTGCTTGATGAATATGCAAAGCAAAATAGACTGGATATATTCTCTCCAAAATATCAGAGATTGTGCAATGATATATGTTTATATTTACCCATTGGTTGGGAAGTCTATGTTAATTGGCTCGTGTGTTTGTGTAATTTTATTCCAGGGCATTTCAACACAACTATCTTCTGTCATCCTCCTACCAGATTTCTGAAGACAGTTGAAATAATGAAGTTTTGAGTCACTAGCCTGTCTGAAAAATGACAGGAATAAGGAAGCAGCACCATTCATTCCATTTAGTCACTAATGTTCCCACTGAGTGACTTTACTAAATACTGGACATATCAGAGACAGTAGTGATTGCATTCTGAGTCCCCATGTTTCCATGTTGACCATTTTTGAGGTTTGAGTCATGGTCCCTAATAGAAACACAAGCATCCTCCCTTTTTTTAGTGTGTCATTGTTGTGTTTGAGATCCTGCTGGTGATTAATCATACTCCATTTCAGGCATATACAAGCCTAACTTAACTGCCCACAGTTTCAGTGAGTGTCTTTTTAATTGTTTCTAACCTGTTCAAACATGTTATGATGCACCTCCTGGGGCAGGTGGGACTTGAACCCAGACCTTCTGGTCCAAAGGTCAGGACACTGTGCTTCAAGATCCTTTGAATGTCCCTTTGCACTCTTTGGAAGTACCAAATAAATGAAATTAGATCAAATTAACAACAGATGGTCTTTTAAAAGGAGAGTGTCTCTTTATATGTGCTCATGTGAAACCCTAATCTGGCTGTATATAATCAAACACAATTGGAATACAATCAATGAACCACCTTAAACATCAGGATTTGACGAGCTCTTAGCTTTTGGTCCCATTTCTTATGCCCTCCCATACCTGTTTTCAAAATTTCCATAAGCAGCTGCAAATTTGTCATATGTGAACACGACCAACTGACTGCGATGATTTGATGTCAATTAATCTTTATTCTGTTTCTTTAAGGGACCAATAGTTATGCACAGGCGAAATGCGTCTGATTACAGTGCTGAACTAGCACTTGGGATTCGTGCTGAAATCCTGCTTCCACACGTTAGTGTTTCCAGATTGTGAGCGAGGCCATTTCTTCTTTCACACTGATCTACTTTTACACTAATCCTATTACTCAGGAATGACATGCAGCTGTATCCCCTTCGAAGCCTACAGTTAATGCATGATATTTTAATAGGGATCCCCTCTGCTGGTGACATCTCACTATCTCTAAATTTTTTATATGCATCTGGTTCTTCTTTTCAAACTGTAACCTCTACCATACGCCTGATACCTTTTTGAGCCATTATTGTTCAGTTGCTGTTGCTGGGAACTATCTGTTGTTCCGCAGGTTCTGACTATTTTCTGCAGGAACACTTTGCAGCTTGAGGGCCTTGCTCTGGTGATTTGAACCTTCATTTACCCTTTGCCTGTGGCTATTTTCTGTTCACTAAATGCAGGTATTTAAAGGGAAGGCTGGTGCTGCACAGGAAAGCTTGGTTTGGAACTGTTGCCTTCTTTCATTACTCCCACATTTCAAGATTTACTCATTTGCTGTTTCTCAATTATTTAGTCTCAATCGTTGGACAAAGCTGGAATTCTAAACAAAGCCAAGGTGGCAGATAATGGCAAGCGTATGAGGTAAGAAGACTTTCTGATTTAGCTGAGAAACTTCTATGCAGTTTTGTAGCTGCATTAGATCAGGAACTAAACTCGTGGCTGAATTCATGGATGTTTAGGTGGTTTTATGATAAACATGTTCCTATTAAAACATTATAATGGACTGATTCCTTCCTGTATCTCCTTTTCTCTGATGCCTCACTGTTTCACAGAGTAAATCATACCAGTTGAATATATAACATGTATTTTAAAGTACTGTTTCCTTTTAGCTCTGCGATGTTACGCTAGCTGCATTGGTTATTTTGTACAAAATTTTTCAATTCAGTCTGGCATATTTTATTCTGTCACTCACTAATAAGTGGTGGAGTATTATCTGGATGTGGTTGCCATATAGTTTTAAGATGGTATTTTTGACATTCGCTTTGGCATTTATAACCTTGTTTCCATATAGATTGCAGCCAACATTGCAGAGTTAGACACCATGCCAAAATCAGGAGAGTAAAGTAATGGCAATTTTTGCGGACCATTAGCTGAGCCATCATATTAGACTCTAATCCTATCAGACAAACTGACCCTCATCCAGTAACTGTTATCTCCATTGTCAGGTAAAGCTTCAGGGTAAAGGCAACCAATCACATGAATCACTACGTTAAACTCTCCAACATTAAATAAAGATATATTGCAATTTTATTTTTCATTCATTCACAGGATGAGTGAGACTCTGGCTAGGTCAGCATTTATTGCTTATCCTTAAATACCCAGAGGTCAGTTGAGATAACTTTCCGCCAAATGAAATTTTATCTATTGGGCTGGCTGTTTGAAAACTGTATGGAGACGCTAACAATATCACCACAAGCTGACATGCTTGTTCTTGAGCTCCATCCTCCCTT
Source organism: Rhincodon typus (assembly GCF_021869965.1). Taxonomy (NCBI): domain Eukaryota; kingdom Metazoa; phylum Chordata; class Chondrichthyes; order Orectolobiformes; family Rhincodontidae; genus Rhincodon; species Rhincodon typus. The sequence goes on along the minus strand of NC_063361.1, from coordinate 9,212,316 downwards.
TGGCGTGTTCACGTGGTCAGGTTAGCAGCGTTACCCACTTACTTGTAGTGGGAGTCAAGCAGCCTCGTTAAAACCTGATCGAGACCAATTAAATTAAAGGCAGTGCTAGTAAATCTGTGGGTTCTGGCAGGTGGCAAGGGCTGGATTAGGTGTGTAGAGACATGCACTTGGCTGGGGGACCAGAATTCCAGGCAGGCCCAGAGGCCTTTGCTACCCGGCAAAGGTGCACAAGCAGGCTCAAGCCATTCTGTGGCTCTTCAAACTACCTTTGAATTAAAGATTTCGGAAAGTTGGGAAGCAACCTTTCACTTTCTTACAGTGAACACAACCTGCTGCTGCTCTCGAGTGGAAGGTCTAATTGTGAAACTGGAGATACAGCAGATCTGTCGCCAGGCCAATTAAGAAAGGCACCAATGAAGGTGACAATGAATTGCTGTTTCAGGGGTATCGTTCAATACTGAGGATTTTGCTCGCTTTACTCTGAGTTTCACTGCCACTATTTATGACTTTGCTCCTGTTATTCACAGTTATTCCCCACACACATGGCTTCATGTTCATTACTGGAAATTTCATTTGCAATACTTTTGGTTAGATTTGGCACCTGGTAACAGTCTCTATTTCTGATTCCTGATCCTGGACAGACAATGCGGCCCAGCATCGTACTGCAACAGGTTGTGGGAGCTAATTCTATCCATTAATAAACTCGCATAGAGCTTTACACAATAGCAAATTTATGTTGGCAATTTGGCCAGCCGAGGGGCAGAAGGTTCAGTTATAACGGCTGGAAATTCATGTCTGCTGCAGACTGAGATATTGATCTTTGCACTCGTATTGCCAATATTTTCACCTTTCATTTGAAACTCACCATAAAGCCAGACCCTGTAATCTGCATTCGTACTGTGCACTACTTTATTGCTGTACTTTGATTACTGCGATTATATAGTAAACAAGGAGTTTGCAGGAAATTTCTGCTGTTCCTCAATAAATGAATAGTGCTGACATTCAGGCTATGGTTACTATCACTCCTCATGCAGGTTCCTGGATTTACAAACACACTATTCCCACCACCAAACATTCAATTGCTTTTCACTGAGTAATCAGAATGTTACTTTATTCACATACAGGTTGTGGATTAACTCTTGGTTGAAGCCAGTTTTGAATATCACATGACTAGCTACACCTGTTAAGTATTCTCTTATTAAAGCCTTCCAAATACCTTAAATACTAATGGGGTTTCATCACTTCAATAAAGCTATTAAACTTCAGTCACTTGTACTAAGTTACAGAAGATCGATTTCCTGATTCTGTCCATGCCATTAGAGCACATCTGAAAATCCTCTAGCCATGCTAAATTGCCCCATAGTATTCAGGGATGTGTAGATTAGGTGGGTTACAGGGGGATGGGTCTGGGTGGGATGCTGTGAGAGTCGGTGTGGACTTGTTGGGCTGAAGGGCCTGTTTCCACACTGTAGGGAGTCTGCGTCTAAGTCGAAGACCTGTCTTTCTCTGTTGTACGCTTGTAGCCTCCAAGATATTGAGGGTTCAGAAAATCTATCTTGGGTCATTCTTCAAGAACAAACAGCAAGGAAATCGAACTCACGTGGATGGCTCCAAATTATAGCCAGCACTGGTGCAGGTTCAGTCCTTCGGCGCAGAGACCCACATTGTACAATATACACCTTGTTCAAATGGGTAAACCTTGCCCAGCTGTCAAAGCACAGGCAATGGAATGGGTAGGGAATGGAAGGGGCAGAGATTCCCTTGTTGGCTCCGTATCGATAACATAATCGGCAAAAGCCAGTGTCAGAGAAAATGTTCCCTTCCAGACCCTACACATTAGGTGGGCTGTTAAAATCAAGGGTCTCTAAATGTTCACCTGCTGACTGCTAAACTAATATTTTATGTAAGTGTTCATGGCGCATTTGCTCAGTTGGTTAGAAATGTGTTCCTCCTTCCTGTTGTGTTTGTGAGAGTGATACTGATCCTTGTCGTTTTATTTTAGGAAGAACTGGGCATCCTCATGGACTGTGCTGCAGGGTGGAATTCTGACCTTTTATAAAGATCCCAAGAATCAGTCTGCAGGCACCTTGGTAATGAGATTTAATCTAGAATATCCCCAAAGAGTAAACCTCTGATAGAAATAATGCATCTGATGAGTGTCACTTTCAGCCTCACAGCCTGAGCTGGGTAACCTGAAGGAATGGATTGTTTGGCTGACGAGCTGGCGACTCCCAGTAACCATTGAAAACAATCCATTAGAGTCATCAATATCAGCACTTATGGCCATCATCATCATCAACAATTTGCCTTTAGGTAGCATCTGTACCATAGTTAAAAAAAATCCCCAATGTGCTTCACAGGGATGTAGTCAGACAAAGCTGAGACCAATAAGGAGATGTTAGAAAGAGAGACTAAAATGGCGAGCATGGGTAATTGACTGGTGGTGGTGTTAATAAGTGGGGGAGAAAAATAACAACAGGGGAGAAAAAATGTTCAGCTATGTGTAAGAGTACTTGTTAAAAAGAAGAGCAAAAAAGGTGAGACTAAAAGCCCGGTTTTAAATCGGCGATGAAAGAATTGAAGGAAGCTGAAGGGAAAACTTAGGAAGACCATTCCGGAGCACGAGATCTACATGGGTGAAGGAATGGAGGCTATTAATTGGAGGTGGAGTACGGGTATGTGTACAGCTGTAGAAGATTAGAGATGGAAAGAACAGAATTAATCATTAGGTTGGGAATTTGAGGCACTAGGGGACAAATAGCCAATGTTTGTCAGCATGGCCAATATGTGCCAAGTGATCAGAATTGGAGTGGGACTGAATATGGGCAGCACAGTTTTGAATGAGCTGCCATTTATAGAGAATGGATTATTGGCCAGGAGAGCATTAGTACAGTTGAGTCTGGAGTTGACAAGAGTTTGTCAGAGCAACAGAGAGAATGATGGGAATAGCCAGTGTTTTAATGTAGGCCACACAGAATTAGAAGTTCAGTTAGGAATGGATAGGCTTTTTAGATTAAATTATGAACAGTGCGGTTCAGCTATAAACAGCAGCAATCCACTTGACTAGGTTACCACAGTAAATTCAAAAACTGCCTCTGAATGTTTTTCAATTGAGCTTTTGTCATGTTGTAATTTATTTGTCAATCAGCAATGATTAACAGTTATGCCTTGCCACATTTATAAAGATAAATTATGCTTTGTTATGAATGTTTAACTTCATGCCTGTACTAAGTGTGATTCTCAATGCTAAGCAGTCCATCTTGGATTTACAAACATGCAAAATTGCTGAGTGAGAAATGGCCCACCAAGCCTACTCTATGCTCTGATTCTCTTCTTCCTTACTCATAACCACATCATCACCTGGGAAAAGCAAATAAACCCAGGGTCAAAAGGGGAAAACTCAATTCATCAATAGGTCAAAAAGTTGGTCTTGGATCCAAAATGGACAGCATGTCAACAGAGCGATTATGCATGGTCCCAGGTTGTGCCATTGCAAAGCCATTGCCCAGTTGCAGCATTGGACCTCATCTTGGCAAGCTACAGGTACTAGGTGGGCATCCAGCTTGTTGTTATCTATGGCACTGATTGGGGCCAACTTGATGCTGATAGAGGCCCTTAGGTCAAGTCATGTGGAAGAAGGTGATATTGTATTGGCAGTGACCTGTAGTTCTTTCCTAGAACCTAGAGAAATACTTTGACTACACAAACTATAAAATATTTACAAATCTTTGGGCTTTTTCCTCTGCTGCCTTTTAATGGTTTCTTTTTAAACATTGCTGTTTTCCCCCCATCTAACTCCCATTAGTGCTGTAACTAACTTACCTATTACGATCCGACAACCTTCAATTAGATGGGTGCCTTGACCAACTCAGCTTTGTGTAAACCAGTTCTATGCAAAACACACCTCCAGGATCAATCCAGCATGATGCATCACAACCTGATTTGAATTCCAATTTGCCTATTTCAGGTCCAAGAAGCTGTCTTATTGACATCCCGTTTCTCCTGTAATACAACAGTCAACACCACAATTGAAACCAGAGAAATGTTTACACTGTTACACCATTATATATCACATCCAATTTTCTCTCCCATTGACGTCAAAGCAGGTTATGCATATCTAATAATGATGGCCAATTGAACATTATCCTGTTTACAACACTGTCCATAAGTAAAATTAATGCTGTAGAAGCTAATTAATTCAGACTTATTTCTTTCCACCCAAGTTATCTCTTTTCAGATCATCCAAGGTCAAGGACACCCAACAGTATTCTAATTGTAGAGTGCCAAAAGGCTTGGTGAATAGTCAGGATATGACAGTGTTATAATTCACTTTCTTCCGCATAAATACAATGCACAATCCTGAAACAAGAGCAATTCCACAGCAAAGAAACTAGTTTACACGCAAGTGGAAGTTGATGTCAGCCTCTTTCATATTGAATGTCTGTCTCTTTTTGGCTAGAAACAAGGTGCTGGCCAATTTGTGTCTGAACATACAGTTGAACTGAAAGGAGCGAGTATTGGCTGGGCAGCAAAGGACAAATCGAGCAAAAAGAATGTCTTAGAGGTGAGGATGTGCACTATTAATATCAAGCGGCAAATAAATTATCAGGAACTCCTGTGGTCCAATGGGTTGAATCCTCCTCCATCTGGGTCAGAGGTTTCAGGTTCAAATCCCAATTTAGGACATGATAATCATCAAAGGTGTATCATAATGTGGCCAAGCAGATAGATTCTCAATCTGTAAATCCTTCTGATATGCCTATTGCAGGTGGAAGAGCTTTCGGGTCAGCCTGAACCAGGCTTTAGCTGCAGTGTAACAGTGTTAAAAGACTCCATGTGTAGCTTCTTCATGTGATCAAACATCATTCTTGTTTCTGAGGGACCACCACACTAGCTAGGAAATTACTGAATATCCTTGCAAACTGACATTTTATAAAGGAAGAGATTAAAATCTTATTTGACTGTTAAATTAAAGGCAAACAGCTTTGTCTAAAACTACCAACCTTTATCCTAAATTCTCTGGCTGTTTGTGAGACACTTGTTTTAAAGTTAAAGTCTGTGTTTTTCTAATTGTGGATTCAGACCGTAGGTATTTATTACAAATTCCACTCTAACCGGAGGATTTAACATATTTAAATCAAATCTCTCTTCCAAAATAACAGGGAAAGCAATTTCCAAGAAATGTGTTTAATGCTTCTTTTCTGTTTATACATAAGATCTGTTCATCACTGGCTAGGCCAGCATTTAGTGCCAAACTGTAATTGCCCTCGAGAAGGCTAGTTACTGCCTTGAACTGCATGTAGTGTAGGTACACCCGCACTGCTGGTAGGGGAGGAGTTCCAGAAATTTGACTCAGCAACACTGAGGGAGCTGCAATTATAGTTGCAAGTCAGGACAGTGATGGCGTTCCCATACATCTACTGTCCTTGTCCTTCTAGTAGGTAGATATTATGGGTTTGGAAGGTGCTATTAAAGGAGCCATGGTGAGTTATCCCTTATTGTAGCTTTGAGCTAAATGTTTTTGCACTTTGTATTGAGCAATGAGCACAATGTCTGAACTCTTTTATTAATCCTTGCAGCTAATTACATTTTATTATTAACATTGTTTTACTATAGCAGCTGTAATTACCTAAATTACCTAAAACAAAAACTTCCGACCAGGGTTATTAGGAGATTATATTATAAAATGGCATTTGATTAATAATAAAGTGCCCTCTTTGATTTCAGTTAATGATCTCTAACCAGACCACCAAATTTATGTTATGATCCCAGACAAAATCACCAAATGATGCTGTTATCTGAGTTGGGGCGGTAACCTTTATTTCCAAAGTAGTCAAGTATGAGATCGAGGGTCTTATTAAGAGAATAAAGCTTCAAGATTCCATGATTTTGAACAAACAACAATAAACTTTACTATATATTATTGGAACAGTAAGACAATACATGTGCAACTTATTTCTAACATCCAGAATTAATATGTATTCAATGTAGGTAATGGAATGTAATCTAATACCCACAGACCATATAAAAATAGGGAATGCAATCAAGACAGCCCATTGATTTCCCAGCAACTGAAACATATGGGGAGGTGATGGCCTAGTGGTATTATTGCTGGACTGTTAACCCAGAGACCTAGATAACATTCTGGGGACCTGGGTTCAAATCCCACCATGGCAGATAGTGGAATTTGAATTCAATAAGTAAATTAAGAGTAAAATGATGACCATGAATCTATTGTTGATTGTTGGGGAAAAGCCCATCTGGTTCACTAATGTCCTTCAGGGAAGGAAACTGCTATCCTTACCTGATCTGGCCTACATGTGACTTTTCTGGGCAATAAATGCTGCCTAGCCCATGATGTTCTCATTCCATGAATGAATAAAGAAAACAAAACTCTCTCCAAATGTTAATAATACAGTGGGTCAAAAAATCTCATTAAAATTCAGAAGGGATTACAATTTTTCACTTTTGTTGATCAGACCTAGTAATTCACTCTGAAGAGCCACTCCACCATGGACCATCTCAATGACTTGTCCTGTTCTGGTCAATCACCCATGTGTCTTGGGTCCATACTCCCCTGGACTGTGAGAACTGCACTCCACTAATTTATTCACAGACACAATTCCTGCTTTTTGCCAGCAACTACTTTCACCAAACTAAATCATTGCTTGTGTTTTATTCCTGAGCTTCCATCTTGTTCAGCTGCAGCAAGCAGATACTGCTCATAGCTTTTTAATCCCCACTCATAGATGTAATGAACCATTAGTAGCACCTAGCCCCTGTTGTGAGTCACCACAACTTCCATGGGCTTTTCCTGAACTCTGATTGCAACATCTGGCTGCCTAGAACTTTGCCCAAGTACTAACAACGCAGAGGTATCCAAATGTTCTTGACTTCTCCCCCATATCCCCAACCATACAACTCAGCAATAAGATCAATGGTTCATTTCTACATTGAGATTGCTTCTCTTTCTCCTGGGACTTCACTGAACCCCAACTACACATGACCATTTAAATGCTCTAGGATCTCTCTGAACACTCCAACCAAATAACCTATGTAGTTCAGTTACCTTTCCTTCTTATACAGCTGAAAATCAGTATTTCTAACATGATGTCTTCTCTCACAACTCACTCCTATCTGCTGACTTTATTTACACTCTCTGTATTACTCTGAACTGCTCTTCAATGACCACTGAATTATCCTGAGGGACATAAAAAAAACTGCAAAAAACTGCTGCCCTATTGCTGGGCAGAATTGAAGTTACCACCCAACAATTCTTTGAACTGAGTGAGCTCTGAATGTTACAATCTCAGAAAATGCTGGCTTGCCCTGCACAAAAATATGTTGTAGCTGAGGATTTCACCAAATTAAGGGTTGGTGAAGTTTGAAAATCTGTTTTACAAGTTACCAAATTGCTTTGATCCCTTACAATTTGCCTACCAGAGCAACAAGTACACAGCTGATGCCATCTCCCCGGCCTTACACCCATCCCTGGAACATCTGGATAACAAGGATACCTACATCAGGCTCTTACTTATTAACTACAGTTCAGCCATCAAAACCAGAATTCCAAACAGACTCATCTCTAAACTTTGAGACCTAGGTCTCGGCTCCCACTTCTGTAACCAGATCCTCGATTTCCTGACCCATAGACTGCAATCAGTAAGGATAGGCAACAGCACCATCTCCACCATAATCTTCAACATCAGTGCCCCACAAGACTCATTATCAGCCCCCTACTATACTACTTTTCACTCAACTGTGTGGCCAAATTCCACCCCGACTCCGTTTACGAGTTTGCTGATGACACCACTGTTGTAGATCGGATCCTAAACAACGATGAGACAGAGTACAGGAAAGAGATTGAGTGCTTAGTGGCATGGTGTAACAACAACAATTTCTCCATCAACATCAGCAAAATGAAGAGGCTGGTCATTAACTTAAGGAAGTGGAGTGGAGGGCACACCGCATGGGCATCAATGGTGCTGACATGGAGATGGTCAAGAGCACCAAGTTCCTAGGAGTGATGATCATCTGCAATCTGTCCTGGGCCACCCAAGTCAATGTAACAGTCAAGAAAAAACAGCAACATCTGTACTTCCTCAGGAGGCTAAGGAAATTCAGCATGTCCACAAGGACTCTTACCAATTTTTATAGATGCTGCAGAGGAAGTATCCTATCTGGATGCATCACTGCGTGGTATGGCAACTGCTCTGCCCAAGTCCGCAAGAAACTACAGAGAGATGTGAACACAGCCCAGTCCGTCACTCAAACCATCCATTGACCCCATGCTGCCTCAGGAAAGCAACCAACATAATCAAAGACCCTTCCTACCCCAGTCATACTCTCTTCCGCCCTCTTCTGTCAGGCAGAAGATATAAAAGTTTGTGTACACTTACAAACAGAACTGCTTCTTCCCTGTCGTTATCAGACTTTTGAACGGACCTGTCATGTTAATTCTGATCTCTCTCTGTATTCTGCTACCCTGATGCACTTTGTATGGTACAATCTGTCTGCATAGCACACAACACAACACCCTTCACTGTATCTTGGTGCATGTGCCAACAATACATTAATCAGTCATCAAGTTACAGTCAGCTGAACATTACACATGCCCTCTCCCCACCTACATATTGTACCAGCTGTGCCCATCTACTGTTGCTTTGCAGTGGTGGAGGTGGCAGGCAGCTGGTATACCCATGAGTCAGCCAATAGCAGCCTGAATATCTTGCCACTTCTCAGATTTTTCCCATGGGGTAGATGCCCACACAGTGACCCATTGGCAACCTTGCCATACCAGGGGTCTAGTCTCCTGTTGGCAACACTGTGCCAATCAGAGGCCCCACATGAGGTATTCCATCCCTGCCTACAGTTCAACTTCAGACTCCCTTGTACTGCCATATCACCTGATTTGCCAGGATCTGCCAATGAGACCCCAAACTTAGTGGAAAATGTGGGTCCGTCATGGCTCCCACTCAGGATTGTCTTTGGTTTTACTGCATCTTTGATGATTTATGTTGTGCTGTATTAGTGGCCAACATGTGCATCAAATTCTTTCCTCTCATTAGGGTGTATTCATTTGACTCACACTCACTGCAGTTAGTCACTGAGGGAGAGACAGCAGATTGGAGATATAGCTGCAACACTTTATTGCTGGTTTTCTGACTCGTGGTCTCTCAAATGCTCTGCCTGATAGAGATTACAGGACTGATGAGTCTCTACTCTCATTTCTTTTTTCTGGTGTCCTCTGGACATTAAAGATGAAATCTTGACACTAATTAGATTTTTAAAAATCTTCAAGAAATATAAATAGAACGATATGATTAATATTAAACATGCCCTCGTAGATCAATGAGGAGATAACCCTACTTCTTATATTCCCTTCTGCAGAAGGTGAAGAGAGATTCTGTAGGTACCCAGTGCCTTACCCAGCGAATGAGTCTCAATGTACAGGTGAGGGGTGGATATGACTAGGCTACTCAGTCCCAGGATGGGGAAGGATTCACAGCTGACCTGATATAGGATATTTTCCAGTGATCAGGAATGGCAACCCAAAGGAATTCTTCCTAGCTATACCTCTCTGTTTGACCCAGAGCAACACCTGGAATGCAGCTAGAGTGGTTTCTCCTCTTAGGATGGTCACAATGTCCTTTTTCTCGTCTTCAGCTAAAAACCCGAAGGGGCTCAGAGTACCTCCTACAGTACGATACAGAGTCCGTAATCGGGGACTGGTTTAAGATAATCAATGAAAGTATCCATCAACAGGTAAGTGACTGAGAAAGCAGCCAGAGGTATTTTACATATGATGGATATGGGGGGGATTACATTGGGAGGAGGAAACATTTACTGTCAGCAAACCAAAAGAAAGGGACATTGAAACTCTTCAAGGCACTCAAAGTTATTGCTGTTGGATGTCTGTTCTTATTCCAAAAAAACACTTCAGGTAGCATTGGAAGGTTAGGCTTTCGGTTTCTTTGAGAAAAGAAAGCTGAGGACTGATGGAGCACTTTGAAATAAAGATTTGATCAATTAGAATGAGGTTTTCTTGTCAAGTGTACTCAAGTACAGGGATAGAGAACTACAGTGAAAAGTTTACAATGTTGTCATTCATGGTACCATCTTAGGTAAAGAGTAGCAAAATAAAGAAACAAGTTAAAAGTTCTTGTCAATGCAAAGTAGTAAGTAAGAAATAAAGTTAAAAGTTCCAATCAGGTGGCTTTAGAGAGAACGTGCCCTCTTTGGGGAAGACTACACTGAGGATTTGCATGGAAACTCTGATGAAATATATTCCAGAAACAGGGGTGGTATTTGCAGATCTCTGGAGGAGGAGTGAGTGTGAAGACTAGATGGCTTGTCTCCAATCTGCCAGAGCCAAGTAACTCGGGCCATTCACAGAACATAGTCAGAAAGAAATCCAAATCTGAAGAAAGGTTTTCACTTACAGTGTGGAGAATGTGGAACTCAGTACCACCAGGAGTGGTTGAGATGAGTAATATTTCATTGAAGAATAGACTAGTTTATGGAGGAGAGATGGTTACAATGGTAAATTTAGATGAGGAAAAATAGGCAGAGATGAAGTGGAGCATTAATACTGGCAGGGACTAGTTTGACTGAATGGCCTATTTCTGAGCCATTTATCTTTTTTTTTGCAGTCCATGTGATAGGGTGTTCCTAGCATTTGGCCCCTGCAATGTTGAAGGAGTAGGTGATATTTCCAAATCAGTATAGGGTGTGATTTAGAGGGGAACCTGCAAGTTGTGGTGTTCTCATGTAGTTATTGCCCTCGATGTTGGTGGTCCCTGCTTTGGGAGGTACCTTTGTATCTGGAATGATGTCCTAGCTCCAGAATTGTTGATATTTTTATTGCTTCTCCTCACATGTCTCTTGTTACCAAAGATACCATATGATGGCAGATATGAGGATGGGTCTAGCCTACAGATAATGTGTGGTTTGTGGAAAATGGATGTGGCTGTGTCAGAGAGGCAAAGCATGTTCTCATCCATTATCCTCCAGATTACAATTCTTGGAAATGTCCTGCAGTTAGCTGTCCACTCCACAAATCTCTAACATCCATGTGCAATGGAGTCAGAAGTCACACAACACCACGTCATAGTCCAACATGTTTATTTGAAATCACAAGCTTTTGGAGCGCTGCTGCTTTGTCAGGTGAAATCTGTGTGTAATGGCATTGATTCAATGTATTCTCTTTTGCTTCTCCACTTAAGGTGGATACTGTCAGCACAGATGAAGTTGATGCTGATGTAGCTGGATCTGAGAAACATAACAGCAAAGATAAAGATGACAAGAGGATTCGTGGTAAATGTCTCAATGAGTTTGTAGAGTGTATTTATTTACCAATGGGCAATTGGGAACCAATTTCCAATTCTCATATCACAGAATTGAACTAAATGCCACAACCAATCCCCAGGGCCTCTCAGTGACGTGTCTCCCTCCCTCTCCCTTATTCTCTGCAAGGTTGCTTCACTGGGTCTGCGTGTTCCATAACTGTTTATGACTGATGATACAGTCTGCTTTTCCCCAGGGACTTTGACAGGCTGAGCTATGGCAAATGCATATCCACCCATGACCTTTCTATTTTTACATGTGGTGTGCAAGTCATTCCCATTCCCAATCATTTGCCCAAGGTGCTATAATTGCCTACTCTTTGGCATTTTCCTTTCCCACTTCTGTGGATTTTTAAAAATGTTTCATTAATCCATGAATGTATTGGTGGCAAGACTAGCATTTGTTGCCTGTTTGAAATTGCCCTTGGTAAGATGCTAGTGAGCTTCTTTGTTGAACCACCAGAGTCGATATGGTGTAAGGACACCGACGGTGCTGTCAGGGAATTCCAGCATTTTGACCCAGTCACAATAAAGAAGTACTGTATAATTCCAAGTCATGTCCATTCCAGAATGGCTATGTCAAAAGAACAGTTTGAGTACAGAAGACCCATTACCTCCTTTTGATCTCAGCCTCCCTCAATGTCAACACTTCCATCTTTCCAATACAACGTCCAGGAGCTGCTCCAGTGTCCTGGCCTCATTTCACGTTCCCTGGTGATCTGTTCCACTTGTAATTCTTCTGCAAATTATTCCGAAACAGAGTCCTGAATCAAAACAAAGTGTTGGAGAAACTCAGCAGGTCTGAAGAAGAATCATATTGGACTCTCAATGTGAACTCTGTTTCACTGTCTACAGATCTGCCAGACCAGTTTGAGTTTCTCCAGTGCTCTGCTTTTGATTCAGATTTCCAGCATCTATAGTATTTTGCTTTTACTCTTCAAATCATAAGTTTGTGGATTCTAAGTCCCACTTCAGAGGCTTGAGCAAAAAATCAAGGCTGAAGCTGTAGTGCAACACCGAAGGATCACCACCTTCTAGATTAAAAGCTAAGTGAAGACCAACCCTCCTGGGTAAGCATCACAGAACCCATGGTCCCATCTGAACAAGACCAAAGCAGTCCTAGACAATATTTCTTCTGAAGTAACATCATCCAGATAGGTTGTTGTGGTCACTTACCTCCATGCTGTTTGTGGGATTGTGCTGTGCATAGTTTTGACAGGCATTTTTCCCCAATTGCAACAGGAACAGTATTTTGCAAGTACTTAATTTGCTGTGAAGCCCTTCCCACATCCCATGGAAACGGCAGTCAAAACACTGAATCCTGAAAACATGGAACAGAAGCAATATCAAAAGGAGGAGCAAATGTCTGAAATGGCAGAAGCAATGCTCCTTTTAAAACTTGGTTATGTATGGTCTTTTTGTTTAGTGTGAGGTCCCTTTATATCTTTTTGGAACAATAGGTCACATTTGTTATTTCTCTGAGAACAACAATTGTGCAGTAATTTTCAAGTGACTGAATAGTTACGTACTCAATCTGGCAAGAACGTTGGGTAGAGATAGTAGGAACTGCTGATGCTGGAGTCTGCGATAACACAATATGGAGCTGGAGGAACACAGCAGGCCAGGCAGCATCAGAGGAGCAGGAAAGCTGACATTTCGGGTCAGGACCCGTCTTGAGAAATGGGGGAGGGGAAGGGGGTTCTGAAATAAATAGAGAGGGGGAACGTGATGAAAGAAGGTGGATAGAGGAGCAGATAGGTGGAGAGAAGATGGACAGGTCAAGGAGGCGGGGATGAAGCCAGTAAAGGTGCGTGTAGGTAGGGAGTTGGGATGGGGGTTGGTCAGTGAGGAGGGAGAGGCAGGTAGGTGGGAGGGAAGACAGACAGGTTAAGGAGGCGGGGATGGGAGGTGAGGGCTGGTCTTGGGATGAGGTTGGGGGTGGGGAGATCTTGAAGCTTGTAAAGTCCACATTGAGACCATTGGGTTGTAGGGTTCCCGGGCGGAATATGAGGCGCTGTTCCTCCAGTTTTTGGGTGGCATCGTTGTGGCACTGGAGGAGGCTCAGGATGGACATGTCGTCCAAGGAGTGGGAGGGGGAGTTGTTTCGACTGGGAGGTGTTATCGTTTGTCATGAACCGAGCGTTGGTGTTCCACAAAGTGGTTTCCAAGTCTCTGCTTTGTTTCCCCGATGTAGAGGAGGCCACATCGGGATAACAGATACAATAGACCACATTAGCAGATGTGCAGGTGAACATCTGTTTGATGTGGAAGGTTTTCTTGGGGCCTTGGATAGGGGTGATGGGGGAGGTGTAGGAGCAGGTGTAGCACCTCCTGCGGTTGCAGGGAAAAGTGCCGGGGGTGGTGGGGCTGGTGGGGAGCATGGAGCGGACGAGGGAGTCGCGGAGAGAGCAGTCCCTCTGGAAGTCAGATAAGGGTGGGGAGGGAAATATATCCTTGGTAGTGGGATCGGATTGCAGGTGGCGGAAATGGTAGAGAATGATGCGTTGAATCTGGAGGTTGATGGGGTGATACGTGAGGACAGGGGGATTCTGTCTTTGTTGTTATTGTGGGGAGCGGGTGTGAGGACTGAGATACGGGAAACACAAGAGATGCAGTCGAGAGTGTTTTCGACCACTGTAGGAAGGAAATTGCAGTCCTTGAAAAACGAGGACATCTGGGATGTCCGGGAGTGGAATGCCTCATCTTGGGAGCAGATGCGGCGACGGTGAAGGAATTGGGAATAGGGGATAGCATTCTTGCAGGAAGGTGGGTGAGAGGAGGTGTATTCTAGGTAGCTGTGGGAGTCGGTGGGCTTGAAATAGATATCGGTTTCCAGGTGGTTACCAGAGATGGAGACAGAGAGATCCAGGAAGGAGAGCAAGGTATCAGATATGGTCCAGGTGAACTTAAGGTTGGGGTGGAAGGTGTTAGTAAAGTGGATGAACTGTTCGAGCTTCTTGTGGGAGCACGAGGCGGCGCCGACACAGTCATCAATGTAGCGGAGGAAGAGGTAGGGGATCGGGCCATTGTAGCTGTGGAAGAGGGAATGTTCCATGTATTCCACAAAGAGGCAGACGTAGCTTGGGCCCATGCGGGTTCCCATGGCCACCCCTTCCATCTGTAGGAAGTGGGAGGAATTGAAGGAGAAGTTGTTAAGGGTAAAGACGAGTTCGGTTAGGCGGATTCGGGTGTCGGTGGAGGGCGACTGGTCAGGCCTGCGGGAGAGTAAGAAACGGAGGGCTTTTAGGCCCTCTGCATGGGCAATACAAGTATTTCGGGACTGGGCGTCCATGGTGAAGGTGAGGTGTTGAGGGCCAGGGAATCGGAAGTTTTGGGGGAGGTGGAGGGTGTGGATGGTGTCACAGATGTAGGTGGGGAGTTCCTGGACCATGAGGGAGAAAATGGAGTCGAGATAAGTGGAGATAAGTTCGGTGGGACAGGAGCAGGCAGAGACAATGGGTCGACCAGGGCAGTCGGGTTTATGGATTTTGGGAAGGAGATAGAAATGGGCGGTGCGAGGTTGGGGAACGACGAGGTTGGAGGCTGCGGGTGGGAGGTCATCTGATGTGATGAGGTTGTGGAAAGTCTGGGAGATGACGTTTTGGTGGTCGGGGCGGGGTCATGATCAAGGGGGCGGTAGGAGGAGGTGTCAGAGAGTTGGCACCTGGCCTCGGCGATGTCGAGGTCAGTGCGTCATACCACAACTGCGCCTTCCTTGTCCGCAGGTTTTTTGAAGTAATTGTAAAAAGGTCCGGGGTGCGATCAAATGATTTGTTTTACACAGCATAAGGCTAAGTCTCAAATGCATTGACTGAAAGGGTGGTAGGAGCAGATTCAATAATGACATTCAAAACACTTGGGAAAAGCTTTGCAGGAAAGTTCCTCAAAAGATCTTGTAGAGGCATGATGGGGCCAAATGGTCTCTTTCTGTACTGTACGGTTCAAATGCTGGGAGCAGAAAATCTCCATCTTGAAACATCACAGCATCTCGAACTGTTTTTGCGTATTGTAAAGATTTGTGCAGTTCCCTAGTTACGCCATACCTTGAGCTGCCTGGCTCCCAGTATACTGGAAGCAATGTCAGGATTAACTCTCTTTCTCTTTACTTCAGGGCCTCCCAGAAATTCCTCAGTCAACAGCGCTGAAAGCACCGATCACAAGAAAGTCAAGATCAAATTGAAAAGATTCTTGCTGCGGAGACCAACGCTGCAAAGTGTGAGGGAAAAGGGTTATATCCAAGGTAAGAAAAAACAGTGTGAGGCAGTATAGCAACAATTACAGAGCATTCGGAAATTGCACAAGTTACGATAACCTGCCAACCATTTTGTTTTAATTAGACCCCACCCACCGACAGCTAACAAAATGAGCTGTTTTACTCAAGACTCCCTGGGTAGAATCTTTCTCACATGAAGTGACACTGAAGATAATTGGGCAATTGGCATCAAAATCCACCCTTTTCCAGTCACCACAGAAGTTCAATTCTGGCCAAGAAAATCTTCTCACCAGGCTAATTAAGATCGTTAAGTTTTCAAAAAGGGCCTTTTTCACGGCACAGCTACGATTAATCCTGTTTTCAGCAGCTGAGACTGCCGGCAGATTTCCTGACTGGCAAGAGTGAGTGGCCCGCTACCCGGGCATTGGGAATTGGGGGGCCTCGATTAGCCCCAATCTGGGCATGGCAGAGGGTGCAGATGAGGCAAGGGGGTGGCAACTGAAAGCCCCACCCTGGCCCTTGCTTTCAATCCTCCGCCAGGCCAGTTCCCAAAATGTCACATCCCACGATCCTCCCGAGAAAGCACTTCCCATGCCTGCTGCTCCCAGACTCTGGCATTGCTGTGGCACAGGCAGCTAGGCCTTGGAAGGAGCACTCATTAATTTTCTGAGTACTGCATATTATTTGTGAACAATTTGTTCTATGTTTCTGTACGTTTTGTCCACCTCAAAGTCACAGGAATTAGTGCAGCAGGAGCACCATTTGGCCTACTGTACCAGGTTGCAACTAGGCCTGTGTTCCTATGGAAACACGAGGAAAACGTAACACAAATGGGGAAATAAAACACACTGGGAATTCTTTTTTAGTACAGGAAATATCAAATGATATTATAAAAAGTATATGAACAAAATAAAGAGGAAGTGAAGAAAGACATTTGGCTCTTCAAGCTGGCTATGCTTATATGAAGATCATGGCTGATCTTCCACATCATCTCAAACCTCCTGCTGCATTTTCTCATCCTTTAATTTCCTTGGTTCCCAAAATTCCATCGACATTTGTCTTGAATACTGAGCATCCACGGTTCTCTAGTGGTAGGCTGTTCTAAAAATTCATAACCCTTTTAATGAAGACATTTCTCCTCATCTCAGTCCCAATTACTGATCCCTTACTCTGAGACAGTGACCTGTATTCTAAATTCCCCAACCAGCACTGAGGAATGCTGGATCAAAGGTCTTGTCTCAAAGTTTGGAAAGTACCAGTTTTCAGGAATTTTTGAGATACTTTTTGGAATGATCAGGATAATGCCATTGTTTTTCATGTACTAAGTTCAAAAGAATAATTTTAATTAAATCTTAATATTATCAGAAATATCAGTCTAATGGTTTATGAATATAATGCTTTATCTATTAATCTAAACATTATTTGTTCTATATAATCATATATTTCATAGTTAGTATCTTTTTTATATCAATGCATGCACTTTAGTTAATAGTCTCCCACCATGTTAATGTAATTGGTGAGTTGGAATATGTAAAATGTGAGTATAAAAGGATCTCAGATTAAGTTCATAAGTATATGTACATTCTTATGCTAACTGCACACTGATGTGACGAAATCCGCCTTATAAAATGTAATATGGTCTTTGTATGTTTAGCCATATATACTGCTGTAGGAGAACGTACCCATTTGTATACCCTGGAGTTTACAGCACCTTCTCTAGCCTTACATTAGCTTCTCTGATCATCATTCACTGTTCTGAGTTTTCTAGTGTGGCTTGGGTTTAATGGCCAGAGACTCAGCATTATGTGATTTTGGGTTTTACAGATCAAGTATTTGGTTGCTATTTGGCGGACCTGTGCCAGCGGGAGAATACCACAGTACCACGTTTTGTGATGCAGTGCATTCAAGCTGTAGAGAAACGAGGTAATGTTTGGGAACGCTGCCTCTTAAAGTTAGACCTCTCCTGATTACTGTAAGAGGAACATCATTTTAAATACATTACTCGAACATTTTTAATTTTACTCCGTGATGTCCCATGATGGTGATCATTAACAGACAAAGCAAAATTTAATCTCTTGCTCTCTCCTTGTAACAACCCTCACACTTTCCGGTCTACCATTTTTTACCAAATTCTTCCTCTAACACTTTCTATCTCATTCTGTTTGACATCCATTCTTCTTCTCTCTCCAAATAGCTCAATACCTCTTTGTGTCAGCTCTGCAGCTGTTCTCCTTCCCTCTTCTCGCTGTTATTATGTTGTCTCCTCTCTCTCCTTTGTCATTTACGCCATCCAGAACAGAGAAGGTGGGTGGGAGGTAGCAATGAAGCTGGATATCACATGCATGTAACATGGTACATGATGTCACCAACGCGAAATGTACAATGCTTAAACCTTGGCAGTTTCAGAGCTGACAGCAAATAGATAGGAAGTGAAGCCAGTGTGCCCATGCATGGAATAGTAGCAGTAGAACATTGCACAGCCAAGCTTGACTTATGCTTTGTCTGTGTGACACTTCCAAGCATGAAAAATCTTATACTTTGGGCTGTGACTAAATCTTACCTAGTCCTAAATTCAGAGTATAAAAACCCTGCCCAGTATCCTGATTATGGATCATTACAAATTATCAACAACATATCTGGGGAAAATTGATGTGGTGCCTATTTTTCTGTTGTTTGGTTCAGGTATGATCACTGCCCCAATTTAAGAAAGCCTTATCTAAGACTTTAACTTCTTTTTAACCCAGAAAGTGATTGAAATGTGGAACTTAATAATACAAGGAGTAAGTTTAGGGTTTGCATTGATGCATTTTAAGGAGATGCTAGATAAATAAATTATAGGATGAGATGAGGGATGGGAGGAACCTTTTGTGAAGCACCAATACTGCAGAGACAATTTGGACTAAATGGCCCGTTTCTGTGCTGTACATTTGATGTAATTTTGTTTGCATTGATTCACACCAATATAGACTATATTTAGGATACATCAAGCGTCATTTTAGAATTGATATTAAACATAAAAACATGACATGGCTGTTCCTTGTTATACTTGTGTAAACCTTTCTGGGATGTTCTCACCAGGATTCTCCAATTTCTGACTAAAAGCAGCACCATGCAGAGAAGCCTCAATGATCTCCTTTTCTCACCTCTTAGGTTTGGACATTGATGGCTTGTACCGAGTCAGTGGGAACCTGGCGCTCATACAGAAGCTACGTTTCAAAGTCAATCATGGTGAGACTTCATCGCTTAGTAAAAACGTGAAAATAAAACTAATTTAGCTCAATTCAAGCTTGCTAAAACTACATTACTGGCTTGTATTTCTATAGCACTTTAGCCCAGTTAAAAACTCCTGAAGTGTTCACAGGAGCTTAATCATGTAGAATTTGATAGCACTGTATCTTTGCCATTAGGAGAGGCATCCAAAAGTATGAACAAAGATGCAGCTTTGTCAGCACATCTACAAGAAAGGAAAAAGGCAGAGAGGTTCGGGGAGGTAATTACAGAACTTGAGGTTGAAATAGCTCCAGGCATGATCACCAGCAGTGGCATGGCACAAGAGGTCAGAGAAGGATTGGTAAGGTCATGATGTGATTTGAACGCACAAATAAGAATTTTAAATTTGAAGCATTGCTGAACAGGAGTCATTGCATGTCAGGGGCTCAGAGGTGGTGGCGGAGCGGGACTTGGTTTGAATGAAGACATGGACAGCAGAACATTCCACTTCAGCGCCAAACAGAAACCTGACGAATATTAAAAGAAGTCTCCTCTCTTTTAAATCATATTTCCGAATCACCCTTTTGTGAAGTGCTCACTCTTCACACCCTGAACTCTTCCAATGGCTCCACGTGCCCCATCCAGGCTAATTAGTGCCTGCCTATGCCCTCCACCGACAACCCTTTGCTCTTTTACACATACTATACCAACACATCCAGTGTCCATCACTGAACAGATCTTGGCAGCCTAGCTGAGATTAAATGGAATAAAGATCTAAGTATTTGCTACTTAGATCACAACGTAAAAAGTCTAATTTGATAAGAGGTCATTCAATACATTTAACTCCCTTTAAGTACTTGATCCCTTATTTAAAGAAAAAACATTTCCTTTAATTATTTAATGTCTTGGAGAGTCAAACATTTTAACCTTAGCCCCACATCAAAGACAACTTTATAACCTTTATGGGCTGCTAACTAAATTGTGAAATTAGGACTCACCCCTGCCCTCTTTCCAGCCCCCACCCACTCTGATAACGGTAGGTTGTGAATGCAGTCAAAAAGCACTAAACCTAAATCACTAATTCAGTTGTCAACAAATATCCGTTGACATTGCATGATCTGATTTTAAAACAAAGTCAACAGATGAAGGGTCTAGGCCCGAAACGTCAGCCTCTCTGCTCCTATGATGCTGCTTGGCCTGCTGTGTTCATCCAGCCCTGCACCTTGTTGTCAACAGATTGACTGCTTTTTTTTCAAACTTTAAAGGGCAGTGTATTTGAATGACTTGACAGCTAATCAGTTACAAAACCTTATCCACTTTTTATGCTCATTGAAGTCTAACAGCCCCAAAGAAGGGTATCTAACCTCTTCATAAGAGTCACTTATTTTTCCAAAGAACACTGGCGGATTTACAACTTTCCCTCAAATGTCAAAAGACACGGTGTGTAGTGGACAGCAAAGAAGGTTACCTCAGAGTAGAACAGGATCTTAATCAGATGTGCTGATGGGCGGAGGAGTGGCAGATAGATTTTAATCTAGATCGGTGTGAGGTACTGCATTTTGGAAAGGCAAATCAGGGCAGGACTTATACAGTTAATGGTAGGGACCTGGGGAGTGTTGCCAAACAGAGAGACCTTAGACTGCAGCTTCTAGTTCCTTGAAAGTAGAGTCGCAGGTAGACAGAGTAGTGAAGAAAGTGTTTGATACGCTTGCCTTTATTGGTCGGTGCATTGAGTATAGGAGTTGGGATGTCATGTTGCGACTATACAAGACATTAGTCAGTCACATTTGGAATACTGCATTCCAATCTGGTCTTTCTACTATAGGGAAGGTGCTAAACTTGAAAGGTTTCAGAAAAGATTTAAGGATTATTGCCAGGGTTGGAGGGTTTGCGTGAGGCTGAATAGGCTGGGCCTATTTTCCCTGGAGTGTTGGAGGCTGAGGAGTGACCTTATAGAGGTTTATAAAATCATGAGGGGCATGGATAGGGTGAATAGTCAAGGTCTTTTCCCCAGGGTAGGGGAGTCTAAAACTAGAGGGCGTAGGTTTAAGGTGAGAGGGGAAAGATTTAAAAGGGACCTAAGTGCCAACTTTTTCATGCAGAGGGTGATGCATGTATGGAATGAGGTGCCAGAGGAAGTGGTGGAGATGAGTACAATTACAACCTTTAAAAAGCATCTGGTTGGGTATATGAATAGGAAGGGTTTAAAAGGATATGGGCGAAATGCTGGCAAATGGGATTAGATTAATTTAGGATATCTGGTCGCCATGGATGAAATGGACCAAAGGGTCTGTTTCTATGACTTCACGACAGGTCATGTTTCAGAAACACGGGTGACACAATTTGGTGTGTTTGAAGGTAACTGCATGTTTAAAAGTGCCAGTGATTCTGTGAAACTAGCCCACACCATAGAAATGATGGATGCCATGTTCAGAGGTGGAACAGATTGATTCCAGGCCCAGGCATCATTTTGTCTAAGGCACAGGCCCTTCCAACTTGATGAAAATTAGGGCTTTAGTATCAATTAAATCAACTTGTAAAATTGTCTGATTGTCATTTATTTATGATGTTGCAGATACTGAATGTGTTGCCTTTAATTGGTGGGGCCTACATGTGATATTGAAGTGACCAAGCAAGTTACTAAACCCGAGGGCTTGGCAATCAATGCACCACAAGTGGACAATTTTTTTCTTAAAGTGTAAATAATGTCCCAATTTTATTCCAAATTTCTGCATGTGGGCAGTAACAACTAACTCATATTGGAATGATAGTCTCCTCCCCCAAAAGGTCAAACTTTGTGCAAACTTTGGCAACGACAGTCAGAACCTACGTGACCAGGTTGGGAATCACAGCTGACTGTCTCCTCACCCCAAATCCGCACATGCTACCCAGTCAAACAATGCTGGAATGTGTAATTGGGAATTGGAAAATGTCATTTTCATTGGAAGATGTGAGGCTGTCGTTGCACGTTAAGGTCAAGCAGCTTAAGGATTGCTCAGCAGGTAAACCCCAGTTAACCTGGGCATCCTACAGCCTGGAGGACTCAACATTGAGTTCTCTAATTTCAAATAACCTTCCCACCCATCCCCGGCTCCCTTTCCAGCCCCATCTCTTCCCTTTCATTCCAGCTGCCAACCGGATTTATCCCTCCCATCGACCAACCAGGTTATACCTACTATGGTGTCCACCTGTCACCACCATTCCGCTACCCTCCCCTGCCCCACTCTTTATCTGCAGCTCCCCCTACCCTCACATCCAGTCCTGAAGAAGGGTTATACTTGAAATGTTGACTTCTCCTTCTCCAGATGCTGCCTGGCTTGCTGTGTTTTCCAGCCTCCTGTTTGTCTACCTTGGATTCCAGCTGCTGCAGTTTTTTTTGTCCCAAACCCCAGTTATGTTGAGATGTGTAAGCCTTTACCAGTGGTGGCTCTGAAGCTTAACTTGTTCATTTGTTATCCTTCTTTCACAGATGAAAATGTGAACTTGGAGGAAGGCCCATGGGACGATGTCCATGTTATCACTGGGGCCCTGAAACTCTTCTTCCGAGAACTGTCTGAGCCACTTTTCCCATTCAATTACTTTGAGAGTTTTATCAACGCAATGAGTAAGTAAAAGTAGAATTTTCTTTATACAACTGCTCCCTAATCTTAGTGCCCCAATTGCTGCTTATGCTAGCAGCTTTTTAATAAATTGAGAAGTTTAAATTGCCTGTGATCTTGCCCATGTCTTTTCTATGTATACAAGGTGGCAAAAAAACAGAGATTTTGGAATCAAACAGAGCCAACTAGTGATCAGAACGTTTAACTATTTTGACAGTTCACATTGCAGTGGAAAAGCTGAGAAAACATTAACAACAAGAAGCAGGATTTGTGGATAAGAAAATAATATGCTACACAAGATCTTTGTACAGATATTGCATTCAAAATGGCTGGTTTCCATGGAGATACTTGTAGTTTAGAGAGAATTAAGATTGGGAGCTAGAAAATGATCAGGTCAATGGGAACTGATTGGATGTAAATAATAACAAAGCACATTATCTCATGAAAGCAATATAAAACATTGCAGACTTCCTTATTCCTGTCCTTCAAGAATGAAGAGACACATCGTGGTAATGTCACTGCATTAGTGTAATCCAGAGACTTGGGCTAATGCTCCAGGTTTGAATCCCGCTGCAGCTAGTGGAATTTAAAGGCAATAAATAGATTAGGAATATAAAACTAGGGTTGGTAATGGCAACAGCGAAAACCACGTTGTACAATAGGTGTAAAAACCAATCTGGTTCACTAATGCAGGAAGGAAATCTGCTGGGTGACGGTCTAGTCTATATGTGACTCTACACCCATAGTAATGTGGTTAACACTTAACTGCTTCCTGAAGTGGCCATGCAACAAGCTCTGATCTCGCCAGTAATGCCCAAACCCCAAGAATAAAGGAGAAAACAAAAACTAGTAGTAAAGGCTAATATATCCTCTGCTTCTATTATTGGTTCCTCTACCTGCGTGTTTTTTTTGGTAATTTGTGTGCAAGGGCACCCAAATCCTTCTGAATACCAACATTCACTAGTCTATTTTAAAAGAAAATTTTGCTTTTCTATTTTTCCGTGCCACAGTGGTAAGTTCACTTTCACTATATTCTGTACCCCAGCTGCCACTTTTATTCGTTTAACTTGTCTATATCTCTCTGTATTGTTCACTTTCCCATCCAGCTTTGAATCAGTGACAAACTGGGATATATCATATTCAGTTCTGTCATTCGTAGCCAGCATGTAAACAGTACATTTTCAGAATTTGTAGCTAGGCAAGGGTCAGGTACTTTATTGGTTTTGTTTCTTATTACCTGGAATTGGCACTTCTTTCAAATATAGTTTATAGTTTTTAATGCGGTTTTTTACTTTTTCTTAACCAAAGCCAAAAAGATGACTGGTGATCCTAGAAAATCTTATCTGTTCTGTGAATCTCTTTGATTTTCTTTGTGTTTATGACTAGGCAAACAGTTAGATGTTGCACTGGCTCGCAGTGACTAACTGAAAGCTATGGAAATCTGTATTCAGCAGGATAGGGATCCTCTGTGTTGGTGCTTTTGATCATAATAGTCAAAATCTTCTATATTACTTGATATTGAATAAATAATGTTCCTGCTCATGACCTTTTGCAGCTGCTAATGACCGTGTAAAATAAGTGAATTATATCTACTCCTTGAGTTCTCCTGGTGACCACCATCTATCTACAAGCTGGATTGAAGGTGAAAGAGGTTCCCTATTTGCAGTGCTTTGAAATAGCAGCAAGTGGATTAATACTCCTTGTTTCCATTATGCCTAAATTGAGTTTATGTTAAACTGCCATTCAACTGGACAGTGTCGAGGTACACTTCATTGGGCTTCTATCAGACTGATGTTTGCAGGGCCCACAAGTCTGTTACCTATCAACTCCAAACAGTTATGGTACCAAAAAACAACTGTGGCAAGACCTGGGGATAAAAAAAAAATACTTTTTCTCCTTCCGAATGTTTCACTGAAAGTTAAAATACCACCTTTTTTTTCCCCACAGAGTTGGGAGATCCTGGACAGCGTTTGACATACATCAAAGACTTAATCCATTCGCTCCCTGTGTCCAACCATGATACCATGCAAGTTCTCTTCAAACATCTGTGCAAGTGAGTAACTGTCTTCACTCTGGGTGAATTACATAGTTTAAAAAAAAACCCCAAAAGGCAGGCCAGAGACCAGGAACACTGGAGCAAATAACTCCCCTCCCATCTTCCCAAAGCCTGTCCACCAGCTACAAGGCACAAGTCAGGAGTGTGATAGAATCCTCCCCACTTGCCTGGATGATGCAGTTCCAAAAAGCTCCAAAAAGACACCATCTAGGACAAAGCAGATCACTTGATAGCCACCGCATTCACTACCTTTAAACATTCTTTTACTCCATCATGGTGCACAGTGTGTACTACCTACAAGATGCATTGCAGAAACACCCCGCAGCTCCTTGCAAATATGTAATCTTTACCACCCAGAAAGATGAGGGCAGCAGACATACAGGAACACCAGCTACATGTTCATGTGCAAGTTCCCCTCCAAGCCACAATGACCCTGACTTGGAACTATATAGCTGTTCTTTTCCTAATAGCACTGTGGGTGTACTGTACCACACAGACTGTTCGTGAAGACAGCTTACCATCTTTTGAAGGACTTTTAGGGGTGGAAAATAAATGCTGGCCAAGTCAAGACATTCAAATTGTGTAAACAAATGCAAGAAAACTCTGGAGTGTCGTGAGTGGATTTGGGCACCAATGTTCAGGAGATTGACTTTGGACAGTATGTTTACATAAGTTTACTGCTATAGCTTTACTCCCATGGTTAAATAAAGGAGAGATTACATAAACCAGGACTGAACTTCCTTGACTTAGACAACTTGGTGATGTGATCAAAGTTTTCATGATATTAAGGAAAAAAAATAAGGTCAATGGAAGAAATTGTTTCCATTGGTTTGAGCGGGTAGGATGGGGGGGGTGTGGAGGACTATAGTCTGACAAGTGACCTTATAGATAAGGTGAATGGCAAGTGTCTCTTCCCTAGGGTGGGGGATTTCAAGACTAGGGGGCATATTTTTAAGGCGAGAGGGAAAGATTTAAAAAGGACATGAGGGACAACTTTTTTGCACAGAGAGTGGTTCGTGTGTGGAATGAATTTCCAAAGGAAGTGGTGGATGTTGGTACAGTTCCAATGTTTAAGAGACATTGGGATAAGTACATGAATAAGAAATATTGGAGGGATATGAGCCAAGCACAGGCAGGTGGGACGAGTTTAATTTGGGATTATGGTCAGCATGGACAGGTTGGTCTGAAGGGTCTGTTTCTGTGCTGTATGACTTTGTGCAAGTAGATGTTTAAGGAGTAGAATGAGTAAACACTTATACACACTATTGCCACATTTCTTCTTTATAATAACGACTTTTTTTTATTTGAATGTATTATATTTAATTGGCCATGAACATTTTTGTGTGATCCTAAGTTTGTGTTGGGCACTATGTAAAAAGTGAGACAGATTTTCACAACAGCATTCCTAAGCGAGTGTTAGATGACTCTTGTTTCATTAACCATATAGTCCATCAGTTTTAACCTGTGCTGTAAATAACATTGAGTGCTTCCAATAGAGAATTCAATTAGAAATGCTTATATTTGATGATGCTGCACATTATATGGGCAAATCAGTATTGGTCTGAATTTATTTCATGTGGATGTTTATAGGGAGGTTAGTCATCAAGAATTGTTTGTTCAAAATGAGATAAAGGGTCAAAGCTCATCTGGTGCTAATGTTGAGGCAAGTGGGGGAGAAACTTAGGAAAATGAAGAACAGAGGTCAGATAATATAAAACAAACCGGAAAGAGAGAGCAAAAGAATGCCAGCTTTTTGTGGTGCTAGTAAAGGAATATTTTGGTTGAGCAGATGGCACAGGGCACCGTTTGGATACAGGGTGAAGGAAATGTTGTGTCAGAGATAGCAGTACTAAGTGTGCAGAGATCATCATGAAGTAATAATAACTGAGGAAACTACAAAGATTCTGATCTGAAATGGTGCAGGATTGATCCTTAATCCAGGCAGAGTTATCAGATCTATGTTGTGGTCATTGTAGTATGCCATATTTTGCCTGACTTTTCCCAGCCTAATAAAAAAAGCGACTGAGGTCCTTGGCCTGTATGGTTAGTGCTTTTGTGTGAATATAGTGAGGTTGTTGACTTGCTCACCGCACTGGCTTGTTCTCGTTCAGACATTTTGTCACCATGCTAGGTGACATCATCAGTAGAGCCTCCAATATCCCCGAAACAAATATCCCCGCAACTTCATCCACAGTTGCCCACTAAACAGACAGCAACAGGAGGACACAGTATGCCCTAACACACTGGCCACACTGCCATAAGGCTTCATTGGAGGCTCCACTGATGACATCACCTAGCATGGTGACGAAACGTCTGAACAAGAACAAGCCAGCTCAGCGAGCAAGTCAACAACCTCACCCACAACCCGAGCTACAGATCTTCGCCAAAAGTGTATAAATAGTTTGGCTCAGCTGTGGTGCCTCAAGGTGAACAGCTGCCTGACCATCACTGTCCAAACTTGCACAAGAATAACCATTTCAGTCAGCCATTATATCATGGCCCTTGGCCAGTTTTCATTGCGCTTTGTACAAGTTTAATCATTGAGAGAAATTTGGTATTAAAAATGAGGAAGTAATTAACTTCACCACCAGTAACCTAGCAAGGTCATCCATTGATAAACTGATTCCTCGGAATCAGGTTGAATTTGGAAAACCCAAGAGTTAGCTAATCTTTACAGCTATGAAAAATTTGATGGGGGAGGCATTGAGGAAATACTTTGATTTGTTTTGAGACCGAAACCACGGGCTATAAAATTTACCTGATTTAGTCTAATAGGAAATTTAGGAGAAACTTCTTGACCTAGAGATTGGTTGGAAAGTGGAACTGACTATTATAAGTGGTTGAGGTGACAAGTGTTGATGCGTTAATGTGGAAGCTTACTAAGCACGAGGTAGATAAAAGTAAAAGTGATCATGGCGTTAGTATTAGCTCAAGCAGGATGGTTGTGTGGAACATAAAACATTGGTATAAGCCAGTTGGGCTGAATGGCCTGTTTGTGTACAATATAAACTTAGCCCAGTATTACACTGGTCTAGGGTTAAACAGACAGTAATCTGTTTTTACTCCTGTTCCTGATCATTATTAATGACAGCTGCTGATATGGACCTGGCCACGTATTGAGGGCTGGATGGGCTTGTAACGTTCATGCTTACAATCTTTTGAAGGGAAGAAATTTGTTTTCTGCTACACAATTCATTTAATATTTTTGTCCCTTTTCTACTGTGGAGTTGGCTCGCAATGAATGCAAGGACAATTTTAATGATGTATTTTAGGATTGAATAATGGTGACATAAAATAGCACATGGCTTTCCAAGTTATAATAATCTCCTTCATTCTCTTCCAGTGTGATAGACTACCGCAATCAGAATCGAATGAGTTCTCAGAGTATGGCGATTGTGTTTGGCCCCACCCTCCTGAGACCAGAGACAGAAACAGGAAACATCGCAGTCCACATGGTCTACCAGAACCAGATTGTAGAGTTTATTCTTAATCAGTACCGACACCTTTTCAGCGAAAGCCGGGAGTTGACAGTTTTTAGATGAGCAACAGAATGGGACACTGTAGCCCAACACAGGACTGGTGTGTGTATGTGTGTTGTATGTGTGAGTGCATTCCTAGAGTAATAAGGAGCTAGAGGTGTCTGCATGCATTTAACCCAGCAGACATGGCCTTATGCAAAAAGAGGAAAGGCCGTATCTCAGGACATGATCCGACTTAACTTCACATTTATAGGTGGAGAAGCATTATTCCAACTGGGTCATATTTTTGGTGGACAATATCTTGAGCCCTGAGGCACAGTATGAGTGAGCCTTCCCATCTGATCGACAAATTCGCTTTGCTGCTGTGCCTGTGGTTTTTGTTTTCAATATTCTGAGGTCCTTATATCTGGATCCAGAAGAGGTGACATGCTTATTTCAACTTGCACCTGGAAGCAATTTTTGGAGAATATCTTTCTGGCTGCTGCTTTCACTGTGTGGTTCATGGTAGCCCTTGGGATTCTGCCCAGCAGGATTGTTTTGTAATGAATCAGCGCACAGCACTTTAAAGTGTGCTTCTCTCTCTCTATTCTGAGGCATTTTTACATGTGATCTGACATCAGTAATAAGAAACTGGATCTAACTCCCCAAGGTATTGGATGTTCATGTTTATCTATTGCTATTTATTGACTTTGTCTATAATAATTAAATGTGCAGTTTATAAAAGCATATTGAATTGGGAAAATTGTAACACTGGAGGTTATATCACACATGAGTAACTGAAACCTGTGGGACAAAGTCATAATGGAAATGATTTACCCAGGCTGTTAAGTCAGGTAGTCAGACAAGCTAAGGTTAAACTACTGGAGTTGGACTGAATATACCATCTTCTTACAGCAATGTAATAGTGTAGTTTTCTCCAACGCTTCAAAGAAACTGTTTTGCTCAGAAAGGGCATTCTGACTATGGGCAAAATGTAAAATTATGGTAGGCAGTATGAAATGGAGCTTAGCGAAGTTAGAATGAGCATTCTAGTAGTTATGAAGAGTTATCCTGTTGTGTAGTTTATTTAATGCTTAACTCCTGATATTCTCAGACTACTTGATCATCAAGGTATTTTTTTTCCAGCATAGAGACCTAGATAAAAGGCCCATTGTTCAGGATACCAATAAAGTTTGAGAAGAGTAGGAGGTCGAATGAGGTAAATGAAGTAGTGGTCAGACAATGCCAGATCTGTGGTTTAAAATGATACATTACAGGAAAGGAAAGAGTCAGGAATATGGAATTGTTGCTTTCCAAGAAAGGAATTGGAAAAGAATGGGTTTGACGCAGCAGTTCCATCGTTCTGGTTTCCATTTCTTTCTCTCCACCATTTCAAATAATATCAATGAGATGAAATTTTAATTTCCAAAATAATTAGAGTTGATTTTCAATTTTGCAATTCCAGTGAGGAACCCCTCACTAACCATGAAATTGTGAAGACTTTGCCTTTGATGTTCCAACCATTAAAGGTAGAACAAACTTGGAATGTTGCAAATGTATAATGCTGGACCTAGTTAGTGATATGGCCAGAAAGGGTCAGCAATGCTACGGAGCTCTGGAAGTGGACAATATCTGGAAGCTTGCTTATACTGAAAGTGACTATCAATAGTCTTAAGAAAGGCACAAAAGAGAAGCTGAACAATGAGAAAGAACTCAAGGAAGCAATGTGGAGAAGGATGAAAACTGACATGGAGCAGATGATTCCCCTTGTGGGGAAATCTAAAATGAGAGTTTATGGTTTTAGGACGGGGGGTAGCAGATTTGGTACACAGATGAGCAAGAATTACTTTCCCTAAAGTGTTGTGAATCTGTGGAATTCATCAGCCCAGAGCGTGGTGGATGCTGGGACACTAATTGGTAACAATTAAAGAATTATGGGGAGTGTGCAGGAAAGTGAAATTGAGGCCAAGATGAGATCAGCCATGATCGTATCAAATGGTAGAGCAGGCTCGAGGGGCTGAATTACTAAGTCCTACTCTTAGTTCCTTTGTAAGAATTATTGAAATACAGAGCAGGCTGGAATGATGGCTGACTTTTTGAGAGTTATGAGACATTAAATGTGAAATAGTTGTGCCCAGAGGGCAGGAGGATCAGTAACCAGAAGACGCAGATTTCAGATTATCAGCAAAAGATGCAGAGCGTAGATGACAGGCAACATTTTTTTTTCATTTCAGTAGGTTGTGATCTGGAGAAGGCAGTTGAATCAGATTCAGTAATGACTTAAAATGAGCAAATGGAGATATACTCAAATATCTGTGGAATGAACAGCATAGTGAGGCTAGGTGGATAGCTCTGTCAAAAAGCCAGGATAAGTCCAGTAGGGCTGAATGACTTGATTCTATGTTGCAAGATTCAGCAATTCCCTGCAAAGTTTGGGTTAAGCTCAATGTTACTCGAAATAAGGGGATGGAAAGCATTGTGGGCATATGTATCCCGTGTGGTATAAACTGCAGGAAATGTTGCAGTACAGTAGCTGCGGCAATGTGACATTCACAACAGTGTGATCCAGCCAGATGCATCAGAGTTTATAAACTGCCCTAGCAGTCTTAATTCAGATCCATTGATGTGCCAGTTTCACTCTATATTTGTAAAAAAAAGTCTGTGTTTAAGAAGAGATAACAAGGTGTAGAGCTGGATGAACACAGTAGGCCAAGCAGCATGAGAGGAGCAGGAAGGCTGACGTTTTGGGCCTAGTCTAGGCCCGAAACGTCAGC
>NC_063361.1:9120191-9181261 GCF_021869965.1 Rhincodon typus | reverse complement strand
GCTGACGTTTCGGGCCTAGACTAGGCCCAAAACGTCAGCCTTCCTGCTCCTCTCATGCTGCTTGGCCTACTGTGTTCATCCAGCTCTACACCTTGTTATCTCAGATTCTCCAGCATCTGCAGTTCCTACTATCTCTGTGTTTAAGAATCTGTCTAATTGAAGTACCCCATTGCAACCCAAAATGTTAAAATCCTCTGGGACAGTGGGTGAGCTCATCACATGATCTTCCACTGAATCCCGGAGACCAAGTACGTCCCATAATGGGAGAGAGCATCATTGATTTCTCTTCCTTCATGGAGAAGAGGTGCCAAGTCACAGGCATCGATGTCCCCACAGCAAGTGGGAATTAACTGGAGAACACCCACATGAAGTATGGAGATGTGTTTGCTTTCAGAAGAGAGATAATGAAACATTTTACCTAGCCTGAGAAAACATTGCATGATGACACCCAAACTCCGAAATTGTAATATTGGAAAATGATATTCAATATAGCTGCTGTCTGTAAGAGCACTGAAACTTTCTCAGCCTATGTTATTGTCAATATTGACAGATCTCAACTATGTCAGTATTTCTTAGTTCACAATGTTCATTTGGTGAACTACCAATCCTATTTGGGATTTTTTGGATGAAATGCAAAGCATTCATAACGTTCACACTGGGGAAATGGAAGCAAAAACAGATGGCAGAGGTGGGAACACTTCCAAAATTCCAAAATTCCCCACCAACACCACCACTATCCAGTATACAACAGAGCACCACTGGCTGAATCCATGAAGACAGTTGTAGTTGCTGTTGCTCTCAGGAAGTGTCCAGAGAACATTTCTAAGGAAAGGATTAAGGAGAAAGGTTGAAATCGATTACAGTGTTCAGTAGTGATTCATTTGCTGGCGATGTAATCTTCACAAGTCTGCTGTCTGATTGGGGAGTATCCCTTTACAAATTTCCAACTCTCCAATATAATTTCATGATTCCCCAGTTGCATAAGAATCTCTGAAGCATCTTGTGATGATAGATGTTGTGGAAGTGTGCTCGTAACATGAAAATACATACTTTGGGAAGGAGCCAGAAATTTTCTTGACACCACCCTGAATTTAAATTAAATTAGTTGGATGAAAATATATTCTATGGTGGACAAATGGATTCAGTTACAGATTTGGGCTTCTACAAGATGATGGGGGTAGAAGACTACAGATATTATATTTATTGTAAGGTTTGTCAGGTACTGTCTTAATAGGTTGCCCATCTCTTTGCCCACATCCCTTCATTTCGGTTAACTGGAAGTCTTCAATCCCAGATAGTTCCTATACAATGCAATATTCAGTTCTGCATCACTGAGAACCATGAGGCACTGAATTCATGAACAGAGGAGCTATATGCTCAGATATTTCATTGCTTATTTCAAAGTCTTCTTCCTCGTTTATTTTAAACAGAGCAGTTCCTTTGGCTACATCAAGGTATATTGTTTATTTTACTTTGTGAATGCCACACATTGAGATTTTATAAGATATGGTTTGGCATCTATTGCTGTAGTGGGATAAAAGGTGAGAATCTCGCACTGACTCCAAAACATAATGCCCCTTTCATCCTTAACCCATTCTATTCTACTACTGCTCACCTGTAAGTGGTAACATATCTTAAACATCATACCTTAAGCATGCCTTAACTAGCAGCTGACTGATGGAATACCCTAAATGCTCTTCCTCCATCGAATAAAAGATGACCATTGTATCACCTGGAGAACAGTAAGATTGCTTTGAATTGAAGGAAATTAGAAGAGCAAAGACTCACCAAAAAGAATTTGCCCAAAATGTTGAATTTTTAAAAAATAAAATTGCCACACTCTACCCAAGATTGCTCTAGTTAAAATGAAAGGATTCTCACCGGTTTAAAAAAAACTCATTAGAAAGTTCAAGCTCTTATTAAAATTAAAGCAGAGTTGCCTTAGCCAAAGATTATAAAGTTATTGTACAACTATGATTTTCCTGCAATACTTGTTACCACACTACTTTCCAATGAATGTGTTAGTTTCTTGTGCTTGTCATTTTAATGGAATTGTTAAGCTAACGTGCTAAACTTGCAATGCGCAATCTCTGAAAATGTGTGTCTGGGTTAAGAAGGAGCCATTTTGAAACTGTTGAAACAAAAGGGTTACGAAGCAACTGCACTTAATGTGGCGAAGATGGAAACTATGCATTTTCTTGTGATGAATGCCCTCTTCCAAATTCCATAAGATTTAAAGATATTTTTTCATTAATCCACGGATTGCTTCTGCTTCATAACTACTTGTGTTTTTTTGAAATGTATCTCTCTTACTTTTTAGAACGTAACAATCTGAAAAATTGTAAATAACTTAAAAAGATTCCAGAGTTATGTATATTATTTAAGATCTCTGTAAATGAAACCAAATTAAGGTTCTGGGCTTGTTTATTTTGAGAAAAGAGTTAGATTGATTCTTGCACTGACACTAACCTCAAATACAAAAATATCGGTAGCTCTTACAGGAAGCGTTAATGTTAACCCTTTTCACCTTTAACTATAGCGTAGGACACTTTGCAAAAATTTGAAGTTTGAAATCCTGCTGACTGGTCCAGCCTTAACGTATCTAATGTGATAAATATTCAGTGTTAGCAAAGGGAAGAGTGTTAAAGGCTCCCTGATCACTGTGGAGAGCTGAGTTTCTAAAGACCAGTAGGGTTCAATTCAATCCCTGGCCTCTTCTAGTGCACTGGGACATTGCAATTGGACACACTGCCTCTAGAAATGGGAGGGGGGGTGGGGAAACAGATCACTGTCCATTGACCCCTGCTGAGAAAGAATGCATGCGAACATCAGGGTGAGGACATTGATAGGGCAAAGCTGCAATGACACCTACCAAAGCTGAATAGTTGGTTCCTTGGGGTGATGGATCCATGCCACATGAGAAAAAGGATAGAAATATGCACCATACCCAATGGGGTGCTCTAATGCTGTACTTAGGTGGCTGCTTTTCTATGTTCTAGACCTGTTGGCAGAAAATGGTATGTGCTATACCTGAACTCAGCCCATTGTCTGCTTCATTCTAAGCCATTTTCCTGGTTGTTTCTGTCCCTGGTGGGTTTTCAATTGCCTGGGAGTGAAAAGCAAGTTGAGAATGCAGGTGATGGGTCTGCTTCAGTCAGAATAAGACAAGCCCCTGCTAATGGTGTTATTTCTAAGCCACATGCTAGCCACCTGAACAAACTTACTCCATCCATTTAGCACTGCAATTGGAAAAGACAGGCTGCCAAGCAAATTTTTGATCATTATTCAGGAATGGAATATGGGCATCACTGTCTAGACCAGCATTTATTGCCCAGAGGTCACTTAGAAGTTAACTGCTGCGGTCTGGAGTCACATGTTGGCCAGATATCGCTACATACAGGTGTCATTAGATGGGGTTCCAAGTAATTGGACATCTCGCCTCATTCTGAACTTAAGCTGAAATTTCATTCTTCCTGCTGTTGAAAGCCATCTCTTTTCCACCTCTACAATTGTCCTCTCCCTCAGCCGTCTGCTTCCATAACTCTCATCACTCCATCCTCACCTCGTGGATTCATTTTCCAAGTGATCATCTTGCTTGTCCTTCAGAGCCTATAGTTCTGAACCTTCCCTTCACAAACAGTCACTCACCCATCTGTTTCTTTATTCCTTTTCCACTGCCCCACTTGCTTAGCTGTGGTGGCTCCCTGGAAGATTCATCTCAGGACTCATTCCAAAGGGAAGCAATCTGTTCTCTGCAAAGGAACAATGTGCAGGGTTATCGGGGAATGGCACGAGGTGAATTGTTGATGCAATGAGCCAGTGCAGGCACAATGGGGTGAATGGTTTCTTTCTGTTCTCTGGCAATTCTGTGAATTTCCCCATGCTTTTGAATCCCTTCCACTCAATTGATGCGCACAATGTGAACTTCCTATAGTCAAATACTCCCATTTCTTCAACCTGGAAGCCTGCCTCTATCCTCCAATTGTCACTGACAGACTAGATTCCTCAATCATTGCAACTTAATCCTCAGGAATACTCTTTCTAAAGCCAGTCCATCTATTTACCTCCTTTCCTGCCACCGCAGGATCCTTCAAAAAGCTTCATATTTGATAATTGTGCCTGCAGTCTCTTCCCTCAGCAAAGTTCCTTTCTATATAATTGATGCCTAATGCCTGATGTCACCGCTTTCCATGCTAAGCTTGCCATCTACCTCTGTATAATTAGGTGTCCTCTTGCCCTCTTAATTTGTACAAGTCTTTCCCCATATGTAAAGTGCACTTGAGACATTTCTCAATATAAATACAAGTTCATGTATATAATTCTATATAAATAAGATTCTGTTCAGGAATTGCTGTTGCATCTCACCTTTTTTGTACTCAGTCAGTTGCCTCTCTGGTATCTCGCTGTTGTTACATGAATGATGACTAAATGAATGATGGAATTATTGGAGCTTTATTGCTCAAGTGAAGAAAAATGTATACATTAGCATTTTCCTGTAATAAAGAGATTAAAATGTCAGCCTATTTAAGATTTTAGAATTTGTTTAAAGTGAGTTAATTGTTTTTGTCCTGAAAGAAAAGGGGAAAGAAATGATTCCATTTATATAGCACCTTCTGCAGCTTCAAAATATCCCCAAACGTTGAATTTGTTTTGAGTGCAGTCACTGTTGACGCAACTGCATTGGGCAGTCCACATGTTCTGCATGTCTCACGCATGACTCCCAACACAAATTTACTACTCTTGCTGTGGCAACGCTCAGTGGTTACCTGGAGGGCAAAGGGAACGCTTCATGGATGTCCTCAAATCCTGAAGAATGCAACATTTCCCCTGACTCATGGAAATCTCTTGCTGAAAACCTGCCCAAACTGGAGAAGAGGCATCCCCCGAAGTGCCAATGAGCTTGAACAATGGGGCAATATGTGCACACTTACCCGTCTCATCAAACACCACCCAACCGATCTGTGACAATGCAGATCCATCATCAGACTATTTTCTTCCCTCGGGACCCACAAATCTGTAGTGGAAGAAGGTCATCTGTCCACAGAAACTGCTGAATAAGTCACTGTCTAATGGAGGGAATGCAACATTTGTGCACAGCAAGCTCCCACAAACAGCAATGAGATTATAAAATGATAAAGAGTGGAACAAAAACAGAAGTTGCTGGAAAAGCTCAGCAGGTCTGGCAGCATCTGTGAAGAAAAAATCAGAATTAATGTTTCTGGTCCGGTGACCCTTCCTCAGAGGAGACCCTTCAGAGGAAGGGTCACTGGACCCGAAATATTAACTCTGATATTTTCTTCACAGACGCTGCCAGATCTGCTGAGCTTTTCCAGCAACTTCTGTTTTTGTTCCTGATTTACAGCATCCGTAGTTCATTCAGTTTTCATAAAATGATGATCTGCCGTTGCAATGTTGGTTGAGGGATAAGTATTGGCCAGTACACCAGGGAAAATTCCTCTGCTCTTCATTGAACTGGTACTATGGGGGCTTTTGCCCATTTCAGTGGATGAAGGGGGACCTTACTTTAACATCTCATGTAAAAGACTGCATCTCTGGTAGAGCTACTCCCTCAGTATTGCATTGGATTATTAGGCTGAATTATGCATTCAAGTCTCCTGAGTGGGCATTGAACTAACAATCTCCTGCTTTGGCTGTGACTTGGCTGTATTGCTCTTTCTGACAGGGTAATGGGTACGCCTTATAATCTCACCCAAGTCTGAGCTGCTTCACATAAAAGTATAAACCACACTAAACATTGGCCTACTTTAGAACCATGGGAGTTATCACATGACCTTGCCAAATGCTCCTACAAGTATGAGTGCCCTAAGTTAACAGTGGTGAGGCACAGAAGTCCTAGTTAACAGCTCCTGGGACAGTGAGGCTAAAGCCAAGTGTTTTACCATTTACCTGTTTCAGATCAGCACAGACCACGGAGCCCTGACATCTCTATGCATCATAGCACTGTCTTAATCAGGGGCAATAGAGAGACAACTTCACCAGTTGGAAAATTGTGTGACCTGTGTTGTAATTTCTTATCTCTGGTTCATCCCTGTGCTGTGCATCCTAGATCTGGTGTGTCATCAAGTTGGTTCTACCTGATAATAATGGGTAGATGGTCCATTACCTAATGCCAGGCACCAGGCAGTGTTTCACTGGGTGGGGCAGCGGTCCCAATACTCAATGCCTCAGAGAGTGTGACATCTTTATTGTCAGCAAGCCAGTCATTTTGTCATGGACAGCATAACCATGTTTCTCTTTGTAAAACATTAATCCTGGATAGTGCTGACTTCTAGTTAACAGCTAACCCTCATTCCATCTGTTGTCTACCGAAGATCTCCAGCAGATGTCACTATGTAACACTACAGCTCACCATTTCTATCCAGTTCACAAGGTAATGTGAGATTCATTCAGATCCGAAATAAATTTCTTCTGAGGAATTCTCCTGAACAACCAGTTTTCATTACAACAATCTAGACTCTCTTATCCTCAGTACTGTAGTTTGGGTGGAGATGTTAATTATCTTGTTTTAGGGGGAGACACTCACTTGACAAGAAGAGCAAAATGGTTTCCATTTTCAGTCAAATGTGAATCTTCAGAACTAAATTAAATGCAATTTTCTGGGCTTTGTTCACAGTGAAATGCCATTGTACAAAGATAGATCTTCGTGACTGAAGCTCCTTTAGAGTCTCAATACAGAGTCTCAGAAGGAAGAATCAGCAAAGCAAAATTGGTAAATGAGTCACGTTGGTCTGACTGTAACAAGACCATTTGGACAAGTATTACTAATTTAACAATTTCTGTTCTTTCATTCTGGGATATCATTTGGGTCAACAGCTTCCTGCTGGTGTTTCTGGTCTATACAAGACTTACCCACACTTTTCTATCCAACTTCATTAACATATCCTTATATTACTTTCTTGTGTTTAGCCAGCTTTCCCTTGTCATTTTCCATTATGAATTTGTATGTCTCAACAGGAAAAACTGGGTTATAGCTTGAGGCTTACATATAAGGTAACAGAGAATGTAATTCCAGATTCAAATTAACTGTGCTATACATGGGCAATAGATAGTCACTAAAAGACAATTAATTGACTTACAATAATTACATATTCCTTCAAGATGCAAAAACTCACATCAGTAAACTGTGGCTAACCAAGAAAAATCAGAAAATGCCGATAAAGTTACCAGAAATAGCAGTAATTCTGACGGTTGGGAGGATTTTACAATATAGCAAAGGAGGACTGAAAAGGAAAGGGTGAATAGAGTATGAATATAACCTCGGGATAAAAAAGACTGAAAAAACTTCTTTAGTAATGTATAAAGATAACATTTAGCTTAAATAAATATTGGGTCATTACAGGCATAGTCAGGTGAATTCATAATGGAGAACAGAGAAATTGAAGGGAAGCTAAATGGCTCTTTTGTGTCTGTTTTCACTGAGAACGATATCAGAAATCTCCCAGAATTAGAGATCCAACTGGCTACGGAGAATGAGGAGTTGAAAAAAGTGAACATGAGTAGGAAAATTGTACTGGAGAAATTAATAAATAATTTGGTAAATACCCAGGATCAACAGTCTCCATCCTAGACTGTTGAAGGAGATGAGGTGGTTATCAAGATAGTTGATGCATTGGTGATCATCTTCTAAAAGATCATAGATTTTGGAATGATTCCTGTGGCTTGGAAGGTAGAAAATATCCCCCAACTTTTTAAGAGGGGAGCAGAGAGAAACAATGGAACTAAAGACCTGTTTGTCTCTACTGCTACTGTAAGACTATGTTAGGACTTATTATGAGGATGGGATAAACACATGGCTGGATGATAATGATCTGATTGGGCATGGAATGGATTTGAAAAAAAGGGAAATAATGTTTGACAAACATTTTGGCATGTTTTGGCAATGTTCCTTACAAAATTGATAAAGGAAAACTGATGGACATAGTATGCTTAAATTTTCAGAAGGCTTTGGATAAAGTTCCCCACAGGAAGCTGGTTAGAAGAACGAAAGCATGTGGGATAGGGGGTAATGTACTGGTTCAGATTAATGATTGATGAGCAGGCAGAAAACAGGGAATAGGAATAAATAGTCTTACACTGGGAGGATGTAACTAGTGGAGTAACCACAAAGATCAGTGCTTGGGCTCCAGCTTTCCACAATAAACGCCAATGCTTTGGAAATGGAGACCAAAAGTAATATTTCCAAATTTTTGGATGACACAGAGTTAAGTGTGAACGTATCTTGAAGAAGATGTAGAGTGATTTCAGGAGGACTCGGACAGGGCTTAGTGGACAAGAATATGGTTGATAAATATAACATGTAAAAATGAGATTATTCACTTAGGTAAGAGAAACAGATCATAGAATCCCCACAGGGCAGAAAGAGGCCATTTGGCATCCCAACAGCATCCCAACCAGACCCAGTCCCTTACCCTATGCCTGCATTTATCATGGCTAATCCACCTAGCCTGCACATCCCTGGACACTATCGGGCAATTCAGCATAGCCAATCCATCTAACCTTTGGACTGTGGGAGGAAACTAGAGCACTCGGAGGAAATCCACCCAGACATGGGGAGAATGTGCAAACTCCAAACACAGGCAGTCACCTAAGGGTGGAATCAAACCTGGGTCCCTGTTGCTGTGAGGCAGCAGTGCTAATCACTGAGCCAAGGTTCCGCCCAAGCAGAGAACACAGTATTTCTTGGATGATAAGAGTTTATTAAAAGGAAAAGTCGCCATTGCCTTACCAGACCATAGGGCTGCTTGCTCATTAGAGAGAGACGACTAGTGGTGGTTTAACCTGAGGGTCACCATGCTTTAGCTGAGGGGACAGGCTGTCAAGGAGAGTACTTAATGGTAACCTCAGCCAGTACAGGAATTGAATCCACATTTTCGGCATCACTCTGCATCACAAACCAGCCACTAAGCCAAAGGGACCTACAGGTCACTGAAGACTAATAACAAACTATGAGGAAGGTTACTGAGTGTTAGCCTTGATCTCAAGAGGATTTGAATACAATAGTGAAATCTTGCTTCAAATGTAAAGAAGCTTGGTTAAACTGCACCGGGAGTACCTTGTACAGTTTTAGTTTCCTTGCCTCAGCAAGGATATTATTGCCTTAAAGGGGCTGCAATGAAAGTTTATCCAACTTGTTGTCAGGAGGACAGGACTGTCCTATGAAGAACCGTATTCTCTAGAGTTTTGAAGAATGACAATTGATTTCAATAAAACCTACAAAATATCTAAAGGGATAGACAAGATAGATGGAGACAAGAACAAAAACAGAAATTGGTGGAAAGGCTCAGCCAGTTTGGCAGCATCTATGGAAAGAAATCAGAGTTAATGTTTCAGGTCCAGTGACTCTTCCTGCAATCTGAGGAAGGCTCACTGGACCCGAAATGTTAATTCTGGTTTCTCTCCACAGATGCTGCCAAACCTGCTGAGCTTTTCTAGCAATTTCTGTTTTTGTTTCTGATTTCCAGCATCTGAGTTCTTTTGGTTTTTAGATGGAGACAAGATGTTTCCTTTGGAGAATCTAGAACCAGGGACAAAATTTAAAAACTGTCACTTGAGTTCAAGATGTTTGTGAACCTTTGAGTTCTCTACCCCAGTGGGGTAGAGGCTCAGTCTTTTGAGTATTTCAGGTAGAAATTGATAAATTTCTGAGTACAACAGCGTACAGAGTTATGGGATGGGGCATGTAAAAATTATTGAAGTGTTTGATCAGCCATGATTATACTGAATATCAGGGAAGACTCCAAATGGCTGAATGACCTAGTCCTGTTCTATGTTCATTATCTTCTTTCCTACTTCTTTCATAGGATGTGAGTGCTGTCAACTAGACTAGCATTCATTGTCCACCTCTAACCGGTCTTCAATCCTTATAGTGCTTGTTCTCCTGGTTGGATTCCTCTTCTTTGATAGTCCCTGGGGAGTGAGGATGACATGCCTCCACTCCAGTTCGATGGCTGATACACTCAACACATGATTGGCAGACCCTGCGAAACGAGGGAGGGGAGCAGCAGCTTGAAGGTATGAACGGAAAAATCTGCTTGTGTGATATGCTCATGAGGCAGTGTAGATCATTACAGGAAGTGATGCAATGCCACATGATCTTATTCCCCCTTGCAGAGCACAGGCAAAGTAAAACTAATGTATTTCTCAAATAAAGGTTAGTGTTTTTTTGACCTCAGAAGTCATACTTTAGCAGCACAACAAAATAGTGAATATTGGAGAAGGGATGGGTGGATGGACTGCTTTGAGGTTTGTGTGCTCCCTCTAATCCCTTGACTTCACCACTGTGTCTTCCTGATGAAGTCTCTTATGGCTTCAGTGCCTTCTTGTGTGAGCTTTTTCCACTCTGGTCTGTCACAAGCCAGGGACTGTTTCTTCGTAGTGGCACAGTGGAATTACTGTGAGTGCAACATCACATGGCATGAGCAGAATGTCTCTTGGATATGCTCCAACCATCTAGTCTAACATTGTCGCCACAACTAAAACCGCAAGATCATCTGATTACCTATTCTGCTTGCTATTCTTGGTATCTTGTTGTGTGCAAAATGGTTGTCACATTGGCCTGCTCGCAACAGCATTTACACGTATTCCTGGAGGTTTTAGTAGATGACTTGTTCCTCAGAATCCAACCATTGGTCAACCAACATGCTGTTTTTGAGACACGCTGCCTTTTTACCAATCAGAAAGCACAGAGACTCGTTATCCAATTGGATGAATCTTGTCTGTCAGCCAAACAGCCTTTTCTTGCTCTTTTCTGTATTTTTACAGGAATGTTCAAAGAAAATGGCAGAAAAAAAATTCTACTTTTTTGATTGAAGACTGCAGCTGGACCTCTGGAAATAAGTTTTCTGATTAGGGCTGTTAATCTGAGCCAATCAGGGAGACCTGGCTGACATAAAAGGATGAATGTTGAGAATATCGAATCCCGGAATGCCTGACTCAATGGATCATAGAATCCCTCCGGTGTGGAAGCAGGCCATTCGGCCCATCAAGTCACACCGACCCAACACCCTACCCTGTCCCTGTAATCCTGCATTTCCCATGGCTAACCCACCTAGCCTGCCCATCCCTGCACACTACAGGCAATTTAGCATAGCCAATCCATCTAACCTGTACAGCTTTGTAATGTGGGAGGAAACCCACACAGATAGAGGGAGAATGTGCAAACTCCACTCTGACAATTGCCAGAGGGTGGAATCACACCCATGTCCCTGGCGCTGTGAGGCAGCAGTGCTAACCACTGAGCTGCTGTGGGAGGCAGTGCTGTTGTCAACGGCTATGCATTTGTAAATAAAGAGTGATTGGGGATGAGATGCAGCTTCTGAAGAGTTATTTCAGGGAATGTGCAGACTCTGTTCAGTCCTATCGAGTTCAATATTTTTAGAGCCTGATTCCATCCTTCTATGAGTTTTACCCATCCCCCACACCCAGTCCTGTCTTGACATGGGTTGCTTAGATGCTACCAACCTGTTTTCACCCACCCTCAGCCATATTATCACATTTCATGGGTTTGCTTTCAGCACATACTACCCATTCTCTGCTATCCTTAGCTCTCATTATCACTTATGCAGTTTCTCTTCTGTCCTGGCCTGCCATCCATAATCCACTCATTCAGCCACCCCTTTCTCTCTCTGAGCTCCATCTCCACTATCCCCTCACCTCTCCCTTCCCCTAACCCCGACCTCATCTTCAGCATAAATTCCATTTTCCTAGCTGCTATCAGTTCTGAGGAAAACTCACTTGAAATGTTAGCTTTGCTTTCTTCCCACAGATCTTGCCAGACCTGCTGAGGTTCATCAGCAATTTCTGTTTTGGTTATTTTTTTTTCAATGTCCAATGCGATTTCCTCCAGGTTTGAACACTCGGTGTCTTGTAGTTTAATTTTCAATTTCTGGGACACCAGACCAATCTGAGTGGGTTTGCAAACCTATTTACGTAGATGTTGTCATTATGCCAGGAAGTCTCAAAAGCTTTACAGCCTGAGAAGTGATTTTTGAAGTAGTCATTGTTGTAATGGATGAAATGCAGCAACTAACTTATACACAGCAAGTGCCCACAAACAACGACACGATAATGACCAGACAATGGGATAGAAATTCATGTCTGACAGTGACAGAAGTGGATGTGTTGGATCATTTGCTCGTTGTCCAAATTATATTCAGTTCCATTGACAAGTTTTTGTTGTCTGCTGTTGGTTGAATGTTAATTATTGACCCAGGCATGAGACAGATCTCCTGATACCCTTCTCCAAAACCTGAAGATATGAATATATAAAATAGGATCATGAAGAAGCCATTTGGCCCCACAGGCCTGCTCTGCCATTCAATCAAATCATTTCTGATAGGTCTATGTTTCGAATTCCACATTCCCATCAACTCCCAATTATCTCCGATTACCTGCCTAATAATAATCTATCGACCTTTGCCTTAAAAAAAATTTAATGACCCTTTCTCTACTGCCTTCTGAGGCAGACAGTTCCAAAATCTCAAAACCATCAGTGAAAAGCAATTCTATACATCTCTGTCCTGAAAAGTCAAGCCCTAATTCAGGACTCAGCCCCAGAAGGAAGCAACCTTTCCAAGTCCACCTTCTCAAACCATTTCAGAAGCTTTTATATTTCAATCATGCCATTCCTCACTCTTCTAAACTCCAGTGTAAATAAGCTCAGTCTCTACTCATAAAACAACCCACTCATTCCAGGTATCAATTTAGTGAACTGCCTCCAATGCATTTACATCCTTCCTAAAATAATGAGACAAAAACTGCATACACAGTATTCCAGATGTGATGTCATCTGTGCCATGTATAACTGAAGGTTATTTTTATGTTAAATTCTTAGAGTCAAAGAGAATACAGCACGGAAACAGACCCTACAGTCCAACTTGTCCATGCCAACCAGATATCCTAAATTAATCTAGACTCATTTGCCAGCATTTGGCCCATATCTCTCTGAACCCTTCCTATTCGCATATCCGTCCAGATTCCTTTTAAATGTTGTAATTGTACCAGCCTCCTCCACTTCCTCTGGCAGTTCATTCCATACACGCACCACACTCTGCATGAAAAAGTTGCCCCTTAGGTCCCTTTTAAATCTTTCCCCTCTCACCTTAAACCTACGCCCTCTAGGTTTGGGCTCCCCCACCCTGGGGAAAAGTCCTTGTCTGTTTACCCTATCCATGCCCGTCATAATTTTATAAACCTCTATAAGGTCACCCCTCAGCCTCCGACGCTCAAGGGAAAATAGCCTCTCCCTATAGTTCAAACCCTCCAACCCTGGCAACATCCTAGTAAATCTTTTCTGAACCCTTTCAAGTATCACAATATTCTTCCCATAGCAGGAAGACCAGAATTACACACAGTATTCCAATTGTGGCCTAACCAATGTCCTGTACAGCCGCAACATGACCTCCCAACTCCTATACTCAATGCACTGACCAATAAAGGCAGGCATACCAAACACCTCCTTCACTATCCTGTCTACCTGTGACTCTACTTTCAAGGGACTATGAGCCTGCACTCCAAGGTCTCTTTGTTCGGCAACATTCCCCAGGACCTTACCATTAAGTGTATAAGTCCTGCGCTGATTTGCCTTTACAAAATGCAGCACCTCAAATTTATCCCAATTAAACACCCTCTGCCACTCCTTGGCCCACTGGCCCAGTTGTAATAAAGGGTATCATCTCATTCATCTTGTCAATTACGTTCTG
Source organism: Rhincodon typus (assembly GCF_021869965.1). Taxonomy (NCBI): domain Eukaryota; kingdom Metazoa; phylum Chordata; class Chondrichthyes; order Orectolobiformes; family Rhincodontidae; genus Rhincodon; species Rhincodon typus. Next base: position 9,167,540 of record NC_063361.1, on the reverse strand, counting down.
TAGCTGTATACTAACTTTTCCTGACTCATGCACTAGGACAACTAAATCCCTTAGCACCTTGGAATTCCAAAGTCATCCTCCATTTAAGTCATTCTTTGCTTTTAGTTCCTCCTGGCCTGATGAGAAAATTCACATGCTCGACTTTTACCCACTCACTGAAACTATCCGAGTCCATTTGCAACCTCCTTGTATCTTCTTCACTTCATACTTTTCTATCCACCTTCTTGTCACCTAAGAAATCAGCTGCCATGTTTTCTCTCCCCTCTCCCAGTCACTGACACAAGTTGTAAAAAGTTGAGGCCCCAAAACAGACCCCTGTAGACTTCCACTTGACACAGCAAGCCAATCGTACAGAGACCCATTTTAGTTTTCTGCCAGCAAGCCAACCTTCTCTCTATGCCAATATGTTACTCCTTTACCATGAGCTGTTATTTTCTGCAATGACTTTTGTGGCACATTATCAAATACCTTCTGGAAATTCAAGTACAGTACATCTACAGACTCCCCTTTATCCATAGCATATTACTCCTTTAAAGAACTATAATAAATTGGTCAAACATGTTTTCCCTTTTACAAAACCACACTGATTCTTCCCAGTTACTTTGATTTTCTAAATGCCCAGTTATAATGTGATTCCAACACATTCTCCATGTCTGACCTCAGCTCAACTGGGTGATAGTTTCCTGTTTTCTGTTTCTCCCCCTTCTTGAAAGGAGGTTATATTTGCTACTTTCTAATCTAATAAAAGCTTTCTAGCATCCAGCAAAGTTTGGAAAATTAACAATATCCACAACATGGGGGAGGTGATGGCTTACTGGTATTATCACTGGACTGTAATCCAAAGTCCCAGGTAATGTTTGGGGGACCCAGGTTCAAATCCCACCTCAGTAGATAGTGGAATTTAAATTCATAAAAAAAACCCTGGAATTAAAACTCTAATGATGACTATGCATCCATTATCAGGAAAAATCCATCTGATTCACTAATGACCTTTAGGGAAGGAAACTGCTGGCCTACATGTGACTCCAGACCCACAGCAATACAGGTGACTCTTAACTGCCCTCTGGGCAATAAGTACTGGCCTAGCCAGTGACACCCTCATTCTGTGAATGCATAAAAAGTTAGCCATTTTTGTTAAGACCCCAGAATGAAATACATCTGGACCTAGAGATTAGTCAGCCCACAGCTCCATCAGTTTGCTGTACTGCTTCCCCACATTTCACCACATTCTCTTTCCATTCCAGCACCTGATTTGTGGCTGTTTCCCCTATTATTCATCTCCACCCAATTCAATTCTATATCCCCATCTCCAGAATCAAGGTAATTTCTAAGAATTGCACAAATGCCAACCTTGATTAATAGTGCTGTCTGTCCACTTTTACCTAGCTTGTACATTGTTATTGAATATCATCTACCCCTCAATATTCAGCACCCAATCCTTTTCATCACCACATCTCCTTGATTGCTATCAGTTTGAATTAAATACAATGTGTGATATCTATTCATGTACTTCATTATGAATGCAACATCTGTTTAGTTATACAAACTTTACTTTTGTCTTTTTGATCTCTTTGTAACATCAAGTCTTGATTATTAGTGCATTCTTAGGTTTTTCTCTCTCTGACTCTTTCTGCCATTCTCTGACCCTCAATTCCCACATTACTATTTCCTCTCTTACCCTTACCTATCTACTCTTTAATATAACACACCTGATTACTTTCCCCAAGGTATTTCATTTAGAAGCCTCTCTACCTTTATACTTCTGCAGTTTGCAGAACACTGATCCCAGCAAAGTTCAGGTATACACCGTCTCAACGATATAGCCCTCACGATCCCTAGTACTGGCGCCAGTATCTTATGAGCCTGCTTTTCCCAATCCAGTCTTTGTGTCTCATATTCATCTCTCAGCAATTATATACCCTACTCAAATTGTCATGTGGCTCACATAGTAATCCAGAGATTATAACCTTTGAGATTTTGCTTCTTAATTTTGTACCGAGCTCGTCATACTCTGTATGCAGAACTTCTTTCCTAGTCCTTCCTATGTCATTGGTGCAAACATGGATCATGGAAACAGAATTCTCCCACTCCAAGGTTTCCTCCTGCTCTGAGCAGATGTCCCACACCCTGGCACCAGGCAGGCAGCACAGCAGTCTGGACTCTAATTCTTCGCTGCAGAGGATTGTATCAATCAGCCCTCACATGAGCTGAAACTCTTCAAGCCACAAGCGATTTTGCACTGGATCATGATGATATTTAGGAGCTCCCACATCCTGCAGCCTTGACACAGCATCAATACAGCCATCCTTAATGAGTTTTAATGAATTCTGATGTTTTTCAAATATTTTACTGACTTTAGTGTCAATTTGTATGCCATTTTAAATCCTAGGAATAGAATAGCAGTTGATGCCTTACCAGATACTCATCAACAGACAGCACCTTTCCCTACAGTACAGCAGGAACCAATTCATATAGGGTGGGAAGAGGAGGAACATAAAAACAGAAGGAATCAAATATCTTTTCCCCCTTTCTTCCCTGATCTCTCACACTCACAAAACTTTCAGATTTGCTTTCAGGTCCCCCAGCTGCAATTTTTTTGCGGCACTATGGTGTTAAGTTGATAGTATTTATTTTCTTTAATTATTTTTGATATACAAAATAGACCTATAGGTTTTTACTTGAGAAAGTTAGTGGAGGACTGATCCAAATGTTTCATCTGAAAGATGGCCTCCAACAGTCTAACACTGTTATATTCTGTAACTGTAAGCAATTTATACATTTATAATAATTTAAGTTTAATGGCTTAATTTAAAAGAAGAAATGTTTCTTCCTTCCAGTTTATATCCAACAGCCTGCATTTAGCTAGGCTTTGAAGCATTAATTTTATAATGTGTCAATAGGCTTATCCTTTAGTAATTAACATTTAGTTTGATTGTGTTACACAGATCAGTGAGTGATTGTTACTCCCATCACAGACGCTTTCTTGCTGACTGCTGGAGGCCTAAGTAAACTTCATAGGGAGCAATGTCTCAGACACAGGAAATGTAATCGGCTGGGCCAAGAGGTGAGACTGAGCACGATGCAGCTGCTCTGAAGTTTTGGGCTGAGGATGGGGGAGGGGAATCAGCCTGCAATTGGGGACGAGGGGGGATGGGGTTGGTGTTGGAACTGAAGCCAAGTTCAGCTTCTTTACACAACTCCGCTTAAGCCATGATCTGAAGTCCTTAATTTAATACGAATGTCATTACAACTCAGATTATTCTCCAATGTATTTAGCAGCAAGAAGTTGTTACATTTTACGTTGAAGAAAATGCCATGCTTCGAAACTTGTTTTTGTGTGAAGCATACACTGACAGACCAGTCAGTATAAAATATGCAGATCCACTTTCTCACTCAACTAGATTCAACTCCAATTGATGGAGTGGAGGTTCATGGCAAATTAAAGATGGCAATGCAAGTGACGTTCTCTTCATTTAAATTACATTCAAGCAAACCTCGAGGTTGATGAGTAGTCAGATTGGAACATGTGAGGTGTAAAAGAATTTGAGTAGTGGCAACAGCAAGAAAACACAGGCTTGCAGAATGTGAAGACAAACAGCAGCAGGCAGGATTTACTACTGAGAATGTGAGGTTATGCTTTTGGTCAGGGAGGTGGACTTAAATCGCACTGTTCTAAAGAGTGTGCAGGACTCATTTGATTCAAGAGATGAAGGCTTTCACCTGCAAGGTTAATCTGGAGGGGCTGAATTATTCTCCCTGGACCAAATGAGTCTGAAGTTTAAGGCGGACCCGGTTGTGTCAAGTTTAGATAATACAGGGAAGGTGTTTTAAGGGGTGGCACGGTGGCTCACAGCGCTAGGGACCCGGGTTCGATTCCACCCTCAGGTGACTGTCTGTGTGGAGTTTGCACATTCTCCCCGTGTCTGCGTGGGTTTCTTCTGGGTGCTCTGGTTTCCTCCCACAGTCCAAAGATGTGCAGGGTAGGTGGATTGGTCATGCTAAATTGCCTGTAGTGTTCAGGGATGTGTAGATTAGGTGGATGGGTCTGGGTGGGATGCTCTGACAGTCAGTGTGGACTTGTTGGGCCAAAGGGCCTGTTTCCACACTGTAGGGCTTCTATGATTCTAACATAATGGACATGGAGCAACCGTGGCTTGGTTTCCACTTATTCCAGCTCTCAACTGACTAAAGACATATATATAAAGAGTTTTTTTTTTGTTATTCTTTCGTGGGATGTGGGTGTTGTAGGCCAGGCCAGCATTTGTTGCCCATCCCTGATTACCTTTCGTTCTGAGTTGTCTGTTAGACCAGTTCTAAAAACAGGAGTAGGCCATTCAACTCCTCGAGCCTGTTCCACAACTCAAAGAAATCACAGTTGATTTGTGGCCTAATTCTATATATCTGCCTTTGAGCCATGTCCCTTAATACCTTTGCTTAACAAAAATGTCTCTATCTCAGATTTAAAATTAACAACTGATCCAGCATCAACTGCCATTTGTGAGCCAGCGTTCCAAACCTCTAGCATTCTTTATGTGTAAAAGTGTTTCCTAACAGCTCTCCAAAACAGTCTGGCCCTAATTCTCAGACTATGCCCCCTTGTTCTAGAGATCCCAACAAGTGGAAATAGTTTGTCTACCCTGTCTTTTCCTGCTGATAACTTGAAGAATTCAATCAGATCACCTCTTGACCTTCTAAGTTCTAGAGAAAACAGGTCTAACTGGTATAATTCCACCCCATAACTTAAGGCCTAAAGTCCAGGTATCATTGTTGTGGACCTACATTGTACTCCCTCCAAGGCCAGTAGATCCTTCCTAAGGTACTGTGCCCAGATCTGCTCACAGTACTCCAAGTTAGATCCAAGATGGTGGCAGAGCAGGACGCTTCAGCCTTTAGCTTGTTCACTACAGCTGTTTCTTTCCCTTTTTATTCCGAATGTTCCTTTTCTCCTTCTCTTCACTCCCGGCCTCAGCGCGTACCCGGCGAGGCATCGTCTCAGCCTGTGGCGGTCTCTTGGCGGCACAGGGTGGTATCTTGGATGGTCTCTTGATGCCCTGCTGTGGTGGTGTCTCAGCCCAGTCTCTTGGCCTGGTGTGGCGATATCTCAGCCTGGTCTCTTAGAGGCCCATGGCAGTCTCTTGGCCCGGCATGACGGTATCTTGGCCCGGTTTCTCAGCCTGGCATGGCAGTGTCTCAGCAGCCTGTAGTGGTCTTTCAGCCCACATGGCGCTACTTTGGCATGCGAGTGGGTCCTGTGTGGGCATGTTGCGGAGGCAGCAGTAGGAGATCGGAAGGTGGCAGCAACAGTAGCAATGGCATCGCAACCCGACCTGGCAAGACCGAGCAGTGAGGGAGATCCCTGGGGTCTGCAGCAGCAGAGTCGAAAACAAGCAGCTGAGGTCTCCCGGACAGCGAGATAAGTGAAGGGCTCATCAAAGATTGTTGAACTTTTAACCTTATTCCTTTATTTTCTAGCTTATATTGAAAAGGAATTTAATGCTAACTAATACCTTTTTTTATTTTTCTACTTATTCTATGAGGTAATGTTTAACTTTTTAAACTTTTATAATCCTTTTTAGCAGCTCTTATAAGCTGCTTTGTGACCCTTTGCTGGTCTTCATATCTTTCCATTCAGCAGGATATTTGCTGTTTTTTGTACTTTTGTAAGCAATTTCTGTTGGTTCTATGCTGTCCCTTATCTCTTTAGTTGTCCAAGGCTGTTTTTGTTTTATATGTAAAATGGAGCTCTTCCCTCTCAGGGGTATAAACTGTTCTTAGATTGAGTTAAATATTCTTTAAACATCCTCAACTGTTTTACCCATTAAGAAACTTCCAGAGTTTACTGTGGACAGTCTCTGTCTCACCATGTTAAAGTTGGCCTTACTAAAATGTAAAAATCGAGCAGCTGATTCGCGCTTTTCACTTTCAAAAACTACACTGAACTCGATCATGTTATGAGCACTATTGGGTAAATTTTCATGCACAATTAGGTTGCCAATCAAATCCAGCTCCTTACCAATTACTAAATGCAATGTTGCTTTTCCCCTTGTTTATTCCAGGACGCATCGCTGTAGGGAACTATCCTGAACACACTCCAGAAATTCACTGTCTAAATGACAGGTGCTTGTCTGCCTCTCCCAATCTATGTCAAAGTTAAAATCCCCCAGTTAATACAACTCTGATTTTGCTCCACTCTTGCCTACTTTCTGCATATGTCCTTTATTCATTCAGGAGATGAATGTGTCACTGGCTAGGCAACATGTATTGCCTATCCCTAATTGCCCAGAGGGCAGTTAAGAGTCAACCATATTGCTGTGGGTCTGGAGTCACATGTAGGCCAGACCAGGCAAGGATGGCAGTTTCCTTCCCAAAAGGACATTAGTGAACCAGATGGGTTTTTCCAACAATTGACTCATGGTCATCATTAGATTCATAATTCCAGATATTTATTGAATTCAAATTAACAGTTCAGCAATAATACCACTAGGCTATCGCCTCCCCTACATGTACAATCTAGCATTTCAGAACGATGACCAGGCACTCTGTACACAACACCTATTACAATTTTAGATCCTTTAATGTTCCTCAGTTTTCACCCATAAGGTCTCTACTGAATGCTTTCTGCTCATTATATCCTCCCTCCCACTGGAGTAATTTTGTTTCTAGCCAGTAAGGCTACTCCACTTCCTCTGCAATTTTCCCTCCATCCTGTAAACCTTATAATCTGGTACATTTAGTTCCCAATCCTGACCATCCTGCAGCAATGCCTCAGTAATGCTATGTGTACCCCTAATTATAGAATCCCCTACCACTCCCATTTTTCTTCTTGCTTCGCCTGCTTGAATGGCCTCCTGTACCACAGTGCAGTGGTCAGTTTGCCTATCCACCCTACAGTCCTTTTCCTCATCCCACATAGGGAGCAAGTACCTCATACCGTAGGACAAGGTCAAGAGCCGAGTTGCCTCCAATGATAAATTCAAGAACCCTCTATGTGATCTCGGAGAGCAGATAAGAGTTAACCACATTGCTATGGCTCTGAAGTCCCATGTAGGCCAGACCAAGTAAGGACTGTAGATTTCCTTTCTAAAAGACATTAATGAAGCAGATGAATCAAGTAGTGAAAGCAAAATACTCCAGATGTTGGAAATTTGAATTAAAAACAGAAAGTACTGTAAAAACTCAGCAGATTTGGCAGCATTTTTGGAGAAAGAAACTGAATTAATGTTTTAAGTTCCATATGACTACTTCAGAACGAACAATAGTCAGATGGTCTTCACCGCTGAAATTAGCTTCGAATTCCAGATTTATTCACATGAATTTAAGTGCCATTAGCTGCCAAGGTTGGATCTGAATCTATATTTTCTAAACATGAGCGTGGTTATAGCTGACTAGTCCAGCTATATTCACAACTTCCTCATTAACTTTGAGTAATGTAACCATTAAAAATAGAAAAATAATAGGTTTTCTTAACAGTTTTTAAAAAGGTTTATTAGCCATCAGCCAAAACATATTAACCATCGAATCCACTCATTCACTCATGTAGATACATGTACACACATACAATCCAGTACAGCACAGGAACAGGTCCTTCAGCCCACCAAGCCTGCACCTATTCCTAATCCTAATTTCGACCTGCTACTTATCACCCATACGCAGTTTCTATCCCTCTGTTCACCTCCCGTTCATGTGTCTATTAAGATACACCTTAAATGTTGCTAACATGCCTCCTTCCACCACTTCCAATGGCAGTGCATTCCAGGCACCCACCTAGCATGAAAAATTTTCCCCACACTTCTTCCCTAAACTTTCCCCCTCTCACCGTGAACTTGTGCCCTCTTGTAGTTGACCTTTCCACCCTGGAAAAATGTCTCTGACTATCCACCCTATCTATGCCTCTCATAATTTTGTAGACCTCTATCAGGTTGCTCCTCAGCCCCTGTCTTTCCAGTGAAGAGTTTATCCAATCTCTCCTCATGAGTTAAACTCTCCAGACCAGGCAACATCCTGGTAAACCTTCTCTGCACCCTCTCCAAAGCATCCTCTGGTAGTGTGGCAACCAGAATTTCATGGAATATTCCAAATGTCATCTAAATAAAGTTTTATACAGCTGTAACATAACTTGCCAACTTTTATACACAACAAAAACAAAGTTGTTGGAAAAGCTCAGCAGCTCAGAACTGAGGGTCACCGGACCCGAAGCGTTAACTCTGTTTTTTCTTTCACAGATACTGCCAGACCTGCTGAGCTTTTCCAGTAACTTTGTTTTAGTTCCTGATTTAAAGCATCCATGGCTCTTTCGGTTTTTATTTGCCAACTTTTATATTCGATGGCCTGACCCATGAGGCAAGTGTGCTGTATGCCTTCTTGACCATGTTATCCAACTGTGCTGCCACTTTCAAGGATCTGTGGATCTCTCTGTATGTCAATGCTCCTAATGGTTCTGCCATTTATTATATAATTCGCACCTTAATTTGATCTTCCAAAACTCATCACTTCTTAGTTTTTGGGATTAAACTCCACCTGCCATTTCTCTGCCCAAATCTGCAATCTATCTACATCCCATCGTATCCTTTGACCATCCTCCTCACAATCTGCAACTCTGCAAATTTTAGTGTCATCTGCAAACGTACTAATCAGACCACCTACATTTTCCTCCAGATCATTTATAGATATCACAAACAACAAAGGTCCCGGCACTGATCCCTGCGGAACACCACTAGTTACTGATCTCCATTCTGAAAAGCACCCTTCCAACGCTACTATCTGCTATGACCAAGTCAATGTTATATCCCTCAAGAAAGAATTTTGATTACAAAAGTGTTGGGTCTCAAGATGTCCAAGTACTCAGTGTCAATTTCTGTTTTTGATTCATTGTCACAGTTATTTCTCCGAAACAAAGTCTTGATATGTTGCAGGCCTGCGACTCTTTTTTGGTTCACTGAAGAAATGGAGTTCGAAAGTTGATGAAGGCAGTTTTGCAGTCTTGCTTTAGTCAATAGGTTTCCCTAATTTGCCCAGTCAAGGTGCAGTCAAAGCCCCATAGCAAAAAAAAACCAAAGAACTGTAGATGCTGGAAATCAGAAACAAAAATAGAAATTTCTGGAACAACTCAGCAGATCTGGCAGCATCTGTGGAGAGAAAGCAGAGTTAATATTTTGGGTCCAGTGACCCTTCTTCTGACCCCTGTGCTTTCTCTCCACAGATGCTAACAGATTTACTGAGTTTTCCCTGCAGCAAAAACTTGGCCCTTCAAATAGACATGTAATAGACATGTAGCAAAAGTCCTTCAAGTAGACATGCAAAAGCCAACCGAAAGTCTCTGCCTTCTGATGAATCTTAGATATGAAAGAAAGCATTAGTGCTGAGGAACAGATTACAATGTTTAGCCCAAATAAGAGTTCTTTATATGAATGCCTCCACCACTTCCTCTGGCAGCTCATTTCTTACACATCCGTGTGAAAAAGTTACCCCTCAGGTCCTTTTTAAATCATTCCCCTCCCACCTTAAACCTATGTCCTCTAGTTCTTGATTCCCCTACCCTGGGAAAAAAGTCCATGGCTGTTCACCCTATCCATGCCCCTCATGATTTTATAAACCTCTGTAAAGTCACCCCTCGGTCTCTGATGCTCCAGGGAAAGATGGCCCAGCCTATTCAGCCTCTCCCTATAACTCATGAAGACAGCTCCAGGGCCTTGAGTAGTGCCATGTATATGGACAGGAACGAAAAGGTTATCTGACGCCTCAACGCCTTTTATATAAGACTAAAGCATCTATAATAAGTTCATGGAGCTATATTTTGAGAGTGTGACAATAGTCAAAGAAATATTGTTCGGGTGGTAATAAGTCCACGCAGCACAAATTACAGCTTTTGGCCAACAGGTACAGAGGAGTGGTGAGAAAGAAATTTTATGCAGCGCATTGTAATGAACCTGCTGCCTGAAAGGTCAATGGATGTGGAGGTCACCAATGATTTCAAAAGGAAATTGGATGAGCACTTCAGGAAAATGAACATGCAGGGGCTTTGGCGAAACAGCAGAGCAACAGGAGTGCCTGTATTGCTGTACAAGTGGCTCAGTAGTTAATGCTGCCGCCTCATCAGCGCTAGGAAGCCAGGTTCGATTCTGGCTTCGGGTGACCGTCTGTATTTGCACGTTCTCACTGTGCCTGTGTGGGTTTCCTCCCACAGCGCAAACATGTGCAGGATTGGCCATGTTTAAATTGCCTGCACCTCCCTGTCCCCTATGGGTGAGGTGGAATAAGCAGGGTTAAGGGGGAAGGAATGCTCTTCGGAGGGTTAGTGCAGCTTCGATGGGCCAAACGGCTTCTTTTCGCACTGTAGGAATTCTGTGATTGTAACCAGCCAGCAATAGCTCGATGGGCCGAAAGATCTCCTTCCGTTAACCTCTACAACTTCGCTTTTTCTCATTCTATGGATTTTTCAAACGACCATTGCTATCTCCGATCAGTAAAAGCAACAAATTACTTCTGCACACACATTACCACTCTCCAGACTATACACCACATTCCCTTCTTCCCTGATCACTTACCAAGACCAGCTTTAGGCTGTAGATTTGTGTTAAACAATCGCACAATTCGGGTCTTTTGGCTGAGTGTGGGGAGGAGCTAATAGGGAGCATTCCCCCAGCTTCTTGCACAGTGCTCTGTGAAAGATTACAGAGAGGAGCAAAAGTTTGCGTGTTGCATGGGAATGTTTTCTTGGCAGAAGTTATGTCAGTAGCTTTTAGGGCAGGGAGGTTGGGAGGAGGGGATTGTGCTGATGTATTTGGATTTCGTGGAGCTGCTCAGTACAGTAGGGGGAGGAGATATCCTTTGCTGCATTGTGCACTGATCCTATTAAAGGCATTAGCAACATTCCAGGGTACCTCATTCTTCTATCCCATTTCCTGCCGATGATCTTGTTACCTTCGCCAGCTTTGTAAAAGAAAACTCCACCACCGTCCTCTGCCTGCCATGCAGCGTGCTCCAGACTAAATGCAGTGTAAGTACCTGTTCTGAAATCTGTTTGTGAGTAAGCTTGCCACCTTTCTGATAAAGGGCCGCCCCCTTTCTGCCTTGTGACCATTACTTTGCTGTTTGCAGCCAGCTATGCAGGAATTCCTCTGTGCTGAAGAGCCGCCGATAGCGTCACCCAGGACACCGGCTGGACTCAGTTACATTCTGTCATATGCTGACAGGCCTTTGCAAACTTGTTCGTTCACTTGTTAGGGGCCCAAAGGCTGGAATATACTGTCTGATGTGAAAGTCTTTCAGCCACAGAGTGGGAGTGTTAGCAGTTAACCCCTGTACCTTAATATTAAGGTATGATGTGTGCTAGATGCTCACAGACATCTCTGAAGGATTTTGGACAGGCTGTTCTGTGCTAGCAAACATCTGCAGATTTATTGCATCTCAAGTTACACTAGAAAAACGCCTTCAGTTTTAATGTCATGGCTTGATTGAATTCTACCCATTTCTGTGTGCGATTTAAATTGCTTCAGATCAGAGCAAAGCTGTCACATTTAACATTAAATCATTTGAAGCAGAACTTTTTTCTTTGTACTTTCTCCTTCCGGGAGAAAGACTGTCAAAGTCATTTGGCAGAATGCCTCATCGCCAGAACTTTCCAACGAGCGCCAAGATATCGCTTGGCTGCTGGTGAGAAGGTCACCACCTGTGAGATCCTTCATGTACACCCTGTCGGTCTCTGCTACCCCACGCCGCCCTCAAAGCAGCTGCGGAGGGGTTGAGACTGTCACATACCTCCTGCTGGAAGGTCCCTTTGCAAAGGAAGTCTGGAGAGAGACACAATGGTTTTTGTCAGTGTTCGTCGCAAGCAGCTCTGTGAAGTGGGACTCTGTGCTCTATGGTCCGTTCCCCAGCACGAACACTGAGACAAACATCGACTGTGCCTGGAGGACCATCAATTCGGTGAAAGATGCCGTTTTGTCTGCCCGACACTTGTGGGTCTTCCAGAGCAAGGAGTTGACCAGAACCAAGTGTTGCATGCTTGCACGTTCCAAGATCCAGGACTGTGTGCTGAAATGCCTTTGGGTTTGTTGGAACTGTTGGGAAAGTCAAACTCCAGTGTTTGTTTGTTCTCCATATGCCATGACTGTACAGAACCCAACTGCTGTACTGACTAAATATGTATATTCAGATTTTTATGTATATTTTTGAAATAAAAAAGGAAAATGGTGATAAACAGTTAATCCCATAGAGATTCAAATTCCACCATCAGTTTAAATTCAAGTAAGGCTGTGCAGTTGAATCAAATCTCAATAATGGTGACCGTAGAACAATCATCGATTGCTGTAAAAAAAAACATATCTGGTTCACTCGTTTTTAGGGACGGAAATCCGCTGTCCTTACCTGATTTGCCCACTTGTGACTCCTGACTCCAACAATATAGTTGACTCATAACTACTCTCAAGGGTAATTAGGATGGGCAATAAATGCTGCCCTTGCCAGTGATTCCATATCCCATGATTGAATAGGGGAAAAAATATGCTCCTTCCTGATGCCCAAAGGGCCCAATGGCCTTACTCCTATTTTTTGTTTCAATGGTTAGTGCACTGTAACACATGTCAGAGACCTGCAGTAGGGAACAGAGGACTGGGGAAAGGGTTGTGATGCTTTGAGGATGGTGGGGTCACTACCATTCTCTACTTGACCCAATGACCACGTTCCTGTGTGAATTGTTACTTCAGAATATAAATTTCTTCTGACTTATGTTGTTCCCTGAACACAACAAAATCTCCTGAAGCATTTTACTGAGAGAAACTGGGTAGCAACTAAGGGGAAAACTCTTTGCTGGTCCAAATAATCATGCTTAACACTGATAAATAGACTTCCTAGTCGTCTTTTAAATGACTGATCAAAAGTTTGAAAAGAATACTGCTATAATTGAAACACCCGTCCCGAGCAGTTAGTGCAGGGAGCTGTCTTCGTGTGCTGTTGTGTTTCTTAGTTAGCGATTGGGTCAAATGTCAAACCAAGCCTGTGCTGTTTGCTTTCCAAATGACTGGAGCCTGTGCGGAAGTCGTAGTTCAGGTTGAAGACTGGGAGAGAATTACAAATGTTAAGAAGTGCCGTCCAAGTAAGGTAATACAGTGAAGTAAACAGAGGATTTAGCCGGCAGAGTCTGTTACTCAGACATGCATTGTTCCCTCAGATGAGGCCTGGTCTGTGTGTGGTGCTGTTCTGTGAAGTGCAACAAGCCAGTACGAACTGGAAGAAGTTGACTGTAATGTGACTTGGAATTCATTGTAGCAGTGGGTATTTCCAGAATAATTGTAAAACTATGTCAGCACCAATGGGGATGAGAGAAGTAGAGTAAATGATACTTTCTCAGCTCAAAGTAATTTGGTCGTCAGAGAGAAAACCCTTCTCTGACCAGGAGATAGCTGGCAAGTTCTGATCATACTTGAAGCAGTAAGTAATGGTTGACAGAGAACTCGGATTGATCTGTGTGCCTGATTTGTCACTGACTTAGTTGTTAACTATTAACTCAGAAAATGGACTGCCTGAATTAAATCTGACCATGTTGAAAATCCTGAGTTTGGTTTCATAACCTGAGTTGAATACTTTGATCTCCATGGTAGAACTGGAGAGAGCTTTGGTTGACATTCCTGATCCTCATGCAGTAAACCCTGATTGATACTGGGTATATATGAGGGTGTTGGATGATGATTTGATTTGATTTGATTTATTGTTGTCACACGTACCTAGGCACAGTGAAGAGTTTAGTTTTGCATGCAGTACTGGCAGATCATACCATACAATGTGCTTTAGGGTAATAGAACAGAGCGAAGAATGCAATGTTACAACTGCAGAGAAGGTACATAAAGAGCGAGATCAACATTAAATTTAAAATTTGACAGGTCCATTCAGAAGTCTAACAACAGCAGGGAAGAAGCTGTTCTTGAATCTGTTAATACATGCGTTTAAGCTTTTGTATTTTCTGCCAAACAGAAGATGTTGGAAGAGATTATAACCAGGCTGGGAGGGGTCTTTGATTAACTTGGCTGCCTTCCTGAGGCGGCAAGAAGTATTGATAGAGTCAATGGATGGAAGGTTGGCTTGTGTGATTGACTGGGCTGTGCTCACAACTCACTGTAGTTTCTTACTGTACTGGGCAGTGCAGTTGCCATACCAAGCTGTAATGCATTCAGAGTGAATGCTTTCTATGGTGTATCTGTAAAAATTGGTAAGAGTCTTTATGGACTTGTAGAAATTCCTTAGTCTCCTGAGGAAGTAGAGGTGTCACATCAATGTGGGTGGACCAGGACAGATTGTTGGTGAGCATCACTCCCAGGAATGTGACACTTTGGAACATAACATCAGCTTCAGTGTGATGCTATCCATCGTTGATTAACTCCACCAGTCTGTTGTGAGGTGTACATAAACAATGAACATAAGGGTGCTGCACCTGAGAGTTGCAGAGAATGGACCGTGAAAGATCAGGAAGGAACAGAAGGAGGGTTACATTTATATAACATTTTACAAACCAGCAGCCACCACAAAGTGTTTTACAGCCAATTAAGTCCTTCTTAAATGTAGTCACTATAGTAATGCAGAAAAGGCAGAAGCTAATTTGTACACAGCAAGCTCCCACAAGCACAAATGTGCAGTGATAATAACCGGGCAGTCTGTATTTTGGATGTTAATTGGTGCTGGATTATTAGCCAGGATACCAAAGATCATTTCCCTGCCAAATAGTGGCATAGCATATTTTTATTCATCCCAGCAGACTAAGGTGAGCCTCTGAAGAGATGGCATGGTGGTTCATTGGTTAGCACTGCTGCCTAGCAGTGCTAGGGACCAGGGTTCAATCCCAGCCTTGGGTGATTGTCTGTGTTAAGCTTGCATGTTCTCTCTGTGCCTGCCTGGGTTTCTTCCTACAGTCCAAAGATGTGTAGGTTAGTTGGATTGGCCATGCTAAGTTGCCCATAGTGTCTAGGGGTGTGGAAATCCTGTGAAATAGCTGTTTGAAATATTGAAAGCCAATATTTAGTGAGGGGGGAAGGAGGCAGTTGCTCAGTCAGCTGCATACTAGTGAGACTATTACAATTGGCTGGACCTCCATACAATATAGCAAGCCATTACAATTTTTCACAGAAATTGCTGGAGAAACTCAGCAGGTCTGGCAGCATCTGTGGAGAGAGAAATAGAGTTAACGTTTCAAGTCCAGAATGACTCTTCTTCAGAACTTCTCAGTTCTTTGTATGCAGTTCTGGTCACCACGCTATAGGAAGGATATCATTGCACAGGAGGGGATGCAGAGGAGATTCACCAGGATGTTGCCTAGTTTGGAGCATTTCAACGATGAAAAGAGGCTGGATAAGCTCAGGTTGCTTTCTTTAAAGCAGCCAAGGCTGAGGAGGAACTTGATTGAAGCGTATAAAACTACGAGGGGCACGGACAGGTTGGATTGAAAACAGCTGTTCCACTTCATCAGTAATAGAGGGGGCTAGCATAAGACCTTGTGGTGCAGTGGTAATGTCCCTACCCTGGGGCTAGGAGACCTGGGTTCAAATCCTACTTGCTCCAGTGGAGTGATATAACATTCCTGAGTAGGTTGATTAGAGGGGGCATAGTTCTAAGATGAATGACAGGAAGTTTAGAGAAGAATTTGGAAAAATTGTCCTCGCTCAGAGGGTGGCCTAAGTCTAGAATGGACTGCCTGGGGCAGTAGTTGAGGCAGGAAACCTCACAATCTGTATAAAATATTTGGATGAGCCACCATAATATCCAGAGTTATAGGCCAAAGGCAGCAAAGTTAAATGAGTGTAGATGTGGTGTAGGCTTAATAGACTGAAGGTCCTCTTCTGTTCTGAATAATTCTAGATTCAGAAGAAGGGTCATTCCATTGAAATGCTAGCCCTGTATCTCTCTCCACAGGTGCTGCCAGGCCTGCTGAGCATCTGCAGCACTTTCTGTTTTTATTTCAGATTTCCATCATCTGCAGTATTTTAGTGTTACTATAATTTTCATCCTTTTAATTAGATCAATTTTCAGCTGCTTAAACTTAGAATTGAAATTAAGTTTTCAGCCTTTGCGGCACCCCTTCAAGACTGACATATCTTTTCGGACGTTTGGGGCCTAATACTGAAGACAGACAAGGTTTGACCAAGGCTTAGTGCATGTAAACATCACCTTTTATTCAATTCCTTTCGAGATAAATCTCAACATCCTTTTAGCCTTTTTGATGATTTGTTTGTAGCAGTCCACTAGTTTTTAGTGAGTATTGCATTGAGACTCCTAAATCCCTTTGCTTCTCCACAGTTCCTCCTGTCCTGGCGTTAAGGAATCTTTGGATTTTTAAATATGAGAACTAAAGTGGAGGATCTTATGCCTAACAAATTGAAATCCACAATTCCTTTGAGTGGAAAAGTTTGGGCTAATAGACCATTGCATTTCTGAGGGAATGCCTCAGTGTTGGAGCTACCAACTTTGAGAAGTTAAACTGAGGCCCTGTTTGCCCTCTTGGGTGGATGGTAAAGTTTCTCAGTCGAGAAAGTATGGGCAAATGGAATCAGAGAAAACTTACGCATGAACAGCAAGAGTATAAAGCAATCGTGAAAAAAACAGGAATAATTAAAGACCATAAAAGGAAACTATGCGTGGAGGTGTAAGATGTGGAAATAGTGCTTAATGAATACTTTGAACCTCGTGTTTTAATATGATAGTTGTTTCAGTATGCTTTTTGTCAACACTGCTGATAGTATGCTTTATCGAAACACCAAATCATCTCTTGTCTCTCTGGGCTCTGGCTGTCTTCACATCCCTCTTCAATGCTACTCCCTCCTGACCAGGTTACCACTCCTTCGTGATCACTAGCACCTCGATTTCGTTCTTGTCCTCTTGAGAAGAACAATGTAGATAGAGCTTTATTTTCAGTTTTAAAAAGTAGATGGAGCTCCACTTTAGTTTAAAAGAGCAGAGGGAGCTTTACTCAGTATTTAACCCCATGCTGTCCCCATCCTCGGAGTGTTGCATGGAGACAGTGTCAAGAGAGCTTTAGTTTTAGTTTAAAAGAGGACATATTGAACCCCATGTTCTTGTCCTGAGAGTATTTGCTGGGACAGTGTAGAGGAGGCTTCACTTTCAGTTTATAGGAATAGTGTAAGGCTCTCACTTTCTTCAGAACTGTAACATTCTTTAGTACACTTATACAAATTACTGAATACAGCAGTTTAGTGTTATGTCTTACTCCAGCTTCATGATGTTCTCTCTGGTCTGCTGCCATGGTATCATCAGCTGCTCATTATCGCTTATGTATTTACCCTCCATTATCCCAGAATAGTTTCAGAAAAAAAGAGGGATGAAACAGATGTTGTAGACTATTAGGAGAACTAGAAAATATTGCGTGGGATAAAGATGGTGAGGGTGGAAGTATTAACCCATTTAACAACCGACGAAGAAATATCACTGGAGTGCTGAGAGCAATTCTGATCACTGCAGTATAGGAAGGATGTGGTTGCACTGTAGAGGGTGCAGAGAAGAGTCACCAGGATGTGGTACTCAGACTGGACAGCTATAGCTATGAAGAAAGACTAGATAGGCTGCAGCTGTAGTTCTTGGAGCAGAGAAGGCAGTTGGGGGTGGAATCTGATTGAAGTTTACAAAATTATGAGGGGAATCAATAAGGTAGATAGGATTGATGCACATAATAGGATGGCGTGGTGGCTCAGTGGTTAGTACAACTGCTGCAAAGTGCTGGGGACCTGGGTTCAATTCCAACCTCATGCAGTTGTCTGAGTGGAGTTTGCATGCTGTCCCCATGTCTGTGTGCTCATCCAAAGCTGAGCAAGTTAGGTGGAATGATCTTGCTAATTTGCCCATTGTGTCAATGGATGTGTACGTTAGGTGGGTTAACCTTGGGGAATACATGGGAGTGGGGTCTGGGTGGGATGCCCTTCAGAGGGTTGGTGTGGACTCAATGGGCTGAATGGCCTGCTTCCACACTGTAGGGATTCTGTAATTTTTCCTCTCGTGGAGGGGTCAGTAACCATGGGGCATAGATTTAATGTAAGTTGCAAGAGATTTCAAAGGGATTTAAAGAAAAATGTTTTCATTCAGAGTGGAGGGTATCTGTAACTGACTGCCTGAAAGAGTGGTAGAGGCAGGAACCATCATAACATTGAAAAGGTATTTAGATGAATACTTGAAAAACAATAGAACACAAGGCTATGGGCCTTGTGCTGGGAAATGGCATTAGAATAGACGGAGCTTGATGACCAGCATGAACATAGTGGGCCGACTGTCCTCTTTCTGTTCTGTAACACTATGAAATGTATGCCTGCCTGCTAAGCGAAACAAGGGAAAAAAATAACAAAGGCTACGACAACCATTTCCAATCATCTCTACGGGAAAGTTGCTGAAGGATTGCTAGACTGTTGATGCACTTTTGCTTAGAAAGGGGAGCCTGAATAGTTAAAGGCCAATTAGCCTCTATGTGATGGTGAGAAAATAATTGGGACAAAATTCTGAGACATGGTATAAATCTTCATTTAAGGAGGCAGGGATTCAACATGAACTTTCGCGATGGATGTGTTAAGGGATGCTTGTGTCTGACTAAAATAAAATAATGTTTTGAGAAAGTAACGAAGATTTGGTAAGAGTTGTACATTTTGATGTAGTCTGCATAAATTTTAGTAAAGCATTTGACATGGCAGACTGATCAGCAAATTGAAAACACGTGGAATCTAAGGGAAAGTGGCAAGTTGGATCCAAATTTGGATCATTGCCAGGGAGCAAAGGGTTAAAGTTGTTTGAAGTTCTTGTGATTGAAAGCTGTGTCTGATGAATCTCTGCAGAACTCAGTACTGGGACTTATAATTTGTTATATAAATCAGTGCTTTATGCTGAAATGTAGGGGCCATGATGAAGAACTTTGACAAATGAAACAAATGTTGGCCATTTGTTTGATAGTGAGGAAGGAAACCTTAGAAATATAAGAATAGGCTGATCATTATCGACAAAGGAACATAGTCATTTGATGGCAATGGATGCCTTGTAGGACACTACTTCACAAGCATTGGGCAAAATGAAGAGGCAAGGCCTTTATGAACTACCACAGCCAGTACGGTTATTAAACCGTGCTCTTGGCTTTATTCTGTCTCACACTAGTCATCTATCCAATGAAGCTAACGAAGCCCCACATCGGTTGGGTAGAAAGATGGCAAACAGAATTCACCCCAAAGGGTGATGATGTTATGCATTTGAGGAGGGACAACAAAGTAAAGACATTCACAACAAATGGTAGGATTCTGAAATCTTTTGAAGGACAGAGGGAACTTGGGGTGTATGGCTACAGATCACTTTAAGTAGCGGGACAGGTAGTTAAGATGATCAAGAGGGGTACGGGATAATTTCCTTTATTGGCCAAGGCCTAGATTATAAGAGCAGGGATATGTTATTATGGATTCTTTCACTGAATATAGATATTCCTGGCAAGGTGTTGACCATCCCTTGAGACTGTGGTGCGTTATCTTCTTGAGCCACTGCACCCCATCTGGTGCAGATATACTCACAGTACTCATAGGAAACAAGTTCCAGGAATTGCCCCAGTGACAATAAAGGAACAAAAATATAGTTCCAAGCCAGAATGGCATGTGTCTCAGAGGGGATTTTGCAGGTGCTGGTGTCCCCATCTATCTGCTGCACTTGAACTTTTATGTGGGACAGGTTGTGAAGTTGGAATGTGTGTTCAAAGGAGGCTTGTCACCTTGCAATACATCTTATATAGTAGTGGGGGGAATGAATCTTTGTGAAAAGATGTGGATTGGTGACAGTCAAATGTCCTGCTTTGTCTCGGATTCTGTTAGGCTTCTTGAGTGTTATCAGTACAGCATTCATCCAGCGAAGTGTATTCTGTCACACTTCTGACATGTTCCTTGCAGATATTCGACTGACTTTACGAAGTGAGGAGGTGAATTAGTCATCACAGAATTCCTAATCTCTGAACTACTCTTATTATTTAAATAGCCGGCCCAGATCAGTATCTCATCAATGGTAATCTTTCAGATGCTGATAGTGAGGGACTCTGCAATGTCCAGGGAAGATGGTTAGAGTCTTTCTTGTTGGAGATTGGCATTTCCAGGGATTTGTTTAGAACGAATATTACTTGCCACTTATTAATCCAAGGCTAAATGTTGTCTAAATCTTGCTGCATATAGACTAATCCTGCTTCATGATGCGATGAATTGTGAATGGGTGTAATATTGTGCAATCATCAGCAAGCATTTCTATTTATGACCTTATGATGGGTAGAAGATCAATGAAGAAGTAGTTGTACATGTTTGGGCCTGGGTCACTACCCAGAGAAACTCCTGAATTGTTATCTTAGGACTGAGATAATTAGCCTCTAATAAATGCAACTATTATCTTTTCTGCTGAGCATGATACTAATGAGTTGAGAGTGTGCCCTCTGATTCTTATTGCCTTCATTTTGCCAGGACTGCTTAATGTCACACTTAATTGAATGCAGCCGTGACATCAAGGGCAGACACCATCTCCCCTCTTGAGTTCAATTTGTTTGTCCATGTTTGGACCAAGGCTGTAGTGAAGAGTTGAGTGGTCCTGGCAGAACCGACCTATTCGTCAGGGAGTAGGTTATTGCTAAGCAAGTCCCACTTGATTACACTGTCAACAACATCTTGCATCACTTTTCTGATGATCGAGAATGGACTAATTGGGGCCACAATTTGCCAGATTGGATCTGTCCATCTTTATACAGAGAAGGTATGGCTGGAAAACTTTCAACTTTATCTATTATTTGCCATTGTCCCAGCTGTAGTGGAATAACTTGAGTTGAGGCTTAGTTTGTCTGGAGCCTTGCTGAGGTATTGCCAGGGCCTATATCCTGTGTAGGCTTCAGCTGCCTTCAGCTGTTTCTCAATGCTACCCACAGACTGGGACTGAATTAGCTGGAGAATGTGCTACAGCTTTCTAAAGCACTGATTCAATTCTAAAACACTGATTCAATTACATGCAAAGTACGGGTGTACAGTTCTGATCACCATATTACAGGAAACATTTGATTGTAGTGGAGAGAGTCCAGAGGAAATTCACAAGGATATTGCCAGGAATGGAGAATTTTAGCAAGGAACAAGAATTGGATATGCTGTTTTTTTTGTATCAATGGAGATTAAGAGAAGACTTCATTGAGGTCTGTCAAATTACCAGGGGCTTGGATAGTAGTGTAGTGTAGCAGAGGTCACTAGCCAGAGACGAAGGATTTAAAGTAATTGGTGGGAAGGCTTTGGAGAGTTGAAGATGCTTTCACCCAAAGGACATGGGAGGGATGTAGGGAATCTGAATATCACTGTCTGAAAGGGTGGAAGAGCCAGAAACCCTCATTGTATTTAAAAAGCATGTTGCTGTGCACGTGAGGTGGCATAACCTACACACCATAGGCTGGAAAGTGGGAATAGGTAGGAAAGGTCTTTTTGGCCAGCACAGGTAAAGTGGGCTGCAAGGCCTCCTTCTGTGCCAAACATCTTTCCAAGTTTCTTTGTCCCTGTTAATACATATTCCATAATCATTGTAACAAGGTCAATGATGAAGTAGTTGTTAATGTTTGGGCCTGGGACACTACCCAAGGGAACTCCTGGATTGTTGTCTTGGGACTAAGATAACATATTGTCTTGGTCATTATCACTATCACTGTTTGTAGGAACCTGCTCTGTGCAAATTGCTAGCTGCATTCCTACATCAATACAATGATGACACTTCAAAATTACTTTGGCTGTTAAGCAGTTTGGGATAGCCTGAGATAAAAGGTGCTGTATAACTGTAATGCTTTCCTTTCTAATTTCTTGTTCTTCAACCAGAATTTCTGCCCCTTCTAATTTAATATCATGTGTGAACTAACTCCATGGAAGCTGGTACCCTGTCACCAAGTCACCCTTTATTTACACTTGCACAGTATATGGATTCTGACTAACTTGCATAGAGCCAGTCCCAAGAGTGAGGAAAATCCCTGAGATTCCTATTTATCGCTGTCAGCCAGGGTTCCCTGATTGGCCCAGGTTAACAACCCCAAACAGGGAACTTGTACTCAATGAGATCCACCTGGCCAACTTCATTCCAGTTACTACAATGAGCAAACGCAGACATGTAACTCTCAATTTCTCCATCCCATGCACCCATAAGGGTGAAAAGTTGAGACACCAGTGTGGATCCCTGTGTTACACATTTCTCGCCAGTTTCCTATTGAGCTGGTTACATCTACAGCAGTAAAGAAGCTATTGTGTTGGTCGCTAGTCAGCTGGGTTTCCTGGGTTGCTGAGGAATATGTATAGAGGGGACCTTGGGGTTGGGGGTGGAGGGGGGTGTGGAAGTGCAAATGTACAAAATAAGTCAAGAGCGATACTATAAGGCTTTGACCAAGAATCAAGTGTGTGCCACCAAGAGTACAGGTTGTCAAAACAGATTTGTTATAATCATGATGGGGTTTGAAACCCAATTAAAGTATGCTTTTATAAATGGGTCAGGTAGTTGTGTGAGTGCTAGGCTTTCTGTGCTTTCTTGATATTGTGACCAGAAAACGTGGTTACTATAGTTAGCATGACTTTACAAAGACATTGCTTTAATATTCACATGTGCACCACGGAGAAGCTTAAACAAAACCTCAGCGTATAAGAGAATGACGAGGGCTGATTGGTTAAGGCGATGGATTCAAAATCTGTAAGGGTTCTTGTGTTGCAGAGGTAATGTCTCAACCTCTGGTTAAGGCCTGGGTTCAAGTCCCAGAGGTATGTCAAAATCTGTCTGAACAGGTCAATTAAAAATCCCTATAAGAAGATATTGGGGCCAGGCAGGGCAGGGATTGTGAGGTGGAAGGTCTGATAAAGTGTCTCATGAGGCTGAATCAGTTTAAGGAGGCATACGAGCTAGACCAAAAAAAAATTGGTGAGATTTGGATCAACACCCTGTGAATTGTTATGTGTGCAGGTTTATTTACCCTTGGAATGAAGGATACACTGTAAAACGTACAGGAATGGCCTAATTCCTTGGTTACTCAGAGACATTGAGAATTGCCACATGATGGTGACAAATCAAGAATATGGAAACCTAACCTTAAAAGTTGAGTTCAGGATTTAAATTGTGAAGTGCTTTTTCATACATAGCAAAGTGGATATCTGGAATTATCTCCCTCGAGGACGATGTGGATGCTGGGGGTACAATTCAAGATTTTAAGACTGAGATTGGTAGATTTTTGTTGGGTAAGATGCAGACCAGTCATGAGCTATTTGTGTGGTGGAGTAATCCAGGGGGTTGAATGGCCTCCACATGCTCTACTGGGCTGAATTTTATGTTTCTTGATGGGGTGAGGGAGGTGGAATGGAGGGTGAATGTTCTGTTTGTTCCCACCTGCTGTCTTAACTCACCCAATCAACCAGTGGATGGTCAACCAAGGCTGGTAGTCAAGCCGACTGTCAAGGTTCTGAGGAAGGGTCACCGGACCCAAAACGTTAACTCTGTTTTTTCCTTCACAGATGCTGGCAGACCTGCTGGGCTTTTCCAGTGACTTTGTTTTTGTTCCTGCCATCGTCAGTATTTGCTGTCACATTCTGCCATGGCCCAGCTGGCATGTTTTATGTTGCAGCAGCAACCATTGGCAGTCAGTGGTTGAGGTTGGGTTCTGCTTTCTATATTATGTCCAAGGGCCTATTTGGTTAAGAGCGATAGAGGATAAACCATTAGAGAGTCTTAAAAAGAAGAGGGACTTCTCTTAACAACAAGGTGTAATTATTTGCATCATAATGCTAGGTACAAGTTACACTGACTGGCTAGACAAAATTACCAGACTATGGGCACCACACCTGAGGAAAGATGTATTGGCCATGGAAGGAATACAACATAGGTTTACAAGAATGGTATCTGAACCTCAGGGGTTAAGTTATGAGGAGGGATTACACAGATTAGGCCTAAATGTTCTAGAATTTAGAAGGTTAAGAGTGATTCAATCTTCAAGATATAAGTAGGAAAAGACAGGGTAGATAAACTATTTCCATTGGTTGGAAATTCGAGATCTGGGGGGTGGGGGTTTAGCCTGTAAATTAGGGATAGTTTATTCAGGAGAGAATGTAGGAAGCACTTGCACACAGGATGGTAGAGATTTGTAACTCTCTTCCATTAATGGCAGCAGTACTGGATCAGTTGTTAGTTTAGATCTGAGTTAGTTAAATTTTTGTTACGCAAAGGTGTTAAAGGGATATGGGCCAAAGGAAGTTGTATGACGTTGAGCCACAGATCAGCCATGATCTCATTGAATGTTGGATTAGTCTTGAGGGGCTGAATGGCCTACTCCTGTTTCTATGTTCCTATCAGGATCCAGGGACGACATGTCTGACCCCATTGGGATCTAGAGGACTCCTTGACTCTCTACCCAAGACTGTTTCACTTCATCGGTTTAGGTGGAGCTTAATGCGGCACCAACGTTAATCCTTTCAGAACCATTGCTACCTCATCCTGGTGATTGTAAACCCCTCCCAAATGTTTTTACTTCTGGTGCATAAATAATACAGTGAACAATGTTGCTCTCGATAGCTTGTTAATTAGTAATTTCATAATGGCAGGAGGGCTCTGCTTTACATGCCTGCTAATCCTCTGTAATTCTGGAGACACCCTGTTGTAGGTTTGTGCAGCAGTGAAAGCCAACCTTCATGTACTTAGCCCAGTATTATCCACACTATATTATCATACCACACATGGTTGGTTTTGCAAATGATCTTCCTTTCTCACCGTGCACTGCTGAAGGTAATTACTCCTGCTGGTCTTCTACTTTGACAGACACTAGTAGTCTCTTTCTCTACCTCAGGCAAATTGCTACAATACGTTAGCAAGCTAGGGGGTGTTGTGTCCTCAGCCAACATCTAGATGTCTGGCACATTTCCTGGAGGAGAGCCACTGATTGACAATCAGGAACATGAATCGTAGCTGCCTGTCCCACATCTTCTCCGAGCCCAGTGACTCTGAGGCCATTGACAATCAAAATGAACTTATTGAATATAGACTAGATTGATCCTAGAACCTTTCTGGCTGCACCTCCATTCAACAAAGCAGTCACCAAGCTGAGCACAGTTTCTATTTGAATTGATATAGCATCCTGAACACAGACATGATGGATGAGAGTGAGTTAGTGCAAACCCCTAAGGATGAATTGAAGTTCACATGGCATAAAGAATGAAAGACTGGCCAGGGAGAACTCTGGAATAGTTAAGTCTGGAGCTGACAAACAGACGGATGAATGTTCCAGCAGTGGATGAGTCAAGACAGGGTGGTATTGCAAATGTGGAAGTAGACCGTTTTATTAAGAGAGAGAAAGTTTGGTCAAAAGCTTAGCTCGAGGTTAAGATTCCAAGTTTTCCTCACAATTAGCTCCTGCCTGAGACAAGAGCCAGGGAGACAAGGCTGTTTAGACTTATTTTAGACTCAAAACTACGTCATTTATTTCTGAAGAAGGGTCCTGACCCAAACATCAACTTTCCTGCTCCTCTGATGCTGCCTGGCCTGCTGTGTTCCTCCAGCTCCACGCTTTGTTATCTCTGACTCCGGCATCGGCAGTTCCTACTATCTATCATTCAGTGTAATTCTTTCTGCTCCCAATGTAGCAGGTAGACGTTTGGCACATGACTACAGTGCATGGTTGTGTAAGGTAAGGTTCTGAAAGGGTTAATGTCAAAGACTGAATTAAGCTCTACCCAGTGTCATGATGTCATGCAGTCTCGAGTGGAGTCGAGGAGTCCAGATGTGTCACCATGGCTCCCGATATGCTGAGTAATTATGTTGATAGTCATTGTAACTTGTACCTCTTTCTATCATGCAGTGAACTACATCTTGCTGTTAAGACAAGTGCCTCTTCTTGTTAAGATTCACCAGCGGTTCTCCCTGTCCTGCTGTTAATCAAACATGCCTTTGAACTCTGTATAGAAAGGAGGTTTGGCAGTAGTTTTTTACTGCAAGCGTTACTTGGTGGTAATTGGTTTCAATATTTATGGCATGCATCAGTAACTGTGGTACCCAGGACATATATTCACATCACAAGTAATTCCTAGCTCCTTATGAATTGTACAACAATTTTGCAAAGGCTTTGGAATTTCTGATGAGGTCTGAAGATGATAAGTTTTGTCCTCTCCATAATTAAACAAAAAGAGTGATGAGGCTGAATTTATTTGGTGTGTATCTCTCATGGTTAGTGAAAAATATCCACGTCTCTAATGGATTGATTCTTTTATTAACTTGCCAAGAAATGGTTCCATCCAGAGATCCACACAATGTTTTATCTGAACTCCATTGTATTTGTTTTCTAACATGTCCCCTCAATGAAAAGAGGTGGCTTTTCAGAGGTGCATGCAGCACTGAATAGAAATTGAGCTTTACTTTGTACAGTTGCTGATTTATACAGTGTTTCTTTTCTAAAGGTTTGATTCTGAGCCAGAACTCTCGTAATTTAACTCTTAAATTGACAAAATGTCTTTTGGAGGTTCTCTGGCTGCTCCTGTAAATTGTCGAGTGGTGGTGTGTGTGTGAGGAGCTGGGGAGTAGGGAGAATTCAGTAACCTCTTGTTTTGTGGTGACCAGATTCTAGACCCAGGTGAAACGTTGTTCACAGTACAGTTTGGCATGAGTTTTGCCGCTTTTATTATATAGTTCATTCCACTGGCTTCATTAATCACTGTTCTCCTGTGGATGGAAATTTGAAACATTATGTTACTGAAACTCCTTTCAATTTCAACTGTCATTGTAACAATTTTGCATTGAAACATTTCTCCGCATCAGTCCACTGGTTCTTTTATTAATTATTTTAAAATGACCACATCTTTACTTCTGGCTTTACTAATATGAATTCACTGTAACTGGGACTGATTCCGTTGCATACTGGCGTTCTTTGCTTCTGTTTGAAGGTATTAAGGAACTTCTGTAACTGTGGATGATGTAAAATGGTTCTCAAAGGGTAAATTCTTCTTCCAGTGGACACAAAACAGACTCTCTACATTGGAGCACATCCAAGAAACATTTAAAAGACTTGCCATAGTTGAAGGAGATTTAAGACAGGAGCCTGCACAATAACTCCTTACTAATATGAATGTGGAACCAGTCCAGTTCCTGATTTCTGTCAGGAGATTTGTAAAATGGCTGAGAGAGGATTTGTTAACATGGTGAACGGGAAAAGGAGTAGAGACTGGGGTATGAGCTAAAATCTGTTATAAAATCCATGAGAATATAGTGTTTGATTGTTCTTACTGCTTTTTCCAGGGAGCAACCGGTGTGAGGCATTCTGCAAAATGGATCGTTCTAAGCACAAACAAAACTTTTTAAAAAACTTTTGTACAGTTTTGGTGGACTCAGTTTAAACAGAACAAATTAATCCGTTGTGGCCCATCACATTGTGAAATATAAAGAATTATAGTCCCTTAGGTTATAAGTGATCCATTATAAAATTATCTATACTTATCATGAACGCACAAGTAAATGGGAAGATGGTATTTATATGAAGGAATGCTGGTTTATATTTCAGAGAAGCTAACTGTTTGAAATGCTCTGCGAGAGTTCCATGCTAAACAGTATCCAACAGGTGAATCGTTTGCTTCTGGTGAGGTAAGAATGTGGATTTTACATTTAACTATCAGGGGAGATGAATACTTCTGGGTAGCACTTGACCAGGTGCACAACTGGGTTTTAAAGGTGGCACCAATCGCAGGAATCCTGGGAGGTTCTGGCATTGGTCAGTACTTCTGCAAGTGTGACTGAGAGAATATAAGCAGAGCAACACAGTGACATGGTTCGTAGTTTGTCAGACGAGTTGGGAAAACCCGCTAAGACTTGTAGAGAGAGACCCTGTATGAAACTGAACAAAAATGACAATTAGCTGAGATAGTAGGAACTGCTGATGCTGGAGTCTGAGATAACAAGGTGTAAATCTGATGCTGCCTGGCCTGCTGTGTTCATCTAGCTCTACACTTTGACACTTAGCCAAGTTTTGGGAAGATTTAGTCCAGTCTTTCCTAGGAGAACATTCTCCTCATTCTAGGAACCAATTTAGTACACCTTTATTGCCTACTGTTTATGGCAAGCACATCCTTCCTTATGGGAGACCAGAGCTGCACACAATATAATTGGTATGGCCTCAGCAATGCCTAAATGCAGTAAGGTTCTTTGCCTGTATTATAATTATTTGTAATGAACGTTAACACACCATTTGCCTTCCTCATTGTTTGCTTTACTGCATGCTAACTTGCAGGGTTTCATCTAGAAGGACACTAGGATCTATTCCAAAACTACTCAACATTTTTCATTTTTCTTATGAAAGTGGATAATTCCATTTTTTTCTGAGTTTTACTCTCTGGTTATTCCATATCCTTGCCTGTCCACTCATCCTAAGTATATCCCTCTGCAGCACTTGGATATAATATGTTCAGCTCCTCAAAATAATTGTTAATATTGATTAAAAGTAGCTGAGTACCAAGTTGTGTCTCATTAATTATAGCTTGCCAACCTGAAATATTGTTAGTGGGTTTGAGGAACCTGTGAGGTTTTTATTAATGCAATGTTTGCCCATCCCAAAGTGCCCTGGGAATTTGGTGTAAGGTTTTCTGGTTATGGTGTTCTCACTATGAGTTTGTAAAGCCCAGGAAATTAACCAAGCAGTAATGTAGCTGTAGCAACACACGTTGCTGTGTGACTTGGAGGCGATGGCATTCCCAAGCCATAGACCAGTTAAAAGCAATTATCCGAGGACGACTGGATACTCCTCTGTAATGGTATCCTTGGATCATGTTTTGACTTAAACATTTTCAATGTTGGTAAGCATCTACAGCCAGCTGGCCACGCGTAATCGAATAGCAAGTACATCATCTGACCTTTCAGTCGACTGTATTTATGCCATCTCTCTACAAGATCAACTTGGCCAGTCCCGCTTCCCCAACCTTTCCTCGTGGCCCTGTACATTTTCTTCTTCACATAATTATCCAATTCCCCTTTTGAAAGCCATTGTTGAATCAGTCTCCAGCAAACTCCCAGAGCGCTTCTCAGATCTAACTGCTTGATGCAAAGAGAATGTTTATCCTCATCTCACCTTTCTTCATTTTAAATTTATGTCCTATTGCCAATGGGAACATGTTCATAGATCAAAGAATTCCCACAGTGTGGAAACAGGCCCTTTGGCCCAACAAGTCCACACCGATTCTCAGAGCATCCCACCCAGACACGTTCCCCTATAACCCACCTAATCTACACATCCCTGAACACTACGGGCAATTTAGCATGGCCAATCGATCTAGCCTGCACATCTTTGGACTGTGGGAGGAAACCCACGCAGACACAGGAAGAACATGCAAACTCCACACAGACAGTCACCTGAGGCTGGAATTGAACCCAGGTCCCTGGTGCTGTGAGGCAGCAGTGCTAACCACTGAGCCACCGTGCCGCCCTAAATTTTCTGTGTCCAGTCTGTTCAGCCCCGTCATGATGTTGAAATCCTCGACCCGTCTCGACCTTCACTTCTTTAAGGAGAATAACCCCAAATTCTCAATAACTGAAATCTTTTACATTTGGAACCATTCTTGTAAATCTGATATGCACCTGATCTATTGCCTTTGTATCCTTCCTAAAGTGTAGTGCCTAATACTGGATACAGTTGACGCTGACCTAGTGCTTTATAAAGATTTACCACAACTTGCCTGATTTACTGTATTTATAAAGCCCAAAATTCTGCATGCCTTTCAACTGCTTTCACAGCCTGCTCAGTTGCCTTGTGTTACCAGCATGTCCCTTTGCTCCTACACCCCCTTTAAAATGGTATCCTCTTATTTATTTACGTAATTGTTATTGAAGTAAATAAAATGTTTTTCTTTTTGGATTTCAGATAAGATGAAGCCATAATAGCCAAGTCAGAGGACAACGGAACAAAGTCATCCAACTTAAAACATTTCTCCAGCTTTGTTACCATGGAGACTGTGGTTATTGTAGCAATTGGGGTCCTTGCGACTATCTTTCTGGCCTCCTTTGTGGCCCTCGTCGTTGTCTGCAGACACCGTTATTGTCAGCCCAGCAACCTGTTGCACCCTTTTGACTCAAAGTAAGTGCCATGAAGGCTTGAGGCCTAGCCCCTTTTAGAAATCGATCTGTTCATTTTCATGTTGATACTGTTCTGCCACAGCGATCATCAGAAGTACTTATAGAAGCTGTTAATTCACAGGAAGGGGCCAAACACAGGCAAGTGGAACTCGTTTAGATTGTGAACAGGGTCAGCGTGGATTACTTAGACCGAAGGGTCTGTTTCCAAGCTGTATGACTCCATGACTCCATGTCAGCCCATACCATTCCCTTTTGA
The DNA here is from genome assembly GCF_021869965.1 of Rhincodon typus. NCBI lineage: Eukaryota > Metazoa > Chordata > Chondrichthyes > Orectolobiformes > Rhincodontidae > Rhincodon > Rhincodon typus. The sequence goes on along the minus strand of NC_063361.1, from coordinate 9,137,200 downwards.
ACAATCCAGTCAGCCCTACTTCTCTGCTTGATAGCTTTAGTTCTGAAAATTCATTTCCTTCAAGTGCTAATTAATTTTCTTTTGAAATTATTGACAGCTCCTGCTTACGCTACCCTGTTTTTTGGGCAACAAAATCCAATTTATTACCACTCACTGGGTACTGAAGTTCTTCTTCATATTCCCCCTGTGGCTAAATCTTAAATCTGTGTATCCTTGTACTTGTGCAGCTAATGGGAAGAGTTTTTTTTAATGTCTGCTTTATCTAAGCATGACAAATTTGTATGCCTCCATGAAATCCCACCACTGCACCCCCCCAACTGAATCTCCTTTGTTCCATGGATAATAACTCCAGCTTTTCCAACCTAATCTTGAAACTAAACCTCAAATCCTGGAACCATTCTGATAAATTGCAACTGCAACTTTTCAAGAAATTTTACATCTTTCTGGATTGTGGTGACCAGAACCGAATGCAACTAATCAGAGCTTTGTAAAGGTTCAGCATAATATTCCCAATTTTATATTCATTGCCTTTATTTCTGAGGTCCAGGATCCCATAACCTTAACTAACTGCTTTCTGAATATGTCCTGCTATCTTCAAAGATTGATGCACGCCCCTCTGTTCATGCACACGTTTTAACATTGTGCCATTAATTCCGTTCTGTCTTCCCTTCTATCAAAATATGACACCTCCCATTTCTCAGTATTGAACTCCACCTACTATTTGTGTGTCCATTATGCTAGCCCATTTATATATGTCCTGTTGCAGGCAATTCGTTTCACCCTCATTGTTTGCCATTCCCCCAAGTTTTGTATCATTGTCAGAATTTTAAACTTTATTCCATACTTCCAGATTCATGTCATTTACATGTGGCACAATGATCTTTGCATTGACTCATGGGGAACATTATCCTCTGACCAAGAAACAACAGACTTTCGCAACTCACTGCTTTGCATCCATAAACCGTTTTTTTTAATCCAATTGCCAATTGAATGTTTACCCTGCTATTCCATAAGCCTCAAATTTATTGACCAGTCTCTTATGCAGTACTTTGTCAAAAGCTGCCTTAGAATTCATATAGACATTTATTGCATTACTTTCATCAAACGTCTCCATTACTTCATCAAAACAGTTCAGATAACTCTGCCTTCCACAAATCTGTTCTGCTTCTCCTTACTTAGCACAGCTGTCTCCAAATTCCCATTGATTTTTTTTTGATTATGGATCTCAAAGCTATAGAACATACTGATCAAGGAAATTCTCCTGAACACATTTCACAAAGTCTTCCCTCCTCCTTACATTTTATTATAACATGTATGCCACTTGTTATTTGGATAATGAAATTCTTAAAATATCTGATCTCTAATTCATGTAAATCTTTGGGATTCCCCTGTAAATTCATTCGTTTTTTATTCTCTCACATGACTTAGCACCCTATAGCATTCCCAAGTGGTGTGATCTTACCTTTTTTGTGTTTCACCTGTAACAAAATGGACTCTGTCCTTGCCTTCCTCAAAGGCATCTACTCTTTCCAACAGCACAATGTCAGCCTTAATCAGAATAGCCACTCCATCTTCTCTTTATCCTTCTCTATGTTTTCGGAGTACTTTTTGATCTTAAAATATTAAGCTCCCAGTCCTCACCATTTTTAAGCCTTGGTTCTGCTATTGTCATGACATTGCTGTGAAATAGAAGTCACTAAGCAGCAGTTAGCAGACTACAATCCCCACTAACTCACTAGCAACTTCAGGAGATCCAATAACTATGCCTCATTTGAGTCTATCTGCACCAAGCCAAAAATCCAACATTAGTCAGTGCATTTATTGTGTACCTCAGGGAGTTTGAGCATTCAATTGGACAAGAATTGCCACTAATTTGCAAGATTTTGTCTCTAAACTTTTCTTGGCCTTTTGATGATGTGGAGGTGCCAGTGTTGGACTGGGGTGGGCAAGGTCAGAAACCACATGACGCGAGGTTATAGTCCAACAAGTTTATTTGAAAACACAAGCTTTCGGAGCGCTGCTCCTTTGTCACGTGAGGCCTGTGATTTCAGACCTTGGCCCTTTGATAACAGCCTGAAGTCTGCTAAAGTGTGGGCTCTATCATAAAAAGGAAACACTTGATATGTCTGTGTGTGCAAAGACTATTTCTCAAGCTCCTTTGTACCACACTTCACAGATTAGTGTCAGTGAGGTGGTTTAACTTAGTTCTTTTTGTTTAAAGACATTGGTTTTCACTGGAGATAAACAATGAATCACAAACCTTGAATCAAATAATTGACTGGCCAGCTCACTGAAGGGAGAATGCTCATTGAAAATTCTCACTGGTGACTGAAATTCTAAAAATAAGGATCCAGACAAACAAAGACCAAAGGAGACCCAGTGCAGTAAAAAGAATGGCACACACAAACATAGAATAAATTACATTCATGGTAATAGCTGAGAAAACCGCTGTTGCTGAAGAGACTTTTATGAAGAGAGTGTCTTCCAGGAAACTTTGTTATTGTAACATTTGGTGACACACTCCCTCTGCTGGATATATAGAAGAATAAAACACTGAGATGAGCCTGTTCCAGATACTTTTGTGGAGAATTATATGAAAAGGATTAATTCCAGGATATCCTGAAGCTGTTTTTTGTCGCCTTCATCCTGGTCGGGTCTTCTGATATCTCTTGCTGGTTTCAAGTGCAGTGGTCATTATTTTTGCTTAATATGCACATTATAACCTTTGACCTATAACATGTCTGCTCGGCTCAGCTGGGATGCTTCACGTGTTTGAGGCAGTGAGTTGAGTTCTACACTAGGCAGGGACGTTATTAATCTAGGATGACACTCTAGCGTCATTAAGTTCATTAAGTTCAGACATATATTCATGTGAGTGAACAGGTTTTATTAAAAGTAATTGTATACACTGGGACTTGATTAGCTCAGTTAGCTGAGCAGCTTTGCATTGCAGAGTGATGCCAACAATGCGGATTTAATCCCTGCACCAGTTCAGGTTACCATGAAGGATTCTCCTTCTCAACCTCTCCCCTTGCCTGAGGCGTGGTGACCCTCAGGTTAAACCCGCAGCAGTTACTTATGTCTGATGAGGGAGCAGCCTAGTCTGTTAATGCCATGGCAGCTTTACCTTTTATACAAGGCATGTTAAAAGAGGGTGTCTTCTGGAATCCTATAGATTCAGGCTCCAGATCTGACAACACTGTGTCATAACTGCTTATGTGCATGATCAGTAACTATTCTTGAAGTAAATGTATAATTAATCCGTTACTCCACATCTCTACCCAAATTCATTCACAGTTTCTCCTTTTAACCATGAATATTCAATCATGGGATTTCACCTGTTTGCTTCCTCTGTTTTCTCCCCTCTGACAAGGCACTTTTGTCTGAGCTAAGAATTTCCGATAATTAATGTTCTCAGTCCCCGGGGGTGGGTGGTGGTGGGGCGGCGGGGGGGAGGAGGGCAGTGTGCGTGGAGTGGTCTTTGGATGTATGGGATCCCTCACTGTGTTGGAAAGCAGTCACAGGGGTGGAGTGCAGCGGCAGCCCCGCAGGATTACTAGCTCCTGGGCTGGGAAGGCTAATCAGGGTAAACATGATTGAGACAAAAACAAACTGTAGCTGCTGGAATCCAAGGTAGACGATAGGCAAGGTAGGCGATGGCCTGGTGGTATTATCGTTGGACTGTTAATCCAGAGACCCAGATAACATTCCAGGGACCCGGGTTTGAATCCAGCCATGGCAGATGGTGGAATTTGAATTCAATAAATATCTGGAATTAAAAGTCTAATGATGACCGTGAATCCATTGTCGATTGTTGTAAAAACCGATATGGCTCACTAATGTCCTTCAGGGAAGGAAACTGCCATCCTTATCTGGTCTGGCCTACATGTGACTCCAGACCCACAGCAATGTGGTTGACTCTGAACTGCCCTCTGGGCAATTAGGAATGGACAATAAATGCTGCTTAACCAGTGACACCCTCATCCCGTGAGTGAATAAAAAAAAACAGGAAGCTGGAAGAACACAGCAGGCAAGGCAGCATCTGGAGGAAAGGAGCAGTCAGCGTTTTGGCTATTACCCTGAAGAAGGATAAGCAGAGCTAAGTTTTCAAGTCCTATACCCCTTCTGAAGAAGAGCAACAGAACGTTGACTGTGCTTTCGCTCCACAGATGCTGCCAGCCCTGCTGAGTGTCTCCAGCTATTTCTGTTTTTGTTTCATTTTTGGTACATCCTGTTCTTGTGTCTTCTAACCTTTCATTGAAGATAAGCAAAAGATCTGTAATATCTTTCTGTTGTCATAGGGATGGTGAATCATCAGTGCTGCTCTGTTTAATAAAGAATGATGTTGACTGGGGATGACTTACACAGTATCAATAATCTCTCTTATTGCAGAGATGGATAACCTATATCTAGCCTTGGCTTTGTTATGTATTATAGTTTTTGTACGGTATGTTGGGACAGTTTGCGTGAGCACTTGGTGAGTCATCAGCTATGTTCATGACATGTTCAGACTGGTATTGAGTCTTTACAGAGTGAATAAAACCTCCCTATTGGATTGCAGCGAATGATGAGTTTGTGTCATTTTTTTAGCTTTGACTAGACCCTAGTAACTGCCTGATACAGAATAGGTTATTATTGTGATTCTTCCCCTACCATGAAGTTTGACTGAAGATGATTGGTGAAATTGACATGGATAATAGGAAAGGCATATGAAATGTTGCCCTTTGTTTTAAGGGGAATGGAGTATAAAAACAGGGAACTGTATAAGTGTAAACTATGGCCCACCACCATAAAAAGGAGAAATGCCAGATTTGGGGCTGTGTCTTGGGATTCCCGACTACATCAAGCATTTTCTTCACAACAGAGATGCTCTGTCTTAGTGAAGTCAGGTCCTCTGCGGGTGAACATTAAAAGTCTCAGAAAATTTCAAGAACTGTCTCTAGGGAAAAAAGTGTCTCTCTTCAATAGTAGCGTAATAGGTTGTGAATAAATCAAGAGGCTCCAAATTTAGTCATTAAATCACAGCTTCAGTTGTATGCAGTTATCACAATGGAAAATGGGCCCCAGGCCAGTTCCTAAACTAAAGTATTGGAAAGGTTCAACTACATCCAAATGCTTCCTTAACATTCACAATTTCCATTTCAATCAGGGATCATTGGAGCAGCCAAGCCTTAGAGCCCTTGTCAGTTTCTCCTTTGTTAAGTCAGTGGAGCTAAGCCCAATCATAGATCATTTTTAGGTTAAAAAGAATAATTTTAGAATAGGCAAAGAATTAATTAAGGTCAGTCATTTCAGCCACAAGACATCTCTGCACGAGTCAACAAATGTGAAGCTGGAAAAGCCCAGCCAGTCAGACAGTATCCAAGGAACAGCACGCTGGCTCAGTGGTTAGCACTGCTGCCTCACAGCGCCAGCAACCTGGGTTCGATTCCACCCTTGGTTGCCTGTCTGTGTGGTGTTTGCACATTCTCCCCATGTCTGCGTGGGTTTCCTCCAGGTGCTCCGGTTTCCTCCCACTGTCCAAAGATGTGCAGGTTAGGTGGGTTGGCCGTGCTAAATTGCCTGTAGTGTTCAGGGATGTGTAGACTAGGTGGGTTACAGGGGAATGGGTCTGGGTGGGATGGTCTGAGGTTTGGTGTGGACTTGTTGGGCCGAATGGCCTGTTTCCACACTGTAGGGATTCTAAAGTGAATTTTTTGGGTCGAAACCTTTGTCTGGACTGACAAAGGGTTTTGGCCCGAAATGTTGACTTACCTGCTCCTCGGATGCTGTCTGCCTGGCTGTGCTTTCCCAGCTTCACATGTATTTACTCTAGCTTCCAGCATCTTACTGTCTTCATATCTCTGCAGGAGTTCCTCAGGGTGGTGACCTAGCCCTGTGTGTCTTCAGCTCCTTTAACAATGACCTTCCCTCCATCCTAAGGTCAGATGTGGGGTTGTTTGCTAATAATTTTGGAATCTTTGGCACCATTCACAACTCCTCATACTGGAGCAGTCCACATTGACATACAGCAAGATCTAGACAAATTCAGACATGAGCTGATATTGGTAACATTTGCACCACACAGATATTATGACCTATCCTTGAGCAAAGCTTTCCAAATTATTATGGTTTTTGATAGGATATTCCAAATTGCCGAGATCCCAGATGGGAAGGGATGAACCGGCACCCTTTTATTCACCGTGCCCCTCCCTTATTTGGTGGCAACATGGTTATTTTAATAAGGACTCCTTTCATTTCTCCCAGACCAAATGAATTTAAAGCAGACAGTTTGACCGTGCTAACAAAAGAATGAGTTAGTAATGACTAAACGCAAGAGGAAATAATAATGTAACACATACAGACAGATTACTTATGAGAAGTGAGGGTAAGACAAGGACAAAAGTTAAAAAAGACACAGATCAATCTCTGAATTTTGTGAAGAGTAGATGATGGCTAGAGCATCTGCTATGTTGGGTGATGCTAGTAGCACCAATAGGAGCTCAACAACACTGAAGAAGCTCAACACCATCCAGGACAAAGGAGCTCATTTGATCGTGTCCCATCTAACACCTTCATTCCTTCCAATACCAATGCACAGTAGTAGCAGCGTGTACCATCTGCATGATGCACTGCAACAACTCAACAAGTAACTTTCAACATTCATCCAAAACTGTGACTTCCATTACTTCGAAGAGGGCTTCCCAAAGTGGGTCGGGACCCAAGTGGGGTTGTGAGCTGAAATTGTGGGGTTGCGAACTTTGACAGAGCAATAGCCGACCTTCCTCTCCTTCCTCTCATTGATCTTCTCCTCCCCCACCCCTACCTTTCAATGAAGGGTCACAACAATTTCTGAGCTGCGAAATGAGGTCATGCTTGAAAAATGTTTGGGAATCACTGGCCAAGAAGAATAAGGGCACCGTCAGTTTCTCTCCAAATCACACATGATCCTGACTTGGAACTATATCCCTGTTTCTTCACTGTTACTCGGTCAAAGTCCTGGAACCCCTGCTTGAAGAGCACTATGGGTGTACCTTCCTGCAGAGACTGTATCAATTCAAGAAGGCAGCTCAGTACCTTCTCTGAGATAATTAGGGATGGGCAGTAAATGCTGGCCTAGCCTGTGTTGCCCACAGTCACTGATTAAATAGATAAAAATACATCCGTTAGCGTTACTTTATGTATTTTTCCAAGCTGCTGATTTACCCAATGGTTTTATTTGTCCTGCAGGCCTACAGTGGATCTCATTGGTGCAATGGAAACCCAGAGTGAGCCCTCAGAATTGGAACTGGATGATGTTGTTATCACAAACCCTCACATTGAGGCGATCCTGGAAAATGAAGACTGGATAGAGGATGCTTCGTATGTACAGCGTTGTCTTTAATTACTAATTTGCCAGTAGTCCTGAACAAATGCTCATCATAGCTTCCTCACAATTTAGGGAAAATGAACCTGAAATCAGTCGTATTCCCACCAAGTTAAACTTTTAGTATCCTGAAACCGTGTGGCTCACCTTATTCACTTGTTCTTAGGCAACCACCAAAGACTTGGCTGGTACTTCTGTGCAGTTCTGAAGGAATTGCACTCCTACAGACACATGCCTTTTGGTTGAGATTTTAGAATGAGGCCTGCCCTGCCTTTCCAGGCAATATCAAAGCTCGCCTGTGACCATTTCAAAGAAGTCTCACCAATCTCTCGACAAATCCCTCAACCAGTGCAACCGAGAAAAAAAACTGCCCATTATCTCATTGCTGTTTGTGGGAACTTTCTGTGCACGAATTCTCTGCTACCACTCCTACATTAGAACAGAGACTGCACTGCAAAAGTTCATAATTGGCTGTACAGTGTTTTGGGATGTCCTGAAATGGTGAAAGATGCCAGAAGTACCATGTCCAGTTCTGGTCTCTTTGTTATAGGAAGGATATTTTCAAGCTGGAGAGGGTTCAGAAAAGATTTACCAGAATGTTACCGAGAATGGAAGGTTTGAGTTGTAGGGAGAGGCTGGATAGGCTGGATAGGCTGGGTCCTTTTTCCATTGGCGTGTAGGAAGTTGAGGGTGATTTTTTTGTATTATGAAGAGTATAGATAAGGTGTCTTTTCTCTACGGTGGGGGATTTCAAGATTAGAGGATGTGTTTTTAAGGTGAGAGGAGAAAGACTTAAAAAGGACACGAGGGGCAACTTTTTTACACAGAGCGGTTCGTGTATGGCATGAACTGCCAGATGAAGTGGTGGATGCAGGTATAATTACAACATTTAAAAGATATTTGGGTAAATACAAAAATAGGAAGGGTTTGGAGGGATATCAGTCAAACACAGGCAGGCGAGACTAGCTTAGTGTGGGATTGTGGTTGGCATGGACGAGTTGGACCGAAGGGTCTGTTTCCGTGCTGTATAACTCTGACTATGACTGTATGACTGTTTGGATCCTGATGATGTAACTGGGATCTGTCTGCGTGCTGTTTGACTCTGTGACTCTAGATGCAAATTATTCCTTTCTTTAGTTATCAGGAGATGAATGGGAATGACTCAGTGACAAATCCTTGTTTGATTTTCTTTCTTTCATCTGGGTTCCACGTCAGGAAGTATCTAGGATCTGATCAAGCAGTTGCAAGGTGAAGATTAAGAATTTGTCTGGGCGGGGGGAGCTTTACAATAGCAGTGACATAAGGCTTGATTTTCTAGTCAAGATTATTTGAATGCAAATAGCAACTTCTTTGAAATAAATGGGTTTCTGCTGGCGTTAAAATATTGATCAGAAAATTGAGGTGATTTTGGATTAAAGTTTTCCCAACTTTCATAAATCTTGATGGATGAATGACAAGATCTTGCGATTAATTTTTTTTTAAATGATGCAAATTGGAGTTTAGCCTTTAATGTGTTTTGTCTGGTAGGACCCTACCAATAACAGCATAGGAGATGCAGTGAGGTAACAGTATCGTCACTGGATTAAGAATCTAGAATCTCAGGCAAACATTCCTGATTGTCGTAAAAGCCCATCTGGTTCACTAATGCCCTTTATTGAAGGAAATCTGCCATCCACGCATGGTCTACACATGACTCCAGACCTACCGTGATATTGTTAACTTTTAATTGCTCTCTGAATTGGCCTGGTAAGCTACTCATTTATATCAAATCATGATATAGCAAATAAAGAATAAAGCCAGCAGAATCACAAGGTATTGACCTAGCCACTGGAAATGACAACAGTAAACCTGGCCCAAATTAATCCTGCAAAGACATTATGATCATCTGAGAGCTTGTGCCAAAACTAGGAGAGTTGTCCCACAGACTAGTCACTGCCAGATATAGTCATACTCACTGAATCATATGTTCTATGATATCTCTACTTATGTATGATATATTTTGTTGTATCTTCACTGTTGCTGGGTCAAAATCCTTGAACTTCCTTCCAATATCCTTGATGGAAAATAAAAACTGACCTAGCCCGTGACACACACATTCCATGAATAAATAAAAAGAAAGGAATCCTCTTGTTTCTTCTGCTTCAAACTTGACACCGTTGCTTTTCAAATGCACCACAAAATGGTGTAGAGGGCAAGACTAATCAAATTAAGAATTCCTTGTTTCTGATGAATGCATATGTACAAACACGGAGATCAGGAAACGTTTCAAAAAGAAACATTTCTCCACGATATAGTGAAAAGTACTGAAAAGTGAAAGAAAAGCACACATTACTGGGATTAGGACATCAGTCTTCTATAAAGATGCTTTGTGCTTCGTTAAAGAGTGTCAAAGTGTTTGGCAACGACTCTGGCAGCTTTTGTATTTGACTGAGTTTTCAGTGTGACTATGTGAATTAACATGTCCCTGTGTATGCTGAAACCTTCCCTGGTGCCTTCATTACCTCCCTGAATCGACAATTCTGATGCACTTTAGCTGGTCTTCCAGATTCTACCAGGCGTAAACTCGAGGTCATCCAAAACTGTTTTGCACACATCTTAACTCACAGCTAGACCCGATCCCCTAATACTCCTCTGCTCACTGATCTACAGTGAGTCCAGTTTTTGACTTAAAAACATTGATCCTTGTTTTCAAAATCGGTTCCTCTCCTTTCCCTTCCCTCTCTTTGTAATCATCTCCAGCTCCATAGTCTTCTAAGATAGCTGTGCTGCTCTAATTCTGGCCGCTTGAGCATTCCCAAGAAAAATTTCTCCACCTTTGGCGACCGTGCCTTCAGTTGTCTAGGTCCCAAGGTTTGGAATGTCCTCCCTACATCTCTCAGCCTCTCTATCTCACTTTCCTCCTGATTTGATTTATTGTTTGATTTGATTTATTGTTGTCACATGCACCTAAGTACAGTGAAACATTTTGTGTGCAGTACAGGCAGATCATAACATACAAATCCATATAGACCATAGGGTGAACAAAGCAAGCAGAACAAAGGCAAGAACAGCATTAGATTTGAAATTTGAGAGGTTCTGTCAGCAATCTAAATAACAGTTGGGAAAAGGCTGTTCTAGAACTTGTTGGTATGTGTGTGTTTGAGCTTTTGTATCGTCTGCCTGACGGGAGAGGTTGGAAGAGATTATAACCGGGTTGGGAGTTGTCTTTGATGATGTTGGCTGCTTTTCTGCAGTGATAAGAAGTGTAGAAGGAGCCAATGGATTGGAAGTTGGCTTTCGTGATGGTCTGGGCTGTGCTCACAACATTCTGTAGTTTCTTATGGGCAGAGTATTTGCCGTACCAGGCCGTGATGCACCCAGATAGAATGCTTTCTATGGTACATCTGTAGAAGTTGGTGAGGGTCCTTATGGGCATGCCGAATTTCTTTCATCTCCTGAGGAAGAAGAGGCATTGTTGTGCCTTCTTGACTGTCATGTCTGTGTGGGTGGTCCACGAAAGATTGTTAGCTATCGTCACTCCCGGGAACTTGACGCTTTCGACCCTCTGCACCTCTGCTCCGTTTAAGTAGATAAGGGCGTGTCCTCCTCCTTTCTTCCTAAAGTCGATGATAAGTTCTTTAGTTTTGCTGATGTTGAGGGAGAGATTTTTATCTTTGCATGAAGCATTCTATCTCCTTTCTCTATTCTTTAAGGCACTATATATTTGACCAAGCTTTTGGTCATCAGATTCTATTACTCCATGTGGCTCAGTGTCATACTTCAGGCTTTATAATTCTCCTGTGAAGCACCTTGGGATGTTTCATTACATGAAAACTACAATATAAATATAAACTGCCGTTATTTAATCTGTTTTACTCTAGTAGACTCTTCTATTTTCTAGGGGGTTGGTGTCTCACTGCATTGAGATTCTTAAGGTAAGAAATATAACACTACTATTAAAGACTGAAGGCTGGATTTTTCTTTTTGCAAAGATGGGCTAGATTTCGAGATCTTTATAAATGGAGGCTGAACCTGATTCTGAGATTCAACTGGCAGTTGTTTTTCAGTGTGTGATAAGGGCATAAGTAGCGAGCCTGCACCATGCACTCCTGCTATGGTCAGTTCCATTGCAGAGATAGGCATCTCATTGCCACCTTCACACTACCTGGAAATGTTTCATGGAATCTAGCTTCTCAAGGGCTTAACAGTTCATGGCCCCTCAGAGGAGTTGTGAACCATAGTCTGGATTCATGAAAGCTAAGTTTAAAAGGTGCCACCTATGCCCCTTTCATTCTCCCATGCCACCTCCATGCCCACTTGGCCCTTCCATGTCCCCATGTTTCCTCCATATACGCTTGCCAAGCGTGCAATTTGGACAAAACCTATAAGCCATATCATAACAATGGAAAGTCCTGGAATGTTTGTGATATCTAGCCATCTGTTTTGTTGATGCAGTTCCCAGATGACCTCATTATGAATGCTTGGCTGAACTCTAAGATGCACTCGTAGATTAGCACAGTGGGGTTATGTTTAGATAGCTTGAGGGAGTGTTTTAGCTTTGATTGACTGACATCTTTAGAGTATGTTACTTTTTCTTTGATCTGATTTCTGTTTCTTCAATGTCTGCATGTCTACTTAAACAAGATTAAGGTGTGTGAAATATGGTAAAGATTTTGATATTGAAAATATGATTGACTGTTTCATTGACACTTCTGTAACATCATTGTAAGAGATAAGAGAATAGATTTTTTTCAAAGCAGGTTTCTGAATGGATGTTCCTTTCATGGGTTTTATTAAACTTGCCATTGTTTATTATGTAGCTTATATTACTTCTGTACATAGCATACAGTGGACATGGAAAGGACATGGAGGTGCGATGGGGGCATAGAGAGATGGTGGAGGTGTGAGGTGGTTCAAAAGGCGAACTCTATAGGGCTTAACAACCTTTAATACAACTGGGACAATGTCCCAGAAAACTGAGGAGGTGCTGCAAACCAACCCACCCCCTCCATGGCTGCATTCGAATTGCTTCCTGGGGTAGCAGACCTGACATGATCCAACCTCCTCCCTACCCAGAATGAAAATAGTGGATGCACAGGGTTTTAAATGGAAATGCAACTGCTGCTGAACTCGACTTTCTCCTCCAGATATTCGGAACATAGAAACAGGAGTATGCTATTCAAATCCATCATACCCGATCTATGCCTCAACTCCATTTACCCACTTTGTTTCATCTCCCTCAAAACCCTTACAAACAAAATTAAGACTTTAGTCTTAAAAGCTGTAATTAACAGAGTATCCACAAATGTTTGTGGGGAGATCAAATTCTCGATTTCTGTAGAAATGGAAACATGCTGTTGGATTTGCCTTTTAAAAAGTCAAACTCTAAAAGTGTGCTTTCTTATTGCGCAGCTCCCTACCAGGAGAAAATAGTTCCTGCGTTTCCCCTATCAAGTCCTCTTAACATTTTATCACGGGATAGATGTATGTGTCGGAGAAAAGATGAATTGTGGTATATTTCTTCATAAATTTAGAGACTATGACATTAATAATTATTATTCGCAAGATAAGTAATTATCCTCAGTGCATCTAACAGTATATGCAACTGTACAAACCAGATAGATACACACCAAGACTGGACGGACCATTCCAAAATTTTCACACTTCCTTCGCATTTACACCTATCAAATCCCATCTTGTATGTGAGCTCACTCGGTTAAGACCATCTCGCGGTGGGAATATGAGTTTGAATGTTTCAGAGGAGCCAGACACTCAACAACTTGGTGAAATTTTAAGTTTGCTGAAAACTGATTCCCTTACACAGAGTCAAAATTGTGTCCATTATAATCAATTGGCGAAAAATTATTCAGGATCTGATGGTGAAACTGTTGGCAAACCTTGGTACAGGATGAAAACTTGATGTAACAAATATCGAATAACATGTTATATTAGGAAAGGAATACATGACAATTTGTTTTGTTATTTTTGGTTGTTTGCTTTGAAGAGTTAAGAAGAGCCGATCATCACAGTCACGGACGGTTCTATGCTCCTGTTTTACAGATATGTCATACTCTGACAGAGAAACTTGTTGCTATGACAATGGGATCAGGGGCGAAGATTAAGTCGCCAGCGAGACTCAGCGACATAATCGTAGTGGCAAAGCGGATTAGTCCGAGGTGAGATGGACCTGTCTCAGGATAGCAGCTCACTTTGTTGCTTGGTTGCTGACTTTAAGTATGAGGGTGAATCTGCAGAGCAGAACTTCTCACAGTGATTGACATTAAGGCCGGTACCATCGATGATATAGTAGATGGTGGGAATTGGCTTTTCACAATGGGTTAGAAGCTGGTTGTTCACTGCTGTTGAGTAACATTTCTTGTGCCTCCCAGGAGGACCCAGAGAAAAGTACAGGGGATTGCATCTTCAAATCAACATGAGACCTCCTGAAGCACAGGACCTTCATGGGGAGATTGCAGTATTGCCATAATGTCACTAGACTAATAATCTAGATGGTGGGCTAATGCTGCAGGAAAATTGGTTCAAATCCCACCATGACAACTGATGGAATTTAAATTGAATTAATAGATCTAAAATGGAAAATTATATTGTAAAATTATATTATCAAATTATAAAATTGAAAATTAATAGTGACAATGAAGCATATTGTTACAAAAACCCATCTGGTTCAATAATGAAGAATATCTGGCTTTCTTAATGTTTTCTGGCCTAGATTTGACTTCAGATCCATAGTAATGTGGCTCATTCTTAACTTCTCTAGCAAGCCACTCAGTTTAAGGGCAATTAGGGATAGATAACAAATTCCATTGCAAGAAGGAGTAAAGAACCCTCAGTAAAACATGAAGTATCCTAGGGCTATGGAAAGAATTTCCCAGTTTCCATCTCCTTTCACAGTTCAATCAAGTCTCCCTTCTCTTCTTATCTTCGCCTTTCTGTTGAAAGTTGCCTAATGTTTGTTCCTCACCTCACAGGCACTGATATTTTGCATCAAATCACTTCACTTTGTAGCAATGACTATTCATCAATTCACCTTGTGATGGAAAATCCCGATGGCTGTAATTTAAAGAGGGAACATGCAAGTGACAACGTCAAGATAAATTAGTACTTACCCCATAACCATTTTGAAGTTTCTTTGCTTTTCTTCAATGTGTTGTGCTGAAGAGTGTGATATAAATCTGGTCAAGTAAATGCAGTAGGATGACATCAGGCAAGAAGACTAAGGTCAATGAAGTGGCTGCTGTTTGATTGAACATCAACTGATGATTGACTGAGAATGGCACAATGTCACACCTACCATTACTGGAAGAGCACAGTAACATTGTCAGTGGTAAAATGCATCTTCACCAAAATGCTATGATAGATGAGGGAATACAATAATGAATCAAGTTGAGAAGTTAAAGGCTTTGTCAGTGAATGATTCAAGGGTATCTTAAAGATTGCGAAGAGTTTTAAGACTGTTTCCATTGGTTGTTGAAATGATACCAAGGGAACGCTAACTTAAATTCATCAAAATGATTTGCTTATGTATCTCAATGTTCTAATTATGCTGTTTAAATATTATGACATTTAGTCATTGCTTTCTGTAAGGGGAGAAATCAGCAAATCCTGTTTCCAGCTTGGGTGCACTGTACAATAACGTATGATGTTTCTTTTCTTTCTGTCACTAGGGTGGATGATGTTGTGAGATCAATGTACCCTCCACTGGATCCTAAGCTCCTGGATGCCAGGTCAGCAGTTTCAATTGCTTCTAAAATGTTAATACGTATATAACAATAGATTGAAACAGGTGTGGCGCTCATTTTCAAGTGACATATGTTAAATGAGTGGAATAATTACACTTGGATATGAGCATGGTTCCCTGCACAATTGGAACATAAGCTGATTTTACTATTGCGTAAGACTGTTTAATTCTGGCACATCTTAATTAAAACAGACCTTGTGATAGATGTGCACAGATGACTGCAAGGAGAAATGAGCCTATTTGGTTGGTGCTATTGTTAGAGTGCTCTTGGCAAGAAATGTTTACAGCCATTCAGCCCATCTATTCACTCCGGCTCTCTGCGAGACCAATTCAGCTACTGCCACAGTCTCAAACTTTGCCCCTAGCCCCTTGCTTTATCTTTCAGGCGCTTATCCAATTAATTTTTGAAAGCCACAATTAAATCTATGTTCACCACAGTCGCAAAAACATGCAATCCAGATCCACATCACTCACTGCAGCTCCTGTTGCCTTCAGTTCCTTTCTCAATCATTTAAATTCTTGTCCTCTGGTGCTTTTTGAAATGCACAATTATTGTCCATCTACATTATCCAAACCCCTTGTGATTTTGAACACCTCAATCAAAACTCCATTTCATCATGTTTCCTAAGGAGAGACATACCACCTTCTCCAATCTATCCATGTGCCTAAAGTCACCTATGCCTGACACCAGTCCATTGAATCTTGTCTGAACCCTATCCAATGCACATCTGTCGTAAAGTGTGGTGCCTAAAATTGAATGCAAAGCCTCAATTGAGGTTGAACTGGTTCTTTATGAAGGTTTATTATAACTTCATTTCTGAGGAACAGTCACTCGATCTGAAACATTAACCCTGATTTCTCTCCACAGACGCTGCCAGACTTGCTGAGCTTTTCCAGCAATTTCTGTTTTTGTTTCTGATTTACAGCATCCGCAGTTCTTTCGGTTTTTATCTATTGTAACTTCTCTGTAGAACTTGATGATTCTACTAATGAAGCCCAGGATCCTGTATGCCATTTAATCACTTCTCTAACCTATTGTGCCAGCTTCAAAGTTTGTGCACATACGTCCCCATACTGTGCTCTTGCATCACCTTTGGAATTATCTTTTATTTTGTATTGTTTCTCCTTGGTCTTCCTTCAAAAAAGGTAACAGTTTACACTTTTGAGCATTAAATTTCATCTGCCATGTTCCTGCCCATTTCCTCAGCCTGTCTGCATCCTCTTTAAGTCTATTACAAAGCTCCACAGGGTCCACGATACTTCCATGTTTCATGTCATTTGCAAATTTTAAAATTATGACCTAACTCAAAATGATGTACCAAGAATGGCAGTGGTCCCTGGTGAACTCCAATGTAGACTTCCCTCCAGCCCCCAAACATAACCGTTCACCACCATTTTGGCTCCTGCCAACTTCATACTCATGCCACCACTGCCCACTGAACCGATCTCATTCCCCAGAACCAGATCCAGCAATGCCACCTTCCTCAAAAAGCCACAAACGTACCAATCAAGGAAATTCCCATTAGCACATCACAAACTCCTCCCTGTCTGTGCTTTCCATCTTTATGATTGCAGGACTTATTCAGACAATTAAAGCCCCCCTCATTCTAAGTTTTCTATAGTTTCTGCACTTCTCTGTAGCTTCCCTGCAAATGTGCACCTCTTTATCTTCCTCACTAGATGATGAAGAATATATTACACCAATGGTAACATTGTCGTTTCTAGTCAGGCCCTGTCCTTGACTGCTCTAAGACATCTCCTCTCTTCAACAGTGTAATGCTCTCCTTCTACACTCCAATTGCTCCTCCTTTTCTATCACAACACCATGTATTCAGGGATATTTAGTAAACAGTGCTACTCCCTTGTGAAAACAAGGTGCAGAGCTGGATGAACACAGCAGGCCAAGCAGCATCAGAGGATCAGGAA
>NC_063361.1:9078699-9115191 GCF_021869965.1 Rhincodon typus | reverse complement strand
TCCAGCTCCACACCTTGTTATCTCAGATTGTCTATTCGTGTGAGCAAACCCATCTTATAGTTGATTGGTGCGCAAAATGTTGACAGACCTATTGGTGTTTGTCGACTCTTGTTCTCATTTATGTGTCATTGTGAGTCTTCTGCCTCCTTCCTGATCCAGCATCGGTCCTTCCCAGTAGTTCCTCTTATTTACCGAATGAACTCTTACAGAGATGGAATCATCTTTGGGTCCATATCTAGAGCATTTGTTTCATAAATAGACCAGAAGTGTTCATACACTGCTCCCAAAAGGATCACTGGCAAATCCACACTGCTCTGTTTCCAGTTCCAAAATATTGACATCCCTTTGGAATCTTTAATCTTTTGTTTCAACCACAGCTGGCAACAATAATGTTACCATGCTATAGTGTGGCATTGTCTGAACCGGACTATGTGCAGATCCTAAGCCCTGGTAAGGTTGCTACTGAAGCTCCTGTGGCCTACCCCTATATGCACTGACTGCTCTCATTTGTTGGTTTTGCTTATTATCATGGACCATTTGGACAGGTACATAGATGGGATAGGTCTGGAGGAATGCAGACAAATGGGACTAGATTGATTGTGAAAACTGCGTAGCATGGACAAGTTGCGCTGAAAGACCTATTTCGAAGTTGTAAACCTCCATCACTCAGTGGCTTTATAAAGAGGTCTTCTTTGCATGGTTGCCTCATTGATGGATAAGTAATAAAGCAGAACACCAGGACTTTTTAAGAAATAGTCTTCCTCGGGATGTTGGCACCACTGGCAAGGCTGGCAACGCACCTTATGAACTGCTGCAGTCCATATGGTGAAGCTGCTTCCAAAATGATATTTAATCGGGATTTCCAGGGCACACAAAGTTTAAAGAATGAGAACATTTGGCCGAGTGAAGATGGTGTGTGATGTGCAGTTAGTGGTGTTCTCAAGCACTTCTTGCCCTTATCCTTCTAGGTCATAGCTTCTCAAAGTGGGAGTCAGGACCCCAAGTGGGGCCCTGAGCTGAAATTTTGGGCTCCCAGGTTCTAAGATTGCAATGGTCACTATGGAGCTCCGACCAGGTTATAACAATTGTACTCCCACTCTAAGAGGCCTTTGCTCTCACAGACCCCTACCTCACTCTGGCAGGATCGTGAAAATTTGCAAGCCTCAATAAGGCATCACAGTGGGAAAGAGATGTTCAGGAAGCACTGCTCTAGGTTACAGAAGTGTAAATTGTAGCAACTGTATACTAGTGTGAAATGAGTAGATGTTTATATCAGCAGATAGGATGCTGAATATCAGGGGTAGTGCTGAGTGCTCATGTTAGCAACCTGAATCATGGAACTCCCACAGGATGGAAGCAGCCATTCAGCCAATCAGGTCCACACCAACCTTCTGAAGTGCAGAGGGTTTAGCTCATAAATATTCATAGTATGTAAATAGTGACAAGTACGAACCCACCACATGGTTGCTCAGAGCTGGACACACTGACTTTAACTTTCCATCTCAACCTACCGTTGGGAGATTGAAAATTCACAGCTCACCTACATTCAGTCATCGCACACAATGTTACCTGCTCTTGAGTACTCAATAAAATCCCTCTTATAATATGTACATGTCAAGTTTAAATAGTGGGGAAACACATTGTCATTAGTCAATACTGATCTATTTTTTGTATCCTTTTTGACAAGACTTTAAATCTCTTTCATTATAGTGAGGTTTGTTTAATGTCCAATGTTTGCAACAAATGTAGTCAATGTTCAGTACTTTACATTCTGTACAGCATAGACTTTTTACATTGCACTATAAATCCCTAGATATAAATCTAACAGCTCTGATCATAGACCAAAGCACTGTAAACGATATCCAACCTTTTTAAGGTTTGAAACATTGTTCTAAGTTTCTCTCGGATTTTTATTGAATCTGTTTATTACAATGTAAATGAAATTCATATTAATCATGACTGGCATTGCTAACACTGACCTGTGTACCACTAAGCAGAAGGCAGCACTTTCAAAGAGGTCACTCTCTAGCTCACTGCTTTCAAATACGCAACTACTCTTGTAACATCACTTTACAAGGATTTGACTACAACTATTAGGAAAGGTGGAACAGACTGAGCATCAAGAAGGCTCAGGGGTAACCAGGTTGAGACCTATCAGATTTTAAGAGTTTGCTGGGTTAAGTGTAGAGGGAGTGGGGCAGAGTTTTCACTTCTGGATGCAATTGACAATCTGCTACAAATTGAACTCAAAATTGCGCTGCATTTGAGAAGTGATATTGTGATTCAAGTTTTACCTTCAAATATTTGCATTAATAGAATTTAAAATGGGCCCTGAACTAGTCTAATCAGGCAATGTTTGAGAACGTAATTTCTGGCATTATTCCTTCATGTTAATTCAAAATTTGTTTCTTGGGGCAATTTTATGAATTTAGTTGAAAATTGAGATTTATTATAAAAATAATCACCATCTTTAAGTAATCCAATTTCAAATAATGAGACATGGCCGTAAGCACTGCACGGAAACTTTTAATGGCTACATTTCGCTATAATAGTCAGCTTCTTAGTAAAAATAGTTTTTAGAATTTAAAGTTTTTACAACATGCCTTTTAATGCCCTAATACTGAAATTAAAACTTAATACTAAGGTCCTCTTTGAACGTTTACAAAAGAGACAAAAAACAGAGACTCAATATGCTGATTAATTACCCGTTGCAAATTTTATGGGTGGAGATGTCTTCCAGTGAGATGTTTTCTTGAACCAATATAAAATATCAACGAAGCTTGATTTGTACTGAGATTAATTTGTATTTGAAATTCTGTGATTTTTTTTCTGGCAATACAGTCAATTTTGGCCAGTTATATTGGAACTACATACAGAGCCTAGTGGAATCTTTTTGCTTCCTCTTGTGGGTAGCCCAAAACTAAGGCTATTAATGTAAGATATCTTCAAGAAGGAATTTAAGAATAGATTCTTTGGTTAGAACGTGAAACTTGCGACCACATTAAGCAGTTGAGGCAGACAGTACAGATACATTTGAGGGAATGCTGGAGGAGCACTCAAGAGAAAAGTTATGTTAGTAAACTTTGACGAAGTAAGTTAGAAGGAGCCTCATGGATGAGGTGGGCCATGTGATCTGTTTCACTGTATGGTTATTTCTGAGCTATATTTTACACACCCCTGCCTACCCAACCATTGGGTGTGTTTTTGGTAAAATGTGTTGGATGCCCAGTTCTCCAACATCTCACCCAACCCTGACCTGTTTCCCATAATATGGGAGGCCTGGAATAAGGTGTCTATTGTGTTGCTCACCCTTAAGCCTATTGAGGTACTTAACTGACCAATGAATTGACAATTGAGGGCCTCCCAAAGGAACCACAGCAGTGAAGGCTGAACAATGGCAGGTGGACTAGAATTCAAACACTGTTGTAACAAAGCTTCTTAGAAAATACAGGAAAGAACTGATATCAGTGTGGACTGGCTTTCCTTCCGAACGTGCACCAACATAAAATCCAGCCTATGCAACCTACCATACATTCACACTGCTTCTCCGTCAGAAAACAAAATTGAGTACAGATTCTTTTTAACAGGACTGAGTAAACCAGGGACAGCTTGTTCACACTAGTTAAGGTTCCTTTCAGCCTCTCACTTTCACTATTTCCAAAACCAAAGACTCCAGTACTCAATCTACTCTGGCTTTTTTTTCCAGAAATTTAAACCTGTTAAATTGTGTAGAATTGTCAATTTAAAAGTGAAAGGCTGTGTGAAAATGGTAATGTAGTGCATTGACTATTATTGCAGTGGGGCTTGCAGTTCACACAATCATCCCCAATGTACCAATTCCTAAAGATTAGTTTAGTTTAAGCTCACTATTGATGACTTGTAGTAGTATTTCACATTCTCACTGCTGGATGCTGTGCAATTACTTTGTATGATAGAATAAATAATTACGTGGTAAATACAGACTAGAAAATTGGTAAATGTTCAGTTTCTGAAGGAATAATTTTCATTGATTCCTCTCTTTCTAAACAATACAAAACATCTTACAATCAGGAAATGATAATTAGATATGGAAATAATATCACAGCCTGATCTCATTTTCAAAATTCCTGACAAGAGGCAAAGTTGGCAAATACTGGGCCAACTCACACTTTATATTCTGTCTTGGGCAATGAGATTTATTACATTGTGTGGTCTTACAGCCCCTTCTTTAACAATTCATGAAGTACTTATGAGACAGGTTTAACCTTTGATTTATTCTATATTTAAAGCACTTGTGGCAAGGTTAGAAATGTGAATATTCTTGTAAATATTGTTTGATGTTGTTGCCAACCAAATATTTGTCAAGTCTCATTGCATGCATACACATTGAATTTAAACATTTCATGATGACCAATAATAAAGACATTAAGATGTGGAAGTCCCATAATTTAAAAGAGCCCAATACTGCGGTTGTTCGGACTTAAGTTTTCAATGCATGGAAAACGGGAAGGAGTCCAAGATTCAAATTTTTGAACTTTAGTGCTATAATGTATGTTCACATAGCTTGAAGTCATTGTGAATTTCCACCTGTACTCATGGTATATATAACATGGAACACTGTTCTTATTTTGTACTTTAATGTTTAAAATTGCTATGTATTACTGATTGTGCCTCATAACAGGTTAATAAAATAAGTTGTAGGACCTGATCCTGCGTGAGTCGTTTTTCTGTGGAATATTTATTCTGTACCCAAATCTGACTGGTAAAATGGAGTTGCATAGCAAGAAATCAAATGGCTAATTCTCTAAAAACAAATAATACACAACTTAACATTTGGTAGTACAGAACTTGAGTATTGCTGAAATAATACATGTATTGCTGAATGTGTTTGTATTAATTCATCAGGAACTGCTGGTGTACAGGGAAAAACAACACTTACTATATATGAAAGGAGATTTCTGATTGGTTGGTAAGTGGACTATGATTGCTAGAGATGTTGCCGTGGATGCACCAGTCAATGATAACTGCCAGTTAACTGCCAAGATTTGATTACATATTAAATCAGGCAAGTTGACTTTGATTGATCAAGGCAATGTCCGGAGTGTTGAACCAGAGAATGGCTGCCACCTGTTTTGAGTTGAAGCAAGTGTAGTGCGTGCATATGAATTGTCTGTTTGCAAAGAAAGAACCCTGAGTGTTAATATATGTAGTTTATTCATGAATCTAGGTTGTTGAGGGCCTTGCACATGAAACGGATCTTTCCAGCAAGGGAACACTGGCTTGGGATTGTCTGCTGCCCTTCTCTTTCTAGGTGATCAAGGTCTCAAGTTTACTGTTCAAGGAGACTTGGTGAGTTGCTGTAGTGCTTTCTGTGCACAGTACACACTACTACCAGTGTGCTGGTGGAAGCATTCATCAAGCGGGCTGCTTTGCCCTGGATGGTGTCAAGTTTCTTGAACGCTGTTGGATCTGCACTTATACATGCAAGTAGACAGTTTCCTATCATACTCCTGACTTGTGCCTTGTAGATGGTGGGACGTCACTGGTGAGATAGAAAGTCATTTATTTGCTGAGAATTCTTGGCCTTATTGCTTCTCCAGTCTAACATCTCATC
Organism: Rhincodon typus; assembly: GCF_021869965.1. NCBI lineage: Eukaryota > Metazoa > Chordata > Chondrichthyes > Orectolobiformes > Rhincodontidae > Rhincodon > Rhincodon typus. The sequence goes on along the minus strand of NC_063361.1, from coordinate 9,109,598 downwards.
ATTAGTAAATCCTCAGGATGTTGACAGTGAGAGATTCAGCAATGGTAGTACCATGGAATTACATGAGGAGCTGGTTAGATTCTCTCTGCTTGGAAATGGTCATTGCCTTGCTTCAGTGTTACTTGCTGGTTATCAGTCAAAGCTGGAATATTGTCCAGGTCATGCTGCATTTATAAAAGGACTGCTTTAGTATCTAAGGAGTTGTGATTGGTACTGAACATTGCGCAATGATCAGCAAACATCTACAACACTGGCCTTATGATGGAGGGAAGGTCATTGATGAAGAAGCTGATGATGGCAGAGCCAAAGGTATCACTCAATAGTTGGCCTTCAACAACTACAGTCATATTCCTTTGCAACTTGAGCCAACTGCAAGTTTTGCCCCAATTCCCACTGACTTGTTTCACCAGGGTTCCAGATTCACATGTGAGATAACAAGGTGTAGAGCTGGATGAACACAGCAGGCCAAGCAGCATCAGAGGAGCAGGAAGGCAAGACGTTTCGGGCGTGGACTCTTCTTCAGAAATGCCGAAGAGATTATGAGAGAGTTGCAGTGGGAGAGAGATCCACTGAGGATTTTCCAGAGGGAGGAGGGTAACTTCTTCAGGGTAGGCATCCTTAGAAGAGACTTTGCAGTGGGGTTAAAATCATTTCAGAGATAGTAGGAACTGCAGATGCTGGAGAATCTGAGAAGGGTCCAGGCTCAAAACGTCAGCCTTCCTGCTCCTCTGATGCTGCTTGGCCTGCTGTGTTCATCCAGCTCTACACCTTGTTATCTCACATTCTCCAGCATCTGCAGTTCCTACTATCTCTGAAACAGATTCACACGTGGTTGGATGCTGTCTTAGCGTCATGGGAAATCATTCATCTCAGTCCCTGAGTTAGCAGCTTTTTTGCCCATGTTTGAAATAAGGCTGAAGTGAGGTCAGGAGCTGACTGTAGAGTTTTACAGCATGGAAACTGGCCCTTCAGTCCAATGTGCCTTTGCCAGTCATCAAAATCTACCTATTCAATGCATTTTTTAGCACGACATTGTACGCTGTCGTATTTTACGTATTCACCTAAATGCATCTTAATTGGTGTGAGGAAACCCAAATAACAGGCTGTGGGATGTGTATATGTCATTTAGTAACGTTGTCAACAACGCCTGTCTGAGGTGACTGACAGACTTTGACTGAGGGAGGGCTGACGGGAAAGTAATCAATCAATTGAAATTGTCCTGTTTTCTGTGGATAAAACATACATGAGCAATGTACCACATTGCTGGATAGATGCCGGTACTGGAGCTATATTGGAACAGCCAAGCTAGGGGCGTCACTAATCCTGAAGCACAAGTTTTTAGTTCTATAGTTGAAATGTTGTCAGGACCCATTGTCTTCAGAGTGGCTAGTGCCTTCAGTCTTTTTATTGATATCATCTGGAACAAATCAAATTGGCTAAAGATTAACATCTATGATGGTGAGAACCTCAGGAGAAAGCCAAGGTGGATCATCCACTTTTCACTCACTCCTGACTGAAGATGTGAATAGACTCAGATCATTCATAATGATGTGCTGGGCTCCACCATCATTGAAGGTTGGAGATTTGTGGAGTTAGTTTTTTAATTGTCCATCACCATTCATGACTAGAAATGGAAGGACTGCAGAGCTTTGATGTAACCCATTTGTTTGTAATTGCTCAGCTCTCTCTGTTGCATGCTTTTTTTCTCCCACTGTTTGTCAGACATTGTAATCTGTGCTATAACATCACCAGGTCAACTCCTTAGATTTAGACATGCCTGATGCTGCTTCTGGCATGGCTTCCTGTATTCTTTAATGATCTGGGTGTGGATTCAGGGTGTTTGTGGGGAGTGAAATCCCCTGTCCAACACTGGGGTCCACTTAACTCTCTCAGAGCTGGTGAATAATTTTTGGTATGTTGTTTTCTAGGTGGACATGAGAGACAAATGGTGCAGACCTACAAACTGTACAATAAATTGCTCTAGGGGAAGTTGGCTGAAGAACAAGTATTTTCCAGGACACTGGCTGAAATGACTTGTTCTCTTTTGATTGGTAACAGAGGAACCTGTAACAGCAGTATTCTCTGAGCTGAAGCACAGCACTATCAAATCCTTTGACCATCACCTCGGCTTTCTACTGGGGAAATGAGCCCATGGTCCTCTGACCAGGGAATGCTGGCTGCGGTTTATCAACATGTTTTTTTTTTCCCTGTTAGGCTTGGATCTAAGTCTCACACATGCCCCAGCAATGTCTACAGAATCTGAACCATTCTCTGAAGCTGGAACCAGTCCAAGAGAAACAGTGCAAAAGACATAGCAATCAGGCAGATTGATTCACTCACCATCTTCACAAAATATCTCTGTTCACTTTTAATACAACTGCATTTTACGAATTGCACTGTTGTCTGATACAGCGTCAACAGCAAAACTTCCCAGCGATCCTGAAATGCAGCCTTAAAACTGTACATAAAAAATATAATTTCAGGATCCGAACACTACCGCAAATTATTTCTTTGTGTTAATCAATGTTGCTTTTCTTTCTTTTGACCTGCTGTTGGCGATCGTGCATGCAACAAGCACACTCAGATCTCAAGCAAAAACAATGAATTCCATGCGGATTTACAGAGAAATTACAATACCTTCAGAGCCTGCTGGAATAATGTCAATTTTATAAAAACATATAAACTGTAAAAGCTGCTACGTATGATGCACAGGAGTGAGACAATGAATGGTGCTTTTTTACCCCGAGTTGCATGCCTGGACATATTATTATTGTGAGACTACACACAATATTCCTGATCAGCACGGAGCTCAAGCTTGCTCCTTAATCTTCACCACATTCCTAAGGCAGTTGGGTCGACAGTACTGACAGATGTGTCATACATCAGCAAAGTGGAACACTTTAAACTTGTTGATTTTGTCAACCATTACAATTGAGGCACCTGCATGAAGAAGAGTAAGCGCTGGGATTGAGGTAGCAAAGGGGCAGTTACTGACTCCAGCAAGACTCAGTGCTGGCAGAGGACAGAGGAGGAACAGCAGAGAAAACAGCAACGAAAAGAAAGAAAAGATACATAAAGTTGCAGCTTCCTGCAAAAATCGACTTGAAATTGAGTGGCACAGTCCTTTGGAAACACTGCAGCCAAAAGAGGGGGCAGGATTTAATGCCACCCTCGCTGGGAGCAAGTTTAAAGGTGGGGGAACATCTGATGGGTAGGGTGGGTGCAAGGTGGTGGAGGCCTTTAAGTGGACAATTCATGGCAACCTCACGGCTGCTGATATGCAACCATTAGGCAGGGAGTCACCAAGTGCATAGGTTAACTTACAACACATCCGAGTTGGAGTTTCCTCATTTGAAGGTCTGATCAAGGGATGTGGTAGGGGGAGCTGAGGGGTGGGAGTGAACTGAGGGATGAAAGAGGGCTGAGGGTGGGAGGGAAGTGATCTGCTGAAAGCCAACACCCTGCCCTTTCTTTCCAATAAACAGTCCCGACCGTGCGTCATCCCAGCCTGCCACCAATCATCTGCGGCCCGAATCCCTTCACGATTCCAGGATTCTACCTGGCTGCATTACCTGCAGTGGCCATCCGGCTTGGTAGCGCTGCAGGCATTGGTGAGCTCTCAGCCGGTGGGATTTCTGTCACTGGGTCCAAATCCCTACAAAGGCTCCCACACTGGCTACCTGAGGGCAGTTTATTTCTGCAAACCTTCCCCAACGGAAGCAAAGTCAGATCACTACTGGTTGAGAGACTCCAAGTAGCCAAGATTAAATTCTGCTCTCAGAGTGAGACATCAGAAGCTGTTTTTTAATACTGCTAAGGCAGAACAATAGATCCATTACTTTAATGTACGTGGGAAGTTTCAAGATTTGCAGGAGATCCACTTTTATCAAATATTTTTTCTTCCTGGTGAGTGGTGTGAAACCCTTCAAGGAGCAGATTACTAACATGTTCAACAAGGTTTGACTATCTGTTCTCATTCAAACAGTATTCGTTATCAAATAAAATAAGCTACCGTGTGCATTTGAACCTTTAACACCATTCTTAGCAATTAGCTTTCTCCGGGATATTTAGTGAAGATGTTAATCTGGTGATTCAAGCTCGGTCAGCACCTCTGTTCAAAACAAGAGACGGGTATTAACAGCTATGTTCAACATGCACACAGTAACACCACTGTCAGTGGTGACCAGCCCTGTTTGTTGGTTTCCTTAACACTGTTGAATATCAGGGAGTATCCTGGCAGTTCCAGTGGTGGTAGCCCTGCCAATATCAGTCAGTCCTCAGTGGGTGTGGGTCATAACTGGGATCGGTCAACAATTCAAAACGCAATTTAAGGCTGGACAGATTCCTCGTTAAAGCAACAGTACTCGTAATACAAACTCTCCGCATTTAAAACATAGAATAAAAGGAACTAAAAACACTGACATAACCTTTACATCACAATATGAGGCACGTAGCCTTAAATTCCACAAGTAACCTCTGTACAAATGCATCATGAGCAGGTGAGATTCAGTAAGGTCAGGGCGGTGTGGGATGCTGATGCAGTGGGGCCAGGCATAGTACAAAGAACACAAGAAATTGAGAGAAGGACTTTAGCTCATGGTTCTGCAGTGCGTGCACAGCCAACTCAATTACAGACGCCACCCCACACCCGTTTCCATCCTACCTCCCAAATCCCCGCATCCAATCAAAAAGATCTACTGAAAAATACCCTCAAGCCCGTTTTGCTGCTGTTGCCATTTCTAAAGGCAGTCTCTCCAAAATTAACTTTTTTTTGCCAATCTACATTCACTATTCAGGGGGTTACAGCATTTTCTTAACCATTATTTTATAGCTTTCTCCCTTGACATCTCTGTTCACTGTCCATGCTAATTAGTCAACTCATCCTGGATTGATCCATCGGTCTAGAGGCCTGTGCTGCGTTTCCTCTCAGTTCTCTATATTTCTATATTCCTCTCAGTGTTCCATCAATGGGATTAAACTCAACCTCCTGCGACTTCATGAGTTTCAAATGCCCAGGCAGTAAAGAGGAGCCTCAGGAAGCATCAGGCAATGCGAAAGAGTTAACTCTCAGAGGAAAAGCACACAATTGCAAAGCATTACTAGTGCAAGGACTCCTGTTGAGGTTGTCAACTGTAGTTTGACAATTTTTCGGGCTCCTTTATTCGACTCCCCCTCCCCTAGTCAGGGAGCCTTTCCTCCAACTCCAATATGTTTTTAACGAATAAGGGTTCAAATCAAATGGTAAATAAAAACTACATAGTTGTTTATAATGTCTCAATTAGTCTTCACCTAGGATCTCAAGGGAGCATGTGAAGATTCAAATTTAATTCCTAGAGAATTGGCCAGTCCTACTCTAGAAAAAGAGATAGGAGTTAGCATCGGCTGGGATCGGAACTGTCATGGGGGCCCACAAGAAGACCCCCAGTCACAACTAACCCATAAGGAGCTCCCCATCAACACCTACTCCGTGCATTCATACAGAGTTTATACACAATGGAAGACATTGTAATTTACAGAGATGAAACAATTACTTGAGGAACCTCACTCTCCAAGCTCCACCTAAACAATGTGGTGAGCCGGGGTGTTGGAATTGTAAACATTCCTGGGCAGGTTTTGGCTGAAAATGTTACTGTTTCCTCAGAACAGGCCTCTCGCTTTCTTCCAATTCACCTGCTTCCAGCCGGGAAGTCGGTTAAATTCCTCTCTTGACATTTGCACGGCTTTCTGCAAAGGAAAATAAGACAACAAAGGATTTCAGATCGAAAGATTCATAATCAAAGCAAGATAACGTTTTTTTTAAAATCAGGCTCATATAAATGTTACATCTCTCAAGATGTGTCTCAAAATACTTTATGTATGAGTTAATTTAAGGGCAGTAACTGTTAACGTGAAAATGCTTTGGAAATTTTGTAAACAGAAGGAACCTACACACCAGGATAATGAGCTTCACACTCGTGAAATTGCCTTTATCACATTATATGGAATCCCTACAATGTGGAAGCAGGCCATTCGGCCTATTGAGTCCACACTGACCTTCCGAAGAGCAACAGACCCAGACCCATCCCCCTTATCCCTGTATCCACCATAGCCAACCCTGGACACTGCAGGGCAACTTAGTACGGCCAATCCACCTAACCTGCACATCTGTGGACTGCGGGAGGAAACAAGAGCATCCAGAGGAAGCCCACGCAGATACAGGGAGAACATGCAAACTCCACACCATCACCCAAGTGTGGAACCAAACCTGTGCCCCTGGTGCTACAAGACAGCTGTGTTAACCACTGAGCCACCATGCCACTCATGCTTAAAGTGGGGTAGATTGAATGAAGAACTTCAAGCCTGTGCCATCACTGAACAAAGTAGAGATTTCAGCAGAAGTAAATCATATATTAGTTTAGCACCTTTACATGCCCTTCTGAAATGCGTAGCCCAGTGGCACAAATTGCAATGAGATTAATGACTGGATAGTCTGTTTCTGGGCTTCTTTGAGATTAGTCAAGATTCCAAAAACTCATTCTAGCTCTTTTTCAAATAGTGATCTGTGAATGCAGCTTGCAAATGTACAGCAGGCAAACTATCAGGCAGAATAGCAACATAGCACATAGAGTCCTTAAAGGTGAGTTCTTTTAAAGGCAAGATACACATACAACAATCCCCTCCTTTCAAAAAGGAAGGTGAACTATTTATATAACAAGTGAGCCCATGAGTCGCTGTAATGTAGAGTTGTACTCAGGTGACATGGCGATGACATTTTCTTGAGGCATCTTTGACTGCCCACAGTCATCTGCAATGTTGTCTGAGTTGTCAAGTTTTGTTTTTCGCCAACTGCAGTTGCTTTTCTAAGGCTTGCTTATCCTAAAGCATTCCAGCAAGATTTTGTTCTAGAATAGTTGCCGATTAGATTCGCTCCACAAGCTATGGTCAAGTGGTTTAAATTGTCTTTTCATTTTATACTCTTACTCCTCAGGAACTTCCAGCTAATTTTGAAGTCTCTGAATTTACACACTAGATTCTTCTAATTCTATCAAAACTTCAGCCTTCTGTTTTTTCCAGTGTATTCTTTCCTTCATAACTTGCTGTGATAATAATTCAGCCTTTCCAATATTTTCTTTCCATTTTAGTTTTTTTTAAGCTTTGATCTCTTCCACTTGCTGATTTAGTGATTGTTTGGTGTTCTCTATATCCTGCTTGAGTCTTTCATTATATCATCATTGTTGGCTTGTTTTTCAGAAAGGGCTGCCTTGTGAGCGCTTTGCACCTCCTTGCTGTGAGCACTGCGCATCTCCCTCTGCATTAGCAAGTCTGTCATTTTCTCCAGTACAACTTTGTATTCAATCTGACATTTCTGCTCACCCTGATCTGTTTCATGTGGGAGTTGCCCCAGTCCTTCCTAAACCACCTATCTTTTCACTTGTTGATGATACAAATCTTGTAGTTTATTGCTTCTTAGCTTTTGCTGTTTTAGCTCTTCATTTACCTTTGTCAGCCAAACAGAAGTATCCCCTAAGACTCACTAATGTCAGAGATGGCAGTCTCAAGTTTGCATTTTTTCCTGAGCTACTGGCTCAGCCTTTTCCTCTCGAGGCTTTATTTTTCTCTCCACAGCAGGGAGCTGAGATTTTAACTCCATCAATACAAGAGACTGAAATGTTACTTTTTTCTTTCATATTCAGCTCTGCCAGTGTTTCTTGCTGTAGTTTCTGTTGTGTCTCTGATGTTTGACTGATTCCATGGATTGTGACAAGTGCAAGGTCACAGCATGCTGGTGTGCCTTTGATTGCTGGTCCAGTAGTGTCTACGATGTAGAATATCTGTGATACACAGGCAGATTGCAGTTCAGCACTGCAGACTCAGCACATGGAACTGATGAATTGTTGTCTGCCGAAAGTTTTACATTCCTAGGTTTTGTCATGGCTTTCCAAGTCTGTGGCTATATGCTTTTTAGAATTTGCAGGCGTGGTGTATTGGCACTTTGCTCATGTTGTTAATCTTAGCCAAAATCAAATAGTCACTTGTTTTGTGATTCAAACGATCACTAAATAGTCACGAGTAGGGCAGGTAATTTGAATTTTCATAAACACTTCAGTTGGTGTAATAACATAGATGTTTTCCAAAAGATTGAAAGTGTGGTAAATGTGTTCACTCCTCTATCGCGTTTCACACATTGTCAGTTTCTGGATAGTATTCCTTGGTGTCTTCATGCAAATGGCAAGATACCAGATGGCCATTATACCAGTGGGTGGTACAGTGGCACAGTGGTTAGCACTGTTGCCTCACAGTGCCAGGGACCTGGGTTTGATTCCACCCTTAGGCAACTGTCTGTGTGGAGTTTGCATGTTCTCCCCGTGTCTACGTGGGTTTCCTCCCACAGTCCAAAGATTTGCAGGCTAGGTGGATGTGCATGTTAAATTGCTTCTAGTGTTCAGGGATGTGTAAATTAGGTGGGTTATAGGGGAATGGGTGTGGGTGGGTGCTCTGAGGATTGGTGTGGACTTGTTGGGCCAAAGGGCCTGTTGCCACACTGTAGGGATTCTACTCTATGAATGATTATTGTTGTTTGAAGGTACCCCTGTGCATGGTCTGGTTGGGCTGGTGAACTTTTGTAGCTGCATCAGTCTTTGCACTTCCTCTGTCAATGGCCTTTTCTGTTGCATGCCTTGCAAAATTGATTAAAAGCTGGGCATTTCTTTGGTTAAGTGCAGAAGGTCGTGTCTTGCTACGTTTAGATGTTCTGGTGATCATGTCGATCATCAAGCGTACACTCAGGCCCTCTAACATTTATCCACCTGTGAGGATTACTTTGCACTTATGTCCATTCTTCAGTAACACTGTAAGTCTTGGGGTTGACTAGCAAATCCTTCTGGAAGGTTTACATGGGAATGGATACAATCACCAGGTCAACAATTCTGTTCGATAGTTCCTCATCTGAAACATCACATAATGAGCTATTTTCTCTGCGTCTGCTCACAAAGTGTTCTATAATTTCACTAGGCTTTTTGTCCAAATGCGGGTGCAGCAAACTATTAGGAAGGCCAATGGCATGTTAGCCTTTAATGCAAGAGGATTTGAGTACTTGCTTCGATTTTATAGAAGCTTGGTTAGATTGCACCGAGAATACTGTGTGCAGATATGGTCTAGTTACCTCACGTCTGTACTTTTACAGGTTCAAAGAATGAGGCGTGATCTCATTGAAACCTATAAAATAGTTAAAGGGACATATAGGGTTGATGTAGGTAAGATGCTTCCCCTCCCGGGAGTCTAGAAGCAGGGGGGTTCAATTTAAAAATCAGACTGATGCCATTAAGGACCGAGATGAGGAAGAAAAACTATTCTGGATATATAATTGCGAATCTCTGGAACTCTCTACCGCAAGGGCTGTGGAACTCTGCCCTTGAGTATATTTGAAATAAAGATTGATAGATTTCTGATCACCAACAGTATAAAGGGTTATTGGGATAGTTTAGCTAAAAAGCATTGAAGTATTTGATCAGCCATGATCGTATTAAATCACAGAGCAAGTGTGATGGGCTGATTGGCCTATAAAAAACATAATCTTTGTCAGTGAATTAAGGATTTAATTTGGTTCTGACTTAAGAACATAAGAACATAAGAATTAGGAGCAGGAGTAGGCTATCCGGCCCCTCGAGCCTGCCCCGCCATTTAATAAGATCATGGCTGATCTTTTTGAGACTCAGCTCCATTTACCCGCCCACTCACCATAACCCTTAATTCCTTTACTGTTCAAAAACTTATCTAGCCTTGCCTTAAAAACATTCAGCGAGGTAGCTTCAACCGCTTCACTGGGCAGGGAATTCCACAGATTCACAACCCTTTGGGTGAAGAAGTTCCTCCTGATCTCAGTCCTACATCTGTTTCCCTTTATTTCGAGGCGATGCCCCCTAGTCCTAGTTTCACCTGCTAGTGGAAACAACCTCCCTGCCTCCACCTTATCCATTCCCTTCATAATCTTATATGTTTCTATAAGATCTCCCCTCATTCTTCTGAATTCCAATGAGTGTAATCCCAGTCTACTCAGTCTCTCCTCATAATCCGGCCCTCTCAACTCTGGAATCAACCGAGTGAATCTCCTCTGCACCCCCTCCAGTGCTAGTATATCTCTTCTCAAATAAGGAGACCAAAACTGCACACAGTACTCCAGGTGTGGCCTCACCAGGACCCTATACAGCTGCAGCATAGCCTCCCTGTTTTTAAACTCCATCCCTCTAGCAATGGCAGACAAAATTCCATTTGCCTTTTTAATTACCTGCTGCACCTGCAATCCTACTTTTAGCGATTCATGCACAAGGACACCCAAGTCCCTCTGCACAGCAGCGTGCTGCAATCTTTTACCATTTAAAACATAGTCCATTTTGCTGTTATTCCTACCAAAATGGATGACCTCACACTTATCAACATTGTACTCCATCTGCCAGACCTTTGCCCTCTCACTTAGACTATCTATATCCCTCTGCAGACTTTCAGTGTCTTCTGCACACTTTGCTCTACCACTCGCCTTAGTGTCATCTGCAAATTTTGACACACCACACTTAGGCCCCAACTCCAAATCATCTATGTAAATTGTAAACAATTGCGGTCCCACTGCTCCCTGAGGCACACCACTAGCCACTGACCGCCAACCAGAAAAACACCCATTTACCCCTACTCTTTGCTTTCTACTGGTCAACCAATCCTCTATCCATGCCAATACATTACCTGTAATACCGTGCAACTTTATCTTATGTAGCCGCCTTTGGTGTGGTACCTTGTCAAATGCCTTCTGGAAATCCAGATACACCACATCCACAGGTTCCCCATTGTCCACCATGCAAGTAATGTCCTCAAAGAATTCCACCAAATTAGTTACAACATGACCTACCCTTCATGAACCCATGCTGGGTGTTCCCAATGGGACAACTTATATCCAGATGTCTTGCTATTTCTTCCTGAATGATAGATTCAAGCATTTTCCCCACTACCAAAGTTAAGCTAACTGGCCTATAATTACCTGCTTTTTGTCTACTTCCTTTTTTAAACAGTGGTGTCACATTGGTTGTTTTCCAATCTGCGGGAACCACCCCAGAGTCCAGTGAATTTTGGTAAATAATTACTAGTGCATTTGCTATTTCCCCCATCACCTTGTTTAGTACCCTGGGTTGCATTTCATCAGGGCCAGGAGACTTGTCTACCTTTAGCCCCATTAGCTTGCCCTTGCCCTTCAAATGTGGCCAAATGTTTTAGTTCTCCAGGTGTTAATCTTGACATGATGAGTGTTCATTCCCAGCTGCCTAACAAATCCTATTGGGTTACACACACGAATCTAGAAACTATTGCTCTGAACACTGTTTAAACATTTTGAATTCTGTTGGGAGGTCTGCTGTGTCCCAGTTTAAAGTAGGGAATTTTGTGGACATTCTGACAATATGCATTTGATCTTCCCTTGCTTGCAATCGAATCAGCATATGCCCTAATCACTTGCCTTTCTCAAGTAAGTTACTTTCTCAAAGGTCAAACTGGCTTCTCAAGAGGGATTTGTCTGCTTACGAGCAAGCTCTCAACACTTTGATGTTGACGTGATGAGCGAAGGCTTTGAGGATTTAAAACTGTTGACCATGCATTTTACCTGTAATTTAACCTGCTTGCTGATTGCTGAACCATGATATGCCTCATTAGCATGATTTTTCCCACCACTGTTCACCATGTCATGCTAATAATGATAGTCAAATAATAATTCACTCCAGGGATTAACTAACTCCGTGGGTTAGTTTATTTATGACAGTAAAAACTACTACAAGTTATGAATCAGACATTACAGTGAGCCAAATGATTTCTTTTGTGAAGTTTGCAAACCCACAGTAGACTAACTGCCAGACAGAGTCACAACATTGTATACATACAGCACAGGGAGTTCTAAATATACAGTAAATGGCAGAACCCTTAAGAGTACTGATAGGCAGAGAGATCTGGGTGTTCAGATACACAGGTCACTGAAAGTGGCAACGCGGATGGAAAAGGTAGTCAACAAGGCATATGGCATGCTTGCCTTCATCAGCCGGAGCACTGAGTTTAAAAATTGGCAGGTAATGTTGCAGCTTTATAGAATCTTAGTTAGGCTGCATTTGGAATATTTTGTTCAATTCTGGTCGCCACAATTTCAGAAGGATGTGGTGGCTTTGGAGAGGTACAGAAAAGATTTACCAGGATGTTGCCTGGTCTGGAGGGCATTAGCTATAAGGAGAGGTTGGAGAAACTTGGGTTGTTCTCATTGGAACGACGGAGGTTGAGGAGGGGCCTGATAGAGATCTACAAGATTATGAAGGGAATGAACAGACTGGACAGTCAGAAGCTTGTTCCCAGGGTGGAAGAGTCAGTTACCAGGGGCCATGGGTTTAAGGTGTGAGGGGCAAGGTTTACAGGTGATGTATAAGGCAAGTTTTTTACACAGAAGATGGTGGGTGCCTGGAACCCGCTGCCAGGGGAAGCAGATACTATAGTGACTTTTAAAGGGCGTCTTGACAAATATATGAATAGGATGGGAATAGAGGGATATGGCCCCCGGAAGGGTAGTGGGGTTTAGTTGTGACGGGCAGCATGTCAGTGCTGGCTTGTAGGGCAGAAGCGTCTGTTCCTGTGCTGTAATTTTCTTTGTTCTTTGTTCTTAAAGGTAAACTCTCTTAAAGGCAAAGGCACCTGTTGCCTTCTGGTGCTTCATTTACATTGCTGTCATCTGCCTGTTGACATGGGTAGTGGGTGATTTAATACTGGAGGCATCAATGCCACACCTGATAATATTATTCCTTCATGTACGGAAAGTTATCAGTACTAGGTTTGAACACCAATACTTGAAAAATATTCATATTGTTCATTGAAATCCAGTTTTTGTTCTGAAAACCACTTTCTTCCCATTTAACCCCAAAGCCTGTAAATTATGCTACAAAAGCATGTCACTATATTCAACAAAGGTTACCTTAAAATCTTCATCAGACAGATAGGTTTCCAGTCTATGTGGGTCAATTCCCTCTGGTAGGGGTCTGGACATAATCTCTTCCAATGAGTATTGTGTCTTGCACAGTCTTGACAAGGCATCCTGAACGAGGAGCACTTTGTTTGCAACACCCCGCTTTCCCTGAAGCGCACAAAGAATATACTCGTGAAGAAAGTTACTCTTTACATGAGAAATGCCAAACACCATTGTGCAAACCACGAGGACATAGACAGATAGTTAGATGAAGCATATAAGAAGAGGGATGTGCTCCTGCATTTAAAATTTAGTGTGCTAGGTAGAAAATTGACAAGCCAGCCCCCAAAAGTAGTAATCCCCTGATTTACTACTAGGACTGTGTGCAAGTGAATACAGAAATAGTAAGATAAGATCAATGAATTACGGCTAGAAAGACGGTGCAGAAGTGAGGGCTTTAGATTCCTGGAAAAGGCTTCAAAGAAAAAGACATCAAACAGTCCATGATGCAAATAATTAATGGTATTGATTTCTTGGTTCACATTCATTTAGTGCCACAAATATGTTTAAAAATTTAAGGAACATTGTAAATGAGGAAAGAGAGAGAGGTCGTGAGGTTCAAAGAGGGAATTCTAAAGATGGGAGCTTATCCGTTAAGAACAATCAATGGCTCTGGCAGAACTAAAACTGGTCTCACTCAGAAGCAATAATCATCCATCCCAGCTCATCATTATAAAGTGTGTTATGATTGAGAAGTGATGGTACCTGCTGCAAACTCTCTGTGTTGTGTTCCCACCTCGGGAAGATATTGGTGAAAGTCAGTGGCTCTACACCAGCGTGCACCAGGTATGCTTTTGGAGGTCGCCTTGGGTTCTTTTCTGGTTGGACAAGACACAAAGATTCCAGTTTCTGCCTCAAGATTGATATCAAATAAATGACTGCATTAACTCTCAGTTTCGACTCACCACACTGCGTTTTGAGACTGACCTGTGCAGTACCGCAGCGTAGTCTCCATGGCACATTTCCGCTCCATATCCCATCGGATTTTCGCTGAACCTGTGCTTTCACTGTCTGCCGGCCACCAGCCCTGCCACAGGTAAATCTCCAAATGGTTATCCATGAGGAACAAAGCTGGAGAAACCCCAAGTGTAAATTGGGTCCGTCAGTCAAGTACAATTTAGAGAACAGGATCAATATAAACTTCCGCCACTTCTTTGGCATGAGTTCTAACTTGAGGCCTACAACTCTCAGGCCACATTAGCACTCCCTGTACAGTTCAGGGTTTGAGTGAAGATTTGTAGCTTGGGCGCTGGTTGTAGATGTTGGCGTTTTCGCCGAGCTGAGAGGTTTGACAGTAGATATTTCGTCCCCTTTCTAGGTGACATCCTGAGTGCTGTGGAGCCTCCTGTGCAGCGCTGTTGTCCTGTGCTGGTTCGAATTTATATGGTCTAGTATTTGTAATGACACACGGCCAGAACCGGCAACTTCCAGAAACAGCAGAAACCGGACTATTTAAATTCGAACCAGCACAGGACAACAGCGCTGCACAGGAAGCTCCACAGCACTGAGGATGTCACCTAGAAAGGAGACGAAACATCTGCTATCAAACCTCCCAGCTCAGCGAAAACACCAACATCTCCTCCCCTTATAGCTCCGAAATGCTGTAAAGTGACAACTGGCTGGCAGATAAGGACAATGGTTATAGTGTATCCAGCAAACTGGCAAGTAGAAAGGATTTTAGGAGAATCCTTTTGGAAGATAATTGTAAGGATGGCAAAGGAAGGTTTGGGGCTTCCTCTTGGTCTTACAAAAGATTGGTTTCATTTTATCTAGGAATAAGCTTAGGAAAACAGGGCAGGATTTCCATCCTCAGAGAGGGAATCTGAAAGTATCTGTCAATTGTATTTTCAATTTGAGAGACAGGCACAGGCTGGAGATAGACTCACTGCCTCCGTATGTAGGTCCAAAGTGGCAACAGAAGTAGGTAAATGTCGGGATTTTTGGATTAGAAGTTCTATCTCCAAATCACTAGGATGTCATTTCAGTTCTCAAAATGGCTGCTGGCCCCTCAGCTCTCATACTTTATGTTCCTTCCATACCACAAATACCCCTCCATGCACCCAAATCATGCTTCATACAACCCATGTTCCTCCATACTGCCCAATACCCCTTCAAATCACACCCCATTCATTCTCCATATCTACTCTGCAGTGACTTCTCAGATAGAAAACCAATGATCTTGAGAACAACACTTAAACTTCTTTGAAATGCTCTATGGTGCTTGTCAAAATAGGAAAATAGGGATTAAAAAATCCTTGAAAAAACTGTCCCTCCATTCCACGTTCATAAAGTTATCAAACGTATTTTCATATTGAGAAATCTTCTTAATCCTCTAAAACTTCCTAAATTTTATTCAAATAAATGGATAAGTATTGAAAAGCCAAATTAAAGAAAGATAGTTTCTCCAAGTTCATAGTCAATCAAAGATAAGAGTACCCTTCATAGCTGGGTACATTCCTCATACAGAGTTGATTTGGTGAGTGGGTTTGGAGCACAGCCAAATATTCATAATAAAATTCCAAAGCATAGCTGTGGTCAATGAACACTTTAAAGCTAAGCAGATTGAAGAAGGTGGAACAGTTATCTACTCAGTCTACCAATTGGTTTGATGTATTTGACTGACAGATAAACCACCATTAGATATGCAATTTATGCAGAATTATATTGGAAATTTAAAAGTATCACAAAACGTGACTTTAAAATAATAGCAGAATTAAATCTGAATATTCTGGTCCAAGCTCTTCACGTTTCCTATACAGCTGGGTCAAATTTGGCAGCTCAAATAAGTTCCAACCTCTTAGTTGATCTGGTGACCTCCCCAAGCTGATAGTCTCCCAAGCCTGCCTAGCTCACTTCTACCTCCTTCCCAAAATCCACAAACAGGACTGCACCAGGCAGGCCATTGTGACTGCTTGCTCCTGCCCCACAGAACCCATGTCTCCCTACCTCAACTCAGTTTTCTACTCCCCTTGTCCTACCTCTTCCCCTTTGCATCCACGATTCCTCTGACGCTTTACGTCAGCTGCAGAATTTCCAGTTTGTGGGCTCCAGCCGCCTCCTCTTTACCATGGATGTGCAATCCCTTTACTTGTCTACCTCCCATCAGGATGGTCTCAGGGCTCTCTGCTTCTTCCTGGTAAAAGGCCTGAACCATCCCCATCCACCACCACCCTCGTCTACCTGCTGAAATTGTTCTCACTCTGAACAACTTCTCTTTTAATTCCTCACCCGTTCTTCAAGTGAAATGGGTGACCATGGGTACCCACTTGGGCCCCAGTTAAGCCTGTCTCTTTGTGGGGTACATGGAACATTCCTTGTTCTAGTTCTTCTCTGGACCCCACCACACTCTTTCTCCGGTATATCAAGGATATTATCAGTGCTGCTTCCCTCTCTCATCCGGAATTAGAAAAGCTTATCCATTTTGTTTCTGATTTCCACCCTGCTCTCACCTTCACCTGGTCCATCTCTGACTCATCCTTTCCCTTCCTTGATATTTGTTTCTATTTCTGGGGATAGTCTGACCACGAATATCTGCTATAAACCCATTAATTCCCACAGTTACTTTGACCACACATCCTTACACCCTGCTTCCTCAAAAGGCTCTTTTCCACTCCCCCAGTTCCTCCATCTCTATCACATCCATATTGATGATGACAACTTTGACAAATGGGCCTCCGAAATATCCCTTCTTCCTCAACTGAGGATTCCCAGCACCATAGTTGATACGGCTCTTAGCCAGGTCCAACCCATCTCCCGCACTTCAAATCTCACACTCTCTCTTCCCTCCTACAACAGCGATAGGGTCCCCCTTGTCCCCACCTACCATCCCACCAGCATCCACATCCAGAGGATCATTAGCTGCTTTTTCTGCCACCTCCAGCGGGATGCCACCACCAGACGCACATTCCCCTCTCCTCCATTGCCAGCCTTCCGCAAGGACCAGTCCCTCTGGGACACCCCGGTTCACTCATCCTTCACCCCCAACAGCCCCACGGCACCTTCCCCCTGCAATTGCAGAAGGTGCAACATCTGCCCATTTACCTCCTCCCTCCCTGCTATCCAAGGGCCCAAACATACCTTCCAGGTGAAGCAGCACTTTACCTGCACTTCCCATAATCTAGTCTACCATATTCACTGCTCAATGTGATCTCCTCTACACTGGGGAAACAAAGTGTAGACTGGGTGACTGCTTTGCAGAACACCTATGTTCTGTCTGCATAATGGACCCTTAGCTTCCCATTGCCTGTCACTTTAACACCCCATCCTGCTCCCTGGCCAACAACTCTGTCTCAGGCTTGCTGCAGTGTTCCAGTGAAGCTCAGAGCAAGCTGGAAGAACAACACCTCATTTTCCACTTGGGAACTCTAGGGCCTTCCAGGTTCAATACTGAGTTCAACAATTTTAGGGCTTGAGGCACCTTCTCCCATGTTCTTGCCCCAACCCCAACACACCAGGCCTTACTATCACATGGTTTGCTATTACACACTACTCATTGCAAGTCACTAACAGTCCCCATTAACAGCCATTCATTCTCCCATGCTGACCAATATCCATTACTTTGTCTGTTCAACTGTTCTTCTCTCTCTCTGAGCTCTACCTCCACCTATTGTTCCCTACTTACCCCCACCCTATCTTCTGCATAATAGCCAACATTTTCCCTAGCTACCATCAGTTCTGAGGAAGGATCAGTGGACCTGAAATGTTAATTCTGATTTCTTTCTGCAGATGCTGCCACACTTGCTCAGATTTTCATGCAATTTCTGCTTTTGCTTCCAACCTCTTATCTACTTTATAATTTTTACATTGTTGCACATTTGAAACATCTCAAAGCACTGCATCAAATGGTTAATTTCTGACGTATTGCTTTGCCAGTTGTTCTGATGAGGTAGCTATCCTATGCACTTTAAACAGCAATAAGGCCATGTTATCTGTCAGGAGTACTATTTTCTAAATGGCAATGGAGGAGTTGTTGGTTGGGACACCAAGCAGCAAATGGGATCGCCAGGGAAAAACAAGGATCTCCGCTGATGGAAGACTACCTCAGTGCTGTAAGATGGCTTCAGTTCTTTGCAAAATCTTCCTATGCTGACCCATTCCCTACATTACAACAGTGGTTAAACTTCAAGACGGATTCCCATTGACTTTCAAAGTCCTTTGGGATGTCCTCAGGTTACAAAGGTGTTATATAAATTCAGCCATTGATTCTTTCAACATGGTGTTGGGTTCAATTTCCAGAGTTGGGCTCTAACCTGGAAACATGCAGCACGAAAAGAAGACAAATGTAGCCAAGTTGGCAATGATATCATGTGAGAAAGGCAGCCCAGAATTCCCTGTGAGTTATGCACCTTCAGCCCTTCCACTTGCTCGTGCTCAGGGTTTTATGACTGCCCCAAAAGTGACAGTGCTGCATGCAGGAAATATCGCTCACCTGGCTGAGGTACGGAGTACAGAGCCTCCTGTTGGAAGGGCATCGTCATGACACCACTGGAGATACGTGTCGGACTGAACTGTTCTGTTACAGTAAACTCCCCTGAGGAAGCAGACAATCTGAAGAGCCGTACCGTGAAATTGCATTTCCCGGGATCTGTGGGACATAAAAGATAACAATCAATGCTCTGGATTCGTAGAATCCTTACAGTGTGGAAGCAGGCCATTCAGCCCATCGAGTCCACATCGACTCGCTGAAGAGCAACCCTATCAGACCCACCCCTGTAACCCTGCATTTCGCATGGAAAATCCACCTAGCCTGCACATTCCGGGACACTACGGGCAATTTAGCATGACCAATCCACCTAACCTGCACATCTTTGGACTGTGGGAGGAAACCAAAGCGCCCAGAGGAAACCATGCAGACACAGGGAGAATGTGCAAACTCCCCACAGTCACCCCAGGGTGGAATCTAACCCAGGTCCCTGGTGCTGTACAGCAGTACTAATCACTGAGCCATTGTACCATCCTAAAGGAGGGAGGGAGGGAGATGCTTGCATTTTTAAGTAGCCCTGATGACGCTATTGCCAATGAACAAGCAGCATCTGATGTCTCAGAGACCTTAGACCCAACACTCTCCATCCCCACTTCCTTTACCGCCCTTCAATCTGGACTCTACGCCCACCATACTCCAAAGCCAGAGTCCAAGTTCCATTACCTTGTAACATGCAGTCGTACACTTTTCGATCCTGTTGTCCTAGTGCATGCCAGAACTCTGGAGGTTCTAAGCCTTCTTCTATCTCGCACACTGTTACATCCGTCCTACTCCATAGGCCCAGCTCCTGAGGAGGCCTAAGGAAACAAAGACCTTGTATTTATACTGAACCTATCACAGTTCTTAGGGATGTTCCAAAAGCCCATTAATTACTTTGAAGCTAAAATACTATTGGTTGCTAGGAAAATCCAGCCATGTTCACAAGATCCAGCAAATGGCAAAATTACGTTAGTGGGTTGATTGAGGAATAAATATTAACCCTGATACAAGAAAAACTCTCTGCTCTTTTGATTAGTATATTGGTATTCTCATTAACTATTGGAAGCACCAAAACAGTCAGACACGATCTAAGCAGAACATATTTTCAGAGGTTATCATCTCTGACCCTCTCTCTATACAGCACTGAAACGTGAACTCCAATTGCGTATTTAACGCTGGATTAAGTTTAAGATCTGAATCTGACCCAGAGGTGAGTATCCTATGAATAGAGGTAAGGTCATTTTAAGCTGTTTTTCATAATGCAAATGTCCAAGAGACAGAATCTCATTAGGCCTTAGTTTCTGATCTACGTTTTTAAATGTTGTTGTCTGTTCTTTTGCAATTACTTTTTAATAATTTTCAACATCTGGTGTTCGTTTGGATCTGGTGGCTATTTAGGTGACTGCTAAGGCTGATCTGAATCCAGAAGGGTCTGCTGAATACAGGACCGATATGACAGTTAATGTGGAGGAGCTATTGGTTAAGGATATCCTCTCCATATGGTTCTCCTCTGCATCTGATGTGCTCTCTCTTCCAAATGAGGTTGCACCTTGTTTTATTTCATTGCATGAGATGCAGTGATCCTGGAGAAATTCTTCAAGAATTCAACGTCGATATAAAAACTCTGTAGTGAACCTTCAGAGTGTCCTTGTTGCACTTCCTTTGACTGCCATCAGCGCACATCCCATGCATGTGCTCTCCATTTGAGACATACTTTAGTGAGTGGGTGTCAGGCATTTTTGGCAACATAACCAGCTGAAAGCTGTTGTGCCTGTCTCAGTCTGGTGCGAGTGCTTGGCATACCAGCTCAGTGAACATCTCAGGTGTCTGGCACTTTGTCCTGCCTTCTGATCTTCAGAATTTTCCAAAGGCAGCTCAAGTGAAATTGGCTGAGCTATTCGGTTCAAATCTCACATATGTACAGCAGAGTAAATGGAACAAATGCTTCATAAATTTTCAGCTTGGTAGGCTGATTTACTTATTCTTTGACTGCTGTTCAATGATTTGAAGGCTCAACTTGCTTTGGTAATTGTATGTATCTTGTGCAGTCTCCCAGTAATGGAGAGAAATGAAATTCCAATTGTCACAGATTGATAAGTCCCTACAGACAGCCCAAGAGAATGTGGTGCTAAGGTCAGTGAACATATTCACAACTGGTAGTTTTGGATCATGGTCTGAAACCTCAGACCCAAGATGTGCCTTTCCTTGGAGTAGGCTGGTACATGACATCACCTTCCACTGTGATGATCTTAATGCTGAAGTTGCTGCATGTATTGGAGAATAAATGATTTGGATGTGAACATAGGAGGAGGTATAGTTAGTAAGTTTGCGGATGACCTGAAAATTGGAGATATACTGGACAGCGAAAAAGTTTACCTCAGAGTACAACAGGATCAATGATCAGATGGGCCAATGGGCCAAGGAGTGGCTGATGGAGTTTAGATAAATGTGAGATGCTACATTTTGGAAAGGCAAATCAGGGCAGGACTGATACACATAATGGTAATGACCTGGGGAGTGTTGCCAAACAACAAGGTCTTGAAAATGGAGTCGCAGGTAGATAGGATAGTGAAGAAGGCGTTTGGTACACTTGTCTTTATTGATCAGTGCATTGAGTATAGGAGTTGGGAGGTCATGTTGCAGTTGTACAGGACATTGGTTAGGCCACTTTTGGAATACTGCATGCAATTCTGTTCTTCCTGCTATAGAAACGATGTTATGAAACTTGAAAGAGTTCAGAAACGATTTACAAAGATGTTGCTAGGGTTGGAGGGTTTGAGCAATAGGGAGAGGCTGAATAGGGTACGGCTGTTTTCCCTGGAGCGTTGGAGGCTGAGGGGTGACGTTATAGAGGTTTATAAAATCATTAGGGGCATGAATTGGATAAATAGTCAAGGTATTCTCCCCAGGGTGGGAGAGTGCAAAACTACAGGGCATAGGTTTAAGGTGAGAGGGGAAAGATGTAAAAGAGACCTAAGGAGCAACTTTTTCACGCAGAGGGTGGTGTGTATATGGAATGAGCTGCCAGAGGAAGTGGTGGCGGCTGGTACAATTACAACATTTAAAAGGCATATGGACGGTTACATGAATAGGAAGGGTTTAGGTAGATATGGGCTAAATGCTGGCAAATGGGACTAGATTAATTTAGGATATCAGGGTCGGCATGGATGAGTTGGACCGAAGGGTCTGTTTCCGTGCTGTATATCCCTATGGTTCTATGACTTTATAACAACTCCACAACGCATGACTTGCAGGTCGATATGTAATCTAGAATGGACTTGTTCTCCAACACCAGTCATTTGCGAACTGGAAATTGTGATGAATACTTGGAGACCTTGTTTGCCCAGGGACATCTCAGATTGAGTACCTTCTGGTCCAAATAATTTTGATACTTGGATCACAATGTTGGAAGGCATTGGAGATCACAGCAGAGAAAAGCATGTGGGTTAGCCCCTGCACCCAACTCTGTTTAATTCTATCTGAGACTGGGAATGGACCAGAAGACTCATCATCATCCAGGACATGGACAAGCACAGTGTCATGGAACTATCAAACCATTGCGGATAATTTCTTCATTATCTTCCAAATCACAGCTTACTTTTTCAAAGCTATTGGTCGGGTCAATAAACCTGAGGTAGAGGCTCCATGTTCAGTTCTTGGCTTTCGATGGTTCTTGGAGCTCGCTGACCGCATACACAAGATCAATGGCTACTTAAATAAAAGCAAAATAGTGCAGATGCTGCAAATCTGAAACAAACACAGAGAATACTGGTGAAACTCAGCAGGTCTGGCAGCATCTCTGGAGAGAGAAACAGAGCTAACATTTTATGTCCAATATGATTCTTCTTAAGAATCGGAAGAACAGCAACGTCCCAACAAGGACATTAATGCGAAACTTGGAATTGTGGCGGGGACCCCACCTGGCCCCTTCCACCGCCAAAATCAGCGCTCCAGTGGGGATGGGCATTAAACTCCAATTAGGTTGTTTCAGTTCCGAGAAAAAGTCATCAATCTGAAGCGTTAATGCTATATCTCTCCACACAGACACTGACTGACCTGTTGGGTGTTTCTAGCATTCTCTGCTTTTGTTTCTGATTTCCAGTTTCTGCAGTATTTTGCTTCAGTTTTGAGACTGGGCCTGTTTAGAGATGCAAACTGGATTGAAAGCTATAATGATAAACTCCCCATCTCTGCATTAGCTCTTGATTGTTTCTTGGCATCCTTGCTCATGACTGGACATGGCGTGGAGTTGTCAGAGTTGGACTGGGATGGACAAGGTCAGAAGTCACATGACACCACATTATAGCCCAACGGGTTTATTTGAAATCACAAGCTTTCAGAGCACTGCTCCTTCATCAGGTGAAGTCAGTTGGCAAAGGAGCAACACTCCAAAAGCTTGTGATTTCAAATAAACCTGTTAGACTATAACCTGGTGTCACGTAACTTCTGACCTTGACTGGACAGTCATTCATTTTTGCAGATTATGGGTTAAAAACATTAGATAACAACCCACCTAATTTGATACTGGAGCTACAACTTGATACCTTTAGAGAAGGAAGGGGCGAGTGAAATGCATAGACAACACAACCAGTATATTTTGTTTTAACATTTCCCTAGAACCATCACGTTAATTTACCAGGCATCCTTCTGAATGCAGTCCCTTCCTTACCGTTCTTTAATGTGATTAGCTGCAGTTCTGCCAACCTCCTTTGCACTGGCTTGAACTTTACACCCATGCCACAGATAGATGAGAGCTTGCTGTGTGTTCACCAGGACTGAAGAGCCTCTCGAACGCAGACTCCTGCACTCTCTCACCACCTCCAGGAGACTGCCCTCCACTGCGACCTCCCCCTGCACAATAAACAATCGCCAAAGCCCTGCTGAAGATAGATAAGTATAACATTGAGTTTTGGCAGGACAGATGGGAAAGGCAATGTATGCTTCATGTCACAATATTAAAGAACAGGCTATGAGAGAAGGACCTGGTGTTCACACAGATAGAGCTTTGAAGGAGACAGTATGGATGAGGGGGCAGTCTATGGAATCTTGGGCTTCCCCATTAGATGTACTGAGTGTAAGAGCATACTAACCACTGCAAAGCTCTGATTCAGCCAGAGTGAGTGTGTTGCACACAGTATTTTGGGAAGAATATCAGAGTCTTTGAAAGGCTACGGAGTGATTTACCAGAATGGTTCCAGGGATGAGGTTGGATAAAACTCTCCTCAAGCTCGTTTGCTCCAAGGAGGGGAGATCTGACTGAAGCGAAAAAGACAATGACAGGTTTTAGACCAAGAAAAGTTGTTCCCATCAGTAAAAGGTACAAGGAGGTGGAGGCACAGGTTCGAGATTTTAGACAAGAGATGTAGGTGGATTGTGGAGAAGAACCTTTCAGCGATTGGTAATGACCTGGCAACTGCGATCTAAGAGGGTGGAGGAAATGGGATGATCAAAAATTTGAAAAGAAAATTGGATATGAATTTGAGATAAATAAACTTTCAGGACTGTGGGGATAGAGCGGGGCAAGGAGACTGACTGGAATGCAACATGTAGAGATATGCCTGGATTACACTCCGAGGGCATGGACCATGGCTTCAACTCAAAATGGTCAGCCTCATTTAATGTTCTCTTTGAATAAAGCACGGTAAATGACATATATCAAATACTGAAGTTGTAGGCATATATACACCAGCGATGTCAACCCTTCAGCCAAGATACTGATCTTTCGCTGTGAAACCAGCCAGTATCATCAGCATTAGCTCTTCGAGTCAGAATCACCCAGGGACCCTTCTCCTAAGGGAGGTTTTAGTGGTTTTATGGGAATTGACATTAGGCAGGTTCTTTAGAAAGGGTCATTGGATGGCAAAAATTGAGATGACACAAGTTAAAGTGAATCAAAAATATAAATCTGTAAAACAAATTAGGGATATTTGAAATTGTTAAATTGTTAAAAAAAACTCTAAGAAAACTCATCCAGAAAATGTCAGTACTTCAGCCATTTGATCAGATTGAAAAGCTACAAAGATCTGTTCTAGAGTTCAAAGGGGAGGCAGCAGAAAGAGGGCCCAACCAAGGGGTTGTTGGACAATAGGTGTCACAGAGCAGATATGGATGAGCTGGTTTGGACCTGCTACTCAAACACAAAACAAATGGTTTACCATGGCATCAGCTCTCATGACAGGTGTAGCTACAAGCAGCAAAAGTAGAGTGAATTTTTTAACGTGTGAGTCAGAGACAGGAGTCACTGGCAGACTGGGTAAGGCTGACTTTGTACAATAGTTTAACAACAGTCATAGTGAATCAACCACTGTGAGATTACACACAGTCAGCAAGACTCCAGCTCACTGAGAGCAGGCTGGAGGCACCAGTAGATCTAGGGGGAGTAGGAGTTTCTCCCTGAAACATCCTTCACTGTATTTGCACAATTTTCCCATTATCTATAGGCTCAACCACTCTTTGCTTCATTACTCCTTCAAACAAAAAGTTCACAGTCCAAACCTTGTGGGTTTCTGATGTTATGTCTCTTTCCACTATGGATAATCATTCCTCCTTGGAACAACTGCAGAAAGCAAGGGGGCTCTTTTCCCTGTGACACCAGCACCTGGGGAACAGCACACACACACATTTAAGTCTTGGTCAACAATCGGCAGAATTGCTTTGGTAAACCCGAGCTCAAGTCGACAGATTTCGTTCAACAGAAAATCAACCAAGAAAACTGAAAATAACCGTTTCTTTTCTATTATCATAATGTTCTTGATGCAAAGTCGTACAATATAATTTTCATATCCAGTAAAGCACGAATACGGAGGACAAGGTCTAGCAGGGTCTGATTTTGGGCAGTATTTAGTCATACCATTGTGCTTCTCCATCACTGGAGTCTTCAGTTGTGGCTGTTAAATTGTCATATTTTGAAGAGGTGATAAACCACGTTGCACTGATCCTTGTAAATGAGTACGGTATTGAGAACATGACGATCAGCCACTTGCAATTAGCCGGAAAACAGGGGCCATATTAAAATAGAAATTCCTCACTTTGTCTCGGTTCTCACAGCATACAATTTTCAAGTGTCTGCACTGAGCTAATTACTGGGGCAGATGGCATCTGATGCAGTGTTCGCCTGTGATTAGGAGAAGCCCTGGGAAATCAATGAGGACTAAGAGTTACGGGCAGTAAAATGAGTTTATAGCCTTCACCATGCAGAGGGATTACAGCAGTGCTCGCTGTGCGGATTGAGTTCCACTCATGTAGCTCTGCTCAGTCATTAACCAATCCTCAAACATCAGAAAGTCCAATATACTGTAGGTTCAGAATAACAACATTAACACCTTTTATTCCTAACTAGGACAACTTTGACCCCCAGTCTTCAAAAACAGGAACCTTTATTTACAGATAAAGAACTGCAGATGTTGGAAATCAGAATCAAAATCAGAAATTGCTGGAAAAAACTCACCAGATCTGATAAGAAAAAGCAGAGTTAACGTTTTGGGTCCTGTTACCCTTCACTGGAATCTTTATTTACAGTTTATAGCTACTTTCAAGAGGCAAACCAAAGTGCATGAAGCTGATGAAGACTTCTGGTGTGCGTCGCTATTGAATGTAGAAAATACAGCACCCAATTTACCCACAGCAAAATCTGACAAACAATTCCCATTAGAAATCAGGACAGGATGACCTGTTTCTAAAGCAATGCTAATTGAGAGATGGATAGTAATCCAGACACCAGGAAAACTCATGCTGGTGCCATGGAACTGAGGCCTTGATTTAAAACCTTACCTGAAAGGCAGCTGTTTTGACTGCAGTTTTGGCACTTACTTCTAACTGCATTGGATTATCAGCTAAAATGAAATACTCCATTCCTCATAGTTGGAACTGAACCTACTCTGATAAGGAGATAAGACCACAACCACTGAGCCAGCAGTCACACCCTTATTGACATATCTCTCAGATTACGGAACAGACTGTAAAACAAGCCTTTGTAAGATGTAATAAGAATCATGTGGCATTTGGATCCAGCGATGATCTTTTTCACACTCCACTAGTTACAGGTTACCATCCTGAAAATGCCCTCTTTAACTTCTGTTCATAAGCCAAGACTCTATCCACACCAGCCCCAATACCATGGGCTCTTATCTTACTAAGTGTGGAATCTTATTCAAACAATGTATCTTTTTCAAATTATCTTCCTTAGTTCTGCATGAGTTATACAAGACTCAAAGTGTTAACGTGTTTCTCTGCCCACAGATGCTGCCAGACCTGCTGAGTTTCTCCAGTAGTCTCTGGGCTTGTTTCAGATTTCCATCAATTGCAGTCTTTTGCTTTTATAAACATAGAGCAGACTTGTGACAATTCTACAGGGCATTAGTGAGACCACACCTGGAGAAACGTGTGCACTTTACGTCTCCTTACTTAAAGAGGGACACACTGTATTGGAAACAGTGCAGAGAAGGTTCACAAAGGTGATTCCTGTGATTAAGGGTTTGTCTTATGAGGAAAGGTTAAGCAGGTTGGGCCCACGCTTGATTTGATTTGATTTATTATTGTCACATGTACCTAAGTACAGTGAAAAGTTTTGTTTTCCATGCTGTGCAGGCAGATCATATCATACAAGGTTCACAGGGTGATTGAACAGAGCGAGGAATACAAAGTTACAGCTGCAAAGAAGGTGCACAAAAAGATCAACATTAGATTTGAAATTTGATACATCCATTCAGAAGTCCAATATCAGCGGGGAAGAAGCTGATCTTGAATCTGTTGGTACATACGTTTAAGCTTTTGTCTCTTCTGCCTGATGGAAGAGGTTGGAAGAGATTATAACCAGGGTGGGAGGGGTCTTTGAGGATGTCGTCCGAGGCAACGAGAGTCAATGGAGTAAATGGAGTCAGTAGATGGAAGGATGGCTTGCTTGATGGTCTGGGCTGTGTTCATAACTCTCTGTAGTTTCTGACAATCCTGTATAGAGCAGTTCCCGTGCCAATCCATGATGCATCCAGATAGAATGCTTTCTATGGTGCATCTATAAAGGCTGGTGAGAGGCCTTATGGACACACCAAATTTCCTCAGCCTCCTGAGGAAGAAGAGGGGTTGTTGTGCTTATTGGAGTTTAGAAGAATGAGAGGTGATCTTGATGAAAGACAAGATTGTGAGTGGCCTTGGCAAGGGTAGATGTTCAGAGGACATTTGCAGTCTTGATGGAATCTTGAAGGAGAAACAGGTTCAAAATAAGAGCTCTCCCATTTAAGGCAGAAATGAAGAGGAATTTCTTCCCACAGAGAATGGTGAAGTTCAAAATATTTATTGTAGGCTGAATTAGACAAATTTTGATCAACGAGGCAGTCAAGCCAGGGTTATGGGGGGGGCGTAAGAAAATGAAGCCAAGTCATTATCGGATTAGCCATTATCTTATTGTATAGCAGAGCAATGGCCTATTCGTGTTGCTTTTTTGATTATGATCTTATATCACCAACATCTGTGGATATTGGGTCAACTGAATTAGGATTAATGGATTTTTGTCAGGTAAGGGAATCGAGGAATATCTTAGCAAATGTGACGAAGTACTAATAAGATTGCAGGATATGCTTGAGGGAATGAAAGGCCAGGCCTATAATTGCTCAGTGTGGTTTTGGATGGTGCAGTGTTGGCTATGGCAGTCTGATCATACACGGGTACTGTAATTCCTGGCTCTTCTCTCAGTAGCTCCCACCCTCCTGCAACTCACTGCCTGAAATTGTTACCTGAGCTTCTCTGTCCTTGCCCAGTTCCACGGTCATCAGTGCCGATGCTCCTTTGCCGCTAATGCTCGACAGGCGACCCTGCCAGAAAAAGTACGCAGATCGCTCCTTGCTGGGCCCAGCACTGCTCAGCTGATCTGGTCTCTGTCGCTTTCCCACTGTAAAGGAACACAGAGAGACACAAACTCAGCTGCAGTGCATCAGTCACAACTGAGTTTCTCTCAATTACTGGAGGTCAGTCCTTGTCTAACAGTTGTCAGCCAGGTCAGAATCTATCCATACTATGCTGAATTTAAACTCACACCCTCCTGATTTGAGTCTCAGCACAAATTCATGTGACTTTGTGCGCACGCAGTCAGTTCACTGTGTAGCTGCCTGGTGTGGAAGTGATTGCTAACATTCTGAGCCCAGGTTTGCACTGACCTGCACCCAGTACTAAATAAAGACCTGCATTTGTATAACAATGACTGATCCTCTTAAAACATGTGGCAAATGAAGAAATTAGTACTTGTGCACCATCAGCAGTTCCTTTCATCCCCCTTCATGGTGTTTCTCACACAAACCAGTCTCTTAATTATTCCCGCCTGACTCCACATGTCTGCTCCTTAAAGGGACCACATTCTGTTTGTTCCTTCTGTGAAACATTCCCATTGGCCACGTGGTCGGGCACTCTCAAACTGCCTGCGTGGGGCACGGTACAGTCTGATCCCTAAGATAGCAAGGTGATCAGGGCCAGATACTCTCTTTTAATGATGTTGCTTGTGGAATAGAGCCCTGGGGAAGGGAGTAGAATCATTTCTATCCGCCTGAGCTGGAAGTTGGTTCAAAGTTCCAGTCAAAAGCTTCCCATGGGACGACTCTGCAGTGTGAAGCACGAATGCATATGTAGATTCTGAGAAGCTCAGAGGCTAGTGTACTGGGCCAGGAAGGTAGAAAATCAGCCAAGTTTCCTTTTTTCACTCTTTTGTCTTCTTTTTTGTCTTTTCCCTGGGGTGGATGTTGGGGGTTTCAAGATTCGGGGACATATTATTAAGGTGAGAGGAGAAATATTTTAAAAAGGACATGAGGAGCAATTTCTCATATAAAGAGTGGTTCATGTGTGGAATGAACTTCCAGAGAAATTGGTGGATATCAGTACAGTTACAACATTTAAAAGGCATTTAGATTAAATGCATGAATAAGAAATGCTTGGAGGAATATGAGCCAAGCACAGGCAGGTGAGACTAGTTTAGTTTGGGATTATGATTGGCATAGACTGGTTGAACTGAAGGGTCTGTTTCCATGCTGTTTGACTCTGTGACTTTATAACCGTTCCCATTCCTGTCTGAAGTGTGCGTGTATGTGCTTGTGTCCACAGACACAGATGAGCACTGTCTCTGCTGGTTACCCTCTCTGGTTAACTAAGCTGTGCACTGACACTCATCGTCAAGGGTAACCAAGTTCTATCCAGTTAAAAAGTGGGCAGTAATGTGGCATTGAAAACCCTCTGAATACGTCTGTAAAACAATCTTTCAGGGAGGCTGGAGCCGAGATTTGGAGAGGAAGCATTGAAACATCAAAGCGAGCTGCCCTCAGCTATTTGGGTTGAGGTAAGCAGCTGCTGATTCCGAATATAGATTCTGCCTCGAATGATGCGGGTCCTAAAGGACACTTTGCTGCCTTAGTGCCAGTGATGTTATTGTGGTTAGAAATCAGGCTAAGCATTAACTGAGGGGGAAATATCTGTGAGGAGACAGCACCTGCTGCAGGGAGACACCTGTGTTTCCATTTCAATTGGTCTCTTTTGGGATGATATGGAGGTGCCGGTGTTGGACTGGGGTGGATGAGGTCAGAAGTCACATGACGCCAGGTTATAGTCCAACAGGTTTATTTGAAATCACAAGCTTTCTGAGCGCTGCTCTCCTCTCACTGCATCTGACGAAGGAGCAGTGCTCTGAAAGCTTGTGATCTCAAATAAACCTGTTGAACTATAACCTGGTGTCATGCGATTTTTGACTTTCCACAAAAACCCAGCATAGAGGCCACACAGACACCCAGCTCTACTTCAGCATCACCCTCTCTCAACACCACTAGTGCTCTACTTGTTGTCTGGCATTCAATTTTGGATGAGCAGAAAGTTCCTCCTATTAAATGTAGGGCAGACTGCAAAATTTCTCTTCTTGAGTACCTATTAAGTCTGAACCTGACTGCTTGCAACCTTCGTGTCACATCTGACCCTGAGATGACTTCAGAGACCTTACATGCTCCCAACACCAAGGCCATCTATATCAATGACTTGTCTCTCTCCCAGTCCAGGCTCATTTGCTGATGAAACCCTCATCCAAGTCTATGTTACAGCAACCATTTTCCTGGTTGCCCTTCCATCTCCCACCAACTTGAACTCATCTAAATATCTGCTGCCCATATCCCACCTTGAACCGAGCCCCATTCACCCAGTTACCCTGTGCTTAAGTATATACAATGATGCCTAGTCTTTGCAATGCCAGGATATTATAATCCCTATCTTGGCTCTCAAACAGTTTAATGACATTGCCCCTTCCTTTCTGTGTAACCTCCTGTAGCCCCACAATCGTCATTATCTCTGTAACCTCCTGTAGCCCCACAATCGTCATTATCTCTGTAACCTCCTGTAGCCCCACAATCGTCCCTACCTCTGTAACCTCCTGTAGCCCCACAATCGTCCCTATCTCAGTAACCT
>NC_063361.1:9058454-9078689 GCF_021869965.1 Rhincodon typus | reverse complement strand
CCACAATCATCCCTATCTCAGTAACCTCCTGTAGCCCCACAATCGTCCTTATCTCAGTAACCTCCTGTAGTCCCACAATCATCATTATCTCTGTAACCTCCTGCAACCCCAAAATCATTCCTGTCTCTATAACCTCCTGTAGCCCCACAATCGTCCCTATCTCCATAACCTCCTGCAACCCTCTGAGATCTCTGCCCTCCTCCAATTCTGGTCTTTTGCTTATCCCTTAATTTCATCACTTTGTGATTCCACCTTTGCTGGTCATACCTTCAGCATCCCAGCAACTCTTTAAACCTTCCTTAAATCTCCACCCAGCCACTCCTCCAAAACACTCCTTAAAATTACTATCCAAACTCTCATTCATTCACAACACCAGCATTTCTTATCCTTGACAATGTGGTGGTGAGTCATCTCTTGACAACTGAATGGATTGCTTGACCATTTCAGAGGTTAATTAAGAGAAATACGCTGGGTGTGGAGTCACATGTATGCTCTCGTGGGTAAGGATAGCTAAATACCTTCCTTAAGTGACGTCAGCAACCCAGTTGGAGTTTTAATCAATCTGATAGCTATATGGTCACCATTACTAGTTTTTTATTTCAATTCCAGTTTTCTTCAATTAACTGAATTTAAATTTCCCAATTATTATGGATGGATTTGAGCTCACACTTCCTGCATTGCTAGTCTAGTAACATAGCTGCTGTGCTACCATTTCAATTAAACTTCTTTTTAACCAAGTTTCTGGTCACCTGTTCTAATGTTGTCCTCTCTGGTAGAGTGCCAAATTTTACTTGCTACCGCTCCTGTAAAGTGTCTGAGACAGCCTACTGCAGTAAAATTGCTACATGAATACAATTTGTTGTTATTCTTCCCCAAACTGCAGCATGGTGTATGTCCACCAGATGGTGGAATGACACAACATTAGCAGTTAGCACATTGTGCGATGGCACTGCCAGGATTAACTCATTCCCTTACCCAGGCTGCTGATGGTATACTTCCACTGGATAACGTACGTGTCCCCCTCGTGGAACTGGCCGTAACTCTCTCTGGGGAGCTGGCTGTGATCAAACTCCTGAACATGCCAGACCTCCACACCGACAGTCTTCAATTCTGACATCCTCTCACCATCTATTTGTAGAAATCCGTAACCGCGCTGCACATTCACTCCATCCAGGATCATTCGGGATGACACTTCCGGGATTGGAATGAGCAGCTTAGCATCGTATGGTTTCAGCTCATTCTGAGGATCTAACTGTAAAACAAAGATGTAAGGGAGAACAAAGATGTAAAGGACATTAGATTAATACTTAGAATCTGTTTTGGGATTTAATTTCTTCCGACAGTGAAATGGTTAAAATTGGAACATTTACCCTCTGAGCAAATGTTAAGACTAACATACAGTAGTTTACTGCAGCTAGAACAATGAGTATGCTTTAAAAGTACCACATTGGTGTGAAGTGATTTGATTGCTCTGGGTGCTGTGTCAGAATGCCTTTAAGAGACATGCTCATGGTATCTACTGTATCAGAGTATATATCCTGCAGGTACAGACTGCATTCTCCATCTTAACTCAGAACTCTTGAAGCTTGGCATGCTACTGAAAGTGTGCTGCTCTGTTACAATCCAGCCTAGACACTTAAGTGCCTGCGAATATAATGTTTCTACATGGTTGCGAGCTGGAGCAAATGTCTGTTGAATTCTTCAATACCACATTATCCATGACCAGTTTCTTATGAGGGATAACATTACTATTACCACATCAGTTAAAATACCCTGCTCATGGCAGAACCTGCACCACTAGGGCCTGGAAGATGCTACAGAAAGACAAGCCATTCTTCATTTTACTACCTTTATATGATACAAGATTATACCCCAAGAAACAACAGCCTGTAAAAAATATATAGAGGAAAGAGTGAATGCTACACAACAAACAACAACGAACAAAAAACAATACAGCACAGGAACAGGCCCTTTAGCCCTCAAAGCCTGCGCTGCCAATTTTGCCCTTCCATACTAAAACTGTCTTCACTTTCAGGATCCATATCCTTCTATTCCCTTCCTATTCATGTATTGATCCCAGTGCTTCTTAAATGCTGCTAGTGTGTCTACTTCCATCACCTCCTCTGGCAATGCATTCCAGGCACTCACGGCCCTTTGTGTGAAGAACATGCCTCACATATCTGTTTTAAATTTTCCCCTCATACCTTGAACCTGTGTCTCCTAGTAATTGATCCCTCCATCCATGCCATTCGCAATCTTATAAACTTCTATTAGGTCGCCCCTCAACCTCCTGCGTTCCAGTGGAAACAAACCCAGTCTACCCAACCTTTCTTCATCGCTAAAATCCCCCAATACCAGGCAACATTCTGGTAAACCTTTTCTGTACCCTCTCCATAGCATCCAAATCCTTCTGGTAGTGAATGAAGATTTCCAGCTTACACTTTGAAGAATCTTTATCCCATTAACAGTTAATTAACCAAGCCTTCTATTGTCTATTTTTTTCCAAGTCTTTTCTTAAAACAGAGTCAAGCACTTGTGTACACTTTGGTGTAATGTTTCATTATTTGTCCATTATTTTGGTGCGTCCATTAAAATAAAAGAGGAACAAGTTTCATAAGAACCTACTCAATGTTTCTACCCTGAAATGACACCTTGAGGGTGTGTGAAACCTCTTGCTGTTTACACATAATAAACATTTCACAAACAGGCCATTCGGCCTAATGGGCAAGGTGGGCAGTTAGCACACTCCAACCTCTTTGCAAGATTCCTTATCTGACTCCTTCAGCATATCCCTCCATTTTTTCCCTCCCTCAAGTACCGATCTAGATTCCCATTAAATGTACCCATACTACAGTACTCAACCAGCCTTTATGGTGAAACAAAGAACTGTGGTTGCTAACAGGGCTCACAATCACATCACTGTGAGTGAAGTGGCTTCTTCTGAATTCCCAATTTGATTTCTTGGTGACTATCTTATACTGATTGCCTCTACTTTTGCCCTGTCCCACAAGAGGAAATATTCTGTATGTACTGTTAAAATGCTTTATGATTATTAAATGCTCTACTATGTCACCCTTCAGCCTTATCTTCTCAAGAAAAAAAATGGACGATTCAGACTACTGGTTGTATAGTGGGCAGCAATGAAGGTTGTCCAAGATTACAAAGAGACCCATCAATTGGCTCAACAGGCTGAAGCATGGCAATTGAAGCTTAATTTGGGTAAATGTGAAGTATTACATTTTGATAAAACAAGCAAGGGCAAGACTTATACAATCAAAAGTAGGGCCTTGGGTAATGCTGTAGTACAGAGAGACCTAGGGGTTCAGGTACATAATTCTTTGAAGTTTGCATCACAGGTTAAGAAAGCATTTAGCACGCTTGCCTTCAGTGCTTAGGCTTTTGAATAAAGGAGTTGCAACGTCGTGTTGAAATTGTACACTACGTTGGAGAGGCCATTTGTGGAGTACCATGTCCAGTTCTGATTAATCTGTTATAGGCAGGATATTATTAAGCTGGGGAGGGTTCAGAAGATATTTGCCAGGATGTTGCCAGGAATGGAGGGTTTGATTTATACAGAGAGGCTGGATATGCTTGGGTTCTTTCACTGGAGCATAGGAGGTTGAGAGGTCACCTTATAGAGGTTTATAAAATCATGAGGGGTCTAGATAGGGTGAATGTCAGGTGTCTTTTCCCTAGGGTGGGTGATTTCAAGATTAGGGGTATATTTTTAAGGTGAGAGGAAAAAGATTTAAGAAAGACATAGGGGAAAATCTTTTACGTAGAGGTGGTTCATGTTTAGAATGAACTTTGAGAAAGTGGTGGGTGTGGGCACAGTTACAACATTAAAAGACATTTGGATAAGTACATGAATAAGAAATGTTTGGAGAGATATGGGCCAAGAACAGGCAGGTAGGACTAGTTTAGTTTGGGATTATTGTCAGCATGGACTGGTTGGACAGAAGGGTCTGTTTCCATGCTGTATGACCCTGTGAGCTGTATGACCCTGTGACTCTATTTCACAATTTCCCAGTAAGTATAACTTTCCATTTATGGTATCCTGCCAATGTATTTTGTTCCTTTTCCAGTGACTCTATGTCCTGTTAATAAACCAGTTTCTTTACCCGGTAATGGTCAGTCTTGAAGAAAGCAATACGTTACCTGAACAAGATGGTGGGGAAGCTTCGAATAAAGGTAGCCATTTTGTCAGGATCTATACTTTAGCAAGTTATCACAATCCTGAGGGAAGGAAGGGAGTTTACAAGTTGGGAGCTTGTGAGCAATACCAGTTATAGGAGCTGAATGAGTAAAAACTGAAGAAGGGTCTAGGCCCGAAACGTCAGCCTTCCTGCTCCTCTGATGCTGCTTGGCCTGCTGTGTTCATCCAGCTCTACACCTTGTTATATGAGTAAAAACAAATTGAGTTTGAATCCAGACGTCAGACGAATGTAAAAACTAAAAAGAAAACTGCTACAAAGCATTCAGTCAGTCATTTAGGTCCAGGAGAAAGGACGACGAAGCATTAATATTCGAGGTCGATGACCTTTCTCCAAACTTGGAGACTGTGAGAGTCCATGGAAAGTGTGACTGCTTCAAATTTCTTCTATCTGAACGAGTACAAGTTGGGTATCCCCAGAGTTACTGGCCAATTGATCTCCTTCAACTAGTGCGACTAGAAACCAGACTCTGTAGAGCTGTATCCCACTTGGTTTGTGGGATCCTGCTGTGTGTGAGTTAGCTCCCAAGTTTGGCGCACGACTGCATTACTTTAAATGTTACGCACTTTGTGACATTACAAGGTCGTGAGGGGTTCTATGAAAATCCAAAACTTGGCTGCGTTTTTGTTTGAAACCCCATACGGTACCTTTGACTCGGCTGTGATCTCGACGTCCCTTTGCGCCTGTTTTCTCGACTCAGCCCAGTCCAGAAACTTCTCCTTGAAAAGAATCGTTTCATTGTGTTCGGACAATCGACCAAAGATTACCCAGTCAGGGCGGCCTTGCCTGTGGGAGGGAAAGCGACATTTCTTCTAGAATTTAAAAGGAACACAAACTCAGCAACAGTTGAGCTAAAGGATGTCTACACAGCAGCAAAAAAGAAGGCCATTTGGCCCATCAAGGCTGTCCCTTCTCAAAAGCCAGCTACATTGCTTGCTGTCTTTCACACAGCCCTTTGCTTTACATACTCATGCCTTTTCCTCTAAAAAGATAGAATGGTTACTGCTTGAACTATTGTCCATGGGAAAGCATTCCATGCCCAGTTACCTCTTGTGAGGATATTTTACCTATCACTTCCCCCCTCTTCAATGTATCGGTGACAATAATAATCTTTCTCACAAAGAATCATAGAGATATACAGCACGGAAACAGACCCTTCAGTCCAGCCAGTCCATGCCGACTATAATCCCAAACTAACCTGGTCCCACCTGCCTGCTCCTGGCCCATATCCCTCCAAGCCTTTCCCATTCATGTCCTTATCCAAATGTCTTGAAATTGTGCCCACATCCGCCACTTCCTCAGCAAGTTCATTCCATACGCAAACCACCCTCTGTGTAAAAAATTTGCCCCTCGTGTCTTTTTTAAATCTCTCTCCTGTCACCTGAAAAATGTGCCCCCTAGTTTTGAAATCCCCCATCCTAGGGAAAAGACACCTACCATCAACCCTATCTATACCCCTCATGATTTTATAAACTTCTATAAGGTCACTTCTCAACCTCCTATGTTCATCTTATCAATCCCCTTCTTAATCTTAAAGACCCTATTAATCTGCTCTGAGCCACCTCTGCTCTAATAGAGTTTGGCGAGTATCTCAGGCCTTCTGTTACAAAATCGGTTAGAATCACATCGAACAAATCCAGCTGATTGATGTCAGCATTTATACCTCTACAAGTACACCTCTCAGTCTAACATTCCCTTCCTACCCTAGCCCCACATCAACAGAAATAATCAAGAAATTATTTTACAATGACACAAGTCAAAGTTTTTACAGCCAAATTGTAAGAGAGCGAAGAAAGAGGAAAGAGATATCTAAAAATAGACAGAAAGAAGAGAAAAAGAGGTAGGGAAATCCACAGTTGCAGATCCCTTCACAATAAGCAAAGGAAGGATATGGTAGGATAGTGGTAATGTTACTGGAGTGGTTAAACAGGATGCACAGCTCAATGCTCTAGAATGATGAGTTCAAATCCTAATATAGCAACTGGTGGAGTTAAAATCAATAAATGAAACTATGAATTGAAAATGGATCTTAGCAGTGATAAGCAGGAAACAATCAGTGATTACCAGAGGAAACCTACCTGGTACATTAATGCTCAGCAGGGGGAAAAAATCTGCCATCCTTACCAGGTCTGGCCAACATATAACACCAAACCAACAACATGATGGCTGACTCTTTTGGCACTCTGAGTGGCTTAGCAAACCATACAGGTTAAGGACAATTGGAGATGGGCAAGCGATGCCACATGCTATACTGCAGTGATTGTAATGAGGTGAGCCAGGTGGAGCCCATAGAATATGAGTTCCCTGATTGGGGCTGTTAACCTGGTCCAATCAGGGAGCCCTGGCTGACAGATATAAACAGGACTGTCAGAGGTTCTGCTCACTCTAGGAGTTGGCTCTGAGCTAGCTGGGTCAGTGTCATGTATTGTGCATGCGTAAATAAAGGGTAGCTTGGTGACAGGATACTGACCTTTGTGGAGTTATTTCATTTACATTTTTACAAAGTACCCGTGTGAGTTCTTTAGCTCCCACACTTGCAATTTCTTGGCCTTTTTGACGTAAATTGCCAATTTGGTGCCAATATGTCGCATATTTGCACTGTTGGTGCATGCCCACAAGTGACTGTGGGCGGACAAAGTCATTTCACCAACGGAAGAAGGTCCCAGCCTTTCATTATTACTCAAACCTTCCACACCTGGCAACACCCTGGAAAATCTGCTCTGAACCCTCTCCAGTTTAATAATATCTTTCCTATAACAGGGCGACCAGAACTGGACATAGTACTCCAGAACAGGCCTCACCAGTGTCCTGTACAACCTCAACATGACTTCCTAACTCCTATACTCAAAGGACTGAGCAATGAAGGCAAGCATACCAAACGCCTTTTTAACTACCCTGTCTGCATGTGATGCAAACTTCAAAGAATTATTTACCTGTATCCCTAGGTCCCTCTGTTCCACAACACAATCCAAGGCCCTACCATTAACTGTAAGAAGGGTTTCGACCTGGAACGTCAGCTTTCCTGCTCCTCTGATGCTGCTCGGCCTGCTGTGTTCATCCAGCTCTACACCTTGTTATCTAAGCCCTACCCTTGTTTGTTGTACCGAAATTCAATACCTCCCATTTATCCGGATTGAACACCATCTGCCATTTTTCAGCCCATTGACCCATTTGATCAAAGTCCTGTTGTAATCTTAGAAAACCTTCTTCAATGTCTACTATGTCACCAATGTTGGTGCCATCCACAAACTTACCAACCGTACCTTCTATATTCTCATCGAAATCATTTATATAAATGAAAGAAAAGAGGACCCAGAACCGATCCCTGTGAAACACCACGGGTGACAGGCCTCCAGTTTGTAAAGCAATCCTCCACTACCACTCTCTGTCTCCTGCCATTAAGCCAATTATGCAACCAATTGGCAAGCTCTCCCTGAATCCCATATGATCTAACTTTACTAATTAGTTCACTATGTGGAACCTTGTCGAAGGTTCTACTAAAATCCAAGTAAACAATGTCTACTGCTCGCCCATTGGACCAAAGGGTCTGTTTCCGTGTTCTATGAATATTACTCTATGAACAGACAGGCCAGGGACTGTAATGAGACATGAGAGAGCAACGTCCACCGATGACTGCTGGAAAATACCACCTTTGGGCCAATGAGGATGGGAGCAGTCTCAGAGTTCACATGCCCCATGGGCATCCAGTGTTGCCCGAGCCTAATGTCTAGCCGCTAAGAAGAATGGTCAGCTGGGTAAGCAGCTAGTGCCTGTGGATCCCAAGCAGATGTGCCTGCATCAGATTCAAACATATCTCAGGCTGAATAGGCCTGTCTGTACCCCACAGCAATCTCTGGTTCCTGTAAAAGACTGCTTCAAAGTAGCTCAGTTCCCATGTCATTGTTTCTGACACACCAGCACCCATACCGAAACCCATCAGGCAGCACCAGCAAACCAACTCACTGCTGGGAGATGTTCTTCTTGGCTCCAGGGTCCAGGGGGTTTACTCCGCAGTTGCTATAATCATATGGACCACTCAACAACTGTTTGGCCAGTTGGAGAGCCAACTTGCGCTGTGCCAAGGTCACCTCTTTGCCATGCCAGATGTACAGCTCGCTGCCAAAATCCAACACCAGCACCTGCGAACCAAGAGAAAAGTATCTGCTCAATTAAATGAACGTATGCATTTCAATCGTGTCAAGAAACAATCATACTTGGGGTGACTATTTCTGAGAAAATCAGGCAAGCGGGCAGCTGAAATACCCAGGTTACTTTCACCAGCATCTACTTGACTATGGTACTAACCTGTTCAGGATTAGGGGAGGCGATGGCCTAGTGGTACTTTTGCTGGACTGTTAATCCAGAGACCCAGATAATGTTCTGGGGACCTGGGTTCGAATCCTGCTACGGCAGATGGTGGAGTTTGAATTCAATAAAATATCTGGAATTAAGAATTTAATGATGACTGTGAATCCATTGTTGATTGTTGGAAAAACCCATCTGGTTCACTAATGTCCTTTAGGGAAGGAAACTGCCCTCCTTACCTGGTCTGGCTGACATGTGAGTCTAGTCCCACAGCAATGTGGTTGACTCTTAAAAGAAACTGCCCTCTGGGCAATTAGGGATGGGCAATAAATGCTGCCTGGTCAGCGATGCCCTCATCCTGTGAATGAATTAAAAAAAAGGGCAGCCGCAGAATGTTGGTGGAGTCTTGCTTTGCCTATGCATGTGAAGACTGATCATGCCATCATGTAGCAGATTGTAGTGAGACACGACAGAGAAAAGACAATCTTTGATTGCTGTCCATTGACGTCTGCTGGAAAATACTACACCACGGCCTATGCGTTTGAGAGTCATCCTAGTGTCGATGGGTCCCTCAAGCATCTAGTCTTGCCTGTGCCTGATGTCTAGTCACAGAGAAGAACCACCAAGACCCACCAGTGAAAAAAATCAGGCTACGATTTTAATACGGACTTGAATGGGGAAGCAGATGTTTTGTAACCTTCAGGCAAACCCAGACAATGCTCCCCAGCAAGGCCAAGAAATGGCCAGTATTTTCCTTTCCTTCAGAGGTCCTGGTGCAGCAGGGCATAACCTTCAACCACCAAGAGAGGGCAGACAACATCCAGGTGACACTTTAAACCATTTGCCTGTTCCACTGGTTCGGGTTGACGTAAAAGGAACAATGGGAATGTGCAAAGAGAATTCTTTGTGTGTCCTGGTCAGCAATTCTCCTTCGACTGAAAACAAATTCTCTAAATATCCTCTGATTTTCTGAAGAAGGTTCTCGACCTGAAACGTCAGCTTTCCTGCTCCTCTGATGCTGCTTGGCCTGCTGTGTTCATCCAGCTTTACACCTTGTTATCTCAGATTCTCCAGCATAGTAGTTCCTACTATCTCTCTAAATATTCACCTCTTTGTGAGACCTTGCTGTGCACAAATTGGTTTTCTAGTTTGGTTACATCAATATAGTGATTGCAGAATGCAATTAAGTCACTTTTCAAATTGCATTGGGCTACCTCCTAAGAGGTGGCAGTTATGGCTTCAGTAGCACAGCTAGTGAGTAACTACTCAGCGTGGAACGATTATAATTAGGAGACTCAAGTGTAGAGTTGGATAGGATTTGCTGCAATTAGCCTCAGCACTCTTAAGCTGGACGGGTGGTAAGTGGTCCAGTTTCTGAGAGACCCTGCGAGACCACGAGTGTCTGGACACCGGTAGAGGAAGGAGTCAGGCTTGATTGTGATGTGGTTGAATATCCTGCCAACAATCACATTTCTGGGCTCACATAAATAAAGTCCCACTGCCTGTAGATTACCCACGACCAGAGAGTCTGTGCAAGCGATGTAGCAAGTTAAGCAGCCAGAAAAGGGTGAGTGAAAACAGGCACTGGGTGAACAGTGACAAGGTTCCGAAGAGACAACCTATTGAACTGAACTCATTAGCTTATCTTAAGAGACTACTGAGCAAAGTACAAGATAATCTAAAAGGAAAGGGGATAAATATTTAAACATGAAATGTATGGAGGAATGGGGTGACAGGAGAATGAGCCAACATTGGCACAGGCAAGTGGAAACAAGCGCCATTATTTCCATCATTCCCTGAGAACTCTTCCTCATTGACTACAAATCCATGGAGTAGCTTAGAAATATTGGCACTGACCTGCTTCGGGGACAATGCACTTAGCGAGAAATGCTCCCCTTCTGCAATGTCTTAGTTGGGTTTAGCTTCAACATGTGAAGTCTAAGTATAGCTCAGCTCTGACTGAAGGTCCCAGTACAGAGATGTCACCTGCATTCACAGCCTGAGTCTGAACCAGAACAAAGGACTTAGCGAGCAGATTCTATTAACATTTACTGATGTTGCACTCTCAGGTATTTAGAACATCATGTGATTAAACTTCCAGGGAAAACTCTAACCAAAGTATTTGGTTTCATTTTTGGAAAGTCCATTATTTTGTACGGTTTCACACAGATCATTGACTCTGAAAAGGAAAGACATTGAAAATGCTGATCTACTGACATTTAAGATAAGATGGTTTGAAATTCTAAATACACTGCATGCTCCTACCTCCTTTGAATTCAGCATGGAACAGCGAGGAATTTTCCCCCATGATTCATTGTCTGGGACAAGCTTGTCCTCAACCAAACGATATATGTGGTTTGTTTCTGTGATAGCAGCTTCATACAGCTCATCTTCCTCAGGATCTCCTGCAGCTGCACAGCCAACAGTGAAAAGTCAGAAACATTAACACTGCCATCAATTAGGCTCTTTCTGGTTGTTCAAACTTGCTTTTTTTTTCAAGGTTGTCCTTTCATAGAACTCAGAATGCTTCTTAGAAGCTTTATTGTCAACAGTTTGTGCGCACGACTTCTGTACTACTCTCATAAGTGAAAGGTTTGTGTATGTGCACGTGAGAAAAAGGGAGTAAGAGACAGAGGTAGGTCTTGCTTTTGTGACTGAAGTCAATATAAATATTAATTGGGAGAGATGTAAATAGGCTTATCCCATGGTTTACCCCAAAGCATGAGAATGCTGGAGGGTGTGTCAGTGTAAAAGGTGTGTTAGTAAAATAGTGTGACAGCCAGTGAGTGTGAGAGTGAGTGAATCTGAGAGCGAGTGAGTGTGTGTGACAGTGGGAGAGTGCGTGAGTGCATCAGTGAATCAGCGTGAGAGTGAAGAGCGTCAGAGTGACTGAGTGTGAGTGTGTGAGGCTAAACAAGTGTGAAATGTGAGGGAGTGTAAAGATGTAGGACAGTATAAACTGGAAGGAAAATAATTGAAAAGAAAATCAGTAGCCTTTAAAAACAAGCTCTTGAATAAAAGTTTCTACATCAACAATTTGCTGTAATTAAATAACCCATGAGCAGTCAATGATATGGTAATGATATTCTTGAAACTAAGCTGCAATAATTAGTTCAGAGATAGTAGGAACTGCAGATGCTGGAGAATCTGAGATAACAAGGTGTAGAGCTGGATGAACACAGCAGGCCAAGCAGCATCTGAAGAAGGGTCTAGGCCCGAAACGTCAGCCTTCCTGCTCCTCTGATGCTGCTTGGCCTGCTGTGTTCATCCAGCTCTACACCTTGTTATCTACAATAATTAGTGTTGCCAAGGCTTGGAGACTCGGAATTTTAAAAAAAATCGCTTGGGCACGGCCATTAGTAATTCAGTGGAAGAAAAACATCAGGGCTTTTACAATACTTCCAAACAGCCTTGTTTTGTTATTTATAGAATATATGGGGAAAAGGCTGTTTGATTGACATGCATCAGAGGAAGAGTTTGTTCATTCTCCAATTGGTGCACCAGCAAAACGGTCGTCTTTGGTGGCCGACAGCAGGTTTTGAGGAGGTGTGCTTTTGTCAGGATGTCACGTGAAGATAACTCCAGGAATATGTCCAACCAGAACTGACAGCTCTAGCAATAATCTCCAACCACTTAGCAATAATCTCCAACCGCTTAGCAATATTTCAACATATCAGATATACAGTAGACTAAGTAGATCTAAGGAGGACTCTGTGGCTGTCTCTGAAAGATAGTTTAATTTCTGTTGAACTTAAAAGAAACACATGGAACATTGTAAAACCAAAATTGGAAATTTTAGAAGCATAAGCAGGCCTCCATACATTTTGTTTGAGCGTGGGTTCATATATGCAATTAAACTCAGGTCAGACGTCAAACAGTACTTATTTTCGCTACATACACAAGGATCCCACAGCAGACATCTCTACCTGGAGTGGCTCTCATTCCAAATGCAGCGTCTCCATCACATGACTACTAAGGCCACAGTTACATTGTCACATGCCTCAGCAGTTCCTCTCATATCTCTTAAATCCAATCTCACCACATTTCATCCCAACCTATCATTCTAGAGACAGTAAGAGAACCCCCATAGTGAATGTTAATTCTCTAATCTGAATTTCTAAAGCACTCTTAAAAAATGCAGGATCTCCAGAGACACATCTCCAGAGAACAGCTTCTTCCCCAAAGTTTGACTTCTGAACGGGTCTCAGATTTGAAATCTAATATTGATCTTGCTTGTTATGCACTTTCTTTACAGCTGTAACTTTGCATTCCTTGCTCCGTTCAATCATCCTATGATCTTTGTATGGTATAATCTGCCTGTACTGCATGCAGAACAAAACCTTTCACTGTACTCAGGTCCATGTGACAATAATAAATCAAATCAAATCAAAGCAAATCAATGACTCAGTGGCAAGAGGTAAGTTCAGAAGAGGTGATGGTGTAGACGCTGATGCTGAAATGAATCATGATGGTGTTGGTTGGATCAGTGAAACTAACGTCTATATTGTCTGCTGTTAGTGTGTAGTCAATGGTGGTCCTGATGCTACTGTTGGTGGTATCTGTGGAAACTGTGATGACATCCATGATGGTGCTGACAGTTTTAAACTTGTACACTTCAGCCATTTATTGTTTATTCAAAGCAATGTTTATCGTTGAGGTTTTCAAACTTTTTATAAGTCTGTTATCCTAAAATAGATGATACCAAGGGAAAGGAACCGAGGCAGTAACACTGTGGAAAAAAGAACAATTTTCCTGGCATTAGATCTGTGCATATTACACAAGCTGAGTGCAGTGCCCGGAACAACATTACTCAGTGATTTATGACTGTCAGGAATACTACTTGTCTGATTTCTATTTGTGCTTCACCTCTACTGGTCTCAAGTTACAGTCTGGTTCATCAATGCAGGAGATTTCCATAGTTCCACTCAACAAGAGAAACTGTGGCTTTTTGAGTTGCTTTAGTTGCACAGAACTTGAATGTTGCTGATAAAGAAAAGACTTACCATCAACTAAAAAGACATTGGAGAGTCAGCCAATCCCTGCTGTCTCCCTTATGTCAATGCCTTGATCAATCAGAGTTGACTTATCCAGTTTGAATTTAAACAAAAGCCTGGCTGTTAACTATTCCCAGAAGCATTCTCCATGGAACATCTCTACCAATC
Organism: Rhincodon typus; assembly: GCF_021869965.1. Lineage (NCBI taxonomy): Eukaryota > Metazoa > Chordata > Chondrichthyes > Orectolobiformes > Rhincodontidae > Rhincodon > Rhincodon typus. The sequence continues at coordinate 9,065,008 of NC_063361.1, read as the reverse complement.
AGAGTCCACACTTGCCAACCAATCAGCACCCTCTTCTCATGCATTATCAATTGTTGCTCCCTTTCAGTTTTGGTATTCTTACAATTCCATCCTCAATAGTGAAAGATGCAAAACATTGACTTAATGTCTCTTTTCTCAGCACTAATCTATCTTTTCATTGGTGTCCTTCCATTAATTCTTGTGGGTAAAGTAGCTGGAACTGAGTGACCTGCAGGCCCAGTGATCACTCACTCCAGTTTCTTACCTTGATATTGAGCCTGGCCACCCAGAAGATCCCAGAATTCCTTGACCCTTCTGCTTTGACTATTAATGCCCTCTTCGATATTGGTGACACTCGCTGCTCGGCAGCCCAATTCATGCTTTGCCTGGATGAAACTAGCCAGCTCCGATGCCTAAAAATAGTAAAGAGGCGCAGATAAAGATTATTTATTGGGGCATCACTGGCTAACGTTACATCCCAAAATAATGAACTAGAGATACAAAAAAAACAGCAATTACTCTGATCTGAGTGCATATTTTACACTAAGTGGTACCTGACTGTCAGTATGGTATGATGCAAAGGTTCAGAGATACCTTGAGTAATGGAGAAAACCAAATATCTGACACTTCACCCTGTCATGCTGGCTGCAACTTCACTGTTGTTCAAAGAACCGAGGATCTCATAGACAGGAAGGCGTTTAGGAGATGACTGATTTGCAAGATGTCAATGGGACTGAGCTAATCTAAATTAAGCCTTGCAGCTAAGTGTGCTCTGTCTGTCAACATCACACTTACTGAATTTAAAACCCTAGCCCAAGGGCAAGTTTGGTGACATGGGGTCAGTTAATCTGCGAAAAAAAATTAGGATTCCAGTGTCTTCAATCTGTGGTGGGAAAACGTGTGGACAGATGTCCCATCCTGCTGCCAATTGAGACCAAGAAATTGGTAACTAATCTCCACTTGAGGCTCTTATCAAATTCCGGATTTCCAGTTGCCTATATATCAAAGAATTCCTACAGTGTGGAAGCAGGCCATTTGGCCTATTGAGCCCACACCAACCCTCCAAAGAGCATATCATCCAGACCCACCCCACTACACTATCCCTGTAACCCTGCCTTTCCCATGGCTAATTCAAGTAGCCTGCATATTTCCCGGACACTATGGGCAATTTAGCATGGCCAATCCACCCTAACCTGCACATCTTTGGACTGTGGGAGGAAACCGGAGCACCCGGAGGAAACCCATGCAGACACAGGGAGAATGTGCAAACTCCACACAGCCAGTCGCCCAAGGGTGGAATTGAACCCAGCACTGTGAGGCAACAGTGATAACCACTGAACCACATGAAGAAATGGATCCTAATTTTGTCCAGGAATGGCCAAGTTCTAAGTTCTTTATTATGGACTTTCCATCAGAGCAAATTGGTTAGTTTCTTTTACATCTAGACTCTCAAATACTACAATTGTAAAAACACCAAAATTCGATCACCACTTGTCTTCTAAACATGAGGAAATACGAGCTGAGTCTGTGCAATAGTGGAAACAAGTAACTATCTACAATGTTAGAACTAATGGACTCATTCAAGTATAACTGCTCTTACTGAAAGAGACAGGAGATTAGTTATAAAAGAAAACTTTGATTAATTTTTCTAATGCGTGCGATCAGATTTAATGGCCCTACCTTGGAGCGTTCTATGACATTTGCGAATTCTCCAATCCAAAGAAAGCAGTGCTTTGCAGTGACCAATAGGAAACAGTCGCCACTGTTGAGCGAGCTGGCGCTGGGTTCCACCAGTCGTACCTGGACATGCCTGCGACCTGACAAAGGGCAGAGTTATCTGCAGGTCTGCTCCTGAGCCATACATATAAACAGGTTAGCGGTTGTCAACATGTAACTGTGCCATAAAGCAAATGGACAGACAGCGTAACAAAGGCAGATACCCCAATTGTACAGTCATAGTGTCATACAACACAGAAACAGACCCTTCGGTCCAACTCGTTCATGCAGATCAAGTTTCTGAAACTAAACTCGCTCCATGTGCCTGCATTTGGTCCATATCCCTCTAAACCTTTCCTATTCACATACCTGTCCAAATGGCTTTTAAATGTTGTACCTGTACCTGCATCTTCACCTGGCAATTCATTCCACATACGAACTACCCTCTGTGTGAAAACGTTGCCCTCAGGTTCCTTTTAAATCTTTCTCCTCTAACCTTAAAAATATGCCCTCTGATTTTGAAATCTCCCACCCTAGGGAAAAAGATCTTGATTATTCTTATCTATGCCACTGATACTTTTATAAACCTCCGCAAGGTCAACCTCCAACACCCCACTTAAAAAAGTCCCAGCCTATCCAGCCTCTCCTTATAATAGCGGGGCTGCACATTACACAGGTTTACAGTCATGGCAAAGCTGATTGGCTTTGGACTCTGCTGTAAGGTCACCTCAGGTCAAGTGGCAGCCAAGGTGCTACAAGTGACATTGGCCACCCAGTATGAGGGCAAGGGGAGGAATGGTCAGATTCTCTTACACAAGTTGATGGACGTTAATAGGAGAGGGCAGTCAATTCATTAAACCCATTTAATCCTATCAACCAACATCCAAATGATCCCATTGGTGAGCACGAGCCATACACACATTTGTGATATTCCCCCATTGCCCTGTTATAGAGAAAGAAATTAGACTGGGTGCAACAGCAGCTTTCTTATGAAGGGTCTAGGCCCGAAACGTCAGCCTTTCTGCTCCTATGATGCTGCTTGGCCTGCTGTGTTCATCCAGCTCTGCACCTTGTTGTCTCTTTCTTCAAGACAGCTTTCTTTTATTTATTCGTAGGACATGGGCGTCACTGGCTGGCCAGCATTTATTACCCATCCCTAGCTGCCCTTGAGAAGGTGATGGTGAGTCACCTTCTTGAACCGCTGCAGTCCATGTGCTTTAGGTCGTCCCACAGTGCTGTTAGGAAAGGAGTCCCAAAATTTTGACCCAGCGACAGTGAAGGAATCGCGATATATTTCCAAGTCAAGGATGGTAAGTGGCTTGGAGGAGAACTTACAGGTAGTGATGTTCCCAGTGAAATAATTCCACAGAGGCCGGTATCCTGTCACCAAGTCACCCTTTATTTACATGTGGAGAGTCCTTGACACTGATCCAGCTTGCTCAGAGCCAGCTCTCAGAGTGAACAGGATGTCAGACACTCCTGCTCTTATCTGTCAGCCAGGGCTCCCTGATTGGACCAGGTTAACAGCTCCAATCAGGGAACTCATATTCCATGAGATCTACCTGGCTGACCTTGTTACAATCACCATATCCAGGTACCGGCTGTCATTGTCCTTCTAGGTGGTAGAGGCTCGGTGTTTGGAAGGTGCTGTCTAAGGAAAATTCATTGTGTCAGAAGAGCTGGTATGACATGAACTGGTGTTTGACAGGAGATTTAGACCGCATTCTGTTACTCAGTGAAACAACCTTTTGAGGTACCAACAGACAGGAAAGAACATGCTTCATCTACAACTTTGAAGTTGAAAAGATTGTGTTTTTGGCAAATCACTCTGGATGCTTTTGTGCCCCTTCTATGATCCGGCGCCTCCAGTAGGTATCACTCCTGCAGCAGCCCTTACCTCTCCAGTGACACCACTGATCAAAAGAGGACCTCGACTTCCTGCTGGTAGCTTTCTGTGGGTGGGATTTCTGCTGCCGGGATCCTAATTCCAGGGAAAGACCCTTTGCTGACCTTGCCACTGCCTGATTCTCTGACAATTCAGTGGGTTTTTGTCAAGGAGGGCCATGTGGGTCTTTCATTGGATTTCCAGTCAGTAGGTGCGATCCCCAACAGATCCACAAGATTCCAGTTAAAGGTTGAGAATTTGACTGCCAACAGATAGATATTGCCCCGAGAGACATGAGTCAACCTTTGGGGAGCTGGCGGTAATGTCACTTGACAAGCCACCCTGACCCATAGGCCAGTGTTCTGTGAACATGAGTTCAAATTATTGTAGTTAATGAAATTTGAATTATTAAAATATCTGGAATAGAGAGCAACCATGTAGCCATTATCATTTGTTGCAAAAGCCCATCTGGTTCACTGTTTAGAAACAAATTTGCTATCTTTTGCTGGCCTGGCCTACTTACATGCAACTCCAGATTGAAATGTGGTTGACTCTTAACTACACTCTGGGCAACTAGATGGGCAATAAATGTTGGCCTAGCCAGCAATTGCTATATCCCGTGAACCAAGAAAAAGAAAATAGCCCTATTAAACTAATGAGTGTTTTCAGAAAACAACAAACAGAAAGGAACAAAGCCAGTTGTGGTCACATGTTCATGTGAAAACAGTGATTGAATTTGATATGAGATCACAGGGGACCTTTCGTTAACTCAATGCACAAACTCCATATTTTTGCAAATGTTTTCTGCAACTTCCAGGCTATGACAGAGCTGGCCAGCACTTACCTTTAACTTGCAGTAGCATCACTTTGTTGAAAGGATTTGCGCTGTTACTGGGCACCTGCTCTGTTATCTTCACATTCCGAAGATTGATGTTTTTGAAGTTCTCTTTGCTTGCTAGCCCCGCCAAGCTCACGTCTGCGTAGTTGGAGTGTTTTGCCACTGTAAATATGCAAAAAAACATTCCTGAGATGGACAAATAAAACCAAGGTAGAATAAAACACAGAGATAGTAGGAACTGCCGATGCTGGAGAATCTGAGCTAACAAGGTGTAGCGCTGGATGAACACAGCAGGCCAAGCAGCATCAGAGGAGCAGGAAGGCTGACGTTTCGGGCCTAGACCCTTTTTTCTGAAGAAGCCTTCATGCTCCTCTGATGCTGCTTGGCTTGCTGTGTTCATCCAGTTCTACACCTTGTTATCTTAGAATAAAACACATCTACTTTATACATCAGAGAATACTAAAACAGGTTAGGGTGCTGTCATATTTTGGACAGACAGTCTGGGTTTAACTCCTAATCCAGAACATGAGCACGATACTTAAGTCTGACACTCCAGTGCAGCAATGACAGTGTGCCCTAGTATTGGAGACACCAAACTAATCTCCCACTTGCCTGCTCAAGAGGATGTAAAAGATAGGCCATAGTGCTATTTCACAGAAACGCTGGGGAGTATGGGGTTCTGGCAGAAATTAATCCTTCAAACAATATCACAAAAATAGATAATCTGGTCATTTTTCAGATTGCTGTCTGCGGGAATTTGCAAATTAGCTGCTATGTTTCAACAGTAATGACAATTTGAAAACACAAATTGGCGATAAAGTCCTTTGAAACATTCAGTGGTCTTCAGAGGTGCTATATAATGCAAAGCCTTTCAGCATTTTTTTTAAAAGTAGTGTCACTCACCAGCTAGAGAGTGTTGCAGGAAGCTCTACATGAGTTGGAGTGTCCTAAGTACAAGTTAATGAAGCTAGTGCAGTCCAACATGAGCAGGATGCAGAGTGTAGAGTGCTATAGAGAATAGAGCATATGGATTCATGTCATGTTGGAGATGGGGTGGCACAGTGGCACAGTGGTTAGCACTGCTATCTCACAGCAGCAGGGACCTAGGTTCGATTCTAGCCTTGGGTGACTGTCTGTGTGGAGTTTGCACATTCTCCCTGTGTCTGTGTGGGTTTCCTCTGGGTGCTCCAGTTTCCTCCCACAGTCCAAAGATGTGCAGGTTAGGTGGATTGGCCATGCTAAATTGCCCGTAGTGTTCAGGGGCGTGTAGATTAGGGGGATGGGTGTGGGTGGGATGCTCTGAGGTTCAGTGTGGACTTGTTGGGCCAAAGGGCCTGCTTTCACACTGTAGGGATTCTATGACCCATGCTGGAACTGATTATGTTTAAGTTGACACATGAAGTAGAGTTTTATATACAGATTAGCACATAGTGAGGAGGTTAACTATCAAAGGGTTAGATGACATCAGATCCATGATCTCCTGATTCACATACATAATATTGAAACACATAAAAACATCCTTTTATAAATGTAATAGAAACAACGGGGCATGTGGGTGCCACAGTGGCTGGGATGCATTAATTACCTGCAAATGATATTTTAACTTTTTTTTAAATTCGTGGGATGTGAGCATCAATGGTTAAGCCAGCAGTTATTACCCATTTCTAAATTACTCAGAGGGCAGCTAAGTGTCAACCAAATTGTTGTAGGTCTGGAGTCACATCTGGCCAAACCAGATTCAGACAGCAGTTTCCTTCCTTTAGCAGACATTAATGAACCAGATGGGCTTTTCCCCTGACAATTGATAACAGTGTCAAGGTCATCATTAGACTCTTAATTCCAAATATTCTTTTTCATTGAATTTCATTGAACCCTGGTCCCCAGACCCTTAGCAGGGTCTCTGTATTAAGAAGCTAGTGATAATACCACTAGATTATTGCCTCCTGAATAAATTTTGGATGTTTTCTTTGGAAATTTGATTTTCATTACAGTGTCCCCCTATGGGCTGTTTGCATTTACTGGGGTTTCTGCTATAATAAAAACCGAAAGAACTGCGGATGCTATAAATCAGAAACAAAAACAAAGTTGTTGGAAAAGCTCAGCAGGTCTGGCAGCATCTGTGAAGGAAAAAAACAG
>NC_063361.1:9040341-9058054 GCF_021869965.1 Rhincodon typus | reverse complement strand
AAGGAGGACATGGAAGAGGCTATGATAATGATCGGAGGGTGACACTGCCTACAGTTTACTGTCATCTACCTGTGCTCAGGCTGGCATCATGTAGCTCATCGTGGCTCTACTGTCGATGCTGCCCTTCACCCTTTTTGACTAGGCCTTCAAGCAAGCTCTAGGAGGTCAGGGTTGAGACATACCTCAATTCCATTTACCTATCTTTGCTCCATAACCCTTAATTGTAAAATTCTCATTCTTGTTATCGAATCCTCTGCAGAATTACTCATCTCGATTTCTGTAATCTCGTTCTGATAGATCTATGTTCTTTCAATTCCAGCGTTGCTCTACCATACTTGCCTAACTCAAAGCTGCCCAACTCCAAAGTGTTGCAATTTCCTTAGTAAACCTCTCTCGCCTTCTCAAAAACATTCCTGAAACCGACTTTGACCATCAGCTATCCTCAGCTGGCTTGGCATTGATTCCTGTTTAATATTCCAGAGTAACCCCGGTGAATGATATCCTGAAGGAGCAAATGGTCCATGGTAGGGAAAGCCTTACCCAATGTGCTGGCTCATTATACATTGGGTTGTAGGGGTGGCGGAAGTTTAAGCTCAGCCTCACCATCATTGATTTCAAACGGTTGTAAAGCTACTGTCACAGTCAGACCAACCTGTCTGAACAGCTGCTTACAGTAGTGCTATCCTTTGTGTTCCACTTTTCTCGTGGTCTGCTCTTAACCCCACTTTTCCCATAGGCCCAGTTATTTCTATAGTGCGATTTTCTGTAACACGATGTTGCACTGGAATGCAACTATCGCATTATAGCACATCTCCCTATATTTTTAATTTAATGTAAAGTACTGTAGCAGAAACAATAGAGATTATTTTAATTTATCCCATCCCATGAGTACTCTGCCCAAAAGTAGGTAGGTCCTTGGCTGATTTCCAGCTGATGCTTCATCCTCAGCTATTTTCCTATGCAGTTTTGGTCTGTGGTAATTTTTCCAAGCTCTTCCTATCTCAGGGACAGTGTGAGGAAATAGGTCTCAAGTCAACCCCAGACAGAGCAGGAATTGAAACTGTGCCTCTGCTGCTAATCTGAACCTCAGAGTAGCCAACTGGATCTCTATTTTAATCTATCCTACTTGAAAAAAAGGTGAAACGGTCAGATTGTCTACTTGTTTTGCAAAGTTGCAGCATCTTTAAACAGCAAGAGAGAAAGGAATGAAGTTTGTGCAGCATTGAGAGGTGAGAGACATTAAATCACACTAAGATTACTTATTATTGGGAAGGAGAATTATTAGAAATACTCACAGAAATATTAGGAATACTTGAGAATGTGTGAGTTTGTGACATTGTGATTTTAAGTCAGATGGCTAGATCTGGTCACTTCCCAATCACTAGCCTGCTGGCAAACAAGACTGAAGGGGAACACGTAGCAAGCTCATTGAAAGCTACTTGGGTCATGGTTTCAGAGCACTCTTAATAACTGAAAGTCAACAAATATCCAACAGAAACAATACAGATCCACCACTCTCAGGTACTGCAACAAGGAAAAGCAAGCCAAACTTCCTGAGTGCAGGAGAACTAACTTATTTTCAATAATTAAATTAAGATTTTTAAAACTGGGAAAGATTATTTTCCTAATTCACATCGTGAATAGACACATGAATTGTAGGCACTGCTCCCATTGTGAATTGGCAGAGAGGACCTCTCCAACCTACTTCGCTCAGTCTGGATCCTCCTGACCTCCACTGTAGCCACATTCAAACGCTGTTCTGTGTACTCCTGGCGGATGTCTTCCCGAGCTGCCAGCGCCCTCAGGGGATTGCGAGAACACTGTGTCTTACGGATGGGTCTCACAGCTCGCTTGTGCTCCGCCACCTCGGAGGTCAGTCTGCAAGAAGTCAAAACAGAAAGTCAACTCAAATCCCGAGGAAGACCTCTGCACTGTGCTCAGTGTCAGCTGAGTAATGGTTTCATTCTCTTCACTAGCCTGAAGGGGCTATTACCATCTTTTTGCATTTTCTATTTTACATCATCTAGCCAACATTTTGGTGATGCAACAACAAATCAACTCAAGTAAAATGGTGCTTTCATCTCCTGGAATTGAATCTTATTGTCGTCCCCATCGCCTGCTAAATGTAATGTAAATTAAAGATTTGCAAATATACACCACACTTCACAGCCACAGGCTCTTTCAAAGTGCTGTAAATACAAGTAATTTTTGAGGAGCAGGAGTTGCTGGAAATGCAGCAGCCAATGCGTCCACAGCAAAGCCCCACAAACGGCAATGTCCTAGTGACCAGACACACTGTTTTGAAAGAGGAAGGAACAAATTACTGAAGATGCTGGAATCTGAACTGAAAACAAAAAAACGCTGGAGACCACAGCCGGTCAGGCAGCGCCCATGGAGAAAAAGCAAGCTAACATTTCGAGTTCATGAACTCTGATGGGAGTCATCTAGACTCGAAACGTTAGTTTGCTCTCTCTCCATGGATGCTGCCTGACCTACTGTGATCTTGCACACTGTTTTGAAATGCTGATAGGGATAAATATCGGCTGGATGGAACTCCTTAGTTCTTCAAAAAGTGCCTGCAGGATCGTTTAGATCTACCTGAGAGAAGAACTGGAGATTTGGTTTAATGGCTCGTCTGAAATACAGCACCCATGACAGTTTCTCTGGCAATTTCTGTACTTGTTTTGGATTTCCAGCATCCACAGTTCTTTGTATTTTTTAAATTAATGTAAAACCAAGTGATGTCCATATGTGATGTGCAAACACAGATACAATGGAGAATGCCTAAACTTGAAAGAATGGATAGGTTTAAAAATGATCAACTTGCTACATAGTGGAGTCATTGGCCTGGCCTTCAAATTGTGCTTTCACAGGTTCTACAGATACTTCCCTAATCAGCCTATTCAGAGGTAATATGACACACCTCAGGAGTAGGTGGGATTTGAATCTAGGCCTCCTGGCTCTGAAATAGGGACACTACCACTGAATTACAAGAGCCCTGTACTTCTATAGTATGAGTCAATTTCTCTCTTTCTCAACAGACTGTCTCCCACCTCAGTTTTCAGATAGATTTTCCTCAACTCTTGTTGAGAAGACCAGTATCTATGTCACTAAACAAAACTCAAACTCTCCTTCCTAACACTGGACCTATAATGGTGACTTTAGCAGCTCATTGTGATTCACAGGGCATGACTGAAAAACTAAGGAGCTACGACTACACCACCTTTATTCATAAGAACACAGGAGAATGTCAAAAACATGAAACAGAGCATTTGCCTCACTGAGCTTACTTCAGTTGTACGACAAGTTACCTAGACTAGCAGGTTACAGTCTCTTTCTGTACCTGGCTTTACAATCCAGAGGCCTAGATTACTGTGGATTCAAATCCCACCAAGGCAGCTGGTGGGTTAATTACTACAATCCAGAATTAAAAACAGGTTTCAGTGATGTTAACCATGAAGCTGTCACTGAAAACCCATCTGGTTCACTGATACTCTTTAGGGAAGGGAATCTGCTGTCCTTACTCGGTCTACCCTACATGTGACTCCTGGCTGACCCACAGTAATGTGGATTGACTCTTCATGGCCCTGGTAAGCAACTCGGTTCATAGTGAATTAGAGGTTGGCAACAAGTACTGGCCTGGCCAATATTACCATCATCCCATGAATTTACAAAATAAAATGGATGATGAAAGCCCCATTGGGTCAGGAAGATCCCACACCAGGCACAGAATGCAACTGCTTGAAAATGGACTTGTGCTTCCACACATTTATCTGGAAGTCCATTCCATACCGAGATTGTTGTGACTGAAACCAGGGCCAGTTGGATCTCATTGACTATAAGATCCTTGATGGGGGTTATTAACCTGGGCCAATCAGGGAGCCCTGGCTGAGAGATATAAACAGGAGATTCAGAAGGTCTCCTCAGTCCAGGGACTGGCTTTGAGCTGGCTGGTCAGAGCCCATGTACTGTGCACATCTAAATAAAGATGACTTGGTGATGGGATACCAGCCTCAGTGCAGTTATTTCAGAGAGGAAACACTTCCTGACTTAGTCCTGAATTCACCTAAACCTGCACCCCTCTTGTCCCTTCTCCTGCTGTTATTATTTCTGTCACATTCTTTCTTCTCTGCATTATGTTCCCTCAAGCTTGATCACACTTGTGAGTCGAGGAATTAAATTCAAACAAAGTCTAACGTTCGTAAACTTCAAAGCAAATCCCTTCCAGTGTTCACAGTTTAACTCTTACTTTGGAGTGTTGGCTTCAAAAATAGCATCAAAACTCTCCTCGATTTTCAGCACATTGGATGTCAGAACAGTGGGAGTGTGCTTGTAAAATTTATCAAAGGTATCATCATCATCTGGTCTCATCACTTCCTTCACTGTTTGCTCTGTCACTGTGATTGTTGTCTCCAAGTTACTTGTGGCTGTGATAAAGATTGCATATAGTTAGCTTCAAACCAAAACCTAGGGTGTGATTTTCCAATAAATCAGCTAAGAGAGGGGTCAAGCCTGGTGTACTGTCTCAATGGTGATATAACTCCTCACTGGATCGCCCATCAGTCAGCTCAATAAGAGATGGCAAGTGAGAAAGAGAGAGTATCTTGCCCTATCCAAGATCTCGAAGCACTGGTAAGCCATCTTCTGAATTCTAAAGGCTGCTGGTCTAGGCCCACTACTTCTGCATCGAGGAAGTAAGTTTTGTTTTCCTTCTTCTTCTCATGGGGAGGGGTCACAGGGAGAGGAGATGGGAGGCAAGAATAGGAGGTGCCTTTCAAAGTCCACCCCCTTGCCCACCGTCATGGCATCCCATTGCCACCAGATTGGAGTAAGTTGAGGCACCTCCCTAACCCAGCAGGCAAGTCGTCATGGTTTCCCAGTTGGGAAACATGCTACTCTTTCTGCATTGCTGGGGAGGTAGGTGATCAGGGAGGTGATGAGTCGAGACCATTAAATTGACCACTTCAGGGCTGTAATTGTTGGGCAGTTTTGAAAGTCATCCATGGATCTTCTCACCCGGCATTTATTTGTAATGGTGGTGAGGAAGTAGTGAGTTTCTTTTCAGGGCCAACTCACCAAATTATTTCCCCATCTTGCCAACTCCCCTCACCATATATAGGGAGGGGAATATTCCACCCCATGGAATCTAGGTGACCAGATTGCATTCCCTAGCAAATTGCTCAACATGAAGAGAAAGGATTTCCATTCTCAAGGCACCTTTCACCACCTCAAGAAGTTCCAAAGCATTTCAGTATCAATGAATTTCTCTTGAAGTGGGGTCATTATTGTAAATGAAGGAAACGGGGCAATTTGTACATAAAAAGTCCCCACAATTAGTCATTTTAATACTCGTGGGACATAGACATCACTGGCTGGCCAGTGTTTTATTGCATATTCTAATCGTCCTTGAAAAGGTAGTGATGAGCTGCTGTCTTGAACCACTGCAGTTTACCTTCTGTGGGTTGACCCACAATGCCCTTAGAGAGGGATTTTGACCCAGCAACAGTGAAGGAACGGCGATATATTTCCAAGTCAAGATGGTGATTGGCTTGGTGGTGAACTTGCATTTGGTGGTGCTTTTCTAGATGGAAGTGGTCCTGGGTTTGGAAGGTGCTGTCTAAGGATCTTTGATGAATTTCTGCAGTGCAACTTGTGGATAGTACATCCGGCTGCTAGTCAGCATTAGTGGTGGAAGAAATCGATGTTTATGGATGATTGATTAACTACCTAGGGATTAACTAACTAATAAATTAATTAACTAAGTAGAGATGGCTGGGCAGGTGATGTGCTGTAGCCGTACAATGTGGAAGCTGGCTGATCCCATTGCAAGCCGCAGGGATCACATCTGCAGCACGTGTTGGTTGCTGGAGGAACTTCGGCTCAGAATTAATGAGCTGGAGTCCTGTTTCAGACACTGCGGCACATCCGGGAGGGGGAGTGTTACCTGGATGCTTTGTTTCAGTAGGACATGGTAGATTAAGTATCTCAAATTCGGTCAGTAGTCAGAGACAGCAAGGTACGACTACAAGTGAGGCAGCTAGAGGGATCCCTGTGTGGATGAGGAACAAGACTGTAGGAGGATGAACCAGCTGATCATGGCACGATGGTATAGGAGGCCATTCAAGAGGGGGGAAGCAAAAAGACAAGTGGTAGTTGTAGGGGATTCTATAATTAGGGAGCAAATAGTATCCTTTGTAAGCAAGATCGAGAGTCCTGCATGGTACGTTGCCTGCCCGGTGCCAGGGTAAGGGATATCTCTGACCGGCTTGAAAGGATATTGGAGTGGGAGGGAAAGGATCCAGTTGTTGTGGTCCATGTCAGAACAAGCAACATAGGCAAGACTAGGAAAGAGGACCTGTTTAGGGGTTATCAGGAATTAGGAACTAAATTAAAGAATAGGTCCTCAAGGGTTATAATCTCTGGATTACTATCCAAGCCATGTGCAAATTGGCAGAGGGACACGAGAATAACGGAAGTAAACACGTGGCTAAAAGAGTGGTTTGGGAAAGAGGGGTTCCTTTTCACAGGGCACTGGCATCAGTGTTGGAACAGGAGGGATCTGTACCTTTGGGACAGTCTCCACCTGAACCGAGCTGGGACCAGTGTTCTAGTGAAAAGGGTAAACAGGGTGGTCAACAAGATTTTAAACTAGAAAGTGAGGGGGGAAGAGAAGGGTAAAGCTCCCAGACATATAATTGCCAATGGGAAACAAAGCAACAGGTTAACATCAAGGGGGTGGATTCAACTGCATGGAAAAGTATGAAGAAAATGAAAAGAAAGGAGAACTCAGGAGAGCTTATTAAAGTCTCCAGAACACAAACTAGAACAGAGTGTTTGGAAAGAGTCAGGAATCAAACTTCAAGCACAGCGGATAAAGGGATGACCATGAGAAGTGGAATGGTAAATACAGGACTGAAGATGTTGTATCTGAATCCACGCAGTATACGAAATAAGGTGAATGAGCTTGTGGCAAGGGTTGAATTTGGCAGGTATGATGTGTGAGCAGTACGGAGATGTGGCTGCAAGGGAATCAGGATGGGAAGCTAAACATCCAAGGATTTATATCCTATCAAAAAGATAGGCAGATGGGCCGAGGGGTTAGGGTTGCCTTCTTAGTAAGAAATGAAATTAAATCAACAGCAAGAAATGATGTAGGGTCAGATGATGTAGAATCTGTGTGGGTAGAGTTGAGGAAGTGCAAAGATGATAAAACCATAAGGGGAGTTATGAACAGGCCCCCGAACAGTAGTCAGGATTTGGGGCGCAAGATACAGCAGAAGACAGAAAAGGCATGTAAGAAAGGCAAAGTTATAGTGATTGTGGGGGACTTCATATGCAGGTGGATTGGGAAAATCAGGTTGGTAGTGGATCGCAAGAAAAGGAATTTTTGGAATGTCTACACGATAGCTTTTTGGAGCAACTTGTGACAGAGCCCAGTAGGGAACAGGCAATTCTACTTTTAGTGTTGTGCAGTGACGCAGACTTGATAAGGGAGCTTAAGGTGAAGAAACCCTTAGGAGGCAGTGATCATACTATGATAGAATTTACTCTGTAATTTGAGAGGGAGAAGCTGGAATAAGATGTAATGGTATTACAGTTGAGTAAAGGCAACTACAGAGGAGCTGACCAGAAATGACTGGGAGATGAGCTTAGGAGGAAAGACAGTGGAACCACAATGGCAGGAGTTTCTGGGAGTAATTCAGGAGACACAGCAAAGATTCATCCCTAGGAAAAGGATACATACTAAAGGGAGGACGAGGCAACCATGGCTGACAAGGGAAGTCAGGAACAGCACAAAAGCAAAACAGAAAGCATATAATGTGGCAAAAGGCAGAGGGAAGCCAGAGGATTGGGAAGCTTACAAAGACCAACAGGGGACAATTAAAAAAGAAATAAGGAGGGAGAAGATTGAGTATGATGGTGAGATAACCAGTAATATAAAAGAAGATGGCAAGAGTTTCTTTAGATATATAAAAGGCAAAAGAGAGGCAAAAGTGGACACTGGGCTGCTGGAAAATGATGCTGGAGAAGTAGTAATGGGGAACAAAGAAATGGCGGAGGATCTGAACAAGTACTTTGTGTCAGTCTTCATGGTGGAAGACACGAGTAACATACCGAAAATTCAACAGAGTTGGGGGCCAGAGGTGACTATGGTAGCCATCACCAAGGAGAAGGTACAAGAAAAACTGTAAAGTCTGAAGGTGGATAAATCACCTGTATCAGATGGAGTACATCCCAGAATTCTGAAGGAGATAACTGAAGTGACAGCGGAGGCATTAGTGATGATCTTTCAGGAATCACTGGAGTCAAGGAGGGTCCCAGAGGACTGAAAAATTGCTAATGTAACCCCCTTGTTTAAGAAGGGAGTAAAGCAAAAGACAGGAAATTACAGGTTGATTAGCCTGACCTCGGTTGTTGGTAAGATTTTGGAGTCCATTGTGAAGGATGAGATTTCTGAAAACCTGAAAGTGCATGGTAAAACAGGCAAAGTCAGCATGGCTTCATCAGGGAGTGGTCATGCCTGACAAATCTGTTAGGAATCCTTTGAGGAGGTAATGAGCAGGTTAAACCAAGAAGAGCCAACAGATGTTATCTACCTGGGCTTCCAGAAGGCCTTTGAGAAGGTGCCGCACAGGAGGCTGCTGAGTAAGATAAGAGCTCATGGTGCTAGAAGCAAGTTATTAGCATGGATAGAAGATTGGCTGTCTGGCAGGAAGCAGAGAGTGGGGATAAAAGGGTCCTTCTCAGGATGGCAGCCAGTGACTAGTAGTGTTCCACAAGGGTCAGCGTTGGGACCGCAACTTTTCAATTTATACATTAATGATCCAGATGAAGTAACTGAGTGCATTCTGGCTAAGTTTGCAGATGATACAAAGATAGGTAATATTGTGGAGGCGGGAGGATGCAGAAGGATTTAGATAGGTTAGGAGAGTGGGCCAAAAGGTAACAGATGGAATACAATGTGGGAAAGTATGAGGTCATGCACTTTGGTAGGAAGAATAGAGGCATAGACCATTTTCTAAATGGGGAGAAAATTCAGAAATCTGAAAAGTCACCTTCTTTATGTTGGGGAAGAATCTGACATACAGGAGTAGAGTGAAATAAGAGCAATTGGCTCTAGATTTCATAAACTAACAAAGCTAGCAATTCAACTTCCTTCACCCATACACTGCAACATGGTTTGAATGGGATTCAGAATGTGAAGGGAGTGAAGAAATTCTTGTGCTTACACAGGTTTCCATTATATCTTAAAGAGCATATTAGTTCCAGCAAGCTGCTCTGCTGGTAATTAGATAAACTGTGATTACAATAGGGGTTTTAGATAAAACAGGTTGGACACATTCATTGATGCTGTTTGAAAAAACAGCATCACAACTCTGAATTAACAAAGCGTTCATATGTAAACCCAAGCTTGGATAGCTTTACCAGGCATTCCAATAAACAATTGGGTCTCAGCCAAGAGTTCTTCCACCATGTTAATGAGAATAAAGAGTTCTGTGTTACTGCTTGAGCCTCAGGTAATGATTTGAGACTGAAATACTTAAAACACTATCCCTGAACAGTGAGAGTGTATGCTGTAATATTACACCAGGGTGTGGAAAGTAGTTCAGGTCCCAAAGTTCAGTACAAATGGGGTTGCCATTAATGGCTAATTTGTTATTAGATATTTGGCTTCCCTGAGGGCTACAAACAGAATAATAGCTCAAATGAATAGGGGATATCAGGCTTACCTTTAGCATGCAGCTTATTTAGAAAGGTCTCCAGGTTATCCAATGTAGCATCACTCTCTAGGGGTACATCAGGCCGACTTGTAATTTCTATGGGCAAGAATTGAAGGTTTGGGACACCAAAGTGACATTTTGAAAGAGGAATCATTAGCACAATTACATTTCCATAATATCCCAACAAAGCTGTAAATTAATTCAAGTGTATTATTATGGACCTCAATGACTGATTATCACTTAATGGGAGTGCTGTCCTGAAGATTTTCACAAAGATACAGCTTGCAATGAGAGAGCTTCCATCGTTCGTATAAAAATAGAATATCTAAATTATTAAGAAATTTTATTATGTAACTCTTTGTCCCCAAATTAATTAAACAACTCATATATCAGCATGCCCTGATCAAGAGAATTGAAACATTAAAGCTCCGTGAATTCTAATGTCTCTCAGAATTTCCTTCTTCTCGCAATGTAAGGACCTGCAGAATCCACAATTGTTATCTGGTATTTCTTCATTTTTGAAATGTCTAGGGAATCTCTAATTGCTTTTAAGAATGCTTAAAAAGGATTTTTAAGTCTTTGCGTCATTTGTAAAGTCATCGATTGAAATATTTTTGGATAAGAATAAATAGTGATCAACGTGACCTGATAATGCCTGACTTGGAAGTAGAATTCACAGGATAGGAGTTAACAGCAGGAACCACATGGCTGTCAGGTATAAAGAAGATCTACAGACACAGCAGAGCAACAAACAGAGGAGCTGGAGAGTGAAGTCAAGATACAGACACAAAGGTAAAGCAGACGGAGACAGAAAGAGGAGCACATCGAATTCTCGTGTGGAGAAGAATCAAACCAGTCTCGGCATTAGGTCAGTTTATGTGCATGTCAGAAACATGTCTGACTAAAGTTACCTGCTTCAGTTGTGAAAACGTAGCCATGAATTGACAGCATTTAAATCCCACTCCAGACAGTAACAATAAAAGGAGCTTAATGTTCCAGCTCCTGAATGGTGTATTGACATCCATCAGTGTCCTCGAGTCATGGATGTGGGTAACTATGTTTCTTGTACTGTGGGTTCTGACAGCTCATAATACTTACAATCAACCAGTATAACGATAGTAAAGTCATTCATGTTAAAGCTGACCTGATTGCTAATAAGAAATGAAAGCACTATCGCGCGCTATTTTATGTTAAATTGTCTTTGCAAAACCCTTTACTTGTGCTTTCAGCAATGCTGCTCATCTCCGACATGCACTTCCTTAGGGAACATGATGTTTACACAAGTGAATGATTGGACAAGCTTGGTGCATGTGTCTTCAACCCACATTTCAAAACAATTTATTTTTCAAACTAATCAAACCCTTGACTTTGTTCAAACATTTAAAAAAATTGTTGCTCACCTTCCAGAGGTTTAATTGGTGTGTTTGTTGATGTGGCAACTTTCTTGAAAGGAATAGCTGTGTCATCATTATTTTCAGTCATCGTAGGCACTAGCCCTGTATTTATTAAAATGATATTCAGAATAATTATAAAATTTAAAATGCAGTATGTCATTGACATATTGTGACGTGGCAGCTTAAAATGATTACAAATATCAGTCCCACTTTAACACCAGATTGTAGATGTAATGCTTGTCCCTCCCTGGCTGTTAATCCAGTTTTGCCTGAGGAATACAGACTGGATGAACTAAATTTCAGTCCATGGTTTATTGATCTTGGCAACAGCAGTAATCTGTATAGATTGATAGAGCTTTCCTGAGCCAGGAAGTAATCGACCAATGTTCTCATTCTTGATCACTGTTGAGGACACCAAAGGGCCTTTCTCTCACTTTCTGTCTCACTGTCTATTTCCTAAAACCTGTTGGTATAGATTCAATCCTGCACTTTCTGTCAGCAACGCCAACACAGACTTGGACTTGCTCCAAGTCGTATGTTGGTTCCAAATTCAGATTTCCCATTCTATGCCAAGTCTGAGGCTTGGAGACTGTAAGGACTGCAGATGCTGGAAGCTACAGTCAATAAATGTGGAGCTGGAAAAGTTCAGCAGGTCAGAGAGCATCCGAGGAGTAGGGAAGTCAATGTTTCGGGATGACAAAGGGTTTCGGCCCAAAACATTGACTTCCCTGCTCCTCAGATGCTGCCTGACCTGCTGTGTTTTTCCGGCTCTACATTTATTGAGCAAATTGCAAGTCTGAACGTGGTCTTGATCCAGTCACTGAAATGAGGACTGGTTGAGATCTCTAGGCCAGGCTTGGATGAATTGATTTAAGCTAATCTTGCAATGAAAAAGATCCCAGTTCTCTCAACATCATTTGTGAAGTAGCTTTATTCTGCATTAAATACAATGTTGTTTCATGCAATTCAGGTTTTGTTCCTGCAAGGTGACTGTTTATTGAGTTGTATGTGGTGAGGTCTGATCACAAAATAAAAAAAGTTTTTTGTTCAAACGAAATTCTTTAAGAAATATTTGTGTTTGGATTTAATTTGCTCCAAATTTGTTCCCCTCCATCTAAATATACTGACTATGGGAATTCAGAGGTATCTGATTTGCGGGTATGGGAAAAAGAACAGGAGAGTAAGCCAAATCAGATAGGTCTTTCAAAAAGCTGCCAGAAAGGATGGGTCAAATAACCTTCTTTGAACATAGAACATAGAACATAGAACATTACAGCGCAGTACAGGCCCTTCGGCCCTCGATGTTGCGCCGACCTGTGAAACCAATCTGAAGCCCATCTAACCTAAACTATTCCATTATCATCCATATGTTTATCCAATGACCATTTAAATGCCCTTAAAGTGGGCGAGTCTACTATTTTTGCAGGCAGGGCATTCCACGCCCTTACTACTCTCTGAGTAAATAACCTACCTCTGACATCTGTCCTATATCTATCACCCCTCAATTTAAAGCTATGTCCCCTCGTGCTAGCCATCACCATCCGAGGAAAAAGGCTCCCACTGTCTACCCTATCTAATCCTCTGATCATCTTGTATGTCTCTATCAAGTCACCTCTTAACCTTCTTCTCTCTAACGAAAACAGCCTCAAGACCCTCAGCCTTTCCTCATAAGACCTTCCCTCCATACCAGGCAACATCCCGGTAAATCTCCTCTGCACCCTTTCCAATGCTTCCACATCCTTCCTATAATGCGGTGACCAGAACTGTACGCAATACTCCAAGTGCGGCCGCACCAGAGTTTTGTACAGCTGCAACATGACCTCATGGCTCCGAAACTCAATCCCTCTACCAATAAAACCTAACATACTGTACGCCTTCTTAACAACGCTATCAACCTGGGTGGCAACTTTCAGTGATCTATGCACATGGACACCGAGATCTTTCTGCTCATCCACACTACCAAGAATCTTACCATTAGCCCAGTACTCTGTATTCCTGTTACTCCTTCCAAAGTGAATCACCTCACACTTTTCCGCATTAAACTCCATTTGCCACCTCTCAGCCCAGCTCTGCAGCTTATCTATGTCCCTCTGTAACCTACAACATCCTTCTGCACTATCCACAACTCCACCGACTTTGGTGTCATCCGCAAATTTACTAACCCATCCTTCTACGCCCTCATCCAGGTCATTTATAAAAATGACAAACAGCAGTCGCCCCAAAACAGATCCTTGAGGTACACCACTAGTAACTGATGTTGTACCGTTCTATGATTTTCACTTGTTATAAATGTCTGCACAGTGAGCTATATTAAAGGTTGATAATGTTGAGTTTTGGTTTCAGTTTAAAGTGAAAACTTGTTTACTTTTGGTTTGGTTTATTACTACTGTGTATATTTACCAATCAGTTTGGACTTTTGACCTAACTGAGAGACATCTAGAAGCAAGAAATTCCAGAACTATTGAGATAATTGCTGAGGTTGGAGATATATTCTGGACAAAAATAACAATTGGTTTGGTGTGAGGAGAAAGATGATTCAGAGGCTGTGGAGGCCTAGTCTGTTGGATTCAACTGAAGAACTCAGTTCTGAAGAAGTCATACCACACTCGCAATTTTAACTGTTTGTCTCTCCACAAATGCTGGCAGACCTGCCGAGTGTCTCCATCATTCTGCGTGTTTGTTATCTCAGTTCTATACGTTTAGAGAGAGAAAAAGCGAATTGTAGGGAATTGGGTAGAACCCAATTCTGTAAAGAGAAATCCAGTTGTGGCATAGACAGAAACGGAGTGCCTACATGTGCCACCTGGGTTATGGCATGTGATCATCAGTGATGCCTACCATTGGACAAGGCAATTATATTGGTATATACCAAAGGCCTGAACTGTGACCCGTTCAGCTATACCCCGATATAAAAGAACTGCACTGCAGAGTATGAATATATTTGAAAGTTTATCAGAATGAAGCTACAGTAAAAACAGATTAACCTGGGTTTAAGTTTGTTAATTTAAGTTAGAAGTCTATATTGTTTAAAATCATCATCTTACTTATTCAGTGTACCCAGTTAGTCATTATGTTTTGTTAAAGTTTATATGGTAAAGGCACTCTCGAGTTTCAATTTAATCCTGGCATCTTCTCACTTATTTTCTTACTTTCGGTTCTCCTGTGCAATCTAAGTTTTACAATATTTTGATTTATCAAACCAGCTCATCCAAATATCTTTGCTTGTCCAGTATTCTCATTATTGGGATTATTACATATGGTTCCAATGAACACTAGTTTTGATCTGGTAACTCATACCAACTTGATTTAAACACCCTATCCATGTCAGTCAGTGGTTAATAGAAGATATCATAATGAGGAAAGTGTTGGCGTCGACTGAGTATCTACACACATGTAGCAGGTCATGGTTTTTGAACATCGGAAACTGGAATGGATTTATGTCCTTTCCTTAGCTATAGGGTATTAAACCAATTATGCTGCTTTGACCCACCTTACTTAAATGGTGAAAAATTGCAGCATGCTGCTATGCAGAGGGACCTGGGCAGTCTTGTGCATGAATCACAAAAAGTTTGCAGGTTATTAGGAGGGCAAATAGAATATCTTTTATTTCTAGAGGGATGGAATGCAAAAACAGGGAGGTTACACTGCAGCTGTATAGGGTGCTGGTGAGGCCACACCTGGAGTACCGTGTACAGTTTTGGTTTTGTTACTCGAAAAGGGATGTCCCCGCACTGGAGGGGATGCAGGGAAGGTTCACCAGGTTGATTCCGGAGTTGAGAGGGTTGGCTTATGAGGAGAGATTGAGTAGACTGGGACTATACTTGTTGGAATTTAGAATGAGGGAGGATCTTGTAGAAACATAAAATTATGAAGGGAATAGATAGATATTTACTTGGAATATTGTGTTCAGTTCTGGTCACCTCATTATAGGACAGATGTGGAAGCGTTAGAGACGGTGCAGAGGAGATTTACCAGGATGCTGCCTGGACTGGAGGGCAGGTCTTATGAGGAAAGGTTGAGGGAGCTAGGGCTTTTTTCATTGGAGCGAAGGATGAGAGGTGACTTGATAAAGGTTTACAAGATGATGACAGGCATAGATAGAGTGGATAGTCAGAGGCGTTTTCCCAGGGTGGAAATGACTATTACGAGGGGACGTAATTTTAAGGTGATTGGTGGAAGGTATAGGGGAGATGTCAGAGGTAGATTCTTCACACAGAGAGTGGTGGGCGTGTGGAATGCACTGCCGGCAGTGGTAGTGGAGTCAGATACTTTAGAGACTTTTAAGCGACTCTTGGATAGACACATGGAGGATAGTAAAATGTAGAGTATGCAGGGTAGTTTGATCTTAGTAGGATAATCGTTCGGCACAACATCGTGGGCCGAAGGGCCTGTACTGTGCTGTACTGTTCTATGTTCTATATAAGCAGGGAGGTTGTTTCTACTAGCGGGTGAAACTAGAATTAGGGGGCATATCCTCAAAATAAAAGGGAGCAGATTTAGGAACAAAGGAAGCTTCTTCAGGAGGGTCACCGGACCCAAAACATTAACTCTGATGTTTTTATTCACAAATGCTGCCAGACCTGCTGAGCTTTACCAGCAACTTCTACTTTTGTTTCGGAGCAGATTTAGGATTGAGTTGAGGAGGAACTTCTTCATCCAAAGGGTTGTGAATCTGTGGAATTCACTGCCCAATGAAGCAGTTCAGGCTACCTCATTGAATGTTTTGAAGGCAAAAAGAGATAGAGTTTTGAACAGTAAAGGAATTAAGGGTTACGGTGAGTGGATGGGTAAGTCGAGCTGAGTCCACAAAAACAATCAGCCATGATCTTATTGAATGGCAGAGCAGGCTTGTAGGGCCAGGTGGCCTACTTCTTATTTCTTTTCTTATGTTCATCTGTTGTTCTTTTATCAATCTTTTGGTCATCTGTCCTATTCACACCCTTATGACTTCCTATGCAGTGAAATTTTGTTTGTTTATGCTTCTGTTAAACACCATGGACCACTTTAATGAAATTAAAACACTTATAGAAATGCCACTGGTTTGATTTTCCACTCCAAATTAGATCATTGAAGACATTCTCAGTTTTTTAAAGAATAAGCTCTCAGGTACATCATACCAAGCAAAGATAACAGAGCAAGCTAAAATTCTATCAACACCTTTTTCAGTCTTGAGCATATGAAATAGCAAACATTTCAATGATTCAGCCTCACTGCACCTAAATCTCTCATGATGGTAACAGATAGTTATCCGTCCTGCAATCAGTAAAGTTTTTCACACTGTGTTTGCAACCGTTGCTTAAAGGCACTGCATTTCCAACCAATTACATTGCATGCAAGCTTAACTGACCCACTTGACAGTTGTTCAGCTTTCCATATCGTTCAAAGGTTCATTGTTTGCAACTCAATAAAACAGGCAGAGCTTGCAGTAATTCACAGGCATGGACAGATGCCAACACGTTGAATTTGGTGGGCACTGTGCCAGCTACCATATTATTCATGGCAGGTAAAGAGGCTTCCAGAAACTGTGCATCAAACAGGCTTTAGACCAATTGCATATTTAAATAAAGAGGCCTAATGCCACTTTGAGACACTCACTGCAAATGTAGGCTGCTCTGAACCAGTCAGTGCTGTGCTGGTGCCAACCAAATTCCAGATGGTGGCCATTTATGGGCCTCTGAAAGCTGGTCAAGTTTGTGCATGAGCAGTGGTCCTACAGATTCCAGCTGTTTGATCTGCTTCCTTTACCTGTACAAGTCTCAGATTTCACAGGCCTGCTGCTACAAGATCAGTCTCACTTCAGTCGTGCAATCAGCTGGAAATAAACAGCTCAAAGGTAATCTCTCTAACCAATACTTTGTGCAATCTAGGTTTGATCTGGCAATCCTCGTTCTGAAGGGAAAGGTCAATAGTCCTGCTTGTCTGATCTCCAGCAGCTGTCTAAGAGGCCGAATTGGGATTGGAATTCCCCTAATTAGAAATCCAACACCCTCAAATCCAACTCAGTTCCCAGGGTCTCTGATTCCTGACCCCTGGTATAGCCATTGTTTAATCACTTGCACTTCAATTCCAATGTACAGTTTGAACTGACTGATCTATTGCGAAAATACTTAACAGGATTGCGCAGATCATTGACATTTATTCATCATAACACAGAGGCATGTCTGAAGGCTGGAAATATCATTTTGCGAACATTCCCCGTTATGCATCAAAGGTTAACAAACTGTCACTAAAGTAGGAAGGTTTATCTAATGTTATAAATGAATGGAAAATGTCTTGTGTCAGAAAGCCTGTGTCCAAGTCCCATCTACACGAGAGATGTGCCAATAACATGTCCGAAGACGTTGATTGAAAATATCTATGAATTTATGGAAAGGAATTTGAAGAGAAAACCTGTGTTTATATAGAGATAGTAAGAACTGCTGCTGCTTCAGTCTGAGATAACATAGTGTGAAGCTGGAGGAACACAGCAGGCCGGGCAACATCAGAGGAGCAGGAAAGCTGATGTTTCGGGTCGGGACCCTTCTTCAGAAACCCATTTCTGAAGAAGGGTCCCGACCCGAAACGCCAACTTTTCTCCTCCTCTGATGCTGCCTGGCC
>NC_063361.1:8992456-9039941 GCF_021869965.1 Rhincodon typus | reverse complement strand
GGCCAGGCAGCATCAGAGGAGGAGAAAAGTTGGCGTTTCGGGTCGGGACCCTTCTTCAGAAATGGGTTTCTGAAGAAGGGTCCCGACCCGAAACATCAGCTTTCCTGCTCCTCTGATGTTGCCCGGCCTGCTGTGTTCCTCCAGCTTCACACTATGTTATCTGCATTTATATATCCTTTCTCACATTCTCTGGATGGATCAAAGCTATTATCAATGAATTTCCTAGAAAGTGCACCCTTACTTTTTAAGGAAATATAAGAAGGTTTGCTACTGGAGGTACTTTTGTGGTGCAATGGTAGTGTTCCAACCTCTGAGCTTGGACGCCTGGGTTAAAGTCCTATCTGTTCCAGAGGTGTGTCATAACATCTCTGAAGCAGGTTGATCAGAAAATAAATCTACTTTGTCATACTACTGGTTATATGTGCTGCACCCAATCTTGATTAACTGACCTGGAGGCCATACCCTACTTTAAACAATGCATTTTTTAAAAGTATGGTACACATTATGCAGTCTTATATTGGTTTCAGAGTATCCCAGAGTTTGCCTCTAAAATGTCATGATCAATAAAAGTGAATTTACTGTAAATAAGTGTGTGACTCTTTTATAATGAAGCTACACTTACGATGTTGATTAACTGTAGAGGCCATCAATAATGAGGGGAGGATTTTAAGGTGGAAGATATATAATTGGCAGCATCACTATCTGGCAAAACAATTGAACAGTTTATAAATTTTTAAACATCAGTGACATTATCTCACTCACTGACCACATTGTGACAATACTATGGCTCTAACAGATGTATTTTGTCCTTTTCTTTATGAAGAAAGGTCAAAACAGAGTACCAAGCAGTCTGCTCAAAGCCAATAATGTAAACAACTTGTTCTTTTTTAAAGTTGGAACAATAGAAGCAGCCTGCATGGGTGGGATCATGCTCCCACAGAACCAGGACTTTTCGTTTTAGCTTTCAACAGTTGCTGGGGTCTTGAAGCTGGATGTGGGAGCTCTTTTTCCTCTCTCTGTTACCTCTAAAGGCTGGGGTTCTCTTCCTGTTGCTAGAATTGCATGTGAGACAATTTAGTTTACTGAATTTGTCTTTGCCAAGGGTGTGCTTATGGGATGTTACTATATTGGAACAGTTAATGAGTAGTTTATTATTTTGTTAAGTATTTTGATAGAGTTACAGTTAAGCCAATTCTTTCCTTTTATTTTAATTCTGTCTGTATTCTAACGATAGTGTATGAATAAAGAGTATTTTGCCTCAAACCTGGTAGTATGACCATTTGAACTGGATCTGAAATGCAATGCCTGGCACTTGTCTGTAAAATAAGAGAAAATTAGGGTTTAGGCTATCTCCTTGTCAGTTTTGAGAGAGTTTGGTCTGGTCCATAACAACATTTACCACAAGATATGGCAAGATATGTAGGGATTTTGCTACTGGCCTACTAATCCAGGCATCCTGTCCAAGGATAATCCAGGGAGCATGTGTTCAAATCCTTTTATCACTCTTGGAGAATTTGAATCCAACTTTGAAAATTCTGCAAGTAAAATCCTTTCATCACTAGGTGAAGTTGTCAGATTGTTGTGAAAAGCAAACAGGCTGGTTAATACCCTTTAAGGAGGAAGAGTTGTTGTACTTAATGGGGCTAGTGAATCTGAACTGACAAAGTGGGTGAGCCACTGTCACCATCTTGAGGAAGAATTAGGGCTGGGCTGTGGAAGCAACACCTACAGTGACTGAGAAGGAGTAAAACACACTCTGCCCTTTAAACTAGAAACGTGTCATTTTTTACCCCTCGTTCAAGTATCTGCTCCTTTGTTGACATCACTGAGAGAAATAAAGGAAGTATTTGTATTTATATTGCATCTTTCACTGCCTCACGATATCTCAAAGTACTTTACAGCTACTTTTAATGTATAGTCACCTTCCACATGTTGGAGATATGGCAGCCATTATGCATACAGCAAGCTCCCACAAAAGCAACAAGATAATCACCGTTATTCTGTTGGGCTGATATTGATTAAGATCAATATTGCTCCAAGACACTGAGGAGAATTCCTCTTTCCTTCCATGGAAAGTGCCACAGGATCTATTAATTTCATCCAGGCAGATCCTCAGTTAATCCAAGAATAGAAGGAGATCAGACCTTTGGGTATGTTGGGAGTGGACACCTCAGGGAAAGTATTAGCAGAGGCTGAATGCCAAGTTGTCCTTATGCCCGTTCAAACAGAGAAGAAGGGTGATGGTTAAAAACCAAAACGGAAGGAAAGCAAAAGATTTGAAAACAAACCATGGCACATATAATGTAGCGGCTACAAAACTGAACTGAACCATCTAATTTCTATGCAGGCAAAATACTGTGTTATGTTGGAGATCTGAAATAAAAACAGGAAATGCTGGTGAAATTCAGCAGGAATGGTAGCATCTGTTGGGAGAGAAATGGAATTAATGTTTTGAGTTCAACATGACTCTTCAGAAACCTGACAGTTCTCATTCTGATGAAAGGACTGGAAGCATTGACTCTACTGCTCCATACTGATTGGCCAGCTGATTATTTCCAACATTTTCTGTTTTTACTTTTAATCTTTCAGACTGAGTGTGAGAAAAATCTTTTTTGGGATGCCAAGTGTGAGACTTCTGATCGTATACACTCTAAGATTGTGAAATTCAATGCTGACCTTTCTTCGCCATGCGAGCTGCCACTGTGAACTGGGTGGAGTCATTGAATGCACCTTTGCCTTTCGTTTTCCACTGTTCCTCGCTCACACTGATCAGCTGCTTTCGTTCCTCCAGAGACATCTGTCCCCCAATCTCAGTCGCTGTTCTCTGGCGGAGAAAAAGGTAGCTCAAAGCCATTGTTCTTTCAGACTGAGACAAATCACATTGAATTGGCTGGCATCACAGGTATGGGAAAGCCATGTCCTTTCAGTGTACCATACTCACATCGGATTAAGGACTGAACCTCTCAAATTATGGCCTTCAGTCAATGAATTTACACAGTGATACATAGGTGACACTACCTTTATACGTTCTACAAATATAAATGCAGGATAATATGGTTTCCACTGAATATACACATGCATCCTGCACTGCTTATATTCATTCACCCTTTCTTTGGCTCTCTTGACACCTCACTAATAACTTTGTTTTAGATACTGTAACGTTTTGCTATTGTTCACCTATTCTGATAGTTAAAGTGAACACTCTGGTGATCAAAAGGCTTCCCCTGGTCTCGAAGCCTGTTAATTGCTGTAAAATAAATGAAGTCTTACTTGATGTGGACCTGTGTACTGTGGTAATAACATCTTGTCCATTGTGCACTCAAGCAAATGAAACATAAGCTTTCTAATCAATGGGAAATCTCAAGTGTCTCCCACAGCAGTATACTGCTTTATCATCAAGAGTTACCTCAATGGGGCCAGTTAGAAATATCTCTGATACAGATTGCATGTCAACTTGTAAATCCTTCTCACATATGCCAATGACAGATGGTAAGAGTAGAGAGATTCCAGGTCAGCCATGTGATGGAAAGACATTGGAGCTTCGAACATTATTGTTCAGGCTACAACGCACGTGTACAAGTCTATGTTGCCACAAGTATTTGGACTTCTTGGGAAACTGGTTGATTCAGTTGGCTTGGGGCTGGTGAGCATCAGATTGGTGCCAACAGCACAGGTTCAATCCTCATTCCAGCTGGGCTGGATTTGAGACCTGCCTCATTGTTTTACCCTTGGCAGAGATCATGACTCTGGGTCACGTCTATCTTCGGGCAGAGAACTCAAAAAATTAAAAGTTTACAGAAAATGTCTTGTAAAGATGAAACTTCAACATAGTCATTACGTCAATGTATAGATCATTCTAAATATAAGGAGATCTCAGTTATCTGTAAGAGTAATAGGGTTGTAATAGTAGGTGCTTTTAACTTTCCAGATGTAAACTGGGCCTGCCATAGTGTTAAGTGATTGGATGGGGAAGAATTTGTTAAGTGTGTTCAAGAAAATTTCTTTATCAAAATGTGGATGTACCTACTAGAGAAGGAGCAAAACTTGATCTTCTCTTGGGAAATTAAGCAGGGTGACTGAGGTGTCAGTGGGGGAGCACTGTGACCATAACTCTATTAGTTTTAAAAGCGTTATCGAAAAGGATAGGCCTTATATAAAAATTAAAGTTCTAAATTGGAGCCATGGCAATTTTAATGGTACTAGACTAGAACGTTCAAAAGTTGGCTGGGGGAGGCTGTTCGCAGGTAAAGTGATGACTGGCAAGTGAGAAGCTTTCAAAAGTGAGATAACAAGACTTCAGAGACAGTACGTTCCAGTTAGAGTGAAGGGCAAGGCTGGTAGGAATAGGGATGATGAGAGATATTGAGACTCTGGTCTCAAAGAAGGAGACACAGGTATAGACAGCTGGGTTCAAGTGAATCCCTTGAGGTGTATGAGAGGAGTGGGGGCATACTTAAGAGGGAGATCAGAAGGACAAAAAGGGAATATGAGATAGCTTCGGCAAATAATGTTAAGGAGAATCTAAAGAGATTCCGCAAGTGCATTAAGGGCAAAACAGCAACTAGGGAGAGAATAGGGCCCCTTAAAGGTCAACAGCTGTCTATGTGTGGAACCACAAGAGATGGGTGAGGTATTAACCAAATATTTCGCGTCAGTATTTACTGTGAAGAAAGACATGGACGCTAGGGAACTTGGGGAAATAAATAGTGATGTCTTGAAATTAGTCCACATCACAGAAGAGGAGGTGCTGGAGGTCTTAAAATGCATAAGGGTAGATAAATCCCTGGGACCGGATCAAGCATATCCTCGGACATTGTGGGAAGCTAGGGAAGAAATTTTGGAGCCCCTAGCAGAGATACTTGTATCATCTACAGTCAAGGGTGAAATGCCAGAAAACTGCATTGGTACTGACCAAGGAAGCTCGAGAGATTGTGCCAGGACCTCCAGCAGTGGATGGCAACAGTGAAGGGGAGCAGCTGAAGCAGCTGAACAGACACTTTCTGAATAAAAATGTATCATTGGAGGAAGGAGATCTCATGGGAAGGAGAGGATTGACAAAGCACTTCTCATGTTGATGGAAATCACAGGCTTCATTCCATGCAAATATCATGAATACCTCCTCATTTAACCTCACTGTCCCTTATTGTTTATAAAGACCAGATGGACAGTGGAGTAAAGAATCCTTGCCCCATGGTCTTTAGACCTTGCATGTATTTAAATCGCAAGCTATAGATGAGTGCTAAATATACAAAAGGGATCAAGTCTGCAGCAGTTCCCCGTCAGTGTACATTGAGAGTCCACGTTGCTGACAGGCTATTTACCATGTGTCTCTGAAACTGTTAGTGCAACAATAAATTCTCATGCTGGGAATACCAGAGCTAATCATACCCACAGGCTCAAGACTGAAACTACTGCCTGAGGGTTCCAGAGCTATGACAAATGGTATCATCAGTTCCCGAATAAACCTGAATCCGCTCATAGCAGGATTATTGTACTCAAAACAGATTTAGTAAGCACACTGAGGTAGTGAGTCTAACCAGACTAGCTGTTATCTCACTGTTTTAATGTCTATCTCTCTGGTCATACTGGGTATGAAAATGTTTCTGTTCACCACTCTTCAAACCAAACTGGTGTTTGTCAATTCAGGAGTTTATGCAATCTCTCTATCACGTACACAAGTTTCTGCATAAAGTGGTAATGTCACTGGACTATTAACCCAGAGCCTCATGCAAACGTTCTGGGAACATAAACAGAAACAGCTGGAAAAACTCAGCAGATCTGGCAGCATCTGTTGAAAGAAAACAGAGTCAATGTTTCAGGTGCTGTGACCTTTCTTCAGAACTGGATATATGGGTTTGAATCTCACCAAGATAAGTGGTGAAATTTAAATTTAATAAAAAAAATCCAGAATTTTAAAAAAAAGTTAATTTTTTGGAAATCATATCACCACTGCTGATTGTCATAAAAACCCAACAATGTCCTTTACCTGCCATCCTTTTCTTATCGGCCCACCTATGACTCCAGCCCCACAGCAGTATAGCTGAATCTTAACTGCTCTCTGAAGTGGCCAAACAAATATTTAGTTGTATCAAAACCATTACACATTCCAAAGAAAGGTCTGAAACAGAATGGACCAGCAAGCATTAACCTAGGCATTAGAAACAAAAATGGTAAACACAGCCCCGTTGACGCTGCAAAGCCCTCCTTGTGTCAAAATGGAGAGGACTGTCCCACATAATAATCAAGCAACATCCTCATATAATTATACTCTTGGAGTCATACCTTTATAATGTCTCAGAAAACAGCATCACTATCCTTGGGATAACAAGGTGTAGAGCTGGATGAACACAGCAGGCCAAGCAGCATCAGAGGAGGAGGAAAGCTGACGTTTCGGGCCTAGACCCTTCTTCAGAAATGGTTCTCCAGCATCTGCAGTTCCTACTATCTCTCACTATCCTTGGGCATGTTTTGTCTCACAGCAGGACAAACCCAGCCGAGGTGGCAGCATAGTGTTAGACAGTCAGGAGGGAATAGTTCTGGGAGTCCTCAACATCTATTGTGGACCCCATGGAATCTCTTGGCAATAGGTCATGCATGGGTAAAGAGATTTTGTGCTGCTTACTACCAACGCAACCCCTTCAGCTGATAAATCAGTTCACATTGAACGTTACTTGGAGGATCCACTGAGGGTGGCAATTATGTCAATGACCATCACCAGAGAAGCATGGTAGTACCAATAACGACCAAGCTTGTTGACTCCCAAAGGAACCAACTGCTAGACTTGGTCTATGGTAGTTGTAAAAGAGAAGCAACAGAAAGGAAAATCTAACTTGAACTCTTGTTGGCCAGTTTACTTGGCATCCGCTCCTGATAGTATCAGTAGGAGTGACCATTGCACAATCCTTCTGAGACAAAGTCCTGTCTTCACAATGTGGAAACCCTTCACTGTTTTGTCTGGTAGTACCACAGTGCTCAATGGGACAGACTCCAGGTGTCCTGTGAAGATGGCACATTAGACTCGAAGCATCAACTCTGTTTCTCTCTCCACAGATGCTGCCAGATCTGCTGAGTTTCTCCAGTACTTTCTTTTTATTTCAGACTCCAGGCCATGCTACGGGCCATCAGCAGCAGCGGAACTGTATTTATTGAAAATGTATTACTTAGTGGCCTGGTGGATCCCTCAGTCAATCATTACCTTCAAACTAGGAGATTAACCCTGAAATGCGAAGAGTGTAGGGAGGCATGCCAGGAGCAACACTAGGCACACCTAAAAATGAGGTCTTATCTTGGTGAAGATGCAACACAGAGCTACTTGCATGCCAAATAGTGGAAATGGCTTCCAGTGGACAGCATAATCGAAGGATCAGATTGAAGCTCTGCAATTTTGCCACCTTAATGGTGTTGTACAATTAAACAACTAACAGGAGGAGAAGGTCCCATATATATCCCCATCCTCAATGATGCCAAGTCAAGCACTTTGGTGCAAAAGATAAGGCCGAAGCAAAGTAATAGAAGAGGTTGTCAACAGTAGTATCAAATGGCACTTGCTCAGCAATAATCTGCTCACTGATGCTCAGTTTTGATTCTGCCAGGTTCACTCAACTCCTCACTGCAATACAGTCTCTGTCGTAACATGGATAAAGAGAACTGAATCCAGAGATGAGAGTGGCTACCTTTGACATCAAGGTAGCATTTTGACTGAGTGTGGCCTCAAGCTGCTGTGGTATAACTGGAGTCAGTGGGAATCTGGGGGAAGGTCTCCACTGGTTGGTGTCATAACTGGCACAAGGATGATGGTAGTGGTTGTTGCAGGTAAATCATCTCAACTCCAGAACATGGCTCACGACCTGCCCTAGGTCCAACTAATATTGTTGGAGCTGTCTCCATCCAAGCAAGTGGAAAGTGTTCTATCACACTCCTGACTTGTACCTCATAAATAGTGGACAGGTTCTGGGGAGACAGAAGGTGAGCTACTCACCACTGATCCCAGCCTATAGCCTGCACTTGTGGTCATATCATTTATATGGCTGGTCCAGTTCAGTTTCTGACCAATTGTAACCTACAGGAAGTTTATTGTAGAGGATTCAGCAGTGGTAATGCCACTGAATGTCATGAGGCAATAGTTAGATTCTTTCTTGTTGGAAATGTTCATTGCCTGCATTGGGGGGCTTATATGTTACTTGCTACTTCTCAACCCAAGCTAGATATTGTTCAGATCTTGGATAACAAGGTGTAGAGCTAGATGAACACAGCAGGCCAAGCAGCATCAGAGGAGCAGGAAGGCTGACGTTTCAGGCCTAGACCCTTCTTCAGAAAAATTGTTCAGATCTTGTTGCATTTGGACATAGACTGCTTTATTATCTGAGGAATCGCAAACGGTGCTGAACATTGTGCAGTGAACATCCTCACTTCTGACCTTATCTTGGAGGGAAGGTCATTGATAAAGCAGCTGAAACTGTAACATTTATCAACAGGGACCTGTTGTCTATAAAAACTGAACCTCTTCAAACTTTGATCTTTTTTAAATCACCTAAGAGGTTGGGGAACTGACAGTTCTCCATTGCTTTCTCCATGGCAATGCCTTGGATAATCAGAAAGGAGTTGCCAACCAATCAGCACCCTCTTCTCCAATGGTATACATTGTTGTGATTGTTGAAATGTGGCATTTTTGTGTTTGACCTCATGGGTGCAAGGTGTCTCACTTTCCAGCAATTCTAAGATTATGTACCATGCTTCTCGATTTGCCCACCAGAGGAATTTCTCCATAATCTACCCTTTCAAATCCTATTAAACCTTTTAACAGCTCAACCAGATCACCATCAATCCTCTATTCTGTACACATGACTGTGTATCTATCTCATACTCAAGCAGATAATTGGATACCAGAGAGTGATTATAAGGCTATGTGGGGTAATTTTTGAGCAATTCTTCAAGTGGGAAGTTTAATCACTTGGAAGACACATTGCAAAACAATGGCCTGTGTGGTGTCAGAATCAAATTTAAGTATCATAAGACATAGCAGCAATGCAAAGTTACCCTCATAATGCAAATCTGTGGTGTCAAGTTTCAATGTTGTGAATTTTACTTTTCCAACCTCTTGATTAGATTGTAGTTCTTTTAGGCAGAAATATAAGGAAGTCAGTAATACAGAGACCCAAACCAGTGCTCTGGGGGGACAGGCTCAAATCCCAATAGGGTAGCTGGTGAAAATTTAACTCAGTTAATAACAATATGCAATTGAAAATTAGTTCCAATGATACATGAAAACTTTATTGTCATTTAAATACTTATCTGATTCATTAATATCCTTTAGGGAATGAAAATTTACGTGCTGTGGTCTACACGTAACTCCAGACCAACAACAATGTGTTTGGCTCTTAACTGCTCCCAAGGATGGGCAACAAATGCTGCAGAACTTGCCAGCAATGAACAAATAACGTAAAAAGATTTCTGAGGGAACGTTACCAATAGTCAATGCCCGTTCTCCTGTTATTAATGGATCTGAATCCCAATGGCAGATCCTCTGGAGAATCAATGTCGGCATGGCTGAGGCTGCTGGCACTCTCATCTTCTGCATTGCCAAACTGAACCATCTCTATTACTTACACCATGAGGTAGAGTGGTATAGTGACATAGCCCTGGCAACAATCAGAACTGGCTATGTGTCAATTCCTGGGTCTCCTGCAGACTCTGGAACACCCTGACACATAGGATTACCCACATGCAGAGTGAAGGACACTGCACACTTCTGTTCAGGTACGAATCTCAAGGATTATGCAAATCATACTTTATGCTCAGTGGGAGTGGGAAAAGGAGGCCATTTTTCCCAGTGTCGTCTGGGGACCTGATTATAAAGAGGAGAGGGCTATTCCCAGGTATTCATTATTCCCCATATACTCAAACCAAATACAGAAAATGGTTAAATGGTCACCTTTCGTCTCCACATACACTCAAGGCCATTCTGACTGAACGTTGCTTCTCTGAGCTTGTAAGAAAATGCTTCCTTCAGGAACAGAGAGAGAAAGAGACAGAAGAATGACGAAAGAAAACTGGAGGGAGATGTGAAAAATGCATCAGCTCAATCGTAACCTTGTGACCGATCCAGTGACATAGTAAAGCTTGGGCCAGATCTGAAACCCACAGCCCAAAGCAGTTAGTGCTGAGATGTCACTCAGCAGCATGCATTTAGTATCTCAGCTTACACGTTAACAGGCATGAATCATGGATAGGGAAGGAGCTCACCTGGATGTACTGGCATTGTCTACAAACAGGGGAATAGATAGAGGAATAGACTGGGTCCTACAGGTACCGGAAGAGACAGAATGGAGAAAGGTTAGAACAGAATATGACAGGGCAGCCAGGGAGAAGTGCAAAGCCAACACATACACAATCCCTTAATTTATTTAAATAGTAGAAGGAGCTTCCCTCAAAAATCTTTTTATATTGCAGTCTCCATTACTGTAAGCATCATCTTGTATGACCTCAGAAATTAAAAGTAACAGGAATGCAATGAATAGTTAAAGGTGTAAAACCAGAATTAGAATCACTAGGGTTATTGGATCACGACTACTGATACCAATTACAAATGTCAGGAATATTTTTTCACTCCACAAGAAATATCTCGGATATAAAATTGTACCATAAAGGATTCTAGCTAATGGCCAGGGTGTTGGGCAGCTGTTATTCCAATATTAAACCACGAGATGAAACTCAGGAGCATCAATAATTGTGATGGCCTAGTGGTATTATTGCTAGACTATTAATCCGGGAAAATCAGCTAATGTTCCAGTCTCCTGGGTTCAAATCCAACCACAGCAGATGGTAGAATTTGAATTCAGTAAAGAATCTGGAATTAAGGGTCAACTGATGGCTATGAAACAATTGCCATGATGTGGAGGTGCCGGTGTTGGACTAGGGTGGACAAAGTCAGAGGTCACACCACACCAGGATAAAGTCCAATAGGTTCACCTGAAATCACAAGCTCTTGGGGCGCTGCTCCTTCACCTGGCGAAGAACTTGTGCTCTGAAAGCTTGTGATTTCAAATAAACTTTTTGGACTACAACCTGGTGTCGTCTGCCTATGAAATGATTCTTGAGGGAAAAACCCGTCTGGTTCATGAATGCTCAGGAACAGGATCTTCTGGCCTCAGAAGGGAATTATTAACAGGAGTTGCTGGTTTCCATGGGGAGTCAGTAACAGGAGCCGCCGGTTTCCATGGGGAGTTGGGGAGTTGGTAACAGGAGCTGCTGGTCAGGGAAGGAAATCTGCCATCCTTACCTGTTGTGGCCGACATGTGACTCCAGACCAATGTGGTTGACTCTTAACTACTCTCTGGGCAATTAGGGATGGGCAATAAATGCTGGCCTGGCCAGAGAAGCTCACATCCCATGACTGAATTAAAAAACACTTCTACCTTTGATTTTTCACCCCTCACTCCCGCAACCAGGATTTCTTCGCCAATTGTCCTGAAGGTGTTGCCTTTCACAGAGCTTCATTCCCACAGATATAAAGTGAAGCGATGACAAAAAACATCCTACAGACATGCACTCCAGCAGCTCTTAACTTTCCCAGTGACTCCTTTAACACATCCCCTGTCACTTCTATAGTATATGGAACCCTTCATTATTACTTTGCCCAATTGTTTCCAACTTTACCCATCATTCTATAGTTAGGGTAAAAGACCCTCTATGGCACAGTAATAGTGTCCCTACCCCTTGAACAGAAGGTCTGGGTTCAAGTTCCCCCTGTTCCAGAGGTGTGTAATATTATCCTTGAACTGGTTGATTGGGGAAAATAAATAAATAAATTAAAGGACATGAGATTATTTCTCATTGGGATAATGAAGTGTGTTTCTCAGCAGAGATGAGATGTTATGAAATGGTCAGAAACTAACCAAACATTCAGCCATTTGTTTTAAAAATGCAGTGGAACTAGGTCTGGAGTGTATGCAATATGATGGGTGAGAATTGAAATGAAAGGACCAAGGAATGCACCTGTGCGAACAATTAGTCTTTAAACCGAGAAGTCAGTGTTTCAGCCCAAGGATCAGCTTGTTAGTGTTCCACGAGTCGACATGATTTAGTTTCCATCAGAACTGCAGGTTGTCACTATTCATCAGATCAGTTGAAAGGTGAGAGATAGAGTAATAGGACTGCAGGCTACAAAACACACAAACCTGTCTTCCCAGTGTTGGGTGCAGACCGGAGAAAAGCTCAGAGACTCAGATTTATTTAATTCACTCTTTGTTCTTTCAAGAAGTGGTGTAGAGGCTGCTTTGAGAAACATCTCACCTTTATCCAGTCCCACCCCATAGCCTTAAATTAAATAGGGAGTTGTTTGAAGTGATAGTGAGTTTTATTTTCCAAATTGCATCGAGATTTTAAAGTTTGCTTAGGAATTTATTACTATGTATGACTGCTGTGTCCCTTGGACTGTCGGTCTGTTTTCATCACAGCTGTAATTGAACTAACAGTGTTAGTTTATGTGTTACTGTGTCATAGTTACTTGTTACTGTGCAGTAAACAACAAGAGAACCAATCAGGTTGCGGGAGACACCAACCGCTGGTAATGTAAGGGGGAAGGCGTTCAAAAAGAAATCAATGATTGTAAGCCCAAGACTGATAGTTTATGATAGAGAACCGATCCTGCCTGTTCCTGTAGCTCACAGTTTCAAGGAAGGAGTGGTGTTCTGTGTAGGGGATGGGATGTTTAGTGGCAGAGGGGTTGTGATGGGTTTGACCAACTGAAAAGCACTTTTCTCCAATCATGCAACAGACTTTATTCCCGGTTTACATCGTGTCATGTTTTTCCCCAATGGCCTTATTTTTGGATTAGTGCTCTTACCCAGTACCGAGGCTGCTCTGCATCACTCAGATACCCATCTTCTCCCTATATTCAGAAGAAAAGGAAAGAAGATGGAGACAGAGATATACCAGAAGGAAAGAGATCTCAGATAAGATGGTGAACATATACGTCAACTTAGCAAAGCACACTGGCTGTTGAACCCGATTTGGGGGCAAGGTGTGTCCAATGGAAGTTAAGGAGAAGGAAGTAAGTTCTCTCTTGGCCTGGCTTTCAGCTGAATTCCTCGACTGGCAAATCAGTCTTTGAATGTTCTCAACAGACCACAATAGCTGAAGCCTGAAGGGTCAGACTGAGCCCACTGGTGTTGTAAGAGTGGAAAAGAACTCTGATGTTTGCAACATTCCTATCAGAAACAACAAGAACAAGTGACACTCATCCTCTTTTCATAACTGTACTGCAAACATCACTGGAACGGAATGCAGCCTCAGGTGAACAGTGAGCTACAGAATAATTAAAAAGAGGTGCATTTATATATATGACCACAAGACGTCCCAAGCACTTTGTATCCAATCACGTGTTTGTGAAGTTGTCGTGCAGGAATCAATAGCAACACTGTCCTTTTGGCCAGTCCCAGAGTCCGCTGTTTCAGAATATCCTCTGCCCTGTACCCCGTATGCCCTCTGTCCTCTACCCTGTATGCCGTCTGGCCTCCACCCCATGCACCCTCTGCCCACTACCCCATGTGCCCTCTGCCCTCTACCCTGTGTGCCCCTCTGGCCTCCACCCCATGCACCCTCTGACCACTGCCCTGTATGCCCTCTGCCCTGAACCTTGTGTGCCCTTTGCCCTCTACCTGTGTGCCCTCTGCCCTCTACCCCGTGTGCCCTCTGCCCTCTACCCTGCTCTCTCCTGTATGGTTCCTCAACAATGAGAGTAATGAAATTCCATGAATTAACCTTCCATTTTCATCTCTTATCCACCCAGGAACTTTGAATGATGGTGATCAGATTCCAAACAAGGAAGACTGAGGTAATGATTCTAAGTTTAAACACTGGTTTCTCCAGCTATTTCACTGTCGTGAGCAAGACTGTTTTGACTATCTTCAAAAGGAACACACCTGGGAGGGCAGTTCACAGTTTGTGATGTGGCTGCATACTGCAGGCGTTTGGATGGCTTGCTTCAAATAGAATCAGGATTGATAAATAGATTTGCCTGATATATGAGCACCAAAAATTTGAATACTTTGCAACGTTTAATCCTTATCAATCGTTCCTTTCCAAGCTCATGGATACAGAAGCTAAAACGTAATAACCTCTACTAGCTGTCATCAATCAGTTAATTCAGTACAGACCTAGGATCAAACCGAGAGCTGTCTTGGACTTCACAACTCAGCAGTTCACTGCTTTAAAAGCCGAGCTATCAGTCAACCTGGGCTTAATGCATTAATACGGCAATCACAACTTGAAAGGGACAAACTGCATAATTTGATATTTCCTGAATTTTACAGGGTCTGGTTTCTGGTAAATATGGCACGTCATAAAATCAATGGCTTAATTATAGAATCTGTCTATTTCTAGACACACACAGACACAGATATTCACCCTTACACAAACATGCAAAGTAGTATTTTAAACATTTAACATTAAATACACATCATAAAATCGACGATTTAATTATAGAATGGCGCGTGCACACACACACACACACACACACGCATACGCACGCGCACACACACACACACGCATACACACACGCACACGCATACACACACGCACACGCATACACACACACACACACACACACACACACACACACGTTACCAATAGGAAACAAGAAGAAGTCTAAAATATCTTTCACTCCTGTGGAACTTTCTCAGACAGTGAGTTTTAAGAGTTTGGCTTGCACTGCCAGAGAGTGGGCCGGAGGCAGGTTCAATTGAGTCACTCAAAAGGGAACTAGCTGGTTATTTTGTAAAGTAACAATGTCCTTGGTTACAGGAAAGAAATAGGAGAATGGCATGGAGGGAGAAGCTCATTCAGAGAGCCAGTGCAGGCATGGTGGGCTGAATCGCCTCCTTCTACACTGTAATGATTCTATGATTTTGTTACTGCTGGGAAAATAAACTTGACTAAGATATAAATTTAAACCAGGGATATCAGCAGGGTGCTCTTACCAACTAGGCTTTGTGATATATTTAGGTTGATATGTAATATCTTCTGTAGTTCCTGTTAATGGAAGATTAATTACAAAGACTCTCATTCAGTTCTCTGGGTATTTATGAACCATATTACAGAATGTCTCACGAACCAGTGAAGACCAGCTGGTACCTCCAAGCCCAAATTCCATTTCCTTATGAATATTCCTCAACAAAGCAGTGTACAATACAAGGCCAGAATCCACATGACTGAGCTCTCACATTTCAACTCTGACCTGTCATCATTCTGTTACCTTTTTCTTCCAGGCACCTTCGGCTTGTTGAAGCTGACTGCAGCGTTCAGTTAATGGGACACGAACACCACCCTGCCTCTTGTTTATTTTATTCTTCCACTGCTCCTCACCATCTTTCAGTTTCTGCAACCTGATGTGGAGGACACTCCGTGAGATACAATAATATCAACTGTGACTTGTATTTATCTGTAACAC
Organism: Rhincodon typus; assembly: GCF_021869965.1. Classification (NCBI taxonomy): domain Eukaryota; kingdom Metazoa; phylum Chordata; class Chondrichthyes; order Orectolobiformes; family Rhincodontidae; genus Rhincodon; species Rhincodon typus. The sequence continues at coordinate 9,024,493 of NC_063361.1, read as the reverse complement.
AATATAAAAAGTTCCAACAAAAACAAAGTTGCTGGAAAAGCTCAGCAGGTCTGGCAGCATCTGTGAAGGAAAAAACAGAGTTAACGTTTCGTGTCTGGTGATCCTTCCTCAGAATGGAAGGGTCACCGGACCCGAAACGTTAACTCTGTTTTCTCCTCCACAGATGCTGCCAGACCTGCTGAGCTTTTCCAGCGACTTTGTTTTTGTTCCTGATTTACAGCATCCGCAGTTCTTTCGGTTTTTATAAAAAGTTTCAAGGTGTTTTCACAATAACACACCGATAATGAGTCAGATGAGGAGATATTAGCAAAGGTAACTGGAGAATGTAGTCAGAGAGGTAGATTTTAAACAGCATTTTACACTGAACATGCATAGGCCATTGGTTAGACCTCAGCTGCAGTATTCTGTACAGTTCTGCATGCCACACTTTAGGAAGGAATGTGAACACATTGGATGCTGTACAGAAGAGGTTTATGAGAATGTTTCCAGGACTGAGAAACTTCGGTTATCAAGTAGATTGGAGAAGTTAGGTTTGCTTTTCTTGGAAAAGGTGAAGGCTAAGTTGAGAGCGGGAGGTGATGGTTGAGTGGTATTATCACTGGACTGTTAATCCAGAGACCCAAATAATGTTCAAGGGACCCGAGTTTGAATCCTGTCATGGCATATGGTGGAATTTGAATTCAATAAAAATCTGGAATTAAGAGTCTAATGATGACCAGGAATCCATTGTCCATTGTCAGTGGTTAAAAAAAACCCACCTGGTTCACCAATGTCCTTTAGGGAAGGAAACTGCTATCCTTACCTGGTCTGGACCACGTGTGACTCCAGACCCATAGCAATGTGGTTGGCTCTTAACTGTGCTCTGGGATAGGCAAGAAATGTTGGCTCAGCCAGCGATGCCATCATCCCATGAATTAGTAAAAAAAAAATTGAAAGAAGTTTTTAAAATCATTAGGCTAGAGTGTAGACAAGGATAAACTGTTCCCACTCATAAAAGGATCGAGATGACAGGGCACAGATTTAAGGTAATTTGCAAAAGAAGCAAATGTGATATCGGAAAAAGAACTTATTGACACAGTGATTAGCTAGAGTTCGGAATGCACATCCTGGAAATATGGTGAATGGAGGTTCAATTGAGATATTCAAGAAGGCACTGGATTTTTATTTAAACAGAAACAGTATTCAGGACCTTGGGGAAAGGCAGAAGAATGGCTCTAAGTTGTAACACTCAATCCGAGAGCCAGTGTAGACACAGCAGGCCGAATGGCCTCTTTCTGTATTGCAACAGTTCTATTATATGTGAGTTTGAAGGAGAATAGGGAGAGAGAGAGATTTAGGGAGAGAATTCCATAACATGGGATGCTTGCAGCTGAAGGCACAGCCACCAGTGATGGAGTGATTAAAACTGAGATGCTCAGGAAACTAGGGTTAGAGGAGCACAGATATAATGGAGGTTTATGGAGCTAGGGGAGATTACAGAGATAGGGAGGAGTGACACATGGAGGGATCTGGCGAGTGAATGAGATTTGGTGCAAGTTAGGAGATAGATGGCACAGCTTCCCACTCAGACCCAGCCCTCATAACCCATCTAAACCTACACATCCCTGAACACTATGGGCAATTTAGCATGGCCAACCCACCTAGCCTGCACATCTTTAGGCCGTGGGAGGAAACTAGAGCAACTGGAGGAGACCCATGCAGACACGAGGAGAATGTGCAAACTCCACACAGACAGTCACCCGAGGGTGGAATCGAACTCGGGTCCCTGGCGCTGTGAGGTAGCATGCCAACCACTGTACCACCATGCCACCCTGATGTGAAAATTCTTTTCACATTCATGATTTTACATTCACTGATGATACTGTAAGGCACCCTGCGCAGTAGAAAGGCTCAGGGCTGTACTGAAAGAAAGGCTAGGCTGAGTAAGCTGCTGTGTCCTCACTGTTCTCTGGCAGACATTTGCTCCGTAGCTCCGTTGAAGGTAACTAGACATTACTGCTGCCCAGTTACCCTCAGCGTAAGTTGCGAGGTTGGGTAAGAAGAGAACCATGTTTAGCCACAGTCAAATAGCATGCTGCTGTCCTGGCCTACATGGCTAAGTGGATATTATAGCACAGAATGTCACTGGTGTATCTGACCAAACCAGAGATAGAGAGATAAATGGAGGATAAAAGAGTAGGAGGGATTGGAGTGTAACTAATAAGTAGGGCAGATTGGTTCTCAATCTCTGTACCTGTCCTTGACTGACGTTCCCACGTTAATTGGAGTTAGGGATTGCTCCAGATTGTCCTCATCAAATTGTTGTTCCAGGTAGTCCTCGCCTTGCTCTTTGCCCTGTGGTGTGCAGAGGTTATCAGCAGGTTGCCACTGTGGAGGGGAATGGTCGTCCTTCTGGTACCATGGTGGTGAGGAGGGTGGTGTTGAGAAATCGTCCTGTGTTGGCGCTCTAGATCCTTCAGTGTCTGAATGAATGGAACAGAAACCTGTTCAAACTAGTCTATCAGGAAAAAGAGTATCAGCACTTACGCTGGCTCTAACCACATCAACCAGGAATATCAAAGCTCCGCATTTACCATCACAAATTAGATTTAAAATTAAAGCTCGTCTTACAAACATTTCAGGTTTCCCCCATTACATTGCCACCAGGGAGTGAGATCTGGATAGTGAGACAGTTAACAGAAAATGCAATGCACAGCCAAATCCAGTCTTCACCCACAGCCAAATATTTCACAGCAGCAATTACTAAGTCAGCAGCATAGACAGGAACCCAGAATGACTTCCCATTTCTCTAGTCTTGAATTCTCAAGAGAATGATGAACAGTCATTCGGCCCATTTTAATTCAGCCATCCAGAATGACCTTAATGTCCTGCCTTTGCTGTAGCTACTTGTTATTTTAGATGGTGTCAGTTTCTTTTCTCACCTACACTATCTGGCCGGTTCATTTTCACGTGTTAATCATTTTTTCTGTGAAGAGGATTTCTTTACAGCTGTCCTAAATTAGACTTTTACTTCGTTTCGCCCAGCAACCTAAAATAGTATTCCAGATTTATCTTTTCCATTTCAGTTACTGCCTTAAATACCTATTAAGAACGTTTATTGCTTTAAATAAATTCACCTTTCAGGTGGGTCTAGGCCCAAAACGTCAGCCTTCCTGCTCTTCTGATGCTGCTTGGCCTGCTGTGCTTATCCAGCTCTACACCTTGTTATCTCACCTTTTAGGTGCTCCTTTTTTAGTTTGGAAAAGCCAAATTTTCACTGGTTTCTCCTCATAACTTAAGAGTTTTGATACTCAGAAACATTCCCTTTTCTTGAATGTTTCCTTGTTTTTCAGGGAATAAGACTTGAGGCACAACAACCACATGATCCATTTACTGGTTTATTTTTTTGATGGGGTGTGACAGTCACTGGCAAGGCCCACATTTGTTTCCCTTGAACTTTGTGGTTTAATACGGCCATGTCCAGGGGGTCAATCACATTGCTGTGGGTCTGGAGTCACATGCAGGCCTGACCAGGTAAGGATGGCAGATTTCGTGAAGGTCATTAACAAAAGTAATATTGGTTTTTACAAACAATGAGTGATTATGTGGGTCAACATTAGAGTAACTTTTATTACACTCAGATGTATTAACTGAATTCAGATTTCACTATCTGCTCTGGTGGGATTTAAATCTATGCCTCCCCAGTGTTACTGCAGACCTCTGGATCACTAGTCCAGTGATAATACCAATCAGCCACCCCCTCCAAACTGTCTTATATTCTACTACTTCAGTGCATGACTATTGCCTTTCTCGAGTGTTCCTCCACGCTAACTGACTTCAGTACTTGGCCTCTCTCAGCTTCATCATGACCTGCTTAAGGAATGTGTATGGAGATTCTCTTTCTTCAATTCCAATATTACAATCTTTACTTTTCTCCCACTGAAAATGCAAAAAAACTTGTGGCCTTACCAACTAATGAGTGCGGTTTTCCCCTTCTGCACTCGTTATAGTCGGCAGAATGTTATGGACCAGGCAGAACCGAAGTGGAAAATCCCAGCCAATATCTCCACTGAATGCATTCAATTGGGTAGCTTGTTAATAATTCCTGACAATTGATTGTGACATTTCTAGAGATTATGGAACTGAATTACCTGCTGGTATGATCATGTTTGGGTTATTGATAGAAGGTTGTTAATGGTTAACTACAAATCTACAATCCATTCTCTGTGATCAGACCTGGAATGTGGCTGTAGTTGGTGAAGGCTAGTGGCAGAATGTCTGAGCTCTTTCTTTTTAAACCACTGCATTCATTTTGCAGAGATTGATCTCTGGGCATTGGTTCCTCCACAAGTGTGTTCAGGTTTCGGAGCCAGATTCCAATCTTGTGTCATCAACATGTTAGGACGGCCTTATTTCCTGGATCCTAAGCTGGTTCTCATTATGGAGAGTAGCCAATAAAGACTGCACATGGAGAGTGAACTTCAGTCCCAAGTCAGAGTAAAGCCACTTATGAAAGTTGCAATACACTAAATCAGCAACTCATGGCCCAACCAGCTAAAAGGACAAAGGCGATGTAGTGATGCAACGAGGTCAACCAGATGGACCTCATAGAATATGAGTTCCCTGTTTGGACCAGGTTAACAGCCCCAATCAGGGAGCCCTGGCTGACAGATATAAACAGGAGTGTCAGAGGTTCTGTTCACTCTGAGAGACGGCTCTGAGGAAGCCAGGCTGGTGTCAAGCACTATGCATACGAAAATAAAGGTTGATTTGGTGATGGGATGCCAGCCTCTGTGGAATTATTTCCCCAGTATATACATTGAAATATCCCGACTTCTGAGATCCCCTTCAAGTCACACCCCATCCTAACTTTGTTATCTATCACTGTTCCTTCTTTGTCAAAGTCTGGAATTCTATCTAACAGCACTATGGGGAAGCAATCAGCACATGGACAGAAGCACATGGCTGTTTACCACCACCTTCGCAAAGATGGGCAATAAAAATTGGCCTTGCCACATTCTGAGGGAGAATTAAGAAAATCTCACTGTCTATAAGGGAAATGAATAGAGGACAGTTCAAGCAATGCAACCATTATTCAGGATAAATTGCAATGCCATGCAAAGATCAACATCAGAATTTGAAAGAAATAGTGATAAAGCACAAACATTGTATTTACCCGCTGTTTCTCTCTGGTCACCCTCTTGTATTTCACTGGAGTTTGGTTTCTCTGAAGCATCGTTCTCAGCTAGTCTCACTTCATCTTCACTCCTGCCCAGCTCCTGGGTTATGTCTGCCCTGTCTGTGTTGTACTCTCCAAATACAGCACTCGGAATAGAGTTGGTCTCCGCCAATATACCAGTTGGGCTCCTCGCCTCACGTTTCCTGGGCTGTTCCTGCAGGATGTGACTTTCATTCAACTTGCTGATTCCTTGTGTTTTCAATATTCCTTCAATCTCCTTTGGTGTCTCCTCGTTTCCCACAGTCTCTATCTTTCCGCTGTCCTCAGAGCTGGGAACTGATGCAGCTGACATTATCTCCAGCTTCACAATCTCCTCCGGAGCTGAGGGCAAGCTTAAAACATCCAACACTGTTTCCTCAGCAGGTGTCTGTCCTGGGCAGTTGGGCAGAAGTTGATGGCGTTGTTCTGATAAATCCTGGAGCTGAAAGTGTGACACGTGCTTTAATGATTGATGCACACAAGCTTTTCAGGGATTTGTTAACTGGGATGCAAGCTGACATTCTCAGCCTTTAGTACACAACCGTTTGAAAATGATTAACTTACTTGGCTTAGTTGGTGTCTGGAGGAGGGTGAGGAGAGCAGGTTGACCTCAAGACAGAGCTAAGTGGTTTTCTCAGGGTTTCAGTTTATGAATTGAGACCTGAAATTCAGGTCAAGTCCAGAGGAAACATTATGTTTTATATTGCCAGCTAAGAATGGATAGGCTAGCATCTTGATAGATGTAATAGTTATTTTTAATTCTGCAGTCCCTCTTCAAATTGCCTGAAATCTACCTATGTTTGCATTTAACAGAGGTAGACTGGGGCCAAGCAAATGAATTATTTCTAAAGAATCAGCCCATTGAGTCCACACCAGCCCTCTGAAGATCATCCCTTCCAGACTCACCCCACTACCCTATCCCTGCTTTTCCATGGCTAATCCACCTAGCCTGCACATCCCTGGACACTACGGGCAATCTAGTATGGCCAATCCACTCAACCTACACATCTTTGGACTGTGAGAGGAAACCAGAGCACCCAGAGGAAACCCACGCAAACAGGGAGAACGTGCAAACTCCACACAGACAGTCGCCCGAGGGTGGAATCAAACCTGGGTCCCTGCTAACCACTGAGCCACTGTGCCACCCAGGAATTTAAATATTTTAGTGAGGCTGGTAGCCTCAGATTTTCCAGGTTTAACTGTGGTTAGCCAGTCTTGCCAGGCATCAGAACATGAAGATAGCTTTGAGGAGACATTAAATGCCTTTACAGCACTGCTTGTGGGCTTAAAGGAAGAGGGAAATTTCCTGTGTCTCTCCTGAAATCCTCCCCCACACAAGGTTCTCTCAGGTGATCAGATATCCCCCAAAAGGAAAGACCCAAGATCAGGGGTCAGATACCACGCTCCCAACACAGCTCTGCTTCACCCCATCCCAGAGTTTCTTATTCGAAACTTTTCCCCTGTCATCTACATTACCAGCCCCTGGTAATAGTCAGGCCACTTTATCTAATGCAAAACATGAGCAACACTCTTTGCAATGTCGGGGGTAGTGATCAAATAGAAACTCTTGAATTTGGATTTCCAAAATCCCTAATTTTGCCAGCAGTGAGTTAGACCATTTGCAGCTAACAGGTTGGGACCTCATGCTTTTGTCTTCCTGCCTACGAGATCCCATGAAAACTGAAGCCCTCAGCATCAGTGGTGCAGACAGTATTGCCTTTGAGTTGTGGGTACCACGGATGGCAAGTTATTGGGATAAAATGGCAATAAAGGGCCGACACAAATTCAAAACAATGACATACTCACCAATGAAGAATTCAGGAGGGAAGTAGAAAAAAGCAACCTGGATCCGCCAACCAGACCGTAAACACAGTAGTGTTCTGCCTGAGGGAGTCTGGATTAGTAGCAATTGAACTAACTTGCTACAATTCTGACCATTGATGAGTGCAGTGCTTAGCTAAAATTTGGAAACATTGCACCGTTCTAACAGAGCTTGCATTTGTCTGAAACATTATTGTAACATCTACAGCCAAATCAGCGAATCAAACAACCTGATCCAAACTTCCTTGTAACTATTTTTACATTTTTCCCCAGTTTTTTCCAGTTCTCCCTGCTCTGCCCCCTCACTCTACCTGCACTGATTCAGCCCAAAGTAAAATGCTGCTGTGATCAGAAATGCCTCGATGACTGCCTTCTGTAATTGGCCCGCGGAAAGCACACTTGTGACTCTCTTACTGGACAGTGTCCACTTTCCCCTCCCTGAAGTGAAACACTTCTACGAGCACAGCGTTTTACCTGGCAGCCCAGCTGAGAAATATTAAACCGGGATCCAAGTGAAAAGGCAGCGGAATGTGTCAATCCACCACAGAGCTTAAACATGCACACCAGCTAAACACTTAACTCATTATGTACTTGCTTTCCCCCAGTTCATCAAGCAAGCTGTATTGAGAATGTTAAGCATTTCCTGCCTATACACCAACATCATTAGCAAATGTCTAAAAGTGCAGCCTTGGATCAGTTGGTAGCCTCTTGCCTCAGGGACTGAAGGTTGGAAGTTCAAGGATTTGAACTCATCAAGTTAGTTAACACAATGAGGGAGTACAACACAATTTTGTATTAGGTGAAGAAATATATCCATTCCTGCATATCAATGAAAGCTACCAGAAATGGAGAGAGCTTCCAGTCCGAGAAATTATATTTGCCTTTCACAAGCCAGGATTCCATGGGTAGCAAATAAAATCTGATGCTTCATATGTTTATCTTCTTGACAAAGTTCATCCTGGGGAGTCTGATCACTTCAAAATCATCCAAAGTAACACCAACATGTTCTTTATCAATTGGGCAGTTTACATTAAACTGAATGATCTAAGCTTTTGAAATCAGCTATTTATTTAGACACGGATGATCTGACTCCTACCTGGAAGATAATCCTGCAGTGCTTTACAAATTCCAATATTTCTCTAAGTCGTTGTTTAGACTTGAAGTTAAATTCGTGATCCAGCGCCAATTCCACACACCTGACTTTTTTTGTCACAGCGAACAAAAATGATTCATTGCAGCAAAACTATTTTTTAAAGCTCTCTGCCCCACCCTGTTCCAATTTATTTTACATGAGTAATGTCCTGACAGAGCCAATACTCCAACTCTTAAAGGCTGGATTTATTTATCACTGAATGTTTGTATAAGCGGAAAATGAAGCACCACATAGCAAATAGACAGTTGAAATTCTGACCTGCCCATTACACAGAAACACTCTCTCAGACCAAGCAGACCCTCCTGAAATCCCCTTAAAAACTGCACCAGATTATCTTAAATCTGTTACATGCCTCCTGTACTGTATAAAATCCCACTTTTCTATCCTAAACCCAAAACTTCCATCCCAAACCTCACTCTGCCCATCCCAAATCCTAAACCCCATCCCAAACCCCACTCCTCAGTGGCACACCCCACTTCCTCCATCCCAAAATCCACTCATCCACCCCAAACCTCACTATACCCTATAAAATCTCACTCCCTCCAATCCCAAACTCCACCCCCTCATTAAAATCCCATTCCCTTAAATCCAATACCCAACTCCCTCATCTTAAACCTCATTCCCCATCCCAACCACAGCCCTCATCCCAAATCCTACTCCCATTAACTGAAACCCCATTTCCCCATTCTAAAGCCCAATACTCCATCCCAAACTCCACTCCCCCATTCTAAAACCCAATACTCCAACCCGAACTCCACTCTCCCATTCTAAAACCCAGTACTCCATCCCAAACTCCACTCTCCCATTCTAAAACCTAGTACTCCATCCAAAACTCCACTCCCCCATTCTCCAAAACTCCACTCTCCCATTCTAAAACCCAGTACTCCATCCAAAACTCCACTCCCCCACTCTAAAACCCAGTACTCCATCCCGAACTCCACTCCCCCATTCTAAAACCCAGTACTCTATCCCAAACTCCACTTCTCCATCCCAAATCATACTCCTTCCAACCCATGCACCCAGTTTCACAACCAAAGTCCCTCTCTCCTATTTCAAACCCCATTCCTTTATTCTAAACCACACTCTCCCATCCCATACCTCCCTCTCTCTCATCCCAAGCCCCATTCCCTCTAACACAAAATCCCTCCCCCATCCCAACTTAATATCCCGCATTCCAAAACTCATGTCTGCTTTTTGAGCCACACTCCCCATTCCTCAACTTCTGGCTTTAAAAACTCATGTCATGGTCTTGTCTCCTTCAGCTCTGCATCCTCATCTGACTGTACATACCAGGTCACGCTGCCTATCTCCCTGAGTCTGGCTAACTGCATGGGCTCAGCCTGTCTTATCCCGCTCCATCCTGTCCTAAGCTATCCTACACTGCCATGACTTGTCTCCTCTTCACTCAGTAATGGCCGCCTCACTCTCTGGAATTCTCTTCCTTGCCTTACTCTCTACATTGAAAAGTATCCTCAAACCTTTATTTTTGACCAAGTTTATGTCACTTTTCCAGCTTTCCCTTAATTGAGACTTGGTGTGTGATCTTTACCGGTGAGAATCTTGGGGGTGATCACCACGTGAAGGGTCGTAGATGAAGGATATCTCGCATCTATTGCCAATTTAGTTTCAAAATTCACGGAAATAAAGAATTCTGAAGTGACAATATATGACTGTCCTTTTAGCTAAACTATTTTTCTTTGGGTTTCTCAAATATAGGAAAGATGTTGCGGCTGTACAGGACATTGGTTAGGCCAATTTTGGAATACTGTTTTCAATTCTAGTCTCCCTGCTATAGGAAAGATGTTGTTAAACTTGAGAGGGTGCAGAAAAGATTTACAAAGATGTTGCCAGGAATGGAGGGTTTGAACTATAGGGAGAAGCTGCATACGCTGGGGCGTCGGTGCCTGAGGGGTGACCTTAGAGAGGCTTATAAAATCATGAGGGGCATGGATAGGGTGAATAGCCAAGATCATTTCTCCAGGGTAGGGGAGTCCAAAACCAGAGGGCATCGATTTAAGGTGAGAGGGGAAAGATTTAAAAAGGACCTGAGGGACAACTTTCCCACACACAGAGTGATGTGTGTATGGAATAAAATGCCAGAGGAAGTGGTAGAAGCAAGTACAATTATGACATTTAAAAGACATTTGGATGGGTACATGCATTGGAAAGGTTTGGAGGAATGTGAGCCAAAGTGAAGGCAAATGGTACTAGTTAAAGTTTGGGAAACTTGGTTGGCACAATGAGATCACACAAACAACAAATGAACAAACGACCAGTGACGGTGTTCCTGGTGATGTGTGATCATGAGAGAGGTGCTGACCTGAACACTGGGACAACTCTCTACTCCTCCACAAAACAAGCTGAGAGATCCTTTACAGGTAGTAGGAGTCTGTCATAGTGTAACAGTCTAACAGTACTACATTGAATGCAGGGTGTGCGCTCAGCTACAGTGGGTTTTGGACCTTCAACCTGTTGAGTCAAACGATGGCAACTGTGCCATGTTGACACTGGATATACTTTCAAACATGAGCACAGCCTGATTTGCCAGGAGCACACATTGTTAAAAAAAACACACTGACAATGAGGTTGGAGTATTTGGACTTTTGTATTCTGAGCTGGCTGATTGGATTAACTTTATTTTTTTAACCTGCTTTGTGATGTGCTCATTCCTACATTACCAAAAGGGCATTGTCTATTTATTCCAGTTGAATAAACAGAAATCACAAACTGGCAATGGCCAATTCCCAGGAGTTTGCAGTTCCCGAACTCACCACAGTCTCTATGGTTAACCACTTCAAAGTATCATTGAGTTCCCCTCAGCGACATTGTGTAAATATCTTGGGAACAAGTGTTGATCAAAGGACAGCTTGCTGGACTGAAAGCACAACGGTTCTTTTACAGATAGATTTTCCAGTCAATTTAGTTTTTCACACTAATATCCTTTCTTTCCCTCTCTAACACACTGACCTTCGCAGGGGTGTAGTTCAATACGGGATGTCAATGCCACCATCCTTGCTCATTTAGCTAATATACAAGTGTTACCCTGTATGGTGCCAGTAGACTATTTGACTATTGAGGGCATCACAGGTTAGCGCCTATCCCACTCTCAATCAATGCCCATGCATTTTCCAGTAGGAATCATTAAACAGTAATGCTTAATAGAAATATTGGCTATTTTTTTCCCTCTCTGTACAAGGCAGTTAGCTATAATATCCCCCATGATATTTATAGAATCCCTACAATGTGGAAGCAGGCCATTCATCCCACCGAGATCACAACAACCCTCCAAAGAGCATCCCATCCAGACTTAACCCCATTTCCCATGGCTAATCCACCTAGCCTGCAAATTCCTGGACACTATGGGCAATTTAGCATGGCCAATCTACTTAACCTGCACATCTTCAGACTGTGGGAGGAAACCATAGCACCCAGAGGAAATGCACATAGACACAGGTGCTCTGGTTTCCAAATGCCACACAGACAGTCGCCTGAGGGTGGGATTGATTCCGGATCCCTGGCGCTGTGAGGCAGCAATGTTAACCACCGAGCCACTGTGCTGCCCTTCATCTAGTGCAGGTTAGAGATTGGGTTTGCACAGTCTGCATGCCTTAGTGAACATGTTATACCGGACAATCAAGCCATAATGGGTTCTGCAACTGTAATGTTTAACACATTAGGTGTATGAGTGCATGTATCACAGGCGAATGTGCAGGTACAGCAACTAATTAAAAGCTAACAGAATGTTATTGTTCATTTTGAGGGGAGTTGTTTACTGTGTGCAATACTGGTGTTGTTAATTAAGGAAAGATGCAACTAGTTTGGAAGCAGTTCAGACAAGGGTTATTTGACTACCTGGAATAGCTGTGATGGTTGGAGAGGGGAGGGTTGTTTTATGAGGAAAGGGTTGAACCAGTCAGGTTCATATCTGCTGGAGTACAGTAGAGTAAGAGGAAACTTAATTAGTCTTGACAAGGTGGATATGGAGAGGATATTATAAAGCAAAGAATTGGATGTTGGAAATCTGAATCAAAAACAGAGAAACAAATCTCTCTGTAGAGAAAGACCCAAATGCTGCCAGACCTGCTGAGATTCCCCATCACTTTCTGTGGGAGATTCTAAAACCAGGACTCACAGTGTAAAAATAAGGAGACACCCATTTAAAGCAGAGATGAGCAGAATTTTATTCTCACAAATGGTCAGGAGTCTTAGGGACTCTCTTCCTCAATAGGTGGTGAAAGCAGAAAGAAGGAAGAGGCAGATTCTTGATCAGCTAGGGGTTGAAAGGTTACCTGCAGTAGGTGAGAATATAGTGTAATCAGACCAGCTCTGATCTTATTGAATGGCAGAGCAGGCTTGAGGGGCTAAATGGCTGACTTCTGCTCCTAGTTTTTATGATTCTATATAAAACTTTCAAATAAGGCCTGAAACCTTTCAGTTGCAAGAATGTTCAGTCATTAATTATTGCTCAAACACTTATGGATTGTTTTATGTCATGAATCACAGAAGGAAATTATTCTGCTTCACCATCTTAGTAAGATTGAAATAAAAATAACATTTACCAGCTGGACCTCATCAAAGGTGACAGGTTGTGTGCGATACCGAGCCCCTTTCTGTCTGCGCCCATTAGGTCCTTCCACTGCGGGCATCTTCTTTGGCATGGGCTGACACAGGCTGTTAAACAAGGCCATCTTCTGGTTCAGACTCAGCCTGGAATTCTCATCACCTCTCTCTTCTACCTCCTGTTCAACTGCACTGCTCTTTTTTCCATCTGCATCCTGCTCCTTTGGTGACTGTGCCCTAGGGAGGCTAACAGCAGAGTTTTTGTCAATTAGTGTAGAAGCAGAAATTGAAAAATGTGAAGAAAAGTATTCTTCAAATGTAATCCCTTCTTTCACTTAGGAGAAGCTGGCTGTCATTTGGGTTAGGAACAGTATTAGACCATTCAGCCCTTTGATCCTACTTTACCACTCATTTAGCTCTGGCCTGATCTTCATCTAGCCTTCACTTATTTGTTTTTTCTCCATATTGCTTACAGCATGTGGAAAAGAACTGTACAAGGCATGTCAAATACATACAAGCCAAGGTTCAAACAAGGTTAACATATTTCTCTGATAACACAGTGTGGAGCTGGAGAAGCACAGCAAGACAGGCAGCATCAGAGGAGCAGAAGAAGAAGGGTCCTGACCCGAAACATCAACTTTCCTGCTCCTCTGATGCTGCCTGGCCTGCTGTGTTCCTCCAGCTCCACACTGTGTTATCTCTGACTCCAGCAGTTCTTATTATCTCTAACACATTTCTCTGATTTTCAAATCTACCCATTGAGAAATAAACCTCAGAGCTTTTGTCTTCTTGTTTACAAAGGTGTTAAATGGTAGCATTACTTTCACTAATTGGTGAATCTCTACCTTGAGACCCCTTTGCTTCTCCACGTCATTTAGACATTCTTTTCCAAGGACCACTATATCTCCTAAGTCCTTCTATCAAAGTACCCAACTCATGTATGTGCCCATTCTACTCATTTATGAATGCTTTCTTTGATTTGTTGCAGCCCTTCATGGTACTAACCATAAGCTACAATTTTCTGCCAACCACAAATGGATATATATCTGCTGGACCTCCCATTAGTGTTAACCATGAAGTGACACCTTCTGGAAAATTCATGCTTCTAGCCTGTAATTATCATGCTATTGTGTTTGAACACGATGCCATCCATAATCAAATTTCCTCTCAAAATCTACTATCCAGAGCCACATTTGAAAGTTAAAGACTGACAAGATCTCAGAGGGCAATACGAGAGCTATGTCACTTGATGATCAAGTTGTTCAAATTAATCAAAGGATTTGATTGGGTAGGTAAGGAGAAAATATGTCATTTTGTGGGAGATCATCCATGTAAAAGAAGACGCAAACTTAAAATGAGAGTTAGGCCATTCAGCAGCAAAATCAGGAAGCACATTTTAGGAAATTAGGATCAGGAGTTGGCCTTTCAACATCATTTTATTAAACAGGAATGGTGTTTAATAGCTGTATTAGAGGTTTTTGAGGTTTTGACTAGCAGGGATGATGAGGGGGAGGCACTGCATGTAATACATATGTATTTTAGGAAGGCAATAGTAAGGTGTCTCACTAGAGATTGTTGCACAAGGTTAGGGCTCATGGGTTTGAGAATACATGTTGGAAATGGACTGGAAATTGGTTAATGGTCAACAAATAGAGAATAGGAATAAATGGGTTGTTTCCAAGATGGTAGGATGTTGCTCGTGGAGTGCCTCATTGATCAGCATTGGGTTTCAGCTATTTATAATGTAGATCAATGACACAGATAAGGAGACCAAGTATAATATATCTGAGTTTACTGTCAATACAAAGTGAGGTGGAAAAGTATAGTGTGACGAAGACATAAACACTATCAAATATTGTAAGTAAAAATACATGTGACAAAGTGTTACAAGTGTTTGCAGCAGACAAAAAGTCATTTAGCCAAGAGTTCCAAACTGGTGATTATCCACCACAGGAATCTCCTCATATCCCACTGTGTTTAACCCCATGGGCATACCCTTCTATACCTTTCCCCACTTCATGTGCTTATCTTGTGTTATATTTAGTATCATGTCTTCATTATGTTATAAAGTATATTGTTGTCAATGGATAACTTAAGTGCAACAAATGTTACTTAGGTGAATGTAGCAGCCAACTTGTGCACAGCAAGATGCCACAAAAGTACATGAAAGACTAGTTAACTATTCTTTTGGTAGAGTTGATCTGCTGGAGTGAGGCTGACTGGGGTGAGGAGGATTTGTTCTTCATTTTTAGTCAGTCCATGCGTTCTTTTAAAGTTGATAAGTCCACAGGTACTGCCCTTGCCTTAATTTGTGGCAAGTTCCATCGTCCTTTTACCTCCTGTGCTCTCTGCCATATACTAGCTCCTGCCTTCATTTTAAAATTCTGATCCTTGTTTTCAAAACCCGTCATGGCCTCATGCCTCCCTCTAACAATCTCCTCTAGCTCCCCAAGCGTCAGAGGGATCTCTGCACCTTTAGTACCAACCTCATGCATAACCCCAAATTTACTTGTTCAATCATTGGTAGCCGTGCCTTCAATTGCCTTTGCCCCATACTCTGGAAATCCCTCCCAACTTCTCCCTGCTTCTTGACCTCACTTTCTGTCTTTAAGACACTCCTTAAAACCTGCCTTTCTGCCTTTCTAAACAGTACAGCCTTCTCCTGATCTATTCCATACCTGTTTGCCACCACCATTTCCTCTGTGGTCACTGGCTGAGTCCGAGAACGGTCATGCGAACGTCGCAGCCTACGCTCCATGGCTGCGTTGCTGCTGCGAGGACGCAACTTTGCAGCAGACTCTGCAGGGGACCCTTTCTCCAGTTCCTAATGGAAATATGAAAGGGAGAGAGACAGCACAACGAGAAGAAACAGAATAATTCCACGCAACTCGGCTAATTCTAGCAGTGGATTTCCTTGGCAAAACATTGCACCAGTGACAGATTACACAACTTCTCATTCTGGTTCCTTTTGAGTAAACTTTCAGCTGGGAAAAGCATCCTGATCTATCTCGATTGCAGTTCAGGCCAATGTTTATATTTTAGCATGTGGCATCATATCTGACTGGCCCGATACTTTCTGGTCTATTCTTTTTGTTATTTTTGACACCAAGCAATGGAATGTTACCATGTAAACTGACTGGTAAATGTCCCGGTTATGCTCAAATCAACTAACTTAATTGACTCAATAATAATTGTCACATACAATCATTGAATAGTCCTAAGTAACTTTACAATGTCTGAAATATGCTGCTTTAAAAATCCTTCTGCCATACTGTGAATTTAACCCCTTTTGAAGATAGTGTTTAATTTGTATGCTTTACTATTTTACAATGTTTTTCACCCTCCAACCTCAACAAAAGCAGTGAGAGTTCATAAGAAACTGGGACGAGGATTTCAAACATAGCCCACACTCTGCTGGCAGGTATAAACAGGGGATAAGATACTAAATTCTCCTTGAACAATTAGTGAATATTCTACAAATCAGCACCTACTTTGAGCAGTGTCATCTTTGCAGCTACACTCAGCTTTGATTTTGCATCCATCTTGTCATTCTCTGTAAGAAGAAACCAAGAGAAGTGTCATTGAAGGGCCAGAGACACATCAACTCTACACGAAGCACATTGTTTTACATGAGAGGAAATAAAAAAAGAGAAAATGTAGATTTTGGAGAACTCACTCATGAGGCTAGCTTTCCATTTCTGTATTAGGTTAAAGCTAAATATAGGGCACAATTTCAAAAGGAGTACAGGAGCAGGGTGTAAATCAGCATAAGTTATTGAAGGGGGCAGGACAGATTGACAGCATGATTAGTAAAGCATACAGCACCCTACATTTTCTTAATGCAGGCTCTGAGTGCATGAACAAATGCTGTTGCTATGTTGCCTTGTTGAACTTGTATGAAACCCTATTTTGGCCTCAATTGAAATATTGCAGCCAGTCTGGGGCATAACACATGAGGAAAGATGTGTAGACATTGAGCAGAGTGCTGAAAGGATTCATGGAAATTATTCCAGGGATCAACAACTTCAGTTATGAAGATAGATTAAAAATGTTTTCATTAGAAAAGAGAAGGCTGACAGGAGATTTGTTGGAGGTATTTAAAATCAGGAAAGGTCTAGACAATGTAGATAGGGAGAAACCAAAAGAACTGTGCTGCAAATTAGAAACAAAGACAGAAATTGCTGGAAAAGCTCAGCAGGTGAGGCAGTATCTGTGGAGAGAAATCAGTGTTAATACCGCAGGTCGAAGGTTCTGAGGAAGGGTCATTAACTCTGATTTCTCTCCACAGATGCTGCCAGACCTGCTGAGCTTTTCCAGCAATTTCTGTGATAGGGAGAAACTCTTCCCAATCATAAAACAATCAAAAGTGAGAGGGCCTGTGTTTAAAGTAATTGGAAAAGAAGCAAAAGCGATATCAAGAAAATGTTTTCGTTCAGTGAATGATTAGGGTCTGGAATGCACTGTCCAAGGCTGTGGTGGAGACAGATTCAATTGATGCATCAAAAGGGAATTATTCTGAAAAGATAAAGATCTGCAGAGTTAAGGGGAGAAGATGGGGGAATGTCTGTAAATGAACTGTTCGTTTCCATGGCCAGTGTAGACATGATGGGCCAAATGGCTTCTTTCTGCACTGTAACAATTCTGTAATTCAGAAGTTTTCAATATGTTTGGCAGTGATGTGTTAATATGACTGATTTCCTTGTTCAAGGTTACTCAATGATTGAAGTGCAGACTGGGACAGGTATGCACATGTACTGACCTTTTGAATAAACTTTCTACGTGGTATATCATTTAAAGCTTTTTTGAAAATGATTTGCAATTATTTGTATTATCAAGAGTTGGCCCTCTGTCAGAAGGGAAAGTGCAATGGATTTCTGGAGGCTGCTTTCGAACCCAACAGAGTGACGGTTTTCTTGCAATGAGATGAAATTTCACTCTTTTGTTAGTGAGAATAACAGAGCCCTTGTGTATAATAGGTTGACTGGAAAATATCTTCTACAGGTTACAATAGTGGCACTTATGATGCAGTGGTAGTGTCCCTACCTATAAGTCAGACAGACCTGAGTTCAAGCCGCACCTGCTCCAGAGGTGTGTAATAACAATCTCTGAATGGGTTGATTAGAGGATATCTAACCTAGTTGCTATTTTGTAGAGAATAACAGTGCCTCAGTGTTAATGCAGTTAACCAGTCTTAAGCTAATGTAGCCTGTTATTTTGCTATTATATAATACTCCAAAGACTTATTGATGTCTAATCCTTCACCACTTAATAGCAGTGAGCCCCATGGATCAGTATTACAAGACAGGTTGGTGGAGACAAATCTACCCGATGAAGACGTTAGCAGAGCCAAGACACTTTAGACAGCACAGTACTTCAATTTGATTAATGATGGGTGGAAATGCAGATATAGTACTCACCATCAGTGTCCGCCTTGCTTGCATTCAACACTAAATCTCTGTAATATCGAGAAGAGAGATATTGAACATCAGTCACTGATACAACCTGCACAGAAGGATGTCGAGAAACAGATCTAAAACTCATGTTTTTTCCTCATTGTAACAATCTAAGTTTTAATGATTAAATCTTTACAAACTACACGTCAGAAGGTGACACTGAGCAATGGTACTGTACTCTCGCATCGCTGATGGCAATTTCAATTGTGCTTCCAGACGATGCTATCACACATGGTTGACTCAGTGTTATACACCAATCTTGCATGTTATAAGCTTTTCACAGACACCAAATGAAAACCGCAATTCATTTATAAAAAAAGATATGATCTGGGTCAGCTGAATCACATTGCAACTGGCCACTGAATCTCCTATCTTTCACTAACTATATTCACAGACAGGGATGAAGGGCAGGATTAGAGATTCCATTTGAAATCTCCCCCTCCTGAGAAAAAGGTGGTGGGAAGGAAAGATAAACTGATGGGTTGGTGCTGGGGAGATTCCCACCATCTTCCCCTGTCCTGTTCAATGCTCTATGTTCCCATTACTACAGGTACTCTGTTCTGGGTTGGAAGGCTTTCCAGGGCCTGTGGCTAATTGAGACGCTTGAGTGGTTTATTACTCCCTGTGTGGATGAGAGTGGGAGAATGAGCAAATTGACCATAGCACCATGGAACAGGGAGCCATTCAAGAGGAGGGAGAAAAGAGAAATGTAATTGCGATAGAATAGTCAGGGGAATAGACACTGTTCTCTGTGACCAGGATTGAGAGTCCCAAAGGCTGTGTTGCCTGCCTGGTGCCTGGGTTCAGGTTTTCTCATCAGGGCTGCAGAGGAACCTGGCATGGAAGAGGAAAGATCCTGTTCTCATGGCCAATATGGGTAACAACAATGGAGGTAAAGGGATGAAAAAGGTTCTGCTGAGGGAATATGAGCAGCTAGGGGCTAAATTAAAAAGCATACCCAAAACAATAATAATCTCTGGATTACTACCAGAGCCACAAGCAAATTGGCACAGGGTCAACAAGATTAAAGAGGTAAACACATGATTGCTGTGGGAGAAAAGGGTTTCAATTCTGGGAAATTGGCACCATTACTGGGGAAGGAGAGAGTTGTTCCAATGGGACGGCCTTCACCTGAATCACACTGGAAGGGGAGTCCTGGTGAATTGTATAACTGGGGTTAAGGATAGGGCTTTAAACTAAATAGTAGGGGGTAGGTTCAGTTGCATGGCAAATTAGGGAAAAAGGCGGGTGTGGGGGGCCGCGGGGTAGTTACTCAGCAGAGGTTGTTAACGTTTCCAAAACAAGTTATAGAACAGACAGTTTGGAAAGGCTTATGTATCTAACTTCAGGCACAGCTCATTGTCACTGCCTACTAACCCGTAAGCATTCATACCCGCATCTAGGTAAGAATGAGGCATGACTGTGATGCCTCAGCAGTTGAATAGCTGTCAACGTTTTTATAGCAAAAGACAGGAATTAATTGAATAATGTGCTTTCTTTCCTGGTTAATGTTTTGAAAACATACAGACATCTGCTTGAAATATCAGGTGGAGCGTTTGCCAGAGGGTTTGGGTTAAAATTAGGCCTCACGTATTCGGGTATAAATCCTGTCACATTATCACTTCAGGACTGTCACTCAATGAGTCATCTAGATGGAATCAAAGTCCTTCCAAATTTTTAGGGCAGAGGTACATTGATTGTTGACAAACAAATGGTGAAAGGTTACTGGGGTAGTTGGGAACGTGGTTGTCACATCAGCCATGATCTGAATGAATGACAGTGCAGGTTTGAGGAGCCAAATGGCCTTTTTAGCTACTAATTTGCATTTTTGTTTGAGATATCATAGAAAAACTCTGCCACACAGTCATCCCATTCATATAACCACGCCCTCTAGGGCTTGCTCCATTGCAAACAGCTCGATTGATTAGTTTGATAACATGTTACATCATGACTTGGTTAAATCTCCGAGTAGCTCAGTGTAGCACTCAGACTCCCAGACTGGAAAGTCCCCGCTTTTAACATCCTATCCATATTGTATGGTGATGTCAGTTGTGGCTGGAGATTGGATTTGATATCTGGGCTCAAAGTCCCTTGAGCAGGGTGGGACTGACATTCCCATCCTTCTGATCATAGTCACTGCCCACAAATCAATAAATATCCAGCTCTGCATCTATGTAAGAGTGGGACACCACTGTGATGCCTCAACAGTTGAACAGCCTATCAGCATGCACTATTGAGGATTGCACATGAACTTGCAGCCTTGGAAGAGCCAGCACCTTGAAGAAACCTGGTGATGAGGGAGGGCAGGATTGATTAATGGAAGTGTCATAGTTTTACCAGTGCGGTTAAAAATATTGCAGAACAGTCAGTTCAAATGTTTTCTGCTTCAAATATTATTCAGCATGAGAATGAAAGCTGGATTAAAACCTCCATCCACTTAATTGAATTATTGAAGTTTCACTTGTATAGGAGCCTCGTGCCCAGTTGTACCTCACCGTTCAGTCACTGTGAGGGGCTGTGTCTTGAAACGATCAGAGGTTTTGCGATTCACGCCTGGGCCAATGTATCGTCTAGGCCTCCGACGTACCTCCAAGCTAGGCGCTGCTGCTAAATCAAGGCCCTGCGTTATGTTACCTTCATCAGCACTAGGTAAGGAAGAAGAGAGAAAGACAGAGAGAGCAAAATATAGACAGCATGAATGTGAAGGGAAAAGCAATTCACCGTGTGAGGAAAGTAAAAGGCAGAAGGAAGGAAGGGATTAATCCGTCGGGATTTGCTGCTTGAATTAAACATGAGCCTGGAGGACCATCACCTCGGTGAAAGGACACTCTTTGGTATGCCCAAGACTTGTTGATCTTACAGAGCCAGGAGTTGACTCTGAGTGTTGCAGACTGGCACATTCCAAGGTCCAGGACTACGTGCTGAGGGACGCACTGAAGTTTAAGGCAGCTGCTGCCAAGGTGCAATGGGGAAAGATCATCATCTGATGTCTTTCCGCCAAAGTTAAATGGGGGTCCGTTTAGTTATGCCTTAAATGCATGTAAATATAGTCTTGTACATGTAAGCGATGTGTTTGGTTTGTTGGATAGAGTCGAATTCCAATGTTTTTGTTTCACTGATATGCTACTGTATGGAACCAAACTGCATTTGTGACTATGTATACATAATAAAGATATTTTTTATGACTAAAGTATATTTTTGAAATAAATAAAACATGAACAAAGTAAAGCATCCGAATGCCCCTTGCTCTGTCAGTTAGTATCCATACTGTAAGTAACAGCGGTTAGAATAAAATTCAAAGGGGTAAAACAGCCAAGTCATGAATAGAAGCAAATTATTGCACTGCATAATGCCATCCACACAAGACATTGGCAATTTAATGGTAATACCATTGTACTTGCGGTCAAGTGCCTCAGGTTAATGTTCTGGAGGTATAGGTTCAAATTCACCCACAGTGATATTTGAATTACAATTTAGGGGGAGGCAGTGGTATTGTCACTGGCCTAATGATTTGCAATCCACTGTTAATGTTCTAGAGACATGGGCCCAATTTCCTATCAGGTTAGATGGTGAAAGTTGCATTCAGTTTAAAAACAAAGACTGGCCTAATGGTGACTGTATGCTGCTGGTTATATAATGGCTGGTTATATAGTGTCCCTGCCCCTAAGTCAGAAAACCCGGTTTAATAGGTATCTACGAAACTATCTGCCACTGTGCTCCTCAGCAAAGGGACATTGAGTGAAGACTCGCATTCATTCCCTTTTGCCATTTCACATAAAGCTCTTGTACACATGTTGTAGGTGGAGTCACTGCAGTGATCAATCAATATCATTTATCCCACTGCCACTTTTTTTTTAGTCATCGTACTTCTCAGAAAAATGGCCTGAGGAGTTCTAATAGTTCTGTACCTGAGGTGTCACTTATCATTTGGAGTTTTTGTCACACCCCATTCCCTTTAATCTTTTTTATCTACATTTAATTTTCCTTCTGCATTGCTCAGCTGTTTTTGGTTGGCCCTCCAAACAGATGTGTATCACAATGAAGAGAACTTTGCTTAGTTTAAAGGTTATGTCACAAGTAGTTGGATCCTTGTGAAACTTGTTCTGTAAAAGATTCCTGTTAAACTCTGGTAAACAGTCCGTGACCTCCTCATGGTTGCCTTACAGAAACCAACATGGAAAGTGGGGGTGGCCATGTTTGTGTGCATGTGGAAGGGAAATGATTAATGGTGAGGGAGGAGAAAATAAGAACAAAAAATGAAACTGAAGGTTTAATGAAGGGATCCAAATGGAAACCATGGCTATGTAGTAGTTGGAATGTAAGAGTAAACAGGGCATTTCATTTGCATTAATCCTGTACACTAAGTGTTGATTATAATACATGGGTAATCCAACTTGGTTGGAGGCAATCATGTGGAATTTACACGAAAACAAGGCATCCAGAACAATGTTTCCATGCCTTTATGCTCTACCTGTGTCTCCTCCCTCCCCACTTCATCTAACCTCATCAGCATATCCTTCTATTCCATTCTCCATCGTAGTTCTACCTGAATTCCCTATAAAGGCATTAAGACATTTTCCCCCAATCAAACTGCTCAAAGGTGGGATTACACTCCTCTGTAGCAAGTGGGACTTGAGCTCAGGTCTCCTGGCTCAGAGGTAGGGACATTACTACTGCATCACATGAACCTATAGTATAGAGCAGGGCCAAATAGCACTTAGCCCTTCCTTGGGCTGTTGATATTTTTAATCAAACTTTTCTAATGTGTTACCCCCAACTCCTTCCAGAACAAGTGGGACTTGATCCTGGGCCTATCTGGCTTAAAGGTAGGGACACTACCACATACCACAAAGTCATCTCTACTGTTCCTGTCAGTAATCGCTGCAGTAGTAGATTCCACATACTGCCTACTTTCTGGCGAAAGACATTTCATTATTGCAATTGTTAGTGACTATCTTATGATCCCTAGGGTGGATTTATACATTTGTTGATGAACAAGCTGCTTACTCATCGTCTCAACAGTAGCATCTGAGTCACTGCAGAGCCTGAGACTTCATTAGAATGGCCTCTGTAAACTGCATGTTCAAATGGCTATCCCTACAGATAGGCCCCAGAGAAATTCTGGTGATCTGAGACAATGGAGCCCACTTGTGAACTGGTCTGGACGTTGCTTGTTGTGGTGGAAGGAGGTAAATTATTGTGTGAACTGAGCCCTAGATGGCAGCAACCAGTCAGGGACATGTAGTATCATTTAATATATAAAACCAAACAGTGAATTAAACTTATTTTGCACTGCCTGTGCATCTTCATGGAAGTGAAGGAAGGGAATGAGAAAGGGAACTACTGCATGAGTTAATTGGCATCAGTAAAAAAATCACCATTTATCTCTACTTGAGGAGATGTAGAATAAGGATTAGGATCAACTCACACTTCAGTCGCTGTTAATTCTAGATTTTCACAAGTTAAAGCAAAGACTCTGATTGAGAAAACTATCTGTTAAAAGGTCACAATGGTGCAATCTTCCCTTTCAAACCAGTCTGTGTAATCCATTTTTCAAAGCCACTGAGAATCAGTAAAGCTGGCAACTAGGGATTCTGGAATCTGTTAAGAGCTTGGATCAGCAGTTCACCAGCTCTCCCATATGTCCCAACAGATTAATGCTTCCTTCAAAACCAACCAGAGCACTTAACACCTGGAGCCAGTATCAGTGAGCTCCAGTAATTGTCAGTCAGGGGTCTCCGAGTGGAAGTTGGTCAGTGATTATGTTCATGTTTAAAGATGCTCATGTGCTAGTGTCTTTAACAATTTCAAACAACGGAACACATTACTTTTAGCAAATGAAGTTGAGTCCTTAAATATTAGCCACATGTCTTGATATTGTTGTAAATACTTGCAGCAGTTTTAGTAGAAAAGGCAATCCACACAAAATATACTTCAGGCGTGTATATTTACCTAAGAAACATCTGTCATTGTTCAATAACCAAGGAAGCAAAATACTCACAGCAATGAATCAATAAAAGCTGTTGCACATTCTGCTGTACTGACAAACACACTGAAAGGTTAGGGTTCACAATTAATTGCCAGAAGCATGGATATCGAGGTCACATGTCCAACCACAATGTCTAGAAGTCAATTTTTTAATGCTAATCTGAAATGCAATTGGCCATGTGTTTCGCTTATCTACTTATTGCTAATTGCTAATATGTTGAACAACACTGTACACAATTACATTCTGCCTCTGTAGCAGACAAGACACATGGTAATGCAGCTGTAAACTAGACACGGCAATACTTGCTGGCTGTAAGCCTTCTTTGTTACCTAAATAAGCAACAAAAAATTTGGGCTGCAGACTGGGATTTAGTTACTCAATAACTATGCTCAGGAATTTATCCTCAGTGATTACATACTTAGGAAAACACATAACTCTTCGATCATTATTACATCGTGACGGTGTGTTTAAAGACTCTAATGGTGAACTAAAATAATGTCCTACATGGCTTCTAATGCTGGCCAAACAAACCAGGAGAGCTGCTCGGGATTAATGCTCGCAACTGAAATGTAGCAATGTGTAAGTCAGAGGGAACAGCACAGCAAGCCTCGGCACCTACACTTTCAGCTCACTGCAGCAGTTGCTCTTCTCCAGGAAATTGCTGCGGAGACAGCCCACAGAGACTCTCGTATCCACCACAGGACGCTGTGTGCCATTGCTGCCGTAACAGGAGACCTTCCGGATTGTCGGTGGTTTGTGAACCGGTACCTGTGGATTGTAGCTACCAGAGAAAAGAAAATTTCTTTCAGAGCTACACTGGGACCCTGCTGGGGAATTCCAAAATACTTTGAGCACAGAGACAGGCATTTTAGGGCAACAGGACCTTGCTACAACTCATGCTGTATATGCACCCTCACTCAGACCAACTAACTCAACCAACACAGTCCTCTATGTAAAAACCAAAAGAACTGCAGATGCTGTAAATCTGGAACAAAAACAAAGTTGCTGGAAAAGCTCAGCAGGTCTGGCAACATCTGTGGAGGAGAAAACAGAGTTAACGTTTCGGGTCCGGTGACACTTCAATGCACTACCCTGCTCTCTGGCCAACATCACTGTCTCTGGTTTGCTACAGTGTTCCAGTGAAGCCCAATGCAAGCTGGAGGAACAACACCTCATTTTCCGCTTGGGGACCCTACAGCCCTCTGGACTCAATATTGAGTTCAATAATTTTAGGGCCTAAACTCTCCCATGTCCCAGCCCCACACACCAGGCCTTGTTACCACATAGCCTGCCACTACACACCCCCTGTTGTTAGTCACTAACAGTCCCCATTAACAACTATTCACCCTCCCAGCCTGATCGTTAGCAACTCTTCTGTCTGTCCAATTGTCTTTCTCTCTCTTTGGGCTCTATCCTATGGTTTACTCCCTACCCCACCCACCTCTCTATTTTCTGCACATAAACTGACATTTTCCCAGCCACCATCAGTTCTGAGGAAGGGTCACCAGACCCGAAACGTTAACTCTGTTTTCTCCTCTACAGATGCTGCCAGACCTGCTGAGCTTTTCCAGTAACTTTGTTTTTGTTACAGTCCTCTATGTGTTTATTGAGATTACCCTTCAACGCATGTGTTGTTTGTCTCAATCCTCCCTGCAGTATATTCCAAATCCTAATTACTCTCTGAGTCAATACAATTTCTCTTAATTTCCTGTTTGGATTTATTAGTTATTATAATTATATGTTTTACATATTGACTTCCCTAGACCAAATCTTCACAAGACAACACATTTAGTGGATCAAAATACTTGAAAATTCGAATTCGGAAGGGGCAGGGGTAGAGGGAAGTCAGGCATGGTTCCCATCTTTTGACTATAATCAGTTGCTTCCTCCTGGGAATTGTAACTCCGTGTTTCCTGCTGGGAATTGCAGTGCAATAGGCTTTACCGCTTGCTGCTGGGAATTGTAAACCCCGTGCTCTCTGCTGGGAATTGTATCCCAGTACTTTCTGCTAGGAATTGTAAATCCCATGCTCTCGGCTGGATACTGGAACCCCGTGCTCCCTGCTGGGAATTGTAACCCCGTGCTCCCTGCTGGGAATTTTAAGCCAGTGCCTCCTCAATTGTAACTCAGTGCCTCTGCTGGGAATTGTTACACTATGCTCCCTACTGGGAATTGTAGCCCAGAACTCCCTGCTGGGAATTGTAACTCAGTGGTCCCTGCTGGGAATTGTAACCCAGAGCTTCCCTGCTGGGAATTGTAACCAGGGCCTTTTCTGGGAATTGTAACCCAGAACTCCCTCCTAGGAGTTGTAACCCAGTGCCTCGGCTGAGAATTGTAAACTAACTTTATTGTTCGGCTGAGATAACAGGAACTGCAGATGCTGAAGAATCTGAGATAACAAGGTGTAGAGCTGGATGAACACAGCAGGCCAAGCAGCGTCAGAGGAGCAGGAAAGCTGATGTTTCGGGCCTAGACACTTCTTCTTCATTTCTGAAGAAGGGTCTAGGCCCGAAACGTCAGCCTTCCTGCTCCTCTGATGCTGCTTGGCCTGCTGTATTCATCCAGCTCTACACCTTGTTATCTCTTTATTGTTAGGCTTATCGAATAAGTAAAGGGGGAGCAAAAATAGGAAGGCTGAGAAAATGGAGCAAATGGTAGGGTGGATGGTAAATTTATTGTTAGCCATGCCAATCAGAAATGTTGTGGGTTACCCTTTGTCACTGGTCTGTAGAACTCCATCAAGTTGACCATAAATCAATATTTTGAGAAGGAATTTGTAGTTTACAGAAGTATTAAAGTAGAAAAGTATTACAGGCGATGGAATGTAAGAGGAATTGATTCCAACCTGGCAGCTTTGAGATCAGCATCTGCTTTCTAGACCTTGTGTCCCCAAATCAAGTTTGCTTAATTGTTTTTTTTTAAAAATGTATCTCATCTTATGTTAACAAGCAACTTTGAAGTGAGAGGGCATAATGTTTACCATCAGTAAATGAACTCACATGGAGTTAGCTGGCTAATGACTGTTTGATACCAGTGTCCACTGGATGCCTGCAAAACATCATTATCCATTGCCCGACACTGATAAACGGCATCATGGCTCACACAAAACAAATGGGATTTATCATGCCGACACAATTGAACAACTTGAGCCCAATGGTTTGTTTCACAAGCAAGACCTCTCCAAACCGGCCCTCCTTCCCAATACTTTTCATCCCAAATTTTTTGAAATGGAGAATAAATGCCAAGGGTAATTTTCCACAGAGTTCTCCCCCCACCCCTCCCCCACTGAATTCTGGATTAGAAGCAGAAATATAAAACCACTGGGACATTAATTACTTGTGGCACCTGCCCAACAGCTCAAGCTGCACAGACATTACACATAGCTGGAAGAACGTCTTTGTGAAGCATTAACCTAGCACTGGTAGAAATGAAAGATTAACATTCCAACAAATTATATCACCTGTCCTTTATGATTAAACTCCAAGTGATGGATTTGCTACTTGGAAAGGAAAGCTGCATGACATTAAATATTGTAGCATGACTAACAATGTTACCATGATTAATATATGTAGATTTATTTCTCCACAGGTTTATGTTCCTTTGATATGCATCTATACTGTATCAGTCCTGCTGCATGTAACAGGCTTTTAGTTAGCCATATGATAGAAAGTTTTATTTTCTTCTTTGGGATCATTGTCATGTAAATTAAAAATGTAACAGAAAGTTCTGTTTGAGACACAGGGAAAGAGAGCATGAGAGGCAGAATGAGAGTGAAAGTAGAAACAGGAGATGACAAAGAGGAGTTTTCAAAGGAGAAACAGTCAAAGAGAAAAAGTGGAAGAGAGCATAAAAAGAAATGAGAGACAGAGTCAAAAAGCAAAGAGAAAGAAAGAAGTAAAAGAGCAACAGAGATAGAAAGTTGGGGAGAGAGAGAGATAAACAAACAGTTTTAAATCAAGAGAGAAATGTACAGAAGAAAGCAGGAGTAGAGGCAGAGATACAGAGAGGAAGACAGAAAGAGAAAGGCAGAGGCAAAGACAGACAAATAGATACAGAGAAGAATTGGGAGACAGAAAGAAATGCAGAAGTGAAATAGAGACAGACAGACATAAAGACAGAGAGAGGGAGAGAGAGTGAGAACAAAGAGAGAAACAGAACAAAAGTCACTCATTTCATTTACCAGAAGGTAGCATGGGGCATTTCAAACTGGTCAAGAGTTCCCAATGACATATTTTATTTTTATTTAAGCATTCTTTGGGATGTGAGCATCACTGGCAATTTACTTCTTATAGGTAGTTGCCAAGTTGAGTTGGAGATGATCTTTTGAACAATGCACTCAATGTAGCGATGGTACTCCACCAATGCTGTGAGGAATATTGTTGAAGACTTTTAACCCAGAAACAATGAAGGATTCAAGGCAAGGTGGTGTGTTGACTTGATGATGATGATGATATTCCCATCCCACTGCGACAGGAGGACTATGCAATCCCTTACAACCTCCTGCTCTCTTGAGTGTTGCTTAACTGTCTCAGGATAACATGCTGAACAAGCCAACAGTTTACTAATCTCCAGTTCAGTATTCAACCAATGGAGCTGACTGTATAACAAATTAGAATGACATATTCTTTTGCAGATATAGAATAAAATAGAACTACAAAGACCACATGACAACATTCTCCAAGAACATTAAACTTCTCTGAGACACAGGATTCCTTTGCATCAACTTCAAGAACCACTCACGTGTTGATTGAAAACACAAATACTAACCTGGCCCGTGGAGATAGCCCAGTGATTTGGGTCTCAAGGATAGAGGATCGCTGTGGGAGAGGCAGAGATTTCTCTAAAGCATCTGTCACCTTTCCTTTCCTGCAGACATCAATCCCATGGAAGTGAGAATCGCCAAGCCTGTACCCTGATTTCCATCCTTCATTCCTAGTGTTTAAACTTTGGACATAGGAAGAACTCTTCTTTTCCATGGTGTCCTCTTCTGGCTTTATGCAAAACAATTTCTTTAGGCAGTCCTTTACTCCCCGAAGTTTGAAAGATCCGTGCAGTGTCGACCTGCTTACAAGGCTCTCCAATGCTTCGGACCCTTCTGGAAGAGAATATCAATTTTCCAAAGGTTCATTTTCCTTTTCCTTTCTCAAGAATTTGGAACTGACGATGGTCTTTTTCTCCAAGGTTGCTAATTTTTTCGGCTAACTCGCAGTGTCGCTCAGCCTTGTACCGGGCGATGCGTGCTGCCCTGGTCTCGGTCAGCACGTTCTCTTCTGGTTCCATAATATTTGTGCCATCTGTTGGGAAGGGCAGAGGGTTTTGGTAGGAAGTGATGTTCTAGTGGGCACTGAGAGCTACGGTAGTCAGCTGCCTTGCCAGTATATGAGAGACTGGCACTCTGAAGACCCCTCTCCTCTCACTGCTAACGAGAAACAGATAGAAATTTTTAATAATCAGCTCAGAATGAGGAAGAAAAAAACAACCCTGGAGAGAAAGAGTAATGATAATTAAGATAAGCAGGGGAAAAATGAAAACAAGAGTTCAGTCACATGCAAGAATTTTATCTTTCCATAGGTGCAGGGCACATTTGCCTGCTCTGATTCATTTGCTCAATGTATCATTTTTTTAAATCATGGAGCTTCCATATTTTGTTATTTCATTTATTTTGTATCCAGGTTGAAAGAATGCTGTTCTGGACAATAGAATTGTGATCCCTGTCAGTCTAATGTTAGCAATAAGCACTGCTCCTGATTTTGATATTGGACTAATCAAATAGAACACATTTGTTTGTCTGGTTCAGTGCTTACCATACTGACAGATACACCAACACTGCCCGTGTAACATTTCGGGCTAATAGTCACTTGGGTCAGTTGCAAGGGAAGATTTAAAATGACGTGTAAAGTACCTTATATCAAGTTTTCTGAAACTGTGCATCTTTTGATGCATACAGGATATACATTGATCCTGACTGTGAGCAAGAAAGGTCTCCAGCAGGATAAAAAAAACTGAAATGTCTATGGCAATCATTTTTAGCATTAAAGCTTTCATCAGCATTTTGAAATATTTTCTAGAGTTTTGCTCATTTATCTGCATGTTTTCAAGATCTGAGGACATTGGCTTAAACTGGCAGGAATATATAAGGAGTAATTCATTGAGATGAATGAAGAGAACAAAGGGCCATCATCCACCGACCTGGACAGTGATTAGGATACAATGTGAGAGAAAGCATGAGCCAGTAACAAATGAGAGTGACATCAATCTTTCATTTTTGCATGTTCATTTTCTCATAATCTCATGTGCCCTAATGTTTATGGGGAGATAGAGTGAGGCTAAAAGCTGTCAAAGACTTCAGCAAGATGCAAGAGGTGGTGCTAATAGCAACATTACCACTTTATTTGTGTCTTATAGCTCAACCTTCCATCTAGCCTCCAGCCAAATGAATGGTCGGATGGTAAAGGGTAGAGGAACACCAGTAGCAAAAGAACTATTGGGAGTTGTCTCTAGAATTGGGAGGAGGACCATGGATAATTGTGTGTGTGTTGGGGGTGTGGGGGAATGAGGCATGCAATCAGCTTTGCAAGGGCGGAGAGTGAGGAAAGATCCAGTTGAGTAATGAGTGGGAGGTCAGCAATCCGAAGGGGAGAGTAGAATAGGGACATGAAGAGGTCATCCCTTGATATTCAGGAAGCTTATAACTGGGGCTGAGTGTGGCCAAAGGGTTCGTCCTGGTCTGCAGAGAGTGCTGAAACCAGCCACATAATACAGCCATAAGACCACCGACATAGGAACAGGAGTAGGCCATTCAGCCCCTCAAACTTCACCAACCCATTGGATCATGGCTGATCTGACACTCCTCACGCCCACTTTCCTTCCCTTTTTCCATAAATATTAATTCCCTGACTGATTAACAATCTATCTCAGCCTTAAATATACACAAAGGACTCTGCCCCCATAGCTCTCCGTGGCAAGGAGTTCCAAAGATGCATAACCCTCTGAGAGAAGAAAATCTTCCTCATCTCAGTCTTAAATTGGGGGCTCCTTAATTCTAAGACTATGCCCTCTAGTCCAAGACTCTCTCACGAGGGGAAACATCCTCTCAGCATTTACCCTGTCAAGCCCCTTAAGAATCCTACCATAGAATAGCTCCTTCCTCCATTTTAGCTCAGTGTTCCTGTTGGTGACCCTTCCAGCATCAGTAAGTTTGACATTGGATGGCCAATGTACAGTTAATGAAGCACCCCCACCTCTCCGCAGTGGAAATTCAGACATCTGCAGATGTAAAAATGGCATGGATGCATTTCAGTTTTAATTGTACCCTACTCCCCTTGCCCAACCTCCAGCAATCCTCTCCCTTCCATCATGGAAGGATCAGTTTCGGGACCATCGTTTTTCAGCCCAATGATTCTCACCGCAATTTGCCATGGATTAACTCAACTTGGTCCTTTATTTTATATATTATGTACTTTATTTTCAGAGATGGTATTATATGCCTCTGGAGTAGGTGCGACTTGAACCTGGGGCTCCTGGCTCAAAAGTGAGTACACTCCCACTGTGGCACAAAAGCCCTCAAAAACCGATCCTCTTCAGAATCCATGATCTTTGTGGCAGCTGCTCAGTAAGTCAAGAATGAGAAATGTTGTCCTCGTACGCACTATGGCTGTGACAGTCCAGGCTCTGCTCCAACCTCCTGATTCTGATGGAGCTGCTAGAGATGGATGAGAACATAGGAAGACTGTGTGGGACTAAGTGCACATATAGTTCAGCCTACAGGATTCCAGATATTTAGAGATAGGGCTGACAGGAACAAGCAATTGAATCAGAGATAGTAGGAACTGCAGATGCTGGAGAATCCGAGACAACAAGGTGC
>NC_063361.1:8918386-8992056 GCF_021869965.1 Rhincodon typus | reverse complement strand
TCTGTTGACTTGAATTTGCAGATTATTATATTTAAATGTCTATATGTTGGAGAAAACTAACTCCTATGAATTCCACAGCATATAAAGAGTCCTACACCTCCCCAGATTCTAAGAATCCAAATTTCACAGACTTGAGAATAAAAGAAACACTTGTTTTGTTTCAAATGCTTATTGTGGCTGTCAGTAGGACAGACCAAATACTGTTTTTCATGTCCGATCAAAAACTTGAAATAATTCCACAGAGGCTGGTACCCCATCAGCAAGTCACCCTTTATTTACACATGGAGAGTCCTTGGCACTGATTTAGCTTCATCAGAGCCGCTCTCAGAGTGAGCAGAACCTCTGAAACTCCTGTTTACGCCTGTCAGCCAGGACTCCCTGATTGGACCAGATTAGCAGCCCCAATCAGGGAACTCATTTTCTATGAGGTCCACCTGGCTGATCTCATTACAATCGCTCCAAAGCTCACTTGAATTTCGGTTTGACGTGAACCCAGCTGAACGAATTATGGACGTTCCTCTATGACCAGATCCTAAAAGGGCAAGGCCCTCTTATTGTATGCATATCGATTATTTAAAGGAAGAGTTAGTTAGATTAGTTGGCTGAACTTCTGATTTGCAATGCAGAGTGATACCAATGGCATGGGTTCAATTCCTGCACCAGCTGAGGTTACTATGAAGGACTCTCATCTCCTCTCGTCTGAGGTATGCTGGTGCTCAATTAAACTAACAATAGTAGTGAATGACAGAGTGAGACTGTGGTAACCTCACCTTTTTATTTAAAGAACTGTCTCATTGTATTTTGAACAAAATAACTACCCAGTAATTACACTGTGCAGTATTAGAGTGCTACTGCAAGTAACACATGAGGATTAGAGGAATTCAGCTGTGATCCAGTTATTGAGGGCTGGCCGTTTGGAGGTTAGGGAGTGCTAAAAGTAATAGATTGGGTAAACCCAGATTATTACTTCAAATTATGGTAGTCAGGAAAGATCAGAGGATGCAAATCAGTGAAAGGTACAATTAGAATAGATTTAGTGAGGAAGAAGCTTTTAATACAGTCTTTGGAATGATACATGGATAGCAGGAGTCACAAGGCAGTGCACAGAAGTGAGAAGACTGGCTGATTTTCTGGTCCCAACTTGGGTGCTGAGTCATAGAGTCATAGAGATATACAGCACAGAAACAGACCCTTCGGTCCAATCCGTCCATACCAATGTCCTGTACAGCTGCAACATAACCTCCGAACTTGTATACTCAATGCATTGACCAATAAAGGCAAGCGTATCAAGCACCTTCTTCATTATCCTGTCTACCTACAAATCTACTTTCAAGGAACTACGAAGCTTGCAAGAATTTGTAAAATCTAACAAAAAATCTCCATACTTTTTCCTCAGTTTAGTGAAGCTACACCTTTTCCAACACATGAACTCTTCAAATTTTATTAAGGAGAATAGGAAAGAGAGATAGAGTTCTCTAATGTTGTCTGATGGTGCATACAGCAGAGGAAGTTTTAGTTTTCTGAAGACTGAAGCCTCTTGCTGCCAAAGTTTCAGTCATGTTGACACCAATACACTATATTGAAGTCACACTTTTTTGACACATGTTGGTAATTGCATGTATAAACCCATCATCAAGCAGCTCATTTGCTTTACATGAAGGGGAGTGTATGATTTCCAGTGTTACTTATCTTTGTGTTTGTTTGAGTAAAATTACCCAAGCACATTTCAAATTGTTATCATGGTCTTTCCCATTCAAAAGCTGCAAAATTTCGCCTTTACTAATTGTACTCAGGTTGTGCAGTACAAACAAATCCATCGGTGAGAATTGAAGATAATACATGGCTCTGTTGTTGGTTTTCTTGTCAAACTCATGTTCCACTTTTCTCCATTGCCTGTCACTGTCAGTTTTATCGCTGCTGTTGATATGTAATATTCACAAGAACATAAGAAATAAGAGCAACAGTAAACACTACGGCCTATTGATCCTGCTTCACTACTTAATATGATCCTGGCTGACCTTTCAACTCCACTTTCCAGTCTGGTCCCCATTTGCCTTGATTCACTGAGGGACCATAGGATCATAGAAACCCTACAGTGTGGAAACAGGCCCAGTGAGTCCACACTGACCCTCTGAAGAGCATTCCACCCAGCCCCACCCCTCTACCCTATCCTTGTAACCCTGCATTTCCCATGGATAACCCACATAGCCTGCACATCCCTGGACACTACAGGAAATCTAGTATGGCCAATCCACCTAATCTGCACATCTTTGGACTGTGGGAGGAAACTGTAGCACCTGGAGGAAATCCATACAGACACAGGGAGAATGTGGAAACTCCACACAGAAAATCACCCAAGGCTGGAATTGATCCCAGGCTCCTGGCACTGTGAGGCAGCAGGGCTAACCACTGAGCTACCGTGCTACTCCAACATCTATCTATCTGAGCCTTAAACATATTCAATGACAAAGCTTCCATACCCCTCTCGGGTAGAGAATTCCAAAGTTTCACAACCCTGTAAGTGAAGAATTCAATGTATTATCAATAAAATCAAGTTCCAAAAGAGATAGAACATGACTTCTCCTGAACATCTCCAGAAGCAAAATGACTGGCAACAGGATCACAGAAGATGACAACCCACTGACCACCAAGGAATAAGATCACTTTAAGTGACATTGTCCACTTATCCCATCTGGTTTCATCATCCTTGCTCAGCACCAAACATATCTCTTCCAAAGACTGTGATTCATACAGGCGACAGTGTTTATACAACATCGCACATACATTGTGACAAAAACTGAGCAAAGAACAAGTTTGAGTCAATGAATCTGTTCTGCTCTCATAGATCAGGAGGTACACATTTTTAACATTTGGAAGGGCCTGTGGAGCTAGGCCCACTTAATTAAAAACAGAAATATCAACAGAGCTGAATCCACTGAAGGAATAATATACTTGCATTTATGCAGTGCCTTTTATGACAAGCAGATGTCCCAAACATTTTACAGCTAATGAAATACTTTTTAGATTGTTGTCACTTTTGTAATGTGGGGCTCAATTGTCACACAGCAAAATCCCAAAACAGAGAAAGTAGCCCACTTTTTTGTTTTGATGACATTGATCAAATGATAAATGTTGGCCAGGTTATGTAGGATAATTCCACCACTCTTCTTCAAAATAGTGCCATGGCATCTTTTATGCCTGTTTGAGAAGGCAGACAGGATCCTGGTTAATGTGTTGCCAAAAAGTTGGCCACTCTGATGGTGCTGCTCTCCCTCAGTATTGGGCAATGCTTTCAGCAGAGGTTTTGTGCTCAAGCCTTGGCAGAGGTCTTGAGCCAATATGCTTTAAAGTCAGAAGCAAACAATCCTACCAACTGAGCCATAGCTAACATAAGGAATGTAGAGATAATAAAAATAAAACAGGAACAGGTGATTGCTAAGCCTTAGAAGGCAATGCAGAAGGAGGGAATCTAATAAAGTACCATTTGTAGACAAAATGGAAATTTTGCCAGCAAGCAATGGCAGAAACAAAGATTACATTACTATAGATCATTGATAGAAAGGGCAAGTCCTGAAATGAAAGAATTAGAACACAATTCAGGTTCTGATTGAGGAAAATGTGGTTTTTTGCACTTGGGACTTTAGACTTGCACTGTTAAACAAAATCTTGCTGTTCAACTTGGCAGGTACTGCTCCGGTAAAACCATGTGATATTGATCCTAGACAAGTTGTGTTTCCCTGTTGTGGATGGGGAATGGAGTGTGTCAGCAAACTTTATGATCTGGAACAGCTTGCTCTGCTTCATGGCAAAGTTGGCTTTGAATAATCGAAAAGAAAAGTGAAGACAGTTGCAACAATCAAATCTGAAGGGGTAAGTAAATTCCTTTCACTTCACTCCTGAGGTTGATATAAGAGATTTCTGAATTTTTAAACTGATGTGCTTTTTTCCCAGTCATAGGAATGTGTCAATCCTGGCTGTTGGCCACAATGGGACCGATATATTTTAAACAAAGAGTTTTGATTGTCAGAGTTCCCTGCTAACCTTTAATGTAGATAACAGGATTTCATACTTCCTCTTTTAATAATGAGTTTCAGTTTCAAGTCTTTACCTGTAGTGTAGAAGTCTCTTCCCCAGACATGTCTAAAAGTCTCACTGCGAGCTATATAATCCTGACAATGAATTTTAATGTCCATGTATTTACCCCTTGAATAGCCTTTCCAATGTGTGGCAAATGTGTAACCATGCTATTTGGATATTCCTTTG
This sequence comes from Rhincodon typus, assembly GCF_021869965.1. NCBI lineage: Eukaryota > Metazoa > Chordata > Chondrichthyes > Orectolobiformes > Rhincodontidae > Rhincodon > Rhincodon typus. The sequence continues at coordinate 8,987,793 of NC_063361.1, read as the reverse complement.
TAAATTCCTGTTGAGTGTGGCTTTCGCAGACATTTTAAAGTGTCCCAGCTCAATTTTACCGTTTTCTCTCAAACCACATAGTCCACGTTTTATATTATGGTAACACAGTCTATGTATTCCAGATTCAGATTAACTAACATGAGTTTGTATTTCCAAAAACAACAAAACAAAAGTCTATACATAAAACCCAGAATCGAAGTATCTCTGCACCGACAAGCCAAGGATGTAGGAAAACTGATCGTAAAACGATTCTGAAAAGGAAGCAAATACCTCATGAGCAGCCTCAGCTCACTGATTCACCTCTTGCCAATCAAACAGTAAGTCTGTACCTCCCAGCATCTTACTGGAGTTGATGGAGTACAAGATCAGAACGAAACTCTACTGAAGTATCATTCTTCGAGATAATTAAAAGTAAGATAAAATAATTATATGATCTCATGATACAAGAGCTTATAAATTCCTTTTTATTATATATACCATATTCACAGACTCATGCACAAAACTTAAAATAGCTCTACCTTCATGTAACAATCTCTTTGGTTCTTTTCCATTCTGTGAGCACCTCCCATATTCCCTGTCTGTGTTCCTCTATTGCACTTTCCTCACGTAGTCACGTTATCTCTTAGGCTAGCTCAGGCTCTTTTCTCACTATCTCTGATATTTTACATATATTACATATATGCATAAGTAAGAGGAATGCATAACAGATAACAAAAGCATGTTTTAACACATAACCCTTGCATACAAGGCACACATTCGATATATATTCCAATAAAAATCTGCTACAGAAGAAAATAAGCAAAATGTGCTGTTACGAAAAAATGATGGTAAATCCAAGAATTTTTTTTCAGTTCTTATTTTATGTAACTATGTTTTAGCTTGTCAATCTCTTCTCATCTGAAGGTACAGATTAATGGACTATACTTCTTTAGGAATGGGCTTGACTTTTTATTCAATTGAATCATTCAATAGAATGTGCTCTGTCATAGTATGGTTAGTGTATGCTATTCTTCTGTGTGACAATCATGCTATGAGCCATTATGTGACCCTTTGATCCAGAATCATGGATTAACAATAATGACCACTAACCTTGGCCCTGAGGTTTATGTTAACAACCTGTCTGAAATCTTCTAATTTAGTGCAGAACAGGATTTCATTTGAGGGACCTTCTTGTTCTCCATGGTTCAGTCCCATATGGGAGTGTCCTTATCACTTAGCTAAGAAGGAACTTGATTGTGACAACAATTGTAAAGCGATTTTACTGACATTAGGATTCTTTGATCAAATCGCTGCACAGACCAAATGGAGCAGATTCATCTCTGACTTCCATACAAAGCCTGCACATCAAAACCATTTTGACCCTTAAACCTCTTACCGTCTCCATTCTTTTCACGGATGAATCTTCACTAAATGCAACCAACATTGCAGGAACTGCAATCGTATTTAACACCTTTATTTCTCATCACATATTTTTGTAGCAATGGTGGTTAGATTTTATAACTTATAAAAAGGATAGACTTTCCAAAGAAACATCATTTTAGTTTCTTGCTAAATTAACCACAGCTAATTCATCTCACCATAAAGTACTGATTTTAGACAGCCCAGTATAATTAATGTCACGTATGAAGCTGTGGTACGTGCAATGGATTTTGCCACACATTTTACAATAGAGAAATCAGCTGTGAATGATGAACAAATTAGTTGATATCTTTATTTTCTGTGGATAATAATCTGAAGTAGCGAAAAGATTTGTTGGTTGGAAATTATGAAGCTTACGTAGAAAGATGCAGCATTGAAGGAATCCATTTGGCCCATTGTGCCTGTACTAGTTTCAAATGGTTAAACAAAAATCTGCTCAGTTGTTGATTGCTTAAAGTATGAAATCTAATTTTGTACACCCTTTCCAATCACTTCACCGGGCCACCAATCTAACCACATTGAGTGATTAATGGGAAATAGCCACCAGCAACAAAATGTTCCTAGCCAAAGCATCAACACTTTGAACTAAAAGTACATTTTGATAGCTCATACCTTTCCTATTCCCAGCAGTCTCCATTTAGCATTTCTTCACTTCTACTCCTGGAGATTAGAAGAATGTGGAAACCTACTGAGGGGGTATTTTTTCAATATATTCATTCATCAGATGTAGACATTGCTGGCTAGTTCAACATTTAATGCTCATCTCTAATTGCTCTTGATAGATGGTGGTAAGCTGCCTTCTTGAACCACTGCAGTCTTGTGTGTAGGTACACCACACAGTGCTGTTTGGGAGGCAATTCCAGGATTTTGACCCAATGACAATGAAGGAACAGCAATATTGTTCCAGTCAGGATGGTGTGTGGCTTGAAGGGCAACTTACAAATGGTGGTGATCCTAAATATCTGCTGCCTTTGTTCTTCTAGGTGGTATAAGTTTTGGTCTAAGGAGCCTTGATGAGTTGTTGCAGTGCATTTTGTAGGTTATACACTGCTGTCACTGTGCAGTGGTGGTTGAAGGAGTGAATTTTGAAGATTGGGGTTGAATCAACTGAGCTACTTTGTCCTGGATGTATCAAAGTTATTGAATATTGTTGGAGTTGCACTCATTCGGGCAAGGGGAGATACTATATCATACTCCTAACTTGTATTGTAGATAGTGGACAGGCTTTGCTGAGACAGGAGGTGAGTCACTTGCCGTAAAATTTCTAGTCTCTGACCCGTTCTTGTGGTCACAATATTTATATGGTTCACCTAGATTGGTTTCTGGTCCTTGGTGACCACCAGGTTGATGATAGTGGACTATTCAGCATCGGTAATGCCATTAAATGCCAAGCGGTAAGGGGTGGGTTGTCTGTTATTTAAAACAGAGATTTTAGGCAGAAACAAGGAGGAATTTCTTCTCTCAGAGGGTAGCGCATCTGTGGAATTCACTACTACAGAGAGATATAGAGGCTGAAATGTTATGCTTCTTGAAAGCTGAGGTAGATTTTTAATTGGTAAGGGAATTAATGAAATGAGCAAAAGGCAAAGAAGTGGGATTTAGGATCCAATTGAATGGTAGAGTACACTCAATCGGCCGAATAGCCTACTTCTGCTCCTATGTCTTTTGGTCTTACGATCTTGTTGGAGGTGGTCATTGCCCGTCACTCGTAAGGTGCAAAATGCTACACAGAGTCATTGCAATTTCCAAAACAGCATCAGACCAATCAGCCCATCATCATGATGCAAATAATAATAGGTCTAACATGCTGTCCTTTCAATGCAACATTAAACTCATTTCCATCTGTCTAAAGAAGATGGTAAAATATCTCATGGAACTATTGTGAAATAGCAGTGGAGCTATGGTCACTATTTATTGCACAATCAATTTCATTAAAGTAGATTATCTGCTAATTATCATTTTGCTGTTTTAGGAATTTTGCTGTCTGCAAACAGTTTGTCCTGTTTTCTACATGATCGCTGTAACTACACTTTAAAGCGTTTTCATTGACTGTAAATTATTTTGGGATGACCTATGTTCATGATAAGTGATTTGAATGCATGTTCCTTCTCTCTTTCTTTATTTCACATCTTTGGGACTACAGAGATCACCAAAGTAAATAGCTCATTCCCCATTAGTTACACCACAAATCTCCAGGGTTTGAATGGATCATTAACAAATGAACTCTATCCACCAACATTCCACCATATTGAGTCCACATAATTCAGAATGCAATCACATTCATAAGGCACACACTCATTGATCACAACTTGACAGACATGGTTTCTAATGTTTACTAAAGATAGAAAAGGTGTTGTGCTAATTCAGTCTAACTTGGTAAACCCAGACCTCAGGCGAAGTTCCAAAATTTGTCACAGTTAGAACATAGAACAGTACAACACAGGAACGGGCCCTTTGGCCCATGATGGTGTGCTGAACCTGATGCCAAATTAAACTAATCCCTTCTACCTGCCCTTGGTCTGTATCACTCCATTCCTTGCATATACATTTGCTTATCTAAAAGTCCCTTAAATGCCCCTATCATGTCTGCCTGCACCACTACCCCTGGCAGCGTGTTCTAGACACCTACTACTGTGTAAAAAACTTGCCCCTCACATCTCCTTTGAACTTTCTCCTTCTCACCTTAAATGCATGCCTCCTAGTGTTAGACTGTCTAACTCTGGGAAAAAGATTCTGACCGTCAACCCTATCTATGCATCTTATAATTTTATAGACTTCTATCAAGTTTTCCCTCAGCCTCTGTGACTCCAAAGAAAACAACACAAGTTTTTGTAGCCTCTTGTTAGAACTCATGCCCTCTAATACAGGCAGCATCCTGGTAAACCTCTTCTGGACTCTTTCCAAAGCCTCCACATCCATCCTGTAATGTAGTGACCAGAACTGAACCAGTTGAGATGAGATGAGCTCCAGATGAGACATCCCAAACTGCTAAGGAGGGTGAGGAGGGATGAACTGCCCCCCTTTCTTTATTCACCTGCCCCTTGCTGGTTGTAACAAGGTTAATTTAGAAAAGATACCCTTGTGGGTTGGGGGCGCTTTTCTCTCAGACCTAAATGAACTTAAGTTTTAAAAACAGCAAAGTTAACTGGGCTTTGTTTGAGTTAACAAAGTGTGAATTTATTAATTAGTACACATGAGCAGAATTAATAATGCAATACTGATTAGAAATAAGACGTGAGTCCAAAAAGATAAAGGTGAAAAACAACATCAGATTTACAAACCAGTTTCTGAATTATTTGCAAAGAGTGCACAGTTGTGGCCATTGCAACCGAGGTTGATAGTTAAGCAGTAAGTTTCATAATCCTTAGTTTTGCAGATTCTGCAGTTCTGAATTCTTTTAACCATGATTGAATTGCAGTATTCAAAGTGAAACAGTTCATTCATTATCCACATTTCTTTTGCCTGATTGCCAACTAGCTGACTTCTAGTGCTCGGAATAAGAGCGTTTTTACCTGCAATATAGGGCTGATTGGGGGATAGTTCTTCTGCAGTGGTCTTCACAAAACACCAATGTTCAAACCCAGGCTGATTCACACAAACATGTTCGGTCCTACCAGCACATTCCAGTAGATTTGAAACTGGCTTTTTATGTATTGTATTTCTTCAAAGGAAAAAACATAAAATTGGTCTGCAGTTTGGGACATAATTCACAGAGAGTGGCTTTCTGTTGAGTTGGGTGGTCATCAGCTCCTTGTTATCTTTGTAGTCACAAAAGATCACAGTCTAATCTGCTTTGCCTTGCATCTTGCCCCACTTTGTACGGCCATTGTTTGAAGTTCCCTTCACATCCATAAGTGTAACATTCTCTCGACAACCACTTAATTTATACCTGCAGCCATTTAAAACTCTATCAGCCATCTTTCAAAATAAACACATTTTGGAAATATAATTTTAAAATGTCCATATTGCTTTGGAGTTCTCACCCGTTGCTTTGACCATTTACAATGTTCTTGGCATATAACCTCCTCCCTCTGCCTATGTGATGCAAATATGATAACTGGAAATGGGCAGCGAAATCCCTGGGGCCTGAACTTTCCCTAAAATTTGGCTTTAATCCACCCCAACCCATGGGACAGAAGTCTGTTTTCTTACAGTCATAACAGTTCTAGCTCAAATGAGTAGACTCTCAGCCTGGGGGCCATAGGTCTCCAGCATAGGACAGTGAGTGGTGTGAGAATGGTACAACAAATCGATTTGCTTACATTGATCCAATAGAAGCTTACTTGAAATTTGGGTTCAGGCATACTATTGAGGCTCAATAGATGGATTTTAACCTGGACGTAATAAGACTTTCCAGAAATGAAATAGTTCCATTTGCAATCTGTCACCCAGATGTGACATAAAGGGTTAATGATACCTTTATGCTAAGAATAGCTATTGAGCATGTCCCACAGTGACCTCAGATCACAAGGAACTGGGAGCTAAAGCTACAGGGTCCAGAGATAAACTCTCTTACCATCACTTGTCTATAGATATGTTCACAGTCTGTTAATGTTCACTTACAAGAATATAGATCTGATTTTACTGCAACTGACATGCTCACAATTTCATGAAAATGTACCTTTACAATTAATAATTTTCAGAATGTAGGCCAGCTACAATCATTATATGATTGAAATTAACATTTTTTGTATACCAAGTTGTGGTCTTAACTAGTGTCAGCAAGAGAAGGGAAGTGGTTGTAATTGGATAACTCCTTCCTTGCTGTACCTTCCTATAATTTCAGCTGCTCAGCAAATTACTAAAGGTTCAAAATGAATTATGGTTCAATACTTCAAATTAGAGTCATAGGATTTTGCTTCTCCTTATAGACTCCAAAATCTTGTTAAACTTGAAAAGGTGCAGAAAAGATTTAAAAGGATGTTGCCAGGGTTGGAGGGTTTGAACTATAGGGAGAGGCTGAATAGGCTGGGGCTGTGTTCCCTAGAGTGTTGGAGGCTGAGGGTGTGACTTTATAGAGGTTTGTAAAATCATGAGGGGCATGGAAAGAGTGAATAACCAAGGTCTTTTTCCCAGGGGAGTCCAAAACTAGAGGGTATAGGTTTAAGGTGAGAGGGGAAAGATATTAAAAGAACCTAAGAAGCAAATTTTTCACACAGAGGGTGGTGCATGAATGGAATGAGCTGCCAGAGGAAGTGGTGGAGGCTGGTACAATTATAATATTTAAAAGGTGTTTGGATGCGTACATGAATAGGAAGGGTTTGGAGGGATGTGGGCCAAATGCTGACAAATAGGACTAGAATAATGTAGGATATCTGGTTAGCAAGGACGAGTTGGAAGGGTCTGTTTCCATACTGTACATCTCTATGACTTAGAATACTCTAAAAATCTTGACAGACATTGAGATGTGGTCACTGATTATAAAAAATAGCTCTAGACAAGGAATGCACACACAAACAACAATGTGATATTAATTTAAAAAGTGGTTTTATGATATTGGTTAAAGGTGAACTTTGGCCAGGACTAGTAGGAAGAATTCTCCCACTGTTCTTCAAAACGCTATTATCAGATCTCCCTACGTGGGCATATGGGGCCTTCGTTTGACACCTTCCCAAAAGTACGCATTCGACAGTAAAGCACCCTGCAGTTAACCAGTAATGTCAGTTTCATTTTCTGCTCAACTCTCTGGATTGGAGTTTGAGCCCACAACCTTTTGATAAAAAGCCAGAAGTGCTACACTAAAAGCAATGTGCTGCTTATCTCAGATTCCCATCAAGTCAGTCAGTACACTCCTAAAAATCTGCTTCCATTGCTAACAGAACATAGTAAAACAATAGCAGTTTTCTCAGCAATTGATTCGCAAGAGGAATTTCCATTATATGCTGTGTCATATGATACTCTCAGATCCATTTTTGTATTGGAGATCAACATTAATGCATTTAGTAAATGTCTTCAGATGTGTTAAGCATTCAGAAAGGAAATCATATATCAAAACATATAAACTGTATTTCATACAAGCCAACTTATATTTTAAAACAACAACAGCAATTGTTGGAGAAACTCAGCAGGTCTGGTAGCATCTATAGAGACAGAAAGCAGAATTAACATTTTTGCCCGATGAGCTTCTTCAGAGCATTCGAGTATGTTGAATTGGCTTGTGGCTTTTCAGAAATGACAGCCTAGTTCAGTTCATAGCAGGCTTATCCTTTACTCAAAATGCAGCTAGTTCATAGAATCCCTATAGTGTGGAAGCAGGTCATTTGGCCCAACATGTCTACAATGACCCTCCAAAGAACATCCTACCCTATCCCGGTAACCCTGCATTTTCCACAGCTAATCCACCTAACCTGCATATCTGTGGAAGGGGGGAATGTGCAAACTCCATACAGTCGCCCAACACTGGCATCAAACCCAGGACCCCAGCATTGTGAGGCAGCGTGCGAACAACTGGGCCATAGTGACCTTCAAGTCCTAGGATGGATGGCACAAATGTAAGCTGGGATTTAAGTGTAGTATTGATGGATGGCCATGATAGTAAAGGCACAGTTTTTTCAATGAGGTGTAAAGATGCTGCAATACTGTGTGAAGTATGGTAGGGAAATTCCCATTCTGACATGTACCCCTCAACCAATGCCAGCAAAACCAGATTAACTGGTTACTGACCATTGACATACTGAAAGTTGCCACATAAACACCAGTCTCAATCTGAAATCCAAGAATTTAATGGCTGGCTGCATGCATGCAAAGAAGTCAGTAATCTGACAAACAGAAATGTGCTGGAAGCTATCTTGTCTGTTAAACATTGGATCTTGATATGGTTCTATATATGCACAGATACCATGCTTTTATAGAGGACACTTAAACCATGTCAATACTTCCAAAAAACATATTCAGCAGGTTATAACTGAATGAAAAATATAAACCAGGTGCATGATATAAACCTTTCCCTTATGGCAATAATTCACTTTTCATCAAATGACCATAAACCCCAAACTTGTCTTAAATCCATGCTGTTGTTTCTTATTTCACAAACTCAAATACACAAACACCACATGAACACAAACAGACACACATATACAGGAACTAGATAACGAAGTCAGTGTGACTAAGGGGAAGAGTAGGCAGAGAGCAGATGATGAACGCAAAGGGACAGGTGGTCTGAGGTGCATTTGTTTTAATGCAAGAAGTGTAGTAGGTAAAGCAGATGAACTTAGGGTTTGGATTAGTACCTGGGAGTATGATGTTATTGCTATTACTGAGACTTGGTTGAGGGAAGGGCAAGATTGGCAACTAAATATCCCAGGATATAGATGCTTCAGGTGGGATAAAGAGGGAGGTAAAAGGGGTGGAGGAGTTGCATTACTGGTCAAAGAGGATATCACAGCTGTGCTGAGGGAGGGCACTATGGAGGACTCGAGCAGTGAGGCAATATGGGCAGAGCTCAGAAATAGGAAGGGTGCGGTAACAATGTTGGGGCTGTACTACAGGCCTCCCGACAGCGAGCGTGAGATAGAGGCACAAATATGTAGACAGATTATGGAAAGATGTAGGAGCAACAGGGTGGTGGTGATGGGAGATTTTAATTTTCCCAACATTGACTGGGATTCACTTGGTGTTAGGGGTTTAGATGGAGCAGAATTTGTAAGGAGCATCCAGGAGGGTTTTCTAGAGCAGTGTGTAAATAGTCCGACTCAGGAAGGGGCCATACTGGACCTGGTGTTGGGGAATGAGCCCTGCCAGGTGGTTGAAGTTTCAGTAGGGGATTACTTTGGGAATAGTGATCACAATTCCGTAAGTTTTAGAATACTGATGGACAAAGATGAGAGTGGTCCTAAAGGAAGAGTGCTGAATTGGGGGAAGGCCAACTATAGCAAAATTCGACAGGAGCTGGGGAATGTGGATTGGGAGCAGCTGTTTGAGGGTAAATCCACATTTGATATGTGGGAGGCTTTTAAAGAGAGGTTGATTAGAGTGCAGGACAGACATGTCCCTGTGAAAATGAGGGATAGAAAGGGCAAGATTAGGGAACCATGGATGACAGGTGAAATTGTGAGACTAGCAAAGAGGAAAAAGGAAGCATACATAAGGTCTAGGCGACTGAAAACAGACGAAGCTTTGGAAGAATATCAGGAAAGTAGGACTAATTTGAAACGAGGAATTAAGAGGACTAAAAGGGGTCATGAAATATCTTTAGCAAACAGGGGAGGAAAATCCCAAAGCCTTTTATTCATACATAAGGAGCAAGAGGGTAACTAGAGAAAGGGTTGGCCCACTCAAGAACAAAGGAGGGAAGTTATGCGAGGAGTCAGAGAAAATGAGTGAGATTCTTAATGAGTACTTTGCGTCAGTATTCACTGAGGAGAGGGACATGACGGATGTTGAGGTTAGGGATAGATGTTTGATTACTCTAGGTCAAGTCAGCATGGGCGGGAGGGGGGAAGTGTTGGGTATTCTAAAAGGCATTAGGGTGGACAAGTCCCCAGGTCCGGATGGGATCTATCCCAGATTGCTGAGGGAAGCGAGAGAGGAAATAGCTGGGGCCTTAACAGATATCTTTGCAGCATCCTTCAGCACGGGTGAGGTCCCAGAGGACTGCAGAATTGCTAATGTTGTCCCCTTGTTTAAGGAGGGTAGCAAGGATAATCCAGGTAATTATAGACCGGTGAGCCTGATGTCAGTGGTGGGGAAGCTGCTGGAGAAGATACTGAGGAATAGGATATATTTACATTTGGAAGAAAATGGGCTTATTAGTGATAGGCAGCATGGTTTTGTGCAGGGAAGGTCATGTCTTACCAACTTGATAGAATTCTTTGAGGAAGTGACAAAGTTGATAGATGAGGGAAGGGCTGTAGATGTCATATACATGGACTTCAGTAAGGCGTTTGATAAGGTTCCCCATGGTAGGCTGATGGAGAAAGTGAAGTCACATGGGGTCCAGGGTGTACTAGCTAGATGGATAGAGAACTGGCTGGGCAACAGGAGACAGAGAGTTGTAGTGGAAGGGAGTTTCTCAACATGGACAACTGTGACCAGTGGTGTTCCACAGGGATCCGTGTTGGGACCACTGTTGTTTGTGATATACATAAATGATCTGGAGGAAGGTATAGATGGTCTGATTAGCAAGTTTGCAGATGATACTAAGATTGGTGGAGTAGCTGATCGCGAAGGGGACTGTCGGAGAATGCAGCAGAATATAGATAGATTGGAGAGTTGGGCGGAGAAATGGCAGATGGAGTTCAATCCAGGCAAATGCGAGGTGATGCATTTTGGAAGATCCAATTCAAGAGTGAACTATACGGTAAATGGAAAAGCCCTGGGGAAAATTGATGCACAGAGAGATCTGGGTGTTCAGGTCCATTGTACCCTGAAGGTGGAAAAGCAGGTGGATAGAGTGGTCAGGAAGGCGTATGGCATGCTTTCATGCATCGGACGGGGTATTGAGTACAAGAGTTGGAAGGTCATGTTACAGTTGTATAGGACTTTGGTTCGACCACATTTGGAATACTGCGCACAGTTCTGGTTGCCACATTACCAAAAGGATGTGGACGCTTTGGAGACGGTGCAGAGGAGGTTCACCAGGATGTTGCCTGGTATGGAGGGCGCTAGCTATGAAGAGAGGTTGAGTAGATTAGGATTATTTACATTCGAAAGACGGAGGTTGAGGGGCGACCTGATTGAGGTCTACAAAACCATGAAAGGTATAGACAGGGTGGATAGCAAGAAGCTTTTTCCCAGAGTGGGGGACTCCATTACTAGGGGTCACAATTTCAAGGTGAGAGGGGAAAAGTTTAAGGGAGATATGCATGGAAAGTTCTTTACGCAGAGGGTGGTGGGTGCCTGGAACGTGTTGCCAGCAGAGGTGGTAGAGGCGGGCATGATAGTGTCGTTTAAGATGTATCTAGACAGATACATGAATGGGCAGGGAGCAGGGGGATACAGATCCTTGGAAAATAGGCAACAGGTTTAGAAAGAGGATCTGGATCGGTGCAGGCTTGGAGGGCGGAAAGGCCTGTTCCTGTGCTGTAATTTTCTTTGTTCTTTGTTATACACAGACACACAAACAAACACACACTGACATACAAACTCACTCACAAGTCAAAACATGTGGAGCTGGAAAAGTACAGCAGGTCTAACAGGATCTGAGGAGCAGAGAAGTCAATGTTTCGGACTGAAACCCTTCATCAGGACTTCAGGGCAAAAGAGATGACTAGGGGGGTGCAGTGGAAGAGAGACTGTCTGAGCTCTCTTCAGAGGGAGCAGGAAAACTTCTTCAAGGTGAGCATCCTTAGAAGTGACTTCATAGTATGGTTTTCAGCTACTTTAAGACAGTAAGGACTGCAGATATTGGAAGCTAGAGTCAATAAATGTGGAGCTGGAAAAGCACAGCAGGTCAGACAGCATCCGAGGAGCAGGAAAGTCAATGTTTCGGGCCTGGTCCTGACAAAGGGTTTCAGCCTGAAACGTTGACTTTCCTGTTCCTCGGATGCTGTCTGACCTGCTGTGCTTTTCCAGCTTCACATTTATTGACTCTAGCTACCAGCATCTGCAGTCCTTACTGTCTTCAAACACACACACAACCCTCGTTCCCACAGGGAGGCTGCCATTGTTTGCCCCAGTCTCACCACAAGGTGACAGAACTGCCTGACACCAGTAAATATGATGGGACAAAACATATCCTGTGAGAGAACCCTTAATTAGCGCAATTATCCATCCACTGGACAACCATGTCTCTGAAATCCTGACGTTGGTAAAATCCGCAATGCAGAAGGACATCGAGTTGTCCTTCCAATGCCATCGTATTAGCAACTTCCTACTCCTCAGCTCCCAGTCTGATTCCAAAGGAATAAGGAAATTCCACCTTGAACCTCAAAAGTTTGCTCCAAAAAACCAAATAAAACACAAAACTGATTGACCCTTTCCTTACACTACCATCACTTCCAGAAGCAGAAGTGAAGCCAAAAACAAACTAAATGAACTCTGCAACATACATTTTACATATTGGAAAACAGGAGGGAATAATTACAAGGGTGAAACCTAAAATTCAGGTTCATATGACATGTCTCATCACGTACAGTTTTATTCTGACTTTTTATGATGTCAATTGACATCCTATCAATGATATTACTGTCTTAAATATCATGCTTAGCTAATCATTATTCAATAACTGACCTCTTAGCCAGTCTCTCATATTTTTATTTTTCACAACAATTTGTCTGCTCCTGAAGTTTGGGTCTTTGATGGCTGTTAGTTCCTTAGATACCTTTCATCCACTGAGCCTCACTTGCGTGGGCATCAGTCATGTCTGAGCTTTCACAGTGAGGCAGGAGGTTATTCCACAACATGGGGCATCACATTATTCCTGCCCTCATCCCATAGTCACCACAATGGTTGTGGATATGGATCACATTGGCCTGAAGTTTCCCCTTTTTAATCAGGTACTGTTAAGATAAATTATAGTGCCCAGCTGAAGTATTTGGCTCAGTGGAAATAACACCATAAAGGGTGGGGGGGGGGGTGGTGAGGTGTTTCAAGGTGGGTACGTGAAATTCTGCTTCAGAAAATGCATAGCACAGTAACAACCCATTTATGATACACTCCACTTGATGTTGCTTCCAACAAGCGCTTTGTTAACAAATCATAGAATCATACAGCATGGAAGCAGGCCACTCAGCCCATGTGGGCCCTCCAAAGCACATCCCACTCAGGCCCATCTGCCTACCCTATCCTTGTAATCCTACATTTCCCCTGGACAATATGGGCAATTTCCCATGGCCAACCCACCTAACCTACACATCTTTTGACTGTGGGAGGAAACTCACACAGACACGGGGGGAGAATGTGCAAACTCCACTTACACAGTCGCTGAGGATGGAATCAAACCCTGCTCCCTGGTGCTGTGAGGCAGCAGTGCGAACCACTGAGCCACCCTGCCACCATAGTGGCTAACCTGCTATTGCCTGTTTTGTTTCCTCACTAAACCTGGAATTCATTTACCTACAACCAAACCCAGGACCTTTCTCCTCTGTATGGTACAGCTATTCACTCAATAAATTTGTTAACTGTGGGGGCCATGCACTGGGAGATAATGGTGTAGTGGAAATGGCACTGTCTGATAGCCTAGTGCCCCCATCTAGTGGGGACCTGGGTTCAGATCTATTGTGACATACAATAAAATTTGAATTTAAGGAAACATGGAAGGAAAAGGCTAGTATCATTGTGACCTTACTGATGATCATTTAAAAACCACATTTGGTTGACTAATGTCCTTCAGGGAATGAAATCTGCCATCCTCACCTGGCCTGGTTTACCTGTGACTCCAGACTCACAGCAATATCTGCCAAGATCCCATGCAAGAAAAAGAGAAGTGCCATTAGGAAACTTCTAAAGACAGATCTGCCAGATATGTGGGACATTATCAATAACAGTTGTTCACGTATTTAATTTCCTACCCCATCCTGCCCTCTCTAGAAGGCTGTGACACTTCTCAATTTTCAAGCTTCAAGACAGTGTCAGTATTTGGGAAGCTCAGCATTGCATCGAATGGTGCACTGGGCAACAACTGCTGGCTTTGCCAGCAATGCCCACATTCCATGTAGAAACTAACAAGACTAGAAATAGCACCTTGTGTAAAGGAGAAACCAGAAGCTGGAGTGCTCCACCCTTCAATATGTTCATGGCTGATCTTCTATCTCGATACCATATACCTGCTTTCTCCCAATACCCTGTGATATCTTTACAATTTAAAACTTTATATCTCTCTTTATTGAATGCATTCATTGACTTGGCCGGAATAGTCTTCGGTGATAGAGAATTCCACAACTTCCCCATTGAAGAAGGTTTTCCTCATCTCAGTCCTAAATGACCTACCCCATGTCCTGAGACTGTAGACTTCCCAACCATGGAAAACATCCTTCCTGCATCTAGTCTGTCCAGTCCTGTAGGATTTTCTATATTTCAATCAGATCCCCTGTCATCCTTCTTAACCTTAGTGAATACAGGCCCAGTTGAACTAATGTACTAATGTGTCCCCGTAGGACAGTCCTGCCATCCCTGGTATCAGCCGAGTGAACCTCTGCTGCACTCCATCTATGTGAAGTAAGTCTTTCCTCGTGGGGAGACCTAAGCTGCAAGCACTACTCCAGGTGTGGTCCAGGTGTGGCCCTGTATAACTGCAATAAGACATCCATATTTCTGAACCCAGGTCTTCTTCCAATGAAGGCCAATATACTATTTACACTTCTTATTGTTTGCTACACCTGCCTGTCTACTATCATTGACTGGTGTACAAATACTATTTAAATAAAGCTCTGCCTTTCTGTTTTTCACACCAAAGTTAATAACTTCACATTTAGTCACATTGTACTGTATCTGCCATGTGTTTGCCCACTTACTCAACTTGTCTAAATCACCTTGAAGCTGCCTTGCTCCCAGTCATAACTCACAATCTTGCACACTTTTGTGTCATCGGCAAACTTGGAAATGTTGCGCTTGGTTTTGTAATCCATGTCATTAATACAAATTGTGAATAACCAAACAGTGATCCCTGTACCCCACTAGTTACTGACTGCCACTCAGAAAAAAAGACCCATTGGTTCCCACAGTCTGCTTTCTGTCCAGCAACCAACTCTGGATCCATGCCAATACATTAACCTCATCCCACACATTTTAACGTGTCCCTAACTGCTTATGAGGGTCCTTATCAAAAACCTTCTGAAAATCCTAATGCATTATATTCACTGCTTCTTCCACAGCTTTAATATTGGAACTCCAGTATTTTCCCCACTGCTGATGTTCAGCTAACTGGTCTGTAATCTCTGTTCTTTCTCTTTTTTCTCCCACCCACCAAATTAGACTATAGACTAATAAAAGTGATTCCAGAATTACCATCTGCTATCACTGAGACACTCACAAAGCACAGTGTCAGCAGCTACCTCCCTGATGGTAAAGACACATCTCCCTTGCTTGGATGCCACCCGAAGGTTGCAGGAACAGCACCTCATATTCCGCTTGGGAACCCTGCAGCCCAATGGTATCATTGTGGACTTCATAAGCTTCAAAATCTCCCCTCTCCCTACCGCATCCCAAAACCAGCCCAGCTCGTCCCCGCCTCCCTAACCTGTCCTTCCTCCCACCTAACCCCTCCTCCCACCTCAAGCCTCACCCCCATTTCCGACCTAATAACCTCATCCCACCCCCTTGACCTGTCCGTCCTCCCTGGACTGACTTATCTCCTCCCTAACTCCCCACCTACACTCACCTTTACTGGCTCCATGCCCGCCTCTTTGACCTGTCTGTTTCCTCTCCACCTATCTTCTCCTCTATCCATCTTCTATCCGCCTCCCCCTCTCTCCCTATTTATTTCAGAACCCCCTTCCCCTCCCCCATTTCTGAAGAAGGGTCCAGACCCGAAACGTCAGCCTTTCTGCTCCTCTGATGCTGCTTGGCCTGCTGTGTTCATCCAGCTCTGCACCTTGTTATCTCAGATTCTCCAGCATCTGCAGTTCCTACTATCTCCTTTGCTACTGTAGATTTTCCTGGGATGAGTGTACCTCGACATGACTGGTTCAGTACCTCCAGGTGCAGGAAGGAACTCAATTTTCCAGCAGGAAATTTTAATTAACTCGGAAACAAAACCACGAGCAAAAATTTGTCAAATAAGTCAAAAGAAGTCTGATACAGAATCAAGGTAAGGATTGCTGTATCACTTTACAACTAAATACCCGACAGGCACAAGTACAGACAACATTCATTTTCCTTTCATCTAAATCCTAACTGTGATCTTCTTTCTGATAAAGCAAGATTAAAGTTGAAAGTTAATCCTGAATGACAACTTGTACACTCGACAAGACTCGTGACTAAGCTTTCGATTACGTTTACAGATTTTTTTTGCTTCAAAAAGGTGATTTATTTGTCAATGTTAATAAACAAAAAGATGGAATACTTTTAAGAAGTTGAACTGACTCACAGTGTAGCGGCTCCCTGAACTCCAGTGAGCCGAGGCACCCTCCCACTGTGGTCACTGAAGCAGGATGATAGCCTCGGACTCGATCCCCCTGCGCTGGGGAAGAAACAGTTCACAGTGGCTCGCCTCTGACTGCTATAAGGTCAGATCCTCACAGCAACCCCGCCGAAGTAATGTCCACAGCCCTAACAAACAAAAGGTTCCCTCAGCAGTCTTCCTGCCGCCGGTTTTTATTTTAGAAACAGACACGCAGAGCAGGTTACGAAACTGCCACTCAGGACTTGTCACACAGGGGGAATGTGACCAAACAGGTTGCTCACACAGGTCTAACCCTCGCACACAGATTTATGCAGAACAGGATACAGATTTCTGCCAGATAGCCAACTCTGGTCTCTCACCACAAACACGTCAAAACGCTGCCTCCTTCTTCATAGATAGTAAGATTCCTCAAGCTGTTTACTGCCAAATGCCCCGCGCTCTGGGACACAGGCTCTGTATAGAACTCACCAAGCAGGCAGTGTGGTTTGTAGAAATGCTTGTGCTGGATTTTCCTACAGGTGTGTGTGTATAGACTTTGGCCTCAGAGTGGGAGGGGCAGCTACTCAATCATCTGATGAAAGACTGTACACTTCCCTTTTGAATGTCTCTGTGCCTGGGAAAAAGGTGTGTGTGTGTTTGGGGAAGAGGGTGGTGTTGGAGGGGAATGTAAAGGGAAATGAAAGAGTGTTTTGTGTCGTTCAGAGGAATCTTTACCCATTGTCCATTTAAATATTGATGCATTCTTGGCATCTGTTATGTGCTCATTAAGTTACGTGAATGGAATCTGTCTGCTTATGGAGGGTCTAAACAGAAGTACACATTTATGATGCAGCTATTGAGAATAGGCACTCAGTTGCTATTGGTTTACTTGAAGCCTTGATCATAGCCATGGCCTGTGGAACATTGACTGATTTGAGATGGGTCTCCAAATTAAATTCGCCATAACTCAATGTGTTATAATTTAGATTGCATCTTCCCATTCTTCCAGGGAGCTGCCTGCGGTTCTTGTGACACTCGCCCAGCTTTACCTTAGCAGTTTGAATGCATCAAGACTTTCTGCCACAAAGCTCATCTCTCAAATATAGCAACAGGGCTTGTTATCAATTTCTCCCAATATGACATGCTGACCTATTCTCTGAGGTGAATTTAAAACATCCCTTGTGAAAGTGAGCAAGGAAGCCTTTCTTGTGCTCTGGCCCATAATTATTATCCAACAAACATCACCAAAACTAAATTGTCTGGTCATTACTGTTTGTGGACAGTTTTAGTTTCCACATCACTGTACTTAACAAATCATTGTCTGTGACATTTTGAAACATTTGAGTGTGCTTTATAAATGGAAGGCTTTTCTTCAAGAGGGACTAAATTATTCACAAGATTTATCAAATCAAACAACATTGAAAGGCATTCTGTGCCAGCTCCTTAAAGGAGCTATCCAATTAATCCTCACCCTGCAAATATTTCCTTTTCAAGTCATTTTTGAA
The DNA here is from genome assembly GCF_021869965.1 of Rhincodon typus. Taxonomy (NCBI): domain Eukaryota; kingdom Metazoa; phylum Chordata; class Chondrichthyes; order Orectolobiformes; family Rhincodontidae; genus Rhincodon; species Rhincodon typus. The sequence goes on along the minus strand of NC_063361.1, from coordinate 8,969,889 downwards.
TGTTAGTATTTATTAGAGTCATAGAGCCATTCAGCATGGAAAGAGGCCCTTGCCCAACCCATCCATGCCGACCAGTTTTCCTAAACTGAACTAGTCCTATTTGCCTGTGTTTGGCCCATATCCTTCTAAACCATGTACCTATCAAATGTCTTTTAAATGTTGTTATTTCACCTGCCTCTACCACTTTCTCTGGCAGCTCGTTCCATAAACACAAAACTCTGCGTGAAAAACTTGTTCCTCACATCCCTTTTAAATCTTTCCCTGCTCAATCTAAACCTATGCCCTTTATTTTTTGGATTCCCCTACCCTGGGGAAAAGACCTTGGCTATTCACCTTATCTATGCCCCTCAGCCTCCTATGCTCCAGGGGAAGAAATGCCACCAAATCCAGCCTCACCTTATAAGTCAACCCTCCCAGTCTAAGTAACATCCTGGTAAATCTTTTTTTGCACCCTTTCCAGCTTAATAACATTTTTCCTTTGGCAGGGCGACCTGAATTGTACATTGTACTCCAAATGTGGCCCTACTAATGTCTGTACATACTAAGTGAGAGGATGATTTTGGATGTGCATATGGTAGAAATAAGTGATCCCCATGATTAAGGAGTGGGGTACAATGCTTTTATGCAATGCCATTTTGGTCTGTCGCTTCTAGTTTTTCTGCCTTCACCCCACTTTCAGAAGAGATTGACAGTGCACTTGCTATTGCTGAGATACAATACTTCAAGGGCAGTTATGCATGAACATAGACAATGTCTGTCAGCAACTATTCAACTGTAGAGCATGTCGAGTCTAGCCTTTGTAAGTGCCTGATTCCCACACACAGTTTATGTTTTAAAAGATGCCACAGTCTAGTGATCAGTAATAGGAATTGTGTTACAACCTGAATCTGGGTTAGGTTCACCAATTATTATGGTTCTGGATGTAATATACCAAACTGTTTAGCTCGTGGGTGGGGAGGGTTGCTCTGGCTCCCACTCTTTATTCACCAAACCTCTCAGTTGATTATAACAGGTTAATTTAAAGGGAATCCTTTCCCTCATGGATACTTTTCTCACAAAAGAACTGATATTTTAAAGGGAGCCAATTTAACCACTCTTTTTTCTGAATTGAAAAGACATTGTGTTTATTAATTACTGAATGTGAGGAGAATTTGTGATGCAAAACATATACCACACAGATGAGAAACAAGAGCTGAGTACAATGTTTTAAAAAGGTATATGGATCAATTTCTGAATTGTTCACAAAGAAGCCGATGTTGGAATGTTGCAGCTGTTGCCATGAATCTTACAGGTAGCATTGACATTGTGCACAGCTTCATGTTCGTTAAGCTTTGCAGATGAATGGAGATTCTGTTGTTCTGACCATGATTGAATTCAAACATTCTGGGTGAGTGAGAAAGAGAGTCCTTTTCTTGTCCTGTTTCCTTTTTAATTGGTTTGTAATGCTCAGAGTTAGAGAGTCTCTTTACTTGCAGCACATCACTGGCTAGACAAGTACCTATTGCTCATCTCTAATTGCCCTGGAAAAGTTGGTGATGAGCTCTCTTCTTGAACCACTGGAGTCCATGTGGTGGAAGGACACCCCAATTTTATTAGGAAGGGAGGTCCAAGATCTTTACCCAGCCATAACGAAGAAATAAGGATTTAGTTCCAAGTTAGGATGGCGTAGGTTTTGGAGGGGAACTTGCAGGCAGTGATGTTCCCATATATCTGCTAGACATGTTCTTCCAGTTAGTAGAGGGCATGAGTTTGGAATGTCCTACCTGAGAAGCACTGATGAGTTGCCGAAGTGCATCACGTAGATGGTACACACTGTGGTACTGTGCCTATTCTCTGTTCTTTTCTTAGAGAGTTGTTGGTATTTGGAACTCCTTACCATAGAAAGCTGTGGGGATAGAATCCTTATGTCTATTTAAGGTTGAGGTAGACAGATTCTTGATCAGTAGGGGAAGCAAGGGTTATGGCAAAAGACAGGAAAGTGGATGTGAGGAATATTGGATCAGCCATGATTCTATTGAATGGTAGAGCAGGCTCAAGGGGCCGAATGGCCTTCTCCTGTTCCTATTTCTTTTGGTCTTATTGTCTTGTCGGTAGTGAAGGAAGTGAATGTCGAAGGTGGTGGATGGGTTGTCAATCAAACAGACTGTGTTGATTGTTGCTTCTTGAATGTTGTTGGAGATACACTCATCCAGGCAAGTGGAGAATATTCTATCATGCTCCTGACTTGTGCCTTGTAAATAGTAGACAGACTATGGGGAGTCAGGACATGAATGGTCTTCACAGAATTCCTGGACTTTTACCTGATTTAGTAGCTACAATATGTGGTTTATCCAGTTCAGTTTCTGGTCAATGGTAACACTAAGGATGTCGCTCGTGGAGGATTCAGCAGTGGTAATGCCTTTGAATGTAAAGAGAGGATGCCTGGATCCCTCTTAGTGGAGATGATCATTGCCTGACCCTTGTCAGCTCAAACCTGACTGTTGTCTAGGTCTTGCAGTATGTGGTCATGGACTCCTTTAGTGTCTGAGAATGCAAATGCTGCGGAATGCTGTACAGTCTTCAATTCTGACCTTATAATGAAGAGAAAATCATTGTTAAAGCAGGTGTAGATGATTGGGATAAGGGTAAAACCCTGAGGATTTCTTACAGTGATGCCTTGCGATGAGATGGTTGATGTCTAATTATCACAACTACCCTCATTTGTGTTAAGTATGACTCCAACCAGTGGGGAGTTTTCACCCAATTTCCGCTGACTTCAATATTGCTGGGACTCACTGCCTTGATGTCAGTGGTGGTTGCTCTCAGCTCACCACTTCAGTTCCGCTCTCTTGTCCATGTTTGTTTAGGAGTCAAGTGATGCTGGTAGAGTCTAACCTGAGCACCAGTGAATGGTTTATTTTTGTATAGATGCCACTTGATCGCTCTGTCAATTATACCTTCCATGATTTTGCTGTTAATTGAGAGTAGACTGAAGGGCTGGTAATTGATTGGATTAGATTTGTCCTGCTTTGTGTGGACAGAACATGCCTGGGCAATTTTCCACATTGTCAGATAGGTGCCAGGTCTGTAATTGTACTGGAATAGACTGAAATCCAGCACCCACTGGACATTGATGTCAGCATCCATTCATTTTAATTGATGCAAAATTATAGGCTGTGTGACTGGAATTTCTCAAAATGCCTCTCCACCCTCCTTCACAGAATCTCCCTGCTCTCTTATTTATTAAGCCTTGTTTATTTTCACAACTTTGTCAACATTTGTGGAATGAGTGGCCTCTGAGCACTGAATCTAAAACAAATGTACGTTTGCTTTCGAATGACACTGTAATCGTCCTCACTCTCCAGTGTGAAATGCACATTTCACAGCTCCCAGAAATTAATTTTGATTCACATGCAATGACGAAAAGTAAGTTTGGTTCAAAGACTGAAATATCTTTCAGCAGGGACAAGTTAGTCCCTTTTCATTCTTATTCTAAAATACTCAACAATTGAATAATTTGAATGTAAAGAAAGGTGGGATTTTGGCAGTTAAAATTAATTGAGTTAAAAATATTTTGAGAGAAGCAACTTCAATTGATAACAGGTTGACTGCAGCTGATTAAAATCAGTCATTAACTTTAGTTCAGGAAACATTTGCATAAACTCTCTCCCATACATTTTACTGATCATTTTAGTTTTAAATATAAACAGGAATGCACATTTTGTGAGATTTGTTCTCAGGGGTTGGGATGTAATACCAGATACAATTGTCAATACACCTTATTCTGGACACTTCCAATTTTCCAGTCCTTAAATTTACCAATTCTCCTTTGACATTCCCCATGAGACATCAAGTTGGAGGGGATTCATATAAGAGTTAATTGCTGCAAGCAGCCCCTGGTTGAAAGGTAGTCAGATTGTTAATGATCTTCTAAACAATTTAAAGGCAAAACTGACCCAGTAATGGAGGTAACTAAAGGTTAGAAAGGACGTAGACTTGATTTTAATGTGATCCTAGCCATGGTTACATCTGTTCGATCATGTGTAAAATCAAAGGATTCCTACAGTGTGGAAAGAGGCCATTTGGCCCATTGAGTTCTCATTGACCCAACGAACAGAATCCCAAATTATCCTCGTAACCCCACATTTCCCATGGCTAACCCACTTAACCTACACATCCTTGGATACTATGGGCAAGTTAGCACAGCCAATCCACCAATGAACATCACTGGACTAATGATTGACCTCCATTGGGTAGGGAGGACATATTTTCTTGGGTTCTCATTCCTTAGTTGCAGTAGAATTAGGAACAGAAATTGTTCAGCTAGCGGTTAGCTTGCTCCACTATCAGTTAGATCACGCATGCTGGCAATGTGAGACAATTCACTCAGGGAGACTGAGTCGCTGTGGCAATATGCACTTTTTCATGTATGTTGTAGTCTTGAACGCCAGCTGGTGATGGTAAGGTCTCCAATTTTATTCCATCCTGTGGCTGACCAGGATTTTCTCCCACTCTTACTTCCTGCCTGTCGTGTAATTTGGAAGAATTTGCAGATTGCTACAGAATCTGTTTGGCTCTGCTATGAGCAAACCTTCCTCAGCTGTTGGTCTTGAAGTGGGAATTGAACCCAGATCTTCTGGCTCAGAGAGGGGGCATTTCCCACTGTAATACAGAACCTCTTCCAAGTGGATCTGTACCTCAACTTCGTTTTCCTACTTTCATTCAATATATAGTGATACTTCAACCTAACAAAGACTACCATTCATCACTATTAAAGAATCCCCACAGTGTGGGGGTAGGTCATTCAGCCTCAAGTCCACATAGACCCTCCAAAAAACAACCCACCAGATCCACCCCATCCCTGTAACCCTGCACTTCCCATGGCCAATCCGCCTATCAAGCACATCTTTGGACTGTGGGAGGAAACCGGAACACCCAGAGGAAACCTGTACAGGCAGTTGCCTGAGGCTGGAGTTGAACCTAGGTTCCTGATGCTGTGAGGCAGCAGTGCTAACCACTGAGCCACTTTGATCAAGTGTGGATAGTGATTGGACTTATTTTGTGATGTGCACTTCCTACATGGACAAGTAACCTGTGAACACACTGTTCAAATTTAAATGTTAATTACTGGGTTATAACAGAGAGCTGATGGCTTTTGTGTAATCAAACACTCACAAGGTCAATGTCTGCGGGCGAGCAGGGAAAAATATTTCAAATTGGACAAAGTGATTTCGCGATAAGATTCACTTTGATTTTATTTGAATGGTGGACTCTACCCATATATTCATGTAATTCCTGAATGATATATTTTAATTGGAACAATGGAACAGACACTTGGAACTCCAGAAAGAAAATCAGTATGAGTCCCCATGATACCAGATTAACAAAAACCCTCACTTTCCTTGTAACAAATTAGACAAAATAATTGATAATTGAGCTGAGCATGCATTTGCGGTATTGCTAAAGGTTAGCTGGAGACAAATCTATTTTAAGCAAGCTGAGCGGTTCAAACTAATGTTTAATTCAGCCTTTGACTTCAACATACAAGAACTGACTACACATAAAGTAATTCTTTCTCATTTAGAATTAATCTACAAGATTTAAAAAAAAAATACCCAGAGAGTCAACAGTTGCAAGCATATAGCCATTTTCATTTCTTAGAATTACTTTTTTTGCAAGTACAGTTTCCATGAATGGTGATACCTACACCAGATGTGCAAATGGACTGCAGAGGTTGAAGGAGGCAGCTCATCACCACCTTCACAGGGGCAATTGGGAATGGACAATAACCAGCTAACAAATTCCACACACCACCTTCTCAGGGGCAATTGGGAATGGATAATAAACAGCTAACAAATTCCACACCCCTTGAACAAATAAAAATACAAGCAAAAGCAAGCTTCAAACAGTCAACAAGTATCTTATAAACATTGAATTTTTATGGCCAGAATGCATTTTGAAATGATAATCCCTTCCCACAGTAGTGAATGGATAATCCTATTTTAGAATACGGTTTCACTGGCTTGCAAATATAAGATAGGCAGAGTGAGGTGTAACATACCTACTTTCACAGCATACTATAACTCTGTCTAAACACTTACCACCATCTGTGTTGCACAGTGGAAGGATTAGTAGAGCTAACGCAACCTGGGATGAGAGCTGTCAGTCATTTGATATCAATTGCCATGAGAGCGATGCTATATTATGCAGGAGCATCCTGCTTAGATAAGAGCCAATGTCAAACTAAACATGAACCTCCTGCCACAAAGACTCCTGTTGCAGATGACACCAACATTGCAAGTTAATTATTCCCCCACTTGAAAATGTAAATTAAGCACATATATTTTGATGATCTTTTAAAAAGTTCTTGGTAAACCACTCTCACTCACTCTCTTACAATAGAAAGCCTCTAAATGCATAAGCCATTAACTATTAGCCTGTTCACTTCAATAGGCAGAGTAGCATTATGAAAAAGCTGAGAGGGGACAGGTGTAGAACTTTGTAGGTGCAACATGGCAGCTCAGTGGTTAACACTGTTGCCTCACAGTGCCAGGGACCCAGGTTTGATTCTAGCCTCAGGCTACTGTTTTGTGAAGTTTGCCTGTTCTCCCCATGTCTGTGTGGGTTTGCTCCAGTTTCCTCCCACAGTCCAAAGACATACAGATTAGCAATGCTATAGTGTGCAGGCTAGGTGGAAAATGTGGAGTTCTGAGGAAGGGTCACTGGACCCGAAACATTAACTCTGTTTTCTCCTCCACAGATGCTGCCAGACCTGCTGAGCTTTTCCAGCAACTTTGTTTTTGTACAATTAGCAGCCAGTCTCCCTGCATAGCCAGGAAAGGCAATTCAGAGATGCAACGCTAGCAGATGGCTGCTGTGGAAATTACCTTCAAAGAAACTGGTGCCAAGTCAGAAGAGACTAATTCCCCCTGGGGAATGAGCTTCAACCAAAAGAGAACATGCCTTATTAGTTAAGAGTACAGAGTCAAATGAATCAGCAGTGCATTGGTTCTGGTTATCTGTTTCATTTCCTACTTTCTTTTACTGGATACGAAATGGGATTTACTTGGGCGATGTATCTTAAAGAAATGTGGAAATAACACATATAATAATACCTTACAAACTAGGTTTAAAACCTAGTTTGAGATATTGTTACCTATTTATAGTGCAACTAATGTGGCAACAGATTGGATGGTGTAAAATCTGTAATCACCATCCTCTGAACCGTATAAAACATGGCCACCTGTTATTACAATACAGTTTGATAGATCGGTCTGCGAGGACTGGTTAAGGACAAAGCTCCGTAACTAGCTTGGCATTTTGAAGTGATAAGCTTTAAAGAAAAGAATTGAGTATCTGATCGAAAGGGTCTACCCCTTTCTGGAGGAGAAAAGATGTTCATTTATGAATTCAGCAGGAAAAGTAAATGGCGTGAAAGATAAAACACCGCAGAAGCTGGTAATCTGGAATAAACAAAGGAACTGCTAAGAATAATCAGGAGGTCTTGGTAGTGTCTTTGGAGCAAAAAACATGTCAATAAACTCTTGTCAGGGCCGAGAATATTTTGAAATGTTTTGAGTGCGGAAAAAAAGGAGGGGTAGAAGAATATAAAAGGGAAGGTCAGCAATAAACTGGTAAGAGGGATTAAACGACTAATGTTTCATGGTACAAAACTAAAAGGAATGGTAATGGGTAAAGAAGGATATACCTGCATGTGGTGTAAATGACTGGACGAGTCGCCATCCAAATGTAAAGTAAAGGATCTCAGAAAGAAACAAAAAGAAAAAAAACAAACCAGTCCAAAAGGAAATGTAAACAAATGAAACAAGATGCAGACAAAGGTTGTGACTTGAAATTTTTAAACTCAATGTTGAGTCCAGAAAGCTGCCGAGAAATTGACATCACCTGTGTCCATTTGGCTTTGGGCCATAACTTACACCTTAAGCAGGGCATCGGTGCAGGGCAGGTGGAAGGGGGCCAGATGAAGCAGCATAGGCAAAGGAACACAGGGTACTACAGGAGAAAGCAAGGCAGACAGGCAGCAGATTAGAGCATGGCAGGGTAATGGAGGACAGATCAGCAAAGGGCAGAGCAGGTGAATGCAAGGAAGAGACGATAACCTAAACATACAAAGCTAAAACAGCTGCAACATTCTCTGATTCTATGCTCTATGTTACAGTCAATGGGGAACTGGCCAGTCCGCTCTATCTGTCCCCAATGCCAGCTTGTCAAGAACGATCAAAATTTCCCATCTAAAAGTATTAGGGATCTCAATTGAATGGAATGGAAATACTTACCTTTTCTGTTTGAGTCACCTTCTACTTCAACCCTACTGGCGAAGAAGAATATTTTTCTTTATTCTTACAGTTACAATGACAATTTGAGAATAAACCATAAATAAGGGAACAGCAACTTGCTGCATGTTAATAATAGAACAATGTGACACCATGAGATGAGTGTAATGAAACTGCTTTTCCCACAGGGAACCCACAGGTACAGTTACTGTTATTATTCCAGAGTCAGTAAACGACTTAGCCCTTCATCGATGCCGTTGAATTTTTTTAAAACTGCGGACAATTTAATGGAATGTGACTACGATGGTTTTCTTGTCTTGTTAAAATAATTTTAAAAGGAGTTGCCTTTGTCTTTAAGGAGTGCCCAAGGGGAATGTTAGCCCTCGTTATTTGAATGTTTACTGTGAATGGCATGTGCAGTCTGAGGTGTCACTCAAAGTCTATCTGATATCTAAATAAGATGTCAGTGCTCAGTAAATTGCTTGAAGAAGACTCATCAGTCAGGGATCTGTTGCAGAGCCACCATCCCCAGGACTGGTCGGTAACAGGTCAACAACACCAGTCAACACTGAATCAGTGCAGAGAAATGGGTCTGCAGGCCACCTGTCACTGTCAAATATAAAGGCCAATGTGCACAGGTCAAAGGCCAGTATCCGTATGAGTGGTTCATGTTACAGTACATTAAAGGGCAGGGTTACACTATAAAGTGTCGCAGTTGGTTATTTTCTTTAGCCTTGCTGAGCTGTATGAAGTGTGCGGTTGGAAACATTCCCAAACAAGACATTAAAGTTGCTGAATGTATTTTCATCTATCACAAGGTATTCAGCGTTTCTTGAAGTGAAACTTCTAAGAAGCAAATTTACATGCTGTCATAGTTTAGCAATGCGTAAGTCACAGTTATTTGTGTGCTCTCTGACCTAATTTCTGAACCTCATTTGCTGACTACCAGCGTAACTGTGAGGACAGGAACAATGGAGCTTTGAAAAGGGTGCCAAAGATGTTTACCAGGATGTTGCCCAGATTGGAGTGTATTAGAAGAGGTTGGACAATCTTGGATTGTTTTCACTACAGCATCAGAGGCTGAGGCGTGACCTGATAGAAGTTTATAAAATTATGAGGGGCATGGATAGGGTGGATAGTCAGTCTTTTTCCCTGGGTGGAAATATCAAATACTTGGGGGGCATAGGATTAAGGTGAGAATTGGAAAGTTTAAAGGAGATGGAACAATGGAGCTGATCATTCCTCGTGTTTTTTTCCATTTTCTAATATCTCAAATCTACTATTTTCAAATGCATTCAGTGGTGCTGAGTGGAGCAGAGTAATAATGTGCAAAATAGAGAATTATGACTTGTACAGTATTTCCAAAATCTGCAATATGTTGGATGTACGAGACAGGTTTTTGATCCTGGCATTATATTGGCAGTGGAGATGTTGCTGCTTAATTGTGGGCCACTATGGGGCACGGTGCCTGGGCCAGAGGATGTGTGGGGACTTTTCAGTCTCAGGAGAGTCAGAGACCAGGTGTATCACAAGATCTACTGGACTGAAATCCCAATATGAGTATTTGCCTGCACATGGTCCATATTCTTCTATTCCTGGTTCATGTGTCTGTCTAAATGCCTCTTAAACATTGTTATCATATCTGCTTCTATCACCTCCTCTGTCAGCACGTTCCAGGCACTTACCACATTCTGCATAAAAAAATTTTCCTCACACATCTGTTTTAAACTTTCGCCCTCTCACTTAGACCTATGCCACAAGTATTTGATATTTCCACCCTGGGAAAAACACTCTGACTATCCACTCTATCCATGCCTCTCATGGTTTTATATACTTTTATCAGGTCACTACTCAGCCTCCGATGCTCTAGCAAAAACAATCCAAGTTTGTCCAACCTCTCTGTATAGCTAATACGCTCCAATCTGGGCAACATCCTGATAAACTTCTTCTGCAACCTCTCCAAAGTCTCCATGTCTTTCCTATAGCGAGGCAACCAGTGGCCTAACTAAAGTTTTGTACAGCTGCAGCATGATTTGCCAACTTTTGTACTCAATGTCCCCATACAAGCATGCTGTTCACCTTCTTTCCCATCTTATTTACTTGTCTTGCCACTTTCAGGGAGCTGTGGTCTTGCACCTGAAGATCCCTCTGTATATCAATGCTTCTAAGGTTCTTGCCATTTACTGTATACTTTCCTCTTGCATTTGTTCTCCCAAAGTGGATCATTTCACACTCGTCATGATTAAACTCCATCCGCCATTTCTCTGCCCAGCCTTCTAACTGATGTATATCCTTACGTATCCTTTGACAACCTTCCCCACTATCCACAACTCCACCAATTTTCACGCCATCTGCAAACTTACTAATCAGACCACTGATATTTTTATCCAAATCATTTATATATATTACAGACAATAGAGGTCCCAGCATTGATCCTTGTGGAACAATCCTCCACAATGGCCCTCTGTCTTCTATGTCCAAGCCAATTTTGATCCAACTTACTAACTCACCCATTTGAACCAACCTACCATAAGGGACTTTTTCAAAATTTTAGTGAAGCCCATGTAAACAACATCCATTGCCCTACCCTAATCAATCATCTCTGTTACTTTCACAAAAATCTCAATCAAATTTGTGAGATAAGACCGCCCCTGCACAAAGCCATGTTGAGTATCTCCAATAAGTCCATTATTTTCCAAATGCGAGTAAATCCTGGCCCTAAGAATCTTCTCCAATAATTTCCCTATCACTGATGTAAGGCTCACCACCTTATAATTTGCTGATTATCCCTGTTGCCCTTCTTAAACAAAAGGATCCACATTGTTCATTCTCCAGTATTCTGGGACCCTGCGTGTAGCTAAAGAGACTACAAAGATCTCTGTCAAGGCCCCAGCAATCTCCTCCCTTGCTTCCCTCAGTATCCTGGGATGGATCCTATCAGGCCCTGGGGACTAATCTACCTTAATGATTTCCTTCTTAATATTGACATGCCTTAGAATATCAACATCACCCTCCCTAGTCTTACCGTCATCCATATCCTTCTCCTTGGTGGATACAGATTCAAAGTACTTATTAAGGATCTCATCCACTCCCTCTGGCTCCATACATAAATTCCCTCCTTTTTCCTTGAACGGACCTACTCTGTCCTTGGCTACCCTCTTGTTCCTAATATATGTATAAAATGCCTTGGGATTCTACTTAATCTAACTGCCAAGATATTTCATGACGCTGTTAAGCCTTCCTAGATCCTTGTTTAAGCTGTCTCCTGCCTTCTTTAAATTCCTCAAGGAATTTATGTCTGAGACACGCCAGGGAATTTTTGGAGGCCTGGTATTCCAACTGAACTCCATCGATAAACAGATTGAATTAGACACTGTGTACAAACAACGGAGAAACAAAACTGGAAATTATACCAATCACCCCAGCAAACCGAGGCATATGAATAACAAGCAGGACAGAGCTCCAACGCTTCACTGGAGGCGCACTGGCAATGTTACCTAGGAGGGTGATGAAACGTCTGCAACCAAACACACCGGCTCGGCGAGCAAGTCTCCAACCTGGGTCTTGTCTGATTTCAGCTTCCAAAACCTTTTCTATACTTCATTTTCTTTTTGACTAATCTTTCAATATCTCTTGTCTTCCTGGGTTATCAAGTTTTGCCATCTTTATCTTTCATCCTCACAGAACATGCTGGTCCTGAACCCTGGTCAATTGGCCTTTAAAATATTCCCACATATCAGATATGGATTTACGCTTAAAACAGCTGGCCCTAAATCTAATTTCTCCAATTCCTGTCTGATACTGTTGTAATTATCCTTGCCCCCAGTTTAGCACTAGCACGAGGACTGGCCTTATCCTTATTAATATCTTAAAACTTACAGAACTATGATCACTGTTCCCAAAATGGTCTCCCACTGAAACTTCAATCACCTAGCCAGGCTCATTTCCCAACACAAGGTCCAGTACAGCCCTTTCCCTAGTTGGACTATTGACATATTGTTTCAAAAATCCTTCCAGGATGCACATTGCAAATTCTGTCATATCTAAGCCCCTGGCACTAAGGGAATCCCCGTCAATATTGAGGAAATTAAAATCACCCACTTCAACTATACTGAGATAGCAAGGAGTGCAGATACTGGAGTCAGAGATGACAAAGTGTGGACATAGAACATAGAACATAGAACATTACAGCGCAGTACAGGCCCTTCGGCCCTCGATGTTGCGCTGACCTGTGAAACCAATCTGAAGCCCATCTAACCTAAACTATTCCATTATCATCCATATGTTTATCCTGGAGCTGGAGGAACACAGCAGGCCAGGCAGCATCAGAGGAACAGGAAAGCTGATGTTTCAGGTCGGGACCCTTCTTCAGAAAACTATCCTGTTGTTTTTACATCTTTCCATGATGTACATCCTCTATCCCCTGCTCGTTATTGGGAGGCCTATAGTATGACACCATCATAGTGATTGCTGGATGAGCCCTCCGAGACATCCTCTCTTAGTGCAGCTGTGACATTCTCCTTAATCAGTATGTCTCCCCACCTTTTTTATATCTCTCTCTATCATGTCTGCAATATCGAAACCCTGAAATGTTCAGCTAAAAGTCCTGCCCTTCTCTCAACCAGGCTCTATGTTCATGTGCCCATTCTGTAATACTCCTTGCAGTTAAATATACACAGTCCTGGCATGTTCATTAACCTGGCCCTGCCTGTCCTTCCCATTATTCCTGAATTGACTTAACATCTACCTTCTCAATCACTCTGTGTGCTGACCTTCTGCAGTGATTCCCACACCCTTGTTACTCTAATTTAAACCCTCCTGACCTGTTTACTGTCAACAACACAACCTGACCCAACCTCATCATCCAACTTTCCAACTGACTCCGAAGCACCCTTCATCTGACCTGGCCCAACAAACCCCAATCAGACAAACACCCTGAGAAGACCTGACTACCCCCGACTCACCTCCCCATCTGTCACTCTATCTACCTGTCATCTTACCCACCTATCACCCAACCCATTATTCACTTAGCTCACCCATTTTAAACCCTCATCTTCCCTATCTCCAGGGTACCTTACCCTGTACCCACTAATCTTACCCAGCCTACCCACTTACCTACCTACATTATCCTTCTACAGTGAATACCTCACACATTTATCCTCTCTCTGCAGCTTTCTAAACAAGCTGCGAGACATTTAAACTTTGCTAATTGGAATATGGCAGCTAGTGACATAAAGAGTAAGTGATGCATGGCTAGGGGACTATGTCTGAGTAAAATATAGGTGGAGTAGACATTAGGAATTTGTTCATGTTGGAATTCAGAAAACAGGGAGAAAGAGATGTCTACCTTTGTCTGCTTTAATCAGTCTCCAGCAGTTGGTAAAACCCGTAAGAACTACGGATGCTGTAAATTAGGAACAAAAACAGAAGTTGCTGGAAAAGCTCAGCAGGTCCGGCAGCATCTGTGAAGAAAAAATCAGAGTTAATGTTTCGGGTCCAGTGACCCTTCCTTCCAGCAGTTGGAAAGGTTTTCCTTGTCTCTACATTCAGAATTTGCACGTTTCTGTTGTATTTTCTTAGTCATGCAAGTTATTAAATAAACTTGTTAGGGTGTATCAGTCATAGTAAGGTATATTAGTATATTTTTCACAGTAGCAAGGTTAACTAGTGAATAGAGGGATGGTTGGGCTGCTTCAGCCCCAAGGATGCATGTCCCGTGCTATGTGAGAACTCCAGGTTGCTTCCTATGTCCTGGATAACTGTTTGTGCAGGAAATGTTGTCAGTTATAGGGCATGAGCTCCAGCTTTGGGACTTGAGCTGCAGCTGGCTTCACTGAGAGGCAGCCAGGAGGCTGAGAGCTACATGAATAGCACTTTAATGAATGTGGTCATTGAAGAGTATAAATGGCAAGAAGGAATGGGTGAACACTAGGTAGTCAAGAAGGAATGTACAGTTAGTAAAGGAGTCAACCAAGTACATCTTACTCTCCAACCAATATTCTGTTCTGATTATTGATGACCTCTCTTACTTCAGTAGCAAAACTTACCTCTGGTTGTATCAGAGTAATCAATGTCATAGAATCATACAGCAAAGAAACAGACTCTTCAGTCCAACACATCCACGCTGACCAGACATCCCAGTCCCATTTGCAGTATTTGGCCCATATCCCTCGAAACCCTTTCTATTCATGAACCCATCGAGATGCCTTTTAAATGTTCTAATTGTACCAACCTCCACCACTTCCTCTGGCAGCTTGTTCCATACATGCACCACCACCTGCGTGAAAGTGTTACCCCTCGGGTCCTTTGTAAATCTTTCCCCTCTCACCTTAACCACTGCCTTCTAGTTTTGGAGTCCCCCATCATACATCTGCTGCTGACACTCTTTCCATACCTTTGTTAGCTGCAGACCTAACTGTTCCAACCAGTCTTGGCTGGCCTCCCATCCTGCATCTGCTGTAAACTGAGCTTTTTCAAATCTCTGTTTCCTGTATCCTATTCCACACTCAACCCTGCTCACCCATCATCATTTGTCTTTTTTAACCTGAAGTGTCCAAAACCCCGAAATTTAATATTTTTTTTACATTAATATAATATTAAAGTGCCCAGTTTTGTTCCTGTTATATGTCCATTCACGTGCAGGCTATACCAATGTATTATGCACAGCTTCAATATTGCAGCAGTGAAAGTGTTGTAGCAAAATTGAGGTATAAATTTATGAGTGTACCTTAATGTTAGATGTGAAAGGTTCTTTCCCCTTGTGTGAGAGTCTTAGTTACAGAGAGGTTGTTTCCCCTTGCGGGAGTCTAGGAGCAGACGGTATAAACTCAGAATGAGGGGGTTGCAGATTTAGATGAGATGAGGAGAAATTTCTTCTCTTAGAGGGTAGTGAATCTATGAAATTTTTTACCACAGTGGGCTGTTGAGCCTGGGTCATAAAATAAATTCAATTGAGATAGACAGATTTTTAGCCACTACGGGAATCGAGACCTATGGGGAAAAGACAGGAAAGTGGAGTTTGTGGATTACGAGATCATCCATGATCTAATCGGATGGTTGAGCAGACTTGATGGGCAGTTCTGCTCCTGTGTCCATGGTCTAATGGAGAGTGATGATTCAGGGGTGCAGTCAAAGCCAAATCTTGGCCTCTTTGGTGCCAGGGTTAAGAATGTCACTGAACATCAACAGGACAACCTGAGTTTGGGAGTGAATAATGGAAGGATGAAGAGTCAGCAGGTAGAAAGAGGGAGAAATTTAAGATTGAGATAAAATGTTTGGAACTGGCCTTCACACTGTGGTGTTTTAGAACTATCCCCAAGGAAGTTGCCCAGAAAGGCAAGTTTGTTCCCCATCTTGTGAACAGGAGGTGCTGGAGACTCAGTGGTGGAGGGGAGGCCAGTCCCTTTTTTTATGCTAAAGAAGGCCAAAGCTACCAGGATCATCCAGCCTCAACCGAGCGAGCAGCCTGGTTTAGTACACAGCCAGGTGTAATGCAGTGCACTGCAATGCAGGAATAAGCTCCATGATCTTCTATGCTCCACAATGGTTACTTCCACCATTTTGTTTCCCTGCTACCTCACACTCACAGGGACACCACCCACTCCAACTTTGCCACTTCACATGCCTCACAGCAAGGCTCACCAACTACAACTCTTTCATTATTCTATGCATAATATTCAGCGTCTCTCACCGCTTCATTTTCCCAAAGCCCTCTGTGTTTCCTACTCATTCACCGGGGAGAGCTCACCACCTCTCCTGCACAAACTGCTCTTCCATATACTGTCATCGTACTCAGTCCCTCCCTTTATTACACTGTCCATCATCCAGACTCATGTCTCCATAACACCCTGACTGATGTAACTGTGAACCGGTTGCACTTGACCTACAGGACTGACCAGGGCTCGATCCCCAGGCTTCAAGGTCACAGATCCCTGGGCTCCGTTTTCACCAAGGGCCTAATTGGCGGTGACCAATCCCCTGAACTGGAATCGGACAAACCCATTGATTAACTGCAATGATAGTCTTTGATTGATCGTAATCCCCTTTGACCCCACTAAAGACTGGTCCCCTTTGACTTTCAGACATGCCCATTTGTTTGCAGTGCTTACAGTGTCATTGCCATATAAGTTGTTTGTGCATACTGTAAATATGACATTGATGTAGCATGGTGCAGCAGAGCAACATGTTCACCTCCTTGACTGTTCCAGGCTCCAAACAGTAAAAAAACTGCCAATCTTTCTCTCTGTGTTAAAAACCAATGGAAGCCACAGAGGCTGGCAGCCTCCAAGTAAGTGCAAAATGAGTGAGCATTAAGAAAGTAACATAACAGCTATAAGATGCATCTTGTCCAGATGAATGCGTATGTGACCCTGCAGCCAAAGTGGTGAAAGGATGCAGGTCATAAATGACCCTGAACTCTAAAGTGAAGTGCTTAATTGGTGCATGGATTGGTCCAGAAGCAGCCATTATGGTGTGGTGAGGCTGGTGGTTTGCTGATGCCCATTCAGGATGAGGCCAGGGGACCCCTCAAGGACGTCATGGTGAAGACAGAGTTGGATAAAACGCGGAGAAGCAAGTTGCAAGCCATTGCCACTGGGTAACTGCTCAGACTTCCATGTTGGGAATTGGCACTGTCTTGTTTCTTGCGACTGGAGGAGAGAAATGGAGGCTGCATAGAAATGAGGTGAGATTCATCAATAGTTAAATGTAAGTGCGAGGAAATAAAGTGGTTGTCACTCATCAGCAAGAACCAGAACACAATATTTAAACTCTAAGGGAAACATTGGAAATTGCTTTCTTGATGTCGAGAATCTGCGTTTTTCCTATTTTTGCTAGTTTTTTTCCCCAACTTTCTTACCATTGCCCATCTCGCTCAAGGCAGCAAAAAAGTCTGCCCTATCCTTTAAAAAGAATTGTTTGCTATGGAAGGGCTTGAATCCGGATTGGGACATAAAATAACTTAATTGTTCTTGGTAAAGTAGTGAATTGCTGTTAATTCAAAACACGAGGTACAAAAATTCATGTCACTTTTACTGCTTTTGCCTTCAAATTTCTGAAGACCTTTTCTGATGAATCCATGATGGCTGCCTGGGTGCACAGTAAAGTGAGGATCAGCATAGAGGTGGAGACCCTTGGGCAAACAAACCAGTTCAGTAGGTGCATTGGCAAAATGTGTGCTGTTGCCTGAGCATCTGGATTTGCTTGTACAGTCCAACAGTACTGAGCTTGTGCCAGTGTGCTTACACATCATGATGGATAATTCACAGACCTACAGGAAAGCCACCATCAAAATCAATGTCTGGAAACCAGCCAGTAATCACAAACGATACCAAATGAGAAAAAGAGCATTGGGTCATGTTTCCCGTCAGCTCGTACAGCTCATGTGCATACCCAGCGCTCTAGATTCGAAACATCGTTGGAGATTTTCAGAGAACAAATGGACTGCTATAAGTTCCATAAAACTAGGAGTTTGGGTTTAAAGTGTAAGTACAGAAATATTTGATTTATTTATTGTCATGTGTATCTTGTTACAAAATACATTGAAAAATATTGTGTCATGTTGCCACTCTCCGCCACCATCTTGAAACGCAGAAAAATAAACCAAAGTATTTAATATAAAGGTAGAAAAATGAAGAAATAAAGTCACCAGTAAAACATTCAAACCATCGAGGCAATGCAATGAAAGTTCATAGGACTGAGTCATGAAGGAAAGACTGGAGGAAGTCATAAGAACATAAGAACATAAGAACTAGGAGCAGGAGTAGGCCATCTGGCCCTTCGAGCCTGCTCCGCCATTCAATAAGATCATGGCTGATCCTTTCGTGGACTCAGATCCACTTACCCACGTTCTCACCGTAACCCTTAATTCCTTTATTGTTCAAAAAAAACGACCTTTTTTTTAAAAACATTTACTGAAGTAGCGTCAACTACTTCACTGGGCAAGGAATTCCATAGATTAACAACCCTCTGGGTGAAGAAATTCCTTCTCAGTTCAGTCCTCAATCTGCTCCCTCTAATCTTGAGGCTATGCCCTCTTGTCCTAGCTTCACCTGCCAGTGGAAACATCCTCTCTACTTCTATCTTATCTATTCCCTTCATAATTTTATATGTTTCTATAAGATCCCCCCTCAATCTTCTGAATTCCAATGAATATAATCCCAATCTACTCAGTCTCTCCTCATAAGCCAACCCCCTCAACTCTGGAATCAATCTAGTGAACCTCCTTTGCACCCCCTCCAGTGCCAGTACATCCTTTCTCAAGTAAGGAGACCAAAACTGCACACAGTACTCCAGGTGTGGCCTCACCAGCACCTTGTACAGCTGCAACATAACCTGTCTGCTTTTTATTTCAATCTCTTTAGCAATGAAGGACAAAATTCCATTTGCCTTCCTAATTACTTGTTGTACCTGCAGACCTACCTTCTGTGATTCATGCACAAGGACACCCAGGTCCCTCTGCATAGCAGCATGCTGCAACTTTTTACCATTCAAGTAATAATCCTTTTTACTATTACTCCTACCAAAATGTATGACTTCACATTTATTTACATTGTATTCCATCTGCCAGACCTTTGCCCCCACTCAATGTCAGATTCGACAGTCCCAATGAAGCAAGAAAGAGGAGGGTTTACTCATGCAAAGGATGAACGAGATACTTTTTTAAAAAATTCGTTGGAATGTCAGAATGACTGATGAGGACAACATTTATTGCACATCCTTTCTGCTGTTGAGAAGGTGGTGGAAAGCAACTTGCTCCATCATGAGTCATAGGCCTAGTGACCAGATACGAGGCCCTTCACCCTGCCGCTGCTGGAATGCTGTCTTGCCTCCATTGATGCCCTCGCCACTATGAGTCCTTGCTGGACCTCCCAACACAGACGTCACTGATGCTGCCAGGTACTGAACTGGCCCAAACTCAACTCCGCCGCGGCCACAAGTCTGCTTTGGGCCCACCTCGCTAATACAGCCACTGCTGAGGCCGCTGGGTCTCATACTGGGTCCAAACGTGCCTCCGCTGCTGCCTCTATGAACCTGCGCTGAAAGCAGATGCCGCCATGTACCCAAATGCACCTCCACCGCAGCAGCCATAAGGTGACACTAGGACCACTTCGATGATGCAAAAATTGCCAGGAAGTCAAACTTGCCTCTGACACTGCTGCCGCGAGTCTGCGATGCTGGGCCTACTCGAGTCTGCGCGTCTGGGTCTACTCGAGCCTGCGCGCCTGGGCCTACTCGAGTCCGCGCACCTGGGCCTACTCGAGTCCATGTGTCTGTGCCCCCTCGCTGCTGTGAAGCCATCGCCAAGACCGAGCTCTTCAGCAAGAGGTAAGTAAAACAAAATAGAGGTGGGAAAAAACAAGCGAAGAAAGAAAAGAAAAGAAAAGCAGACGGAGTGGACGAGCCTTAAGTTCAGAAGTCCTACTCCACCGCCATCTTACCGGAAGTGACATTTTGAAATACAGATTAAACCATATGTAATCAGTCAGATTGCAGTTACTCCACAGCGGGGGGAGGTAGTACAATTAATTATAGGAAAATTAGAGTGTTCTTGTTGCTGCATTTCATTGATGGTTTAAGAATAGTTTAATGCTGTAATTTAATCATACAACAAATAAACTCTAACGACTGTTAAACTTTGAATCCTGATAATGAAAAGATCCTAACTTGATGAACAGAGCTTTATTCTACTCTGTCCTTTGAATCTTTTTTGTTGTACTTATATTTTACTTGGAATGATTGATTGCTAAACTTACCTTGATTCAGAACTTGGCTGTAACAGATGTTAATTAAAAATAAATAAAGCTTTGATGAAATGTGACTGGATAGAACAGTGGAAAGTGAAATTTAATACAGATGGCACAAGTAACTCTCGATGATGTGGAGACAGCTAAAGCTGAAAGGATTTCATGATGGTAGGAGATTTGACACGTAACAGCAATAAAAAGCAAACAGATGCTGAATTATATTTTGGGGTCGGTTGAATATAAGTCAGAAGATGTCAACCTAAAACTGGACGTACGAAGCCTTGAATACCATGTTCAATGTTGATCGTTCAGTCACCAGTAAAACATTCAAACCATGGAGTCAATGCAGAGAAAGTTCACAGGACTGAGTCATGAAGGGAAGACCGGAGGAAGTCGGATTTGACTGTCCCAATGAAGCAAGTAAGAGGAGGGCTTACTCATACAAACGATGAATGAGACATTTTTAAGAAAAAAAATTCATTGGAATGTCAGCATGACTGGTGAGGACAACATTTATTGCACATCCTAATTGCTGTTGAGAAGATGGTGGAAAGCAACTTGCTCAGACCACTGCAGTTCATGTGGTGCAGACACCCCCTCAGAAATATGAGCAAGGGAGTTCCAAGCTTCTGACTTAGCAACAGTGATATAGCTCCAAATCAGGGTGGTGTGTAGCTGGAAGAAACTTCCATGTGTCTGATACACTTCTCGGTGATGCAGGTTTGGAGAATTTTTAAAGCACTTTTGGTCAATTGCTGCATTGCTGGCACTCTGCACTTTTATTGGAGGGAGTGAGTGTTTAATGGTGTGCCGATCAAACAGGCTGCTTTGTCTTGGATAGTGTTAAGCTTCTTCATAGAATCACAGAATCCCTACAGTGTGGAAGCAGGCCATTCGGCCCATCAAGTCATCATCGACCCTGTGAAGAGCATCCCACCCAGACCCACACCCCTACCCTATCCCCGTAACCTGGCATTTCGCATGGCTAATCTACCTAGCCTGCACATCCCTGGACACAATGGGCAATTTAGCCTGGCCAATCCACTACTCTGTACATCTTTGGACTGTGGGAGGAAACTGGAGCACCAGGAGGAAACCCACACAGACACGGGGAGAATGTGTAAACTCCACACAAACAGTTGCCTGAGACTGGAATTGATCTGGGTCCCTGGCGCTGTGAGACAGTAGCTCTAACTACTGAGGCACCGTGTCACCACGTTGAGGCCTAATGACTTCCTACATTTCCCTTCTGGGTTGTGTAAAGTACCCAGTGTCAGGAAATTCTCCAATGCCACCTCCTGTCATTATACATGAAGTGCAACTTTTCAACATTCCCAAGATTTTAATAACTATAGTTTCTTACCTAGAATCTCAAAAATCAAAAACCTGATGGCTACAAATTTTACTGAACATGTAATGGTTCCCAAGTGGATTTTGATTTTTTAAAAAAATTTATAAATTTACAGTCATTTAGCACAGGAAGAGGCCACTCTGCCTATCTGGTCTCTGTTTGTTTTTTGAGAGAAAACTTCTCTCGCAACAGCCCTGCTACTTCTTTTCATTTATTTATCAAACATCTTTCTGACAGTTTTAATTGAATGCATGGTCTCTTCAGACAGTGCATTCCAGATTAAAATAAGTATTTTTGCTAAAATAAAACTGAACACTTATTCTGTAGATTTTTTCTTGTCAATTCCTCAAAACTGATAACTGACCATCCTGCCATGACAAACAGTTTCTTCCCATCTATCTTGTCGAAACCTCTCATACTTTTGGACACCCTTATTAAGACTGCCTTCAATCAGCTCTGCTCTGCGGAGAACAGTTCCAGATTTCTGTGAGAGTTGTTGACACTTTTCCTGTTTTCCTTTACCTAATCTCAGCCAACATCCACCCTTAGCTCTGAAATACTCTGGGCAGGGATAAAGGTACAAATAAGGAGAAGTTGTTCTGCTTTATACTAAAACTGGAGTGTGTTTCTGCCTGGAGACCTACAAACATCTCCTTCTCCTCCTGAGATTTACAGAAAACCTCATGTGCTGGCTTGCCAGTTATTTCCCAATGCCACCTGGAACTGTTAAAAACACAGAGCAGGTCCCGCTCCAAATTTTACACCTAATGAAGTTTGACAAGAGAAACAGTTGTGCTTCAATTCGTTATCAGAGGCGATCTCTACTCAGTCTGTTTAATAAAGGCAGGTAACCGTGACTTGAGGCTACAGTGAAAGACTGGTGTAATCAGTAGACATCCATCTGAGTTTTTTGACATTATGGCATGAGAGGACTCAATAGTGTTACTCTCCTTCCTTTCAGTAAGTCATCTAACTGGTGTGGTGTCATCCCATAGACCCATCTGTCCAAACACTCTCTCCCACCATGCAGAATGTTGGAATGCTCGGATAATCGACAGAATCATGAAAAGGTGCTGTTTATTATATGGATTAGTGTAAACAAGTGTTAAATTGTTTCTGGAAATGGTTTTGCATTTGTTCACTCAACAGCATGAAGATAGCCCTCTGGGCACCTCCAACACATCTTTTGCAGATACAATCCCCTTATCACACTGTTCAAACACTAAGCCGCACACCAGCAAATAAATCAAGGTTTAATATAAGGTTAGAGAGGAGGGAGCTGGATAATATCCCAGCTGATTCCAAGATGACATATTACCTACAGTCCTGACATCAGACTCAGTACTACAGCATGTACAAAAAGGCAAGTATGTACCATGTAAAGAATGCATCCCTTTTGATAACATGGTCAAGTTGGAGGAGGCGTTTTACAAAACATTCTTGGTGCAATTTTGCCAACTGTCTAACGATCTACTGTCAAGTTCTGTGCTTCTGTTACAAGTAGAATTAAATGGGAACAATACCTTTTCCATCCTGCGTGATTGCTGTGATAATCTAGCAGTTTACAGTGGGTGCAGTGATATTGTTTTGAGAGCAAACAGTAGACAAATGAATGATAAACAACATTTCGCAGTTTCTATTTGCTATGCCAGATCCATTAGCAAATGCCTTCTCTGGCCAATTGACTCATGTTCCCTGAAAGCCTTTATTTTAAAATTCCCTTCACTGTAATCAAATCATGTTAAGAGGTTGAATTATCCCCACCTCAGTGAACTGCCATAGGATCTCCAACCCTCTGAGAACTCTGCAACTCTGGAATCTTCAATCATGCTTCTCTCCAGACCAGTATTGGTGGTCGAGCTTTCAGAAACCTAAGTTCTACATTCTGGTGTTCTCTTATTCGAGCTCCCTCCTCTCTACCTGACTCTCCTCCTTAAAGATTGAAACAACTGCACAGATTCTGATTTTGCGTCACCAAGTCACCCCTTATTTACATGTGCACAGTACAGCCAGCTTGGAGTCAGTCCCTGAACTGAGGCGATTCTGAATCCCCAGTTTATATTGGTCAGCCAGGGCTTCCAGATTGGCCCAGGTTAATGACCCCAATCAAGGATCTCATATTCAATCCCCTAAGTCTAGGGATGTAGGCCTTGTCTTTCTCTTGTAGCTTTTCCTGCAATACTTTCCCCTCCAAGTCCAGTTCCTCTGATTTGGACTCCGACACGGGCAGTGTGTACCAGACCATAGTCCATCTCTTGCATCTGGAATGTTTCGGGAGAGTTTCCTCCTCTTCTTCTGGCAGTAACAGTATTGAGGCTGCATCAATCTTGGACTCTGAAATTTCCTTGTCGCTAGATGGAGGGGAGAACTTATAGTTTCTTACAGGCCTTCTGACTGTTCGGGTATCTTTTGTTCCTGCCCCAGTTGCGAGGTGACAGCTTTCAGGCAATTCACACATTTGTTCAGGACTGCCTCACCTACCATAACTTTGTAAGTCACGGACTTGACCTTGCATCAACCTCGCCTCGAATCCATACAGGGCAATTTCCATGGTTCCAGCACCAAACTTCATCCCTTATTTACATGCGCACAGTACACAGGCTGTAGTCAGCCTGCTCAGAGTCAGTCTCTGAATTGAGGAGATTCTTAATCCACTCTTTATACTGTCAGCCAGAGCTCCCTGATTGGCCCAAGTTAACAACCCCAATCAAAGGTCTTGTAATCAATGAGATCTAACTGGTTCCAATCACTACATCAATTCTGCTTCAAATATTGTCCCTTGGCTGAGTGTTTAATATCCTGTCCTAATGGCTGCCTCTTCAGTTAAATTGGCATTTGATTACAATCTTGTGAAAAACTTTGGAATGTTTTATTACATGAAAGACATTATATGTGTGCAGATTTTTGTTGAATTTTGAACATTAGAAGATTTTTAACTTCACCTTGGCAGCAGACATGGAACACAAGGATTGTAAGTCACATTAGCATTGGGATTGGCATTGGGTGTCATGGACTGGTGAACGTATCCTTGAGGATCAAAGGATTTATGACCATGACCAAGGTACAGGGGTTGGGGGGTGGTCTTCACAGATGTGCTTCTAAAATTAAAACAGACCTAATTTTAAAAAAAAGGTTGGGTGGCTGCATTTGTATGTATGATTCAGCCTGTTCTAAACTATAAAACTCTAAAATGTTAACATCCTACAGGGTGAGTAATTATTATTGGATTTTGGTTACAGTTGTTATATAGGCAAATGCAGCAGTTACTTTAGAGAGAAGATGTGTCACAAACTGTGTAAACTTTGGGAATCTGAAATGTTAAACTCCCTTTTCCAATTTGGAAGCCTGAGCTCTAACCTGATGCTTCAAACCGGTATTTAGCTGGTGTTAAGGACAATTTTAAAATTGGCCAGTAGGGGAGCATGTTCGAGTCACCACATTCCAGGAAGGACATAATTGCTCTGGAGACAGTCCAGGCAAGATTTACAAAAACACTGCCAGGGCTTCAAAATTGCAGCTATACGGAAAGATTTGATAGAATAAGGTTTGTTATTCTTCGAACTGAAGAGGCTCAGGGGTGTAATTCAGGTGTTCAGAATTATGAGGTGCTTAGATAGAATGAATAAGAAAGTTCTGCTTCACCTAGCGAAAAGGTCAGTTACCAGGGGCTAGTAAATGGGATTAGAATTGACACAAAGGGCTGAATGGTTTCTTTTTGTGTTGTAACCTTGCGATGATCCTATATTCCTTAAAGTATGGCATTCAGAACAGAATGCAATACTGCAGCTAAGCAAACCTAATGTTTTATACAAGTTTAATGTAACTTTCTTTCTCTTTTGTTTTGCTTTTATTCCATATTTGTGATAAAATCTATTCTTGTATTTATTAAATACATCGGAAAAATTAACATCTATTTTTGTGTAGTGTAAACTAGCAGATTGTACCATCTAAGCACAGGACTTTCAACTACACTAGTAATAAAATATGGACTATTCATATTCCAATTGCAGTTCAATGCCTTTCGTAGATTAAAGTGGTCTTAAAAATGAAAAACACTG
Source organism: Rhincodon typus (assembly GCF_021869965.1). Taxonomy (NCBI): domain Eukaryota; kingdom Metazoa; phylum Chordata; class Chondrichthyes; order Orectolobiformes; family Rhincodontidae; genus Rhincodon; species Rhincodon typus. The sequence goes on along the minus strand of NC_063361.1, from coordinate 8,944,463 downwards.
ACTACAGCGATCTCTTAACCAAGGGTTGACTAAGTCATAAAAACCAAATTGAGACAAACAAAGAGAGTCTAAATCAAAATGAACATTTTATAAACAGGCTCTGAAGCCAGTCAACCCAGTCAAATGTGAAGAAACCTTCTTATTTGGATTTACACCCTTCAGGCAAATGATTCTGTAATAGGTCACTCAAAATAGTTCAAGTGTCAATAAAATGCAATTCAACAGTCAATTTAAGTTTAGTGAGAGCGAGGAGTGCGAGAACGTAGCTCTATGCAGCTGAAGAATTGCTATAAGCTCTGAGGATTTGGGTGCTCATTGATGTTCTAGAAACTGTTTTGTGCAGCTGGGATTTAGGGTTCCAGAACGTCTATATGTCACTAATTTCTCAGTATAGCTCAAGAGACTGGAATTTGGAGAAACCCAGATGTGGTGCCAGCTTAATTAAACTTGCTGTCTACCAAAACACTGTAATCTGGTAGTGAAAAGGAGGAGTGCAGCATTGTGCGTCCAATGAAAGACAGTCTCAGGAGAAGAGATTGAACCACAGGGAAGTGATCAGTCATTGAAGCAGTCCAACTTTATGCAGTTTTCCATGAAATTCAGAGGGTATCTAATTGATCATTTTATTTTCTAACTTTGTGTGGTTTCTTTGCTCAAAAGATTTGAATGCTATAGTTTTATTCTCTTAGTAAGTACCTCAGGTGTCAAGCTATGTCTACTTTATACAAAAACATTGCCAATACCTAAACATATCATGACATAAATGTGGCAAGTCACGCCTAGGATCAGAACATAAATTTAGCCTGGAATCGGAACACGTTATGTACAATGGCTCATATCTCAATAATTTCTGCTCAGAAACTGGTTGCAACAAAACTTCTGTTTGGTGATCTGCATTTTATCTGTAACTTAAACCAATCAGTCAAAGACCAAATTCCTACAGTCACTGTTTTGTGGTCTGTTTTGACATTGTGTTGTTGCTATAGTTGCAATAAATTAACCTTCTGTACACACTGCGTAACAATATCCAGTTTAGAGTGTGGTTGAATGTATAACACACAGCCTTTCATATTTACCTGATGTACTGGAACTTTGAAATCAACCCTCTGAGTTCAGGAAGGGACTGGAGGTACTAAACTATCGCAAACAGGTGCATTATAACCAGCAGGTAGCAGGGAAAACCTGAGGAGGAAGGTGCATCAGCAGGCTCCATTCATTCCATTAAGCTAGCAGAAGCAATTCTGGTCCTCCCAGTTTGACATGATATTAAATGAAATGAAAATATTTGTTTCAGTGGTGATGTCCTTTAAGAACTGCCGGTATTGCATGATGGAATATTCTGCACTTGCCTGCATGAGTGCAGCTCCAACGACACTCAGATAGCTCATCCAGGGCAAAGGAGCTCATTTGGTTGGCAATCCATTCACTGTCTTCAACATTCACTCCCTCTGCTACTGACACACAGTAGCAACTGTGTGTACCATCTACAAGATGCATTGCAGCACCTCACCATGCTCCTTTCCAGTCCGTTCAAAACCTGCAACTTCTATTATCGAGAGGGAGAAAGATGCATGGAATCATCTCTGCCTCAAAGTTCCCCTCCAAGCCACACACCATCCTGCTTTCAAGTTATATCACCATTTCCTTCAGCGTTGTTGGGTCAACATTCTGGAACTTGCTTTCTCACAGCATTGTGGATGCATGTGCACTACATGGGCTGCAGCAGTTCAAGAAGGTGACTTTTTAAGGGCAATTACGGATGGACAATAAATCCTGTCCTTGCCAGAGATGCATACGTCCCCTGAGTGAAGGTAAAGAAAGTTGAAGTCATCCTGCTCCATCCTGCACTGCCCAAGTTCTACATAAATCCTGGAAAAGTCATACGATTCCAAATTCACAAATGCAAACATTGTCATCATTTTCTCAGGCTATCTGGCCCTTCTGAGTATTTTGAGAGGTGACATGTGGAGTTTGTAAGGAATAAGTTCCCAAAAGTTCCTCCACTGGTGTTTCCCTCCTGTCATTTCCTGGTCTGTCCAATCAATATGGGGCAGCACGCTGGCTCAGTGGTTAGCACTGCTGCCTAACGGCGCCAGGGACCCAGGTTCGATTCCACCCTCAGGCGACTGTCTGTGTAGAGTTTGCATATTCTCCCCGTGTCTGCGTTGGTTTCCTCCCACAGTCCAAAGATGTGCAGGTTAGGTGGATTGGCCATGCTAAATTGCCCATAGTGTTCAGAGATGTGTAGGTTAGGTGGGTTATAGGGGAATGGGTCTGGGTGGGATGCTCTGAGGGTTGTTGTGGACTTGTTGGGCCAAAGGGCCTGTTTCGACACTGTAGGGATTCTATGAATAGAGATTGGTTACAATGAGTCAACAACTCCCCTCTCAAGGTGTTATGTAAATAGCAGGGTGGTTGGTGGTGAGCAAGGTGGGCTTTGGTCTTTGGTTGTTGAGCAATTCCCAACTTCAAAGGAATCAAAGCACTAATGACCTAAGATCAGGAGACAACAGTCCTGCTTTTGGGTAATTAATTAACCCACCCAGGGACTGATTTCTGAGAAACATCAAAAAGTTGTGTCACAGACTGAGTTCATTAAAGTTCACTTGGAACAGCCAGGAGTACACATTTAGACATGAAGATGTGTGACACAGACATAAACACAGGGAAACCACTGGAGAGATAAAGGAAACATCTGACCTGGTGATTTAGGAGCGAAACCAGATACAGGAAGTTTGTTCAGCTGATATCCTTGCCTTTCAAATGCTTACACAGGGAGTGCTGTCTGTTCTTGGGGATTTGATGAAGCCTGTGCGACATGAACAATCTTCACCCTTCACCCTAGCAATACTCTGCAGGTTGGCAAATCTCCATGCTACTGGTGGTGCTTGTTCACTGCCTTAATTACTGGCTGAGTGGTGGCATAATGGTACTATCACTAAGGTAACAATCTGGAATCCTAGATAATGAGGTGATGGGATAGATGCTGAGGAGCTGGGGGAATGGGAGCAGTTCTCCAAAGAGAAGGATGAGGGCATTGATCTGGAGGAAGCTCTCCATGTGGATGAGAGAGCTCAGCTGCATTGGGCTCTATAAGGCAGGCAGGGTCAGACTGATACTAGGTTACAATATATGCAAGCTGGTGCAGAAGACCATCTGAGACTGTCAATGTCAAGACTCTAGCATTTGGTTTGCATTGCGGGTGTCAACTGTAGCCTATATTTATTTTCTTTGTTTTCCCTTTTGCTGACTGTCATGAAAAGCTCAGGTTGGGCTTGTCTGATGGCTTGCACATCTGTGATAACAAGAAAAGAAATTGCTACAGAAACTCAGCAGGTCTGGCAGCATCTAGTGGGAGAAAGCAGAGTTAACGTTTCAGGTCCAATTGCCTTTATCAGATAAATGGTCGCTGGACCTGAAATGTTGACTCTGCGTTCTCTCCACAGATGATGCCAGGCCTGCTGAGTTTTTTCCAGCAATTTCTGTTTTCGAGCATCTGCCATTTTTTTATTTTATTTCCATGCCTTTATGCGATGTGCCTTGGAAAAACAATAGCTGGGACTCTGGGACTCGGAAAGGATCTTCAGATGGGCTATCCAAGGTGCAATTTCCATAGTGAAATTCCCTGGCCTTTTCTCTGTGGCCTGAATGTTCCTCCTTTTCACATAATAATCCAATATTCTCTTAAACACCAACCTGCCCCAGTCCTCTCCCTACTTAGAGACAGAGACATACTGGTAAAACACACAATTGTAAATCACCTTGATGAACTTTGTTTCTCCACCTGTCAGCATGTTTCCTTTCCTGACCTCTTAACCTCTGGATGCCTGAGGCACATTACACAATTTATTACAGCCTGTTAGTCCCAGGCCTCTGCTAATTACATTAAATGAAAGCACCTCTCAGTAAAGACTAACCAAACTCACCACATTGTGTCATATACATGTTTCCTAGTGCCAGAGTTTATTCATTCTTTTTTTATAACCGAACCGGAGAGCAGAACAACAAGCATCATTGTGCTTGCTCAGTAACAGCAGCTGGTAAGAATTAAGTAACAACTCTTAGCACATGATTTTTGCCTGAAGGAAATCAGATCTCCCAGGACAGGTGTCAAAAAGAATAAAGACAGAAAGCTAGTTATAAACATATTCTGAAACATTCCCCAGCTAGATAGAAAGAGGCCTCCTTGCGTCTTGCTCTACTTTTTACCATTGAGTTGAGACGCTATTCACATCTAGGCTCTGCTGTGGAATGCGAAGAGCAAATTTGTTTGGGATGAAAATGATATACTTTACCAATGTGCTGCCTGGCTTAGAGTACTCAGGTGACCTCTTATAATGAGGCACCGACTGGGGGCCTCTCTATTTGCAGCCAGTCACAATAAAGACAGAGTACAGTCAACAGGTAACAAAACTGGATTTGGAAGTGTTCAGGACCATCTCTCATGATTACATTTCCTAGAAACAGCTCCTTTAACAAGACAGCACATTGTGGCCATTAATATTCCAGGAATCTTGAACATTAAACTATCAGCCACTGTAGAGAACAACCTGTGAGGAAAGTCATAGCAAACTTAAAAATTGAAAATTTCTTAAGTTGACTTTTGTTGATTTATTGCTGAATGTGTTTAGAAAAGGGTGTTTGACTGTTTGGAGACTGGAGATAACATGATAGATGCTCCAGAAATGTGTCCAACCAAAACTGGTAGCGCTCATAGGCCTCTTGTACAGAGTGGCATTACATTGTAATGCTCATTCAGAAATCACGCGCAGACATGATGGGCTGAATGGCCTTCTTCTGGTGATTGTTCCTTCAGTGTGGATATTTATATCAAAGGGGGCTACCTAGAGAGAGAAAGACAGAGAGAGAGCGCGAGAGAGATTGAATTGACTCCCATTCACTGTGTTCCTATCGAATATGTAAATACTCCTAGACTCATTTGCCTAGAGGATAAATTGGGTTTCCATCTGAGTTAAAATCTGATTTTCTTGGACCACAAATCTCAGTTGAGATAAGTGAATGAATGAGGTACAATCTTCTTTAGGGTTCCACTCACTATTTTCTGGTTGGGTTTAAGAATTAGGCACAATGGCATAACCAGGGGCTTGAGCTTCCAAGCCTCAACATCACAGGGTAGGTGAAGATCTAGTGTTATTATTGCTGGACTGTTAATCCAGAGACTCAGGTAAGGTTTCTGGGGACCTGGGTTCGAGTCCTGCCACTGGCAGGTATTGAATTTCAACAAATATCTGGAATTAAGAGTCTAATGATGACTATGAAACTGTTGCCAATTGTTAGGAAAAACCATCTGATTCACTAATGTCATTTAGGGAAGGAAATCTGCCATCCTTATTGGGTCTGGCCTACATGGGACTCTAGACCTACAACAGTGTGGTTGACTCTTAACTGCCCTCTGGGCAATTAGTGATGGGCAGTAAATGCTGGCCTAGCTACCCACATCCCGTGAATATATTTTAAATAAACACTCACCCTCCCCCACCCCAACAGTGCTGCCAACCAAGCACCCAGCCGCCCTGACCTTAGTGTTCACCATTCCTCTGTGTGGCAAGTGCAGATGGATATCATGTACTGATGATATCAAGCTTGACCATGACACCCTTCACAGTGTTCGCTCTCTGCCTAACTCAAAAATGAACGACAGCCCTTTGCAATGGGTGGCAGAGGGCGCCTGAGGAGCTAGGCCCAATGAAGACGCAGGATCTTCAGGAGAGAGGGAAGAAAAGAAAGTGGACTTGCAGTGGAACAAGATCGCAAGCTGTCTTGGATGGGCAGCATGCCTGGGCAGCTTGTAAAAACAGAGCATATGTTGCAAAGACAGAATGATGGGCTGGAATTGATGTTTTCTGGCAGGGTGAGGAAGATGAAATGGAAAGTGAGTAGTTGACTCATTCCTCCCACACCCTCTCCTGTGGTCTCAGATCACCGAATCAAGTGTCAAATGGCCACATGGTTGGGAGGTGGCCAATTGGAAATACAAAGGGTAGGGAGGGGTGCAGGGCGTGGTGTCTAGTTGGGAGACCAGCCTGAGATTTCATGTGTTCGAGGTGTTATACCTGAACAGGATGTCAGTCACAGCTACAAATTTAAAGAGTCCCTGCTCCCTCAATCTTTTTTTAACTGAATGCTCAGAAAAGTCAAACAATGTATTTAAAAAATGATGCCAATACTGCTACTTTCATCAGCAAAATCTATTGCTATATACAGCCATGGTCCCAGTGTTAGGCATCATTATGCTGCCTGATTATGGCTGCCATGAAATGCTATCCCATTTGACACATCATAAAATACAGTGGGCAACAAAACATTGCAGACATCCATAGAAAATGCTGGAGAAACTCAGCAGGTCTGACAGCATCTGAGGACAGAGGAAAAACAGTTAACGTTTTGAGTTTGGTATGACTGTTCTTCAGAAATGAAATAAAAGAACTTTGCACTGCAGCTTTAATTCTTTCATCTCATCTGTAGGGAGAAAGGGGCAATTTTAAATGAAATTATGATGTTTGCATTTGTGGAGCACTTATTATATCAAAATATCTGAAAAAACTCACTCTGAAGGACAGTTTTTAGAGAGCAGCGTCAAGGAGTCATAGGGTTAAACAGCATGGAAATAGACCCTTCGGTCCAACTAGTCCATGCCGACCATAATCCCAAACTAAATAATCCCACCTGCCTGTGCTTGGCCCACATTCATCCAAAGATTTCTTATTCACGTACTTATCTAAATGTCTGTTAAACTTTGTACCTGCATCCACCTTTTCCTCTGGGAGTTTGTTCCATGCACGACAACTCTCTGTATAAAATAATTGCCTCTCAATTCTTCTTTAAATCTTTCTCCTCTCACATTAAAAATATGCCTGCTAGTCTTGAAATCCTCCATCCTAGAGAAAAGTCACCTGCCATTCACCTTATCTTTATTAATGGTTATTAGTCATAAAATATCAGGCATTCCAGAGAGGGTTACAGCATTGGTGGCTGTGCCAGCATTTATTGCCTGTCCCTAGTTGCCCCTGGAGAAGGTGGTGGTGAACTGCCTTCTTGAACCACTGCAATCCATGTGCTGTAGGTGGACTCACAATGCCTTTCGGGAGGGAATTCCAGGACTTTGACCAAGCAACAGGGAATACAATGCCAAAAATTTCCTAGATTCCAGAACAGTTACATGAAAATTGGGAGTTAGCACATGTGGCACTGCTATTCAAGGAGGGAAGAAGTAAGGAAACAGGGAACTCCGGATCAGTTGACCTGACGTCAGTCACCAGGAAAGTGCTAGAATCTAATACAAAGGAAATTTTAACACCTGGAAAGTCATGGTATGACTGTATTTTTAACCTGGCTTACAAAAGTAAAACTGGGTTTGACAAATCTATCAGAATGCTTGAGGATGTAACTAAATAAAAAGGAGTCACTAATACTGGGATTTCCAAAAGTTATTTGATAATGTGCTGCATAGAAGGTTAATAAACAAGATAAGGGCTTATGGAGTAGAGGAAGCAAACACTACAGATAAAGGAGGCATTTTGAAGTTGGCCAGCTGTAATTTACTAATTTACTGGAACCTGAGCTATTTTCAATTAGATAGACAAAGGGAAAGAGAGTAATGTGTCCAAATCTGCAGATGAAATGAATCTGGGTGGAAATGAAAGCTGTGAAGGGACATAAGTGACTACAAAGAATTATAAACTGATTTCTAAGTAAGCAAGGAGGTCTTGGAGTGCAGTAACTAGTGTCCCTGCCTCTGAACGAGAAGCTTTGTGTCCAGAACTTGATGACCAAGAACAGTGTGTTCATAATATTCCAAACAGGTTGATTAACAACCTGGAGATTCTTCTAAAATACACTAATGAGAGGTGGAAAGCATGCAAGAAATTCCTGTTCGGCAATTTAACGGGGAGAAATTGGAACCTCCACCATCAATGCCCATTTCTCTGGATGTGCTGGTCTTGCTGCAGTTATACTGCAGTTTTGATCTCCTAGTCTGAGGAAGGGAGTCCAGTGAAGGTTCACCAGCCTGATTCTCAGAATGGCAGGATTGACATATGAAGAAAGTCACTGGAATTTAGAAGAATGATGGGACATCTCATAGAAACATATAAAATCATGATGGGACTGGACAGGCTAGATGTGGAAAGAATGTTCTTGTTGTTGGAGGAGTTCAAAACTAGGGTTCACAGACTAAGAATAAGGGGTAAGCCATTCAGGACTGAGATGAGGAAGAGTTTCTTCACTCAGAAATTCTCTACCACAGGAAGGTGTTGGGGCCAGTTTGTTAGATAGATTCAAGAGGGAGCTGGACATGATCCTTGCAGCTAAAGGGATCATGGGATATGGAGAGAAAGTGGGAGTGGGATATTGAAATTGCATGATCAACCATGATCATATTGAATGGTTATATTTGCTCAAAGGGCCAAATGGCCAGCTCCTGTCCCTATTTTCTACGTTTCAATGGACTATGCCATTCATGTGAAAGTGCATGTTGCCACAGCAACTTGAGATGCTTACAGCTGCTTAGTTACTGTATGGCTAGTATACATCAGATTGGTGCCATGAGCATGGATTCAATCCGTGTTTGAGATGGTGCGGGTTCAGAACCTGCCTCCATGCCCCACCCATGGAGCAGATCGTGGTGTTATAGGTTGGACATGTCTGTGAACAGAGAGCTGAAGAAGATGTAAGTGGACAACAATGTGGCACATGGAGTACAATGTGGGGAAGTGTATGCATATTCACTTTGCCAATAAGAAAGAAAAACAGAATATTGTTGAAAGACATGAGAATTCTAAACTTTGATGTTCAAAGTGATTTGATTGAAAAAAGTTAGCTTCTACATACAGAAAGCAATTAAGAAGGCACTTTGCATATTGACCTTAATTGCAGGGTGATTGGAGCACAAAATAAGGATATCTTTTGTATTTGTGCAGGGCTTTGATGAGACCATGGGGGCAGATGATAGTTTTGTTTATCTGTATTTGACTATTTGAGTCTGGTGACTGATCTCTGTTTACTATGCTTGTTTGGTTCAGTCTAGGTGTCGACTCAGAGTAAAGTGACATATCACAGAATTTGGACCAGGACAGGCATGACTGCAGATATTTTGTGATTGCAGAGATACTTTTAAATGATTGTAATTTTTAAAAAATATAGAAACTGCATTGCTCTGAGGTATATTAAATATACAAGAGCACTAATCGCAGTTTTGGTCTATATATCAATGGAAAGACATGGAGCACCTTGAAGGTGTGACAGCAGAGGATTACTGGATTGATTTCTCAGATGAGAGAATTGTCCTACATCGAGAGACTGAATAAATTGGGCTGAAAATTTCTGGGATTTAAAAGATTGAGTTTTGATTGAAGATTGAAGCTCATTGAAACATAGAGGATTCTGATGGGGTCAGCAGGGTAGACAGTAATACGTTTCCACTAGCTCTGGACTTGAGAACATGGAGCACAGCTTCAAGCTGTGAGATTGATCAGAAACAAAAACAGAAACACGAAACATTAACTCTGATTTCTCTCCACAGATACTGCCAGACCTGCTGAGCTTTTCTAGCAATTTCTGTTTTTGTTTCTGATTTACAGCATCTGCAGTTCTTTCAGTTATTATTTGAGACATTGATCATTTGGGACTGAGATATGGAGAAATTTCTTTCCTCAGAGGTTTGTAAATCTTTGGAATTGTCTACCCTAAAATGTTGTGGATTATTGAGTGGCATTAATGCTGACAGAGACTAATCTTGAGTTCAAGGATTTTAGGGCTATGGGGAATGGGTGGATAATGCAGAAATGAGACAGAAGATCAGCCATGATCATATTGAATGCCTGAATACATTTCTGCTTCTATTTCTTCAATACTTACATACACTATCTCACTTCTGCACTAAGTATCAAGTTCCATTGTGTAAGAACATTTATGGAAAACATTTTTCCCAATTAACAAATCACCTTCCTTTTGTAAGGGGAAGAAGTTGGAAATATCAGAGGCCGCATTGTCACTCTATCAAATTCCTGAAACTCCACTTTAACTGGTGAATGGGATGATAAATATTGAAACTGATAGATGGGGTCAATGAGGACACAGATTAAGAGATCGGTGCTGTGTTTGGCATGAAGAGAGCTTTACAAGAGTAAACAATGTCTCACAGTATATTTACAGAAGATTAAAGGTGGGTGAGGGTTTTACAAGCTCAGAACCAAGTCCTTGTGACACTGGAGCAGCTATATTGACATCATAAGGTGCAACATTTACTTGGTACTGAAGAGACAACACGAATTGCTTTGTCCAAAGAAATATTCTCAGTGTGTGTGTATGAAGTGTGAGTATCTTTTACAGAGTTCCAAAAATTCATAGTTTTGATTGAAACAAAGATTTTTCTTCCATAATACCATCTCTACTGACCACGCTTTTCAACATTAAAGTGCCACTTGACACTGATGAATTTTCAATCCGATTTCACGCCTGTAAAACAGCACAAACCTCATGGACTATGACCACACTGACACCATCTCTTAAAATAAATACTTATCATCATCCACTGGTGGGTCATGGGCTGTATTCCATCTACAAAGCTGAGGCAATGCAGCTGTATTCTCACAAAAACTCCTTGGTAGTTCGTTGGTGCTGTTTGAAATACCTGGGCTTGGAATTTTGGAAAGGGCTGTTTTCTCACAGATAGACAAACCCTAAACCAGAGCATTGGCATCAGTGTTTTGACATATGAACAATTGATAGGGATATAAATATTATTGATGAACCATAACGCTCTATGGTTAGGCATGAAGACAGGAACTAGGGGCCTTGTGTTGCACCCATGCCCCCATGTAAACATAAGTAAGGCAGGCTAGAACTCACAAAATTGAGTGATTTACTGAGGGATTTCATTAAAGATGGATGGTCACTTTAATAAAGAAGGACTGGACTTATATTTAGAAAATGTGCAACATTGGGATGTTCCAAAGCAATTTCCATCCATTACCATAAAGATAAAGGTGAAGTCGCCATAGCCTTATCACATATAGGGTTGCTCGCTCATTTGAGAGAGATGATGGACAATGGTATAATCTGAGGGTCACCATACCTCAGGCAAAGAGAGAGGTTGAGAAGGGGAGTCCTTCATGGTAACATCAGGCAAAATTGAACTCACTCTGTTGGCATCGTTCTATATTGCAAACTCATTGGCTGAATGGCAGCCATTACATTATTAACTAAAGTGCAATCGTAGAGTCATACAGCACATAAGGAGACCACTCAGTCAATTGAATTGAATAGAAATAAAGAAGTACAAAAATAAATAAAAGTAAGATGTTGAATCTGACAAGTTTCTGAGGGACCTTCGCAGGATAGATTTTGAGACGATGCTACCACTGATGGGGGAGTTTCGAACTGGGGCCAAAGTTACAGAATAAAGGGACACTCATAAAAAACTGAGAAGTCAAGGAATTTCTCTTCAGAGGGTAAGGAATGTCTGGAATTCTCTATCCCAGCGAGATGTGGGGGCTAGATCACTGGAAGTATTTAAAGAGGAGGTAGATAGAGTTTTGAAATATCATGGAAGTTAATGGACACACTGAGCTGGCATGAAAGACGGGTCAAGGCCTGGGCCAGTTCACACATGATCTTGTTGAATGTCAGGGCAGGCTTGAGAGGTCAAATGACTTACTCCTGTTCCTATTTCCTATGTTCTTACCGAGTCTATGCCAACTCACTGTCGAGCAGGCCAGTCAGTTTCATTTCATCGAATCTATTTCTGGAGCCCTGAAAATTGATTTCCCTTGAGTGCCCATTTAATTTCTATTTGAAATCATTGATAATCTCCATTTCCACCACCCTCACACTTTGTCTAATATGAAGGCCTGATCACATATATGTGACATTATCATATCTGGGAATCACTCATTGAGGTTAGAGGAAAATAGTGACACCTCCTGGTAGCTGGCATGTACCACAAGCAGCATGGTTCGTGGTTACAGCTTGGTCACCCATTCCAATATTGAAAACAGCAGCCATGAGGACACCTTTAGGTTCATGTGCCACACTTGTGATAGAATTGGCCTCTTCCGTTATCAGAATAAGTACACCATGCAATTTTACCACATCTAAAATGGATTATTTGTTGCGTATCCATCAATGGGAAATGCTTTGTGGTTAACACTGGTGCTCACAGCACCAGGGACCCAGGTTCAATTCCAGCTTTGGGCAACTGTCTGTGTGGAGTTTGCACATTCTCCCCGTGTCTGTGTGGGTACCCTCTGGGTGCTCTGGTTTCCTCCCACAGTCCAAAGATGTGCAGGTTTGGTGGATTGGCCATAGAAAATGCTGGGGGATATGGGAGTGGGGAGTCTGGCTGGGATGCTGTTCAGAGCGTCAGTGTGGATGTTTTGGGCTGAATGACCTATTTCCACACAGTAGGGATTCTTTGATTCTATCTTTCATAGATGTCAGGATGCTGAAACTGACCTTTCCTTTTTGGCAAAGTGCATCACATAGAAATATAGAAAATTGGAGCAGGAATAGGCAATTTGGACCTTTGAGCCATTTAATATGATCACGGTTGATCATCCATCTCAGTCCCCTGCCCCTGCTTTCTCCCCATATCCTTTGATCCCTTTAGCCCTATGAACTATATCTAACTCCTTTTTGAGAACATTCAATGTTTTATCCTCAACTGCCTTCTTTGGCAGAGAATTCCACAGGCTCCCTACTTTATGGGTGGAGAAATGTCTTCTCATAGCAGCCCTAAATGGCTTGCCCCAAATCTTTAGATTGTGATCCCTGGCTCTGGACTCCCTAGTCAGCACAACCATCCTTTCTGCATTTACCCTGTCTGACCCTATTAGAATTTTATAGCTTCCTATGATATGCCTCCACTTTTTATAAACTCCAGTTAATATACTCCTCTGCATTAATTTCCATTTGCCATTTTTCTAACCTATTTATGCTTTTTTTGTTCACTCATAGGCTTCGGGCATCACTTGTAAGGCCAGAATTTATTGCTTATCCATAATTGCCCTTCACCTGAGTGGTATGCATGGCCATTTCAGAGGGCAGTTAAAGTTAACCACATCGCTGTGGGTCTGGAGTCACTTGTGGGCCAAAGAAGGTAAGGATGGCAGATTTTCTTCCCAAATGGACATTAGTGAACCAGATGGGTTTTTATGATAAACAGCAAAGCCAATGGTGGCCATTGGGCCAGTGTTTAACTCTAGTCTTTTATTGAACTTAAATTTCATTATCTGCTTTGAGGTTTTAAACCTACACCCCCAGGAGACTAGCCTCGATTACTTGTCCAGTGAGATTAGCACTGCACTACACCTCTCCATAATCTCAACTCAGCATCCTCACTGTATGTCCCCATTTGATATCACAGCAAATTTTGAAATGTTACTGTCTTCCAGAAGTCATGTCACTTTTCTCTCTCCTTAGTGGATCTTGGGGAATATCACTGTCTACTCTCCTCCAATCCTAAAAGCAACCATTTTCCGTGGATCATTACATTAGAAGGCAGACAGAAAACATTTTCAGGGTGATGGGGAATGGCAGTTCAGTGGCACTTGGTGAATGCTTCTGAAAACAAGGAGACAGCACAGACGTGAGCAGCTGAATAGCCTCCTTCTGAACTATAACCAACACTGATTCCGTGGTTGAGAGTTAAATATTAAGTTGAGAGAGCGCTGGACCACATTTTTAGGTTTCAGCTGGAAGATAGCATCCTGAATAGCACTGCACTCTGTCAGTGGTGGTGTCAGCCTTGTTTCTATGTTCAGGTCTTTGGAATGCATCAAAAACCACAACCTATCTGATTCAGGGAAGGAGTGACAACTACCAAGGCACAGTGGATAGTAAATTCCCCAGACCTTGCACACCCTTATCAGGAGCTGTTCAAAAGTTGCTAGACATTTTCTTCTCAAAGAAAAAGCCCCGCAACATTGATATAGGACACAGAACGATTACAATATTTGGTTTGACCAAGGTTTAGCTGTCCTTTCCTAATGACTGTTATATTGTACATTTGCTAAGGAACAGATATCATCTCCCAATCTATAATTAAAACCACACTTAATGCTCACTTTTGAAGTAACTGTTCCTTTAGCTGTTACAGCCCATGCCTGTTGTAATAGTTTCTCACAAACTCCCCCCTGCACAGAAGCGGTAATAATGGAATCACTTACAGATGCGCCACAGGAGGGTCATTCTACACAAGACGTCTGAAAAACAGGTAACATTTCTCCCATTTTGAGTGTGTCTCGCACTTCAAAGCCTCTCAGTCTTGAACAGCCAGCCTTACCTGCACTCCAGGCCTGACTGACCATGTAAGGACTGTGTAGAACTTGACACTGGAGAATACCAGTCAGAAATAGCTTTAGTAGCTCAGCATGAAGTCAAGATCAGCTGATCTAAATCCCTGTGCATAGCAACATCCCTGCCAGCCTTCCCCCTGCCCCAAGACTCCCTGTGTAAATGGTACATATGTAGATTGCACAGAACAGCACAGCAACAGGCCATTCAGTCCGACTGGTTCATGCCAATATTAATGCTTCACACAACCTCCTCCTCCCTATCTCAGCATATTCGATTTCTTTCTCCTTCATGTGTTTATCTGGCTTTGCTTTAACTGTATGCTATTGCTTTGACCTCTCCATGTAATTCTGTGTGCCCTATTCTCTCCAGGAAAATTATTCTTTAGAATTTTGTCTGCACCTAAATAGATAGTCATCGTTACACCTTTGGATCTGACTTTCATTCCTGTACAATCATTTTTAGCTCTCACCACTTTGATTTGTTGTGGCTCACAGTTATATTTCTCAAAGTACACATTTTATATAACTGACTGGTTGTTCTCATGGAGATTTGCACATGGATAATTAAGACTGAGTTTAATTGTTCAACCCTATGTCAGAGGGTGGAGATAATGGGTGCAGTGCCTTGAAATCAGCACAGCTGGACAGCATTTCCCTTTGGGAAATGCATCCTATGCAATCATCACAGCCTCCAGGTTTTCTGACTGTTGTCTGCACATAGGAACCTTGCTGATGACACCTGAAGTTGCCAATTTTTCTGTTTAATTTGGCAAATTGAGTGCAGTTCCTTGGCCAGTTTCAGGGCATGGAACTAATTCCTTCCTTTACCAAGCTCTCAGTTACAGAGCTATAGGGTCATGCCGTACAGATTCAGATGCTTCGGTCCAACCAGTCCATAAGACCATAAGACATAGGAGCAGAAATTAGGCCATTCAGCCTATCGAGTCTGCTCCTCTATTCAATCATGGCTGATAAGTTCCTCAACCCCATTCTCCTGCTTTCTCCCCGTAACCCTTGATCGCCTTGACAATCAAGAACCTATCTATCTCAGTCTTAAATGTACTCTATGCCGACCATATTCTCAGACTAGTCCCACCACCCTGCACTTGGCCCATATCCCTCCAAACATTTCTTATTCATGCACTTCCCTATATGTCTTCTAAACATTGTAACTGTACTCACATCCACCACTTCTTCTGGAAGTTCATTCCATGCACGACCCCTTCTGTGTAAAAAAAAATTGCCCCTCATACTTTTCTCCTCTCTCCTTAAAAATATTCTGTCTAGCCTTGAAATCCCCCACCCTAGGGAAAAGACACCTGCCATTCACCTTAGCTATATCCTTCATAATTTTATAAACCTCTATAAAGTCACCCCTCAACCTGCTGCACTCCATGAAAAAATTCCCAACTTATCCAGCCTCTCTCTGCAATTCAGACCTTCCATTCCATTGTTAAAAAGAATTATTAAAAATTGTTAAAAGAATTCCACATTGTTTTATTAAATTGAATGAAATAATATTTGGCACATTGCAGATTGGCTTCAGGCTGTGGCTCAAGGTATTGTAGATGTGATAACAGAGGTAGCTTTTGCCACAATATCTGTTACTGAATGGATATCGCTATTGTCTCAAGCATATTTGGAAGTGTTTCTAGTGTATTCCTTTACATCGTTCCAGTTCCCTTTGAAATTGAGGTATTCATCCTTATTTTCATTCCGAAATAGTAATCTCTCTCCAGCAGCAACTTCAGCATGGTGACTCATCTCAATATTGAACTAGCTTGCTGCATCCCTAAGACAGACATTCAAAATTCATCATCTATCACTGTATTCCAACTGAATTCTCCACCTCATCCAAGTGGGGTCATGTGTTGATTGCTGGTTTTCAGGACACTAGACATGTCAAGCTTTAGTTAGCTCCTCAGACACCAAGATTCTTTCTTATCTCACATGAACGGCTCAACCTTATGAGCTTCATATACATCTTTAGAACTTCTATTGAGGCTTAAGATTGGTCTTGGGATGATTTTAGAGAAGCATTCTTACAGAACACGCTTAGACTACTGTAAATCTCGCAGTACTGAAATTGTCTCCTGTACTCTTAAACTTCACTTGGTTAATAGTGACATTTAGCCTCTGGACATCACTTGGTTACATACGTAGACCTTTGCTCATGCTCGTGCTGGCTAAGAGGTGGCCTTGAAGGAATCTATGTGAAAAAATCTGGCCATAATGAAGGGACATATGGCTATAAAAGTTATTTTTCTATAACTAAGAACTTGAAATATCAAAAAGAGTTCATTTCTTGATCCAATTCACAATGTCTGACCACAGGACTCTGTCAATCGAATTGCCCATTTTGGTTGAAAACCGTTAAGAAATCCAGCAGTGATAAGATGAGTTTATACTGATAATCCTGGACCATAATCAACTTACATAACTCATGAGCTACATCATAATCTTAAAAACCAGACTCATAACTGATGAAAACTTGGCCATCACAAGTTCTGGTAAGTTTGGCTTCCCTAGGATCATAAAGGGTCAGGCCTTACATCAAAGTAGAGAATTGTATAAACCTCCATAGAATCAAGGAGAACCTAACTTAGATACTAATGGTGATGAAAATCTTAATTGGAGCATAAAAAGTCTGAGCCTAATGACAATTAAGATATATAAGAAAACAGTTATGCGGCCCTGGACACTCAATAGGTATGTTGAGCAGCCATCAAATTTGCAGATTCGCTGAATTCACTTCATTGTTACTTTTGGCTACTAGAGATCAGCAAAGATAATTCTCCTCTTAATTGGGACAGAGTCATCTAAATAATTCCATAGCCTTCACCTGTGAATGAAAGTAAATGCTGTTTTAATATTTGATGAAGATCCTTCTTGAATTATATTACTCTAATAATTATTGAATTTAAGTATCAGATTCTTTAATCAAAAGTAGATTGCATTTTCTTTCTTTTCTTAGAACTATTTGACGTTGTGATTGGCTGTTCTTGCCAAACTCTTTATTTCACGCTTGATTCTTTAACAAACATCTCTAGATTTTAAAATTTATATTGTCCTCCGTGGTTTTCTGTATTGCTAACTTAGACACCCAACTTCATTCTCTTTGAGAATGAGAGTGAGAGTGCATTACTAAGGAATTATGCACTGACCCTAATAATATTTGAGACATTATAATCTGACAGAAACCTTTTTAGAAATCCATGTGGAGGACATGGGTAATCCTGAGGAGATTTTTTTTTCCCCTTTGTGGAGAGGTGGATCAGTTCTTCCAATTCCGTTGACATTTTGAGAATCTGTCTTTCTCAAGGCAAAGTAAACAGGAATCCATCTGAGATGTGAGCCGTAATCCCAGGTTGTCTTAAAAAAGAGGAGTTACAGTTATAACCCACCAGAGAGGACAGTGATCACAGGCGAGTTGTTTTAGGATTTGAAGTTGATATGGAAGCCCCTACATCAGAGCTTCCCAAAATGAGGGTCAGGACTCCAAATGGCCATTGCACAACTCTTTCCTCATTCCCCCTTACTCACAGGCATTCTTTCCTTGTCACTTGCTCTCATGGGTCTTCTAACCCCAACCCTTGATCTCATGGTTTTTGCTGAACAATTGCAATCATTTTCAAATCTTGAAATGGGTCCACAGTTGGAAAGCATTTGGAAAACATGCAGTAATCACTGCTAACTAGACCTTCCATTTCAAACCTGACAACATGTTTATAGCTAATGGAAGCTCGTTACGGCAGCGAAGAGCCCAGAAAAAAAATTCAAGAATTTACTGATCGGAAGGTACGACTTCAGATCAGATGGGAGAGATGTTAGAAATGGAAGAACTCTAGAACAGATCTATAATATAAATGGATTCCTGGAGACCAAAATGGATCATTTTGAGGTTCTCAGGTTCCAGCATAAGAGGTGGTACTCATAGAATCATAGAATCACAGAATTCCTACGGCGTGGAAACGGGCCCTTCGGCCCAACAAGTCCACACCGACCCTTGCAGCATCCCACCCAGATCCATCCCCCTATAACCCACACACCCCTGAACACTATGGGCAATTTAGCATGGCTAATCCACCTAGCCTGCACATCTTTGGACTGTGGGAGGAAACCGGAGCACCCGGAAGAAACCCACACAGACAGGTTCAAGAACAGCTTCTTCCCTGTTATTATTAGACCTCTGAATGGACCTCTCAAATTTCAATCCAATATTCATCTTGTTTCTTATGCACCTTCTTTGCAGCCTTAACTTTGTGCTCCTCTCTCTGTTCTATCACCCTCTGTTCTTTGTATGTATGATCTGCCTGCACTGCACGCAAAACAAAACTTTTCACTGTACCTAGGTACATGTGACAATAATAAATCAAATCAAATCAAACTAAATTGGATCAAATCAAATCATCAAATCTGTGAGCTTAACCCAATTTCTGATTCATGCTGGTGAGCTGAGCAGGGGTGGAGGATTGGGTGAGGAAAACCTTGAGCTGGCTGATCAAATGACACAAAATCATCAGACTGAATGGGAAACCTCAAAACAGGAAAATTCTGCATCTCTGAATTTGGGTGATGCCATCACACATGGATTGCAGGAGTGGTGGGGCAATGTCACCGAACTAGTAATCCAGAATATAATGTTCTGAGGAAGTGGGTTCAAATCCCACAATGATAGACAGGGAAGTTTGAATTCAATTAAAAATAAATCTAGAATAAATAAAAGTGACTATGTAACTATTGTGAATTGTTGTGAAACCCCATCTTATTCACTAATGATCTTTAGGGAAAAAATTGTGCAGTGCTTGCTGGTCTGGCCTCTCTGTCACCCAGGCAAACTGGAATGTGCTTGACTCCTAACTATGTTCTGGGCAATTAGGGATGTGAAGTAATGCTGGCCTAGCCAGCAACTCTCACATCACATAAATGAATATGCTTGAGGCCGAACAGGAAATCAAAGAAGGGCTGTGAAAATACTGCTTTGGGAATGTAAAGACAGGAGAGTAATCATTTAAGTACAGGACTTTTAAATGTTTTGCAAGATTTTAAGTTAATATATCTGGTCCATAAGTGAGAATTTTAACTTAGAGCATAATGAAACTATACACTTCTCTACCACAAAAAGCTGCGGAGACCAGTTGCTGGATATATTTAAGAAGGAAATCTGTAGATTTTTGGAGGCAAAAGTTATCAAGGACCATAAGAGGAGAGAGAGAAAGTATGGCATTGAGATAGAGGATCAGCTGTGCTTATGCTGAATGGTGTACAGGTTTGATGGGCTGATTGGCCTTCTCCTGCTCTTATTTTCCATGTGTCTATGTATTGTGGTAAGGTTCAGAAGAAAGGGAAAACCTCTATTGCTGGAACAAAGTGTAAAGGGAGGAATCGAAATGCCTAGCAAGATTAGGAAGCTATATGATTTGATGTTTCTTTGCCAGGAAAGTTTACACACAGGAATGAACCAAACCAAGTCCTGAATGAGCACTGTGGATGGAAAGACTTTTAAGATGTAGAATCACTTCAGAGTTAGACAGCAAGACTGAAGCAAATTGAATTATAGAATCATAGAGGTTTACAGCACAGAAACTTGGCAGCCTGTTCCAGACAATCCCCACTCCCTGTGCGAAAAAATTGCCCCTCTGGAGCCGACTGTATCTTTCCTCTCTCACCTTAAACCTATGCCCTCTAGTTTTAGACTCCCCTACCATGGGGACAAACTGTTGGCTACCTACCTCACCTATGCCTCTCATGATTTTATAGATTTCTATAAGATCACCCTTAGTCTCCCAACCTATCCAGCTTTTCCTTATAACTCAAACTCTCCATCCTGGTAGCATTGAAGTAAATCTTTTCTGCACTCTTTCTATAATAGAGTGACTAGAACAGCATGCAGTACTCCAAATATGTCCTTACCAACAAGACATCCCAACTCCTATACTCAATGCTCTGGCTGATGAAAACAAGCATGCCAAACCAATTCACTTCTTTCTTCTTTGAAGTGATAGCAGATATGTGAGTGTCAGTACGTCAATCAGTTTTGATGAAGATTTAAAAACTGTCAACTGTTATTTTAACCTCAAATCCAACAAGATTTTGGACAGAATCTGGATGAATAAGTAGGTGACTTAATCAATTATCTTTACAGTTTAGCGATAAGATGTGAATCTGGAGATTTGAAAAAGAACTGATCAGAGATTGTATTATTGTTGGGGAATCCCTATCAAAATGATTTGAGTCTCTTGAAATCTTCCACTCGAGAATCCCATACAGCTGATAAGGCAAGACAAAGTTTGGAAGCACAATGGAACAATCCTCAGAGAAGAACAGAAACCTTGGAACAGGAAATCTACACCATTTATATAGTTCCTTATACCCACGGCAATGTCAGAAACCCAGTACAAGAAGGCATCACTGGGAGCGAAAAGTCAAAATGCCATAAAATACTCCCCTACTGTGGCACCAGGGAGATCCATAGATGTGATCTATGAGGTCACCCTTCAACCTCCTACTCTCCAGTGAAAAATATCCCAGCCTATCCTGATAACTCAAACCCTCCAGACCCAGTAACATCCTGGTGAATCTCTTCTGCACTCTCTCCAATTTAATAATATCCTTCCTATAGAAGGATGACCAAAACTGTATTCCATACTCCAAAAGTGGCCGATATTGTAAACTTCAAAACTTTAATAACTGTTCATGGATTGAAAGAAGCAGCAATAACTAAATCTGGAATAAACTTAAGGGACAAGGACATACAGTTATACAGGAATTGAAAGCAATTAGCCATGCCTGGGAAAAGAAGGAGTTGAAACTACTTAAATAAAACTGTTTTAACACCTGTTTAATAGCTGGTTGCCTTATACCACCAGGACAAACGATTACCCTGCAGAGAAATTTGAGGAGTTAACTGCTGGAAAGTTGTGTCAGTCAATGCTAAATGTAATGAGGAACAGGGAAGGTACTTCTAACAATGTGGCAAGCAACAGACTTGATAGCTCTAGAGGAGTACTCAATATTTTAGATGAAAGAATCTAAAGGATCATCAATAATGTCACACCATAGACTTGAAAGACAGAAAATACTATAAGAACTCAACTCCAGGATTCTTCGTCAGTAGAACTTTGAAGAACAACACTGCACAACGATTGAATCGGGGAAAAAGCTGTTCTTGAATTTGTTGGTACGTGTTTTCAAACTTTTGTGTCTTCTGCTCGCTGGAAGAAAGTATAACTGGGGTGGGAGAGATCTTTGATTATGTTGGCTGCTTTCCTGAGGCAGCGGGAAGTATAGACGGAAGGGAGGCTGGTTTTCTTGATGGTCCATGCTGCATTCACAACCGTCTATAACTTCTTGCGGTCTCAGGCAGAGCAGTTGCCATACAAAGTTATGTTGCACTCAGATATGGTGCTTTCGATGGCACATTTATAAAAAACGGTAAGATCCATTGCGGACTTGCCGAATTTCCTTAGCCTTCTGAGAAAGCAGAGGCATTGATGTGCTTTCTTGACTGTTGCATTGACGTGGATGGACTAGGATAGATTGTCAGTGATACTTACTCCTAGGAACTTGGTGATCTTGACTACCTCCAACTCAGCACCATTGATACAGACGCCGCTTCCTGAAGTCGGTGACCAGCTCCTTTGTTTTGCTGATGTTGAGGGAGAAATTGTTGTCTTTACACCATGTCCCTAAGCTGCCTATCTCTTTCCTGTACTCTATCTTGTCGTTGTTTGAGATCCAACCCATTAGGGTGCTGTCATCAGCAAATTTGTAAATAGGGTTAGAGCTGAATTTGGCCGCATATCGTGTGTGTGCGTAAGGAGTATAGCCAGGGGCTGAGTATGCAGTCTTGCGGGGCATCAGTGTTGAGGATTATGGTGGAGGAGGTGTTGATAGAATCATAGAATCGCTACAGTGTGGAAGCAGGCCATTCGGCCCAACAAGTCCACATTGCCCCCTCCGAAGAACATCCCAGCCAGACCCACCCCTTTCCTTGCATTTCCCATGTCTAATCCACCTAATTTATACACCCTGGACACTACAGGTAATTTAGCGTGGCCAATGCACCTAACTTGCACATCCTTGGACTGTGGGAGGAAACTGGAGCACCCAACGGCAACACACACAGGCATGGGGAGAATGTGCAAACTCCATGCAGACAGTCACCCGAGGGTGGAATCGAACCCAGGTCCCTGGTGCTGTGAGGCAGCAGTGCTAACCACTGAGCCACCCTGCTGCCCTGTTGTTGCCTATCCTTACTGATTGCAGTCTGTGGGGCAAGATGTCAAGGATCCAGTTGCAGAGGGGAGAGCAGAGTCCTGGGTCTCAGAATTTGGAGATGAGTTTGTTTGGAATTATGGTGTTGAAGCTGGAGCCAAGATCAATAAGAGTCCAATGTAGGTGTCCATGTTGTCCAGATGTTCCAGGGACGAGTGCAGGGCCAGAGAATGGTGTCTACCAATAGACCTATTTGATGCAAGGCAAACTACAGCAGATCAAGGCAATCTGGGAGATTGGAGTTGATGTGTGCCATAACGAACCTCTTAAAGCACCTCATAATGGTGGATGTCAGAGAAGGCACAGTGCCGGATTTTTCTTTGGCACCGGGATGATAGTGGCCATCTTGAAGCAGGTGGCAATCTCACATCAAAGTAAGGAGAGGTTAAAGATGTCTGCAAATACTCCCGCCAACTGGTCCACACAGAATCTGAGTGCACGGCTGGGGATTCCATCTCAGCCAGTCGCTTTCCCTGGGTTCACCCTCAAGCAGGCTGATGTGCCATCTGCAGCGGTGACTGTGGGTACAGGTGCACCCGAGGCTATTGGGGCAGGTGACATCATTTCACTGACCTTCTGTTCAAAACAAGCATAGAATGAGCTCCTCGGGAAGGGATACATTATTGTCAGCCATTCTATATTCGGCGTCGCTTTTTAGCCTGTTATATTGAGCGATTAGTCTGGGACTCTAATTTAGGCTGGTACTGTCTCTTGGCATCCCTGATGGCTTTGCAAAGATCATACCTAGATTTCCCGTATAGATCAGGGTCATCCAAGTTGAACACTTCAAACCTAGACTTCAGTATGGAGTGGTCTGTCGGGGACAACATTGTAATGGACATGGAGGCTGAGTTTGGGGCAATATATGAGGATGGGATAGTACAAGAAACTGGTCTGGCCTCTATTGGCTACAGGGCATGGCAGTAGGTGGAGTCATTAAGTAATAACTAATTGGCCACATAAAGGCATAAATTGGCCAGTTAGGCAGCAGGCATGGTACCACTATTGTCCCCAATTTTACTTCCTACCCCAAATGCCAGCCTGCCTCTTGAAGGGGCACAGAATTCCACCCCAGAGTGTTGTCTGTGAGAGGTTGTTGTGCACAAAGTAACTGCTGTGTTTCCTTACACCAAAATAATGATGGCACTTCATAAAAAGCACTAAACTGGTTACACACTTGGCGATGCTGTGAGGTGATGGGAGGGGCCGTATAAATACAACTTCTTCCTGTTTTCTATTCAGTGCATTTCTTTCCACATCAGCCAAACATGAGAATGCTGGAGAAACTCAGCAGGTCTGGCTGCATATGTGGAGAGAGAAACAGAATTAATGCTGCAGGTCAGCAATCCTTAATCTGAACTGGAAAAGGTTAGAGATGGAAACAGTTTTTATAAGAATATAGAGGAAGGAAGGAGGAATGAAATGCACAAAAGGGAAATCTTATAATAAGGTGGGAGGGCAGATGCGATTAAGTGACTGTGTAAAGTTAGTTACTGTTCTGTTGTGATTGTTACGTGATAATATTATTCCTTCCTATGGCCTTTGTGTGTAAGAATGCTAATTTGCGCCAACTTTGTGGTACAGCCCCCTTGCAATCTAAGAACTTGCTTGAGGTTGGTCAAACTCTTTGCTCATAACAGCCTTATAACCAGAAGATGGGGGAGTGCAGTCAGTCAAATTCATTGTGAGTTCATGTTCCAGAGGTGAGCACAATGTCTCACTCACTGTGCCACACAGTTCCTCAGCACGTCATTCATCAAACCTTACAAACACTAAGGGGTTAATTTTGACTTTGACAGGAGATATTTTGTCAGCCACCCATTATATATCTCTTCTGATTTCATTTCAATTGCAGTTATAGGAAATTAAAACAGAGAGAGATGTAAAATGAGATAAATCAATATTAGTCATTTTATACTTCTGGCTGAAGTCAAAAATGCCTCCAACATTCTCAGGTATCAATAAAATTTCTCTAATTTTGAAGCTGGTTTAATGTAATCATTCACTTTGTTGTTCCTTTTGCACAACTTCAGATTCTATCTGACTTGTTTAATCACTTTAATTTCTATTATCTTAGATTCATGCATTGTGTTTCTGGAAATTTGTACAAATTGGTTGCAATACCTGGGACTGTCTGTGGAATTATCCTTCAGCATGTCAATATGTGATTTAGAGATCGGGACAAAACTGGTGGCCCAAAAAAAAGAAACTAAATGGATTTGATTTCAGCTGATTGCTGTGACGTTCATTAAATGTAGAAGATGACCTTAAATACACAGTCTCACCTTGGTAAGCTGATTTCTGAAATCTTGTCATTATCTTTGCCCTCCTGCCTGGTTTCGATGGCAGTATCGAATGTTAATTTCGAGCAGTGAACAATCTCAGTTACTGTTTATCTGATCACATCCAGCTCAGCTAATGATATGACTTTTTTTTCTTTATTCATTCATGGGGTGAGGGCATTGCTGGCTCGGCCAGCATTTATTGCTCATCCCTAATTCACCCAGAGGGCTGTTAAGAGTCAACCACATTGCTGTGGCTGTGGAGTCACATGTAGTCCAGACCAGGTAAGGTTGGCAGATTTCCTTCCCTAAAGGGCATTAGTGAACCAGATGTTTTTTCCCCAACAATTGACAATGGATTCATGGCCATTATCAGACTTCTATTTCCAGATTTTTATTGTATTCAAATTCCACCATTTGCAGTGATTGGATTCAAATCCAAGATTCCCAGAACATTCCCTGGGTTAAGAGTCCAGCAATAATACCACAAGGCCATCGCTTCCCCTCATGACTGTGATGTGCAATGTACACATACCAATCGACTCTCCCTTTCCTCCAGTATAATCCCTCCTTTTTTAAAGGCACTTGTTCTGCTATTCTGATTGATAAATCTCCCTCAAACAACCCCATCAATTATAGACTGACTGGCTTTCCAACTCATATCTGAGTGCTGAATCTTGCTTTATGCTGGACAATGTCTACTGCACCTGCCCAATATAGCACTTTTTGCAAACTTAATTCATCAGACTGTATCTTCAGGTTAGTGGTGACTGCCTCTTCCCATGAAGATTTGCCTGACCTGATGCAATGTTACACTTATCCTGGGATCTTCCACAGTGTGTCCCAGAGAGCTACAGTGGAGCAGAGTTGACTGGGAACTATGAGAACCCAACCAATTTAAGACATGAGCAAGCATATTCAGGTAAGTACAAAGGACCAGGCTTCAAGGGTGAGTTTGGGAATGGATGGGAGAATGGCGAGTGATTATGTTAGTCAATGTGTATTTGGGTGAGTTGCATAGAGGTGTGAGTTGGGTGGGTGGGTGAGGTTGGTGGTGAGTGTTGAGTGAGGTTGGTAGTGAGTGAGGTGGATAGTGACTGAGGTGGGCTGTGAGGTGGGTAATGAATGAGGAAGGTGGTGAGTGAAGTAGGCAGTGAGTAAGATGGGTAGTGAGTGAATTGGGTGGTGAGTGAGGTGAGCCGT
>NC_063361.1:8843401-8918376 GCF_021869965.1 Rhincodon typus | reverse complement strand
AGATGGGTAGTAAATGAATTGGGTGGTGAGTGAAGCGAGCTGTAAGTGAGGTGGGCAGTGAGTGAGTGAATCAGTAGTGAGTAATAGTCAGGTGGTGCCAGTTGGTGCAGTCAGATAGTTGGCTGGGGAGTGCTCAGTGGGGGGGAGGGATTATTGGTTAGGAGAGAGGAGTCAGTCGGATTGCTGGAGGGTCATTGAGTCCAGTTAGAGCCGAACTTGGTTCAGGTTGGGGGAATGCAGAATGAAAAGATGGATGGGAAAGGGGTATGATAAGTTCAGGGGCTACTTCAGTGAATAGTCAATTGGTGCATTAGATGATTGTTGAAGGAAGTGTGGCATTAGTTGCTGGGTGGTCAGTGGTGTTAATTGTGGTCAGGGTTGGTAATTGTAGTTAATGTTGGTAATCACAGGGGTTAGTTTTGGATTTACTCAGGTGTTAGACCAGGTTCTTATCCGTCTGATATTTCCTGGTGAATCATGCGGATTTGTCTCAAGTCTCTGCCTTCATAGAACATAGAACATAGAACATAGAACATTACAGCGCAGTACAGGCCCTTCGGCCCTCGATGTTGCGCCGACCTGTGAAACCAATCTGAAGCCCATCTAACCTAAACTATTCCATTATCATCCATATGTTTATCCAATGACCATTTAAATGCCCTTAAAGTGGGCGAGTCTACTATTTTTGCAGGCAGGGCATTCCACGCCCTTACTACTCTCTGAGTAAAGAACCTACCTCTGACATCTGTCTTATATCTATCACCCCTCAATTTAAAGCTATGTCCCCTCGTGCTAGCCATCACCATCCGAGGAAAAAGGCTCCCACTCTCCACCCTATCTAATCCTCTGATCATCTTGTATGTCTCTATCAAGTCACCTCTTAACCTTCTTCTCTCTAACGAAAACAGCCTCAAAACCCTCAGCCTTTCCTCATAAGACCTTCCCTCCATACCAGGCAACATCCTGGTAAATCTCCTCTGCACCCTTTCCAATGCTTCCACATCCTTCCTATAATGCGGTGACCAGAACTGTACGCAATACTCCAAGTGCGGCCGCACCAGAGTTTTGTACAGCTGCAACATGACCTCATGGCTCCGAAACTCAATCCCTCTACCAATAAAACCTAACATACTGTACGCCTTCTTAACAACGCTATCAACCTGGGTGGCAACTTTCAGTGATCTATGCACATGGACACCGAGATCTTTCTGCTCATCCACACTACCAAGAATCTTACCATTAGCCCAGTACTCTGTATTCCTGTTACTCCTTCCAAAGTGAATCACCTCACACTTTTCCACATTAAACTCCATTTGCCACCTCTCAGCCCAGCTCTGCAGCTTATCTATGTCCCTCTGTAACCTGCAACATCCTTCCGCACTATCCACAACTCCACCGACTTTGGTGTCATCCGCAAATTTACTAACCCATCCTTCTACACCCTCATCCAGGTCATTTATAAAAATGACAAACAGCAGTGGCCCCAAAACAGATCCTTGAGGTACACCACTAGTAACTGAACTCCAGGATGAACATTGTCCATCAACCACCACCCTCTGTCTTCTTACAGCTAGACAATTTCTGATCCAAACCGCTAAATCACCCTCAATCCCATGACTCCGTATTTTCTGCAATAGCCTACCATGGAGAACCTTATCAAACGCTTTACTGAAATCCAAATACACCACATCAACCGCTTTACCCTCATCCACCTGTTTGGTCACCTTCTCGAAGAACTCAATAAGGTTTGTGAGGCACGACCTACCCTTCACAAAACCGTGTTGACTATCCCTAATCAAATTATTCCTTTCTAGATGATTATAAATCCTATCTCTTATAATCCTTTCCAACACTTTACCCACAACCGAAGTAAGGCTCACTGGTCTATAATTACCAGGGTTGTCTCTACTCCCCTTTAGCTCAGACTCAGATGTTTGAACAGAGTCCCAGAGCAATTCTCACAGAGGTCCCTAATGTACATCTCCCACTGGATGTGCAGTTGCCGATGATCTAAAGGCTGGAGGACTTGGGCCAGTGATATGAGGAGATCTGAGATTATTCTCAAAGATATAGCAATGTTTTTGAATCTTCCTTATAGTTTGATACAATCTGTTCAAGTAAATGTGCACATTTAATTCATATCAGATGCCCATTACATCTGTAGCAGGAAGATAGGCATCAAAGAATTGTGACAATGCCTCTATGTACTGTCTACATTTTGATTGAATGGTTGAATAAAGTGAAAGAATTATTTCTGCACATTACCTTGTTTAATCACACCTTAGAGAACGGTTATTTCTGATTGACGGATGTGAGTAAAGATCAAGACAATCAACTTAGCAGTCAATTTTTAGGCTAGGAATGCAAGCAATCACCAAGGAAATCCCTTGTGAATAGAGTTGCAGAAGAGAGACATATAAATCATTCAAAGGCATTTGAAATGTCATGAGAAGGAAGTACAGACTGATTTGCAAATGGAGCTTGAGAGTGAACAGCCTCAATTTATAACAACCTGTCACATTGCCTTTCAATCGTCAAACATGTTTACACTAGTCCATTTTTAATTGTGCCTATTTTCCCCTATGAGAGGAATGTTTTAATCTGTCAGTTAAACTTCAAGGAAAGGTCTTTCCAATTAAGTTTGTTTAAGCTGATTATTCAGGTATTGAATTGAGGCAGGAATTCCAAATTGGATCTTTTGCCTACCAGTCTGCCTTTGTACTGAGCCTGATCAAAATTTTGATGGTGAGATCATTGAGGTGCAAGGGACGGGAGATTGCACCATGTCCAGTGTTCACCTGTCGGGGGAGGATGGGATAAGTCTGTTCAAAGAGAAATTTTTAAATCACAAGTTGCCATTTTCCAAATAATAATTGATTTCCGGCCAGTTTGGTCGTGCTGACAAGTCCTATTTTAAGATTTAAAAGCTGCAGACACACACTGCAGATGGCTAAATGTGGAATGCCCTCACCCTGCCAATTTCACCCTTTCATAGTGATACTACCGCTGAAGATATGAGTGGAAATGTGCCTGTAACCCTCTACCTGAATCTTCAATATGGGCTTCATTGAGTTGTAGGGGACATACCCCAAATATCAATGCCCACAGACTCAAAATATCGACACCAAAAATGTGCTGAATTTCGGGGTGCTGTTTACTTTTAATCACATTGAAAAGTCTCAAAGGATTCATTGACAAAGTTCAATAGAATCTTTTTGCCTCTGCTCTGCAGCCTATGGGGTGATACCAGCCTAAATATTAATCCTTACTGACCATTTGCTTTTTGTGTCAAATTGGCAAAAGTCAACCAAAATATTTCTCCAGAGATAGTAGGAACTGCAGATGCTGGAGAATCTGAGATAACAAGGTGTAGAGCTGGATGAACACAGCAGGCCAAGCAGCATCAGAGGAGCAGGAAAGCTGACGTTTTGGGTTAGGGTCTAGACCCGAAATGTCAGCTTTCCTGCTCGGCCTGCTGTATTCATCCAGCTCTACACCTTGTTATCTCAAAATTTTTCTCCACTTTGAAAACTGTCATTAGGTCTTCAACATTACCTTGAATTGATAATTAGGATCATTCTTTAACATCTCCTCTAAAGGTTGGCCCTTGAACATTTTGGAAGGCCTAATTCTAAGTCCCCAAAGCCCTGTCTGCATTACCCTCCTAATATGAAAATTAAAGTCCTCTAACCATTCCATTTCAGTGGGAACTGCTTGTAGCTTGTATCACGCTCACTCTGATCTGCTTCACTGGGGCTATAGTCAAAAAAGATGCAGCCAGGGCAAGATTGGACTCAATCTCCTCTAAGCCACATTTGGGCAACCTGAAACCACTTCATTGTACTTTTGGTGATTGGCTGGTATCATTTGACCCCAACAACTGCAGATAGCTCGAGCTAACTGAGTCTGTACGAGATACATCCTACAAGCTGCAGCATAATAAATGAGAAAGAATACTGTCAACGTAACAGTCATCCAAATTAGTTCTCCACTTTCATGACGAAGCCTGGTGTGTGGGGGTAGGGAAAGATATGGAGGAAGGTGCTCTAACCATAAAATTGTCAGCTACTAACTGATTATCAAACAACTGTTTTTCTCTTCTTTGGGCTATATCTCCACCTATCATTTACTCCAACCCCCTCTCCCACCCAATCTTCTGCATGAATACCATCCTTTTCCTCACTACCATCAGTTATGAAGAAGGGTCACTGGACCTGAAACGTTAACTCTGCTTTCTCTCCACAAATGTTGAGTTTTTAACAGCAATTTCTGATTTTGTTTTTGTCTTCAACATTGACTTGAATTAATAAATAGGATTTTAGTTTAACAGCTCATCTGATGGTCAGCACCTTTCACAGTGCAGTACTCAATCCCTCTGTATTTTACTGAGTTTTTGCTTAAATGCAAGTCCTAGCTTAGGCCTAACACTACTTCTGACTCAGTGGTGAAAGCATGATGACCAGAACAAGAGTGACACAATAGAGTTTTAGAAATGTATGAAAAGGAACACTGAACATAACATACAGATGTGATGCATGCAAGGAACTAAGATATTCATGCATCAGCACGATTCATAAGTTTGCAGTATTTATTTTATTTAGCATGTACAGAGTCACAGAGCCTAGCAATAGCCTTTTCAGTGGCTATATGGGATTCTTTAAGTCCATCTTCAAGTTTATCAGTAGCAGACCTCTCGACAATGTGAGTTATTGTTTGGATAACACCACAGCTGTAGTCTGGATAGTCCTGTGGACCTCCAGTTTTGCTATAACAAGATTGATGTAAATCAGGATGTTGTAACTAATCACATGATGTTAGAAGTCATTCGACACCAAGTTATAGTCCAACAGGTTTATTTGAAACCATAAGCTTTCGGAGCGTTGCTCCTTTGTCCTGTGAAGTGGGTTCCTTTAATGTGGATCCACTCCACACGATGAAGGAGCAGCACTCCGAAAGCTTGTGATTTCAAATAAACCTGTTGGACAATAACCTGGTGTCGTGTGATTTCTGACCTTGTTCATCCCAGTCCAACACCGGCACCTCCACATCAGGCCTAATCACATGATATCAGCAGAAGTGATTAAACCACTCTGAAATAAGGATGAGAAGAGGGAGAGGTCTTTGATACTACACTGGGGAGCTATATTTGAGAGCTTACATAGATGGATATAAATTAAATGAGTGTTACAGTACACCAAGAGTGGAAGAGCATTATTTTGTGATAAGGAGCAAGCAGCCTCAGGGACATTGTATGCACAGACACCCAGAGTCCAAGATATTCCAGACCAGTATCTCAATGTGTGGGGAGCAGTCCTGAGTTAAAGCACAAGGTAAGGCACGTGCTGATGTAGGGGTGTTTGCACAGAGGCTTTTGCCAGTCCAGAAACAGTCTTAAGGGGCTCTCTGTCACCTTCAAAGGCCAAAGTTGGGTGAACAAGTCGAGGTCCATGATGAGGCAGTAATTTCTGTAGAACATTTTCTATTGTCAGTCTTTCTGTCCTCGGCTGTTACTCCTCACTTGACGTGTTTAGCCATGTGTCAGATGTGAGGGAAGGAGCGCTACAGATGAGATGAGGAGATGGTTGAATAAGGCCAGGCAAGGTGATCACAAATCAGCACTCTTGTCATGCCACCCTATACCAGGGAAGGAGACAATCAGCTTCGCAAACTGAATTCAACAAATATGCTTTTAAACAACCCAAATATCACAGAATCAAAAAAATACTGTCTAACATTTCACTTATGGGAGTTAAATCATGTCCCAAGAGCCATTATCAAACTTTATCTTCTGTATTCTGTAACAATACTTGGGAAAAATTCCCCAATGAGGTTTGAAAATCAATAGCTGCAAGTTGCAAATTTAGCCTACAGTTGACAGAGTGCATTCTTAATGGAGAGTTAAGTACTTGTATGTATTAATCATCGGTGTTTAATATCTTCATTAATGATCTGAATCTAGAGTCCCAAAAACAGTGGCTACATTTCTAACTGTGAAGCTGATAGGCATCAAAATGGAGCAGGCTAAGTTACAGGAGGATTTGAATGTACTTGGGGATGGCATAGAAACATAGCAGATCAAATTCAACCCAGATGAATGCATAATTCTTCATATGGAGACAAAAAGGAATCCAGGAAGAGGTTCTGCATTAAATATAAAGATAATAACGTGCATGGAAAAGGAAGCAGATTCAGACTTCCTGACTGATAATAAATTGAAGCTAATGAGTTAATGTTCGCTGCAGTGAGCAAAACAAATCAGATGTCAGGATGCATTAAAAGGACAATATGGATTTGATATAGTGAGGTAATCTGCCATGTTATAAATACTTGGTACAACTGCACATAGAGTATGGCATGCAGTCCTGATTGCAACAATACAAAATGATATTGTAGGATTGTAAAAGGATAAAGAAAGAAAAGTGATCAGAAAGAATGGGGAACAAGCTGCTGAGGAAGATGGACGCAGATTCTGTTGATGAGGTTGAACAAAAGGGTGTTATATTTCTTGCAGAAAAATAATTTCTATTGTTGGTTAGGAACTTTTGGAGTCCAACCATTAGTGGAAAACCGATGGAGACTATAATACAGAATAAATTAAGTATACACTGGGTAGCTCTTTCAGAAGCCGGTACAGACACGATGGGCTCAATGGTCTCCTACTGCATGGTAAAATCCTATGATTCTACTTTTTAAAAAAATGTTTAATTTCAATATCTATATTCATTGGCATTAAATCAAAATTCTGGTTTAATAGCTTTGTTTAGGATGAGATATTTATTTGTGATGAGCTGAAGAAAAAATATTTATATTCACCTCACATTTGCAAGTTATGGTCAGCTAGACCCTGACTACAGTGAACGAACATTTCAAACACTGATCATTAAAGGTTCAATGATAGGGTAAATCTCCCCGAGGAAGGACCATACCATAGCAATCAGAACTTGAATATCAACCTTGAGTCCAGTGTTGGAAACAAAAGATGTCTTTTCTGATCATTTAATGAACTGAAAAAGAAACAAGAGTTTGGACATTGAGGAGCAATTTACAAACATTAACTTACCTTTGTTATTTTCAATCCACCAGTGAGATACAAGAAATAAAAATGTCAATAACTGAGATAAAGGCACTTTAACGACTCGAAACAAATTCAAGCCAATTTTGTAAAATGATTGGTAATTACAGTTCAATCTTTGAAATTTCATAGCTTTCAGTGTCATTAAGATGCAATTGTGTCACATTACTTTGGTAGATTCACATTGGTAGTTCAATCATATCCTCTGGCTGAATGCTGTGTGCAAGAGAAGAGAAGGAGACTTTGTACACATTACCAATATTATTAATGCTTCCATACACATAAGAAAGGTATGCATTCAAATGTGACCATGACAAAGGTAAACTTGCTCTTCTCTTCCTTCTCCACCTGTCCAAAGCCTTTGACACAGTTAACCACACGATCCTCAGTCAACATCTTTCCACTGCCTTCCAGCTGGTCTCATTCTTATCTGTTTAATTGGAGCCAGATTTCACTTACAAAGGCATCTTTCCCTGGTCCCACATCATTCCCTCTGCTGTTCATAGAATCTATCCTTGGCCTCTTCCGAGTTCTCATCAATATACTGCCCCTCACTGACAGCACCTAAAGCATGGCATTAGTTATTAGGTACACTGCTGTTGTCCCAACCTAGCTCCCCACCAGCTCTTTCTGCTCCTCTGCTGTTATTAGATTACCAGGTTGCTTATCCACCATCCTGTACTGGATGAGCAGAAATGTGGGAAAAAAATGAATTGTTCATTTTGGAAGCGATAACAAAAGAACAGAATATTATTTAAACAGAGATAAAATGCAACACAAAAGGACTTGGGGATAACAAAGTGTAGAGCTGGATGAACACAGCAGGCCAAGCAGCATCAGAGGAGCAGGAAGGCTGATGTTTCGGGTCTGGACCCTTCTTCAGAAATGGGGTAGGGGGAGGGGATTCTGAAATAAATAGGGAAAGAGGGGGAGGCAGATGGAAGATGGATTAAGGAGCAGACAGGTGGAGAGGAGACAGACAGGTCAAAGAGGCAGGGATGGAGCCAGTAAAGGTGAGTGTAGGTGGGGAGTTAAGGTGGAGGTTGGTCAGTCCAGGGAAGACGGACAGGTCAAGGAGGCAGGGATGAGGCTGGTAGGTGGGAGGTGGGTGGGGCTTGAGGTGGGAGGAGTGGATAGGTGGGAGGAAGGACGGATAGGTTAGGGAGGCGGGGGACGAGCTGGGCTGGTTTTGGAATGCGGGAGGGGGAGGGGAGATTTTGAAGCTTGTGAAGTCCACATTGATACCATTGGGCTGCAGGGTTCCCAAGCGAAATATGAGTTGCTGTTCCTGCAACCTTTGGGTGGCATCGTTATGGCACTGGAGGAGGCCTAGGATGGACATGTCGTCCAAGGATGGGAGGGGGAGTTGAAATGGTTCACGACTGGGAGGTGCAGTCATTTGTTGCGAACCGAGCGTAGGTGTTCCACAAAGCGGTCTACAAGCCTCCGCTTGGTTTCCCTGATGTAGAGGAGGCCACATTGTGAACAGCAGATACGGCATACCACATTAGCAGATGTACAGGTGAACATCCGTTTGATGTGGAAGGTTTTCTTGGGGCCTGGGATGGGAGTGAGGGGGAAAGTGTAGAGGCAGGTGTAGCACTTCCTGCGGTTGCAGGGAAAAGTGCCGGGTGTGGTGGGGCTGGAGGGGAGTGTGGAGCGGACAAGGGAGTCACGGAGAGAGTGGTCCCTCCGGAAAGCAAATAAGGGTGGGGAGGGAAAAATGTCTTTGGTGGTGGGGTCAGATGGTAGATGGCGGAAGTGCCGGAGGATGATGCGTTGGATCCGGAGGTTATTGGGATGGTACGTGAAGACGAGGGGGATTTTGTTTTGGTTGTTATTGCGGGGAGGGGGTGTGAGGGATGAGTTGCAGGAAATGACTTGGGGGTACTTGTGCTTGAAGCACAGAAAGCTAGTACACAGGTACAGCAGGTAATCAGGAAGGCTAATGGAATTTTGACCCTTATTTCAAGGGGGTTGGAGTATAAGAGTAGCAAAGTCTTACTACAACTGTACAAGGTTCTGTTGAGAGCATATCTGGAGTACTGTGAGCAGTTTTGATCCCCTTACTTAAGGAAAGATATCATTTCATTGGAGGAAGTTCAATTATGTTCACTAGGATGACCCCTGGTATGGAGGACTGTCTTATGAACAAAGGCTAATCAGTGGAATTTAGAAGATTGAGAGGTGAACTCATTTAGAGAAATAAAATTCTTAAAGGGTTAATTCAGGGTAAATGCTGAGAGGATGTTTTCCCTCAGTGGAGATTCTCAGTATAGACTAAGCCGAGGAGGAATTTCTTTTCTCAGAAGCTTGCAAGTCCTTGGAACTGCTTGTCACAGAAAGCTGTGGAGGCAGAGTCCTTGTGTATATTTAAGTTGAGAAAGATAGATACTTGATCAGTCAGAGAATCAGTGGTTATGGGGAATAGGTAGGAAAGAGGACATGAGGAATGTCAGATCAACCATGATCAAATTGAATGGCAGAGCAGGTTCAAGTGGCCAAAGGGCCCTATTTCTTATGGTCTTAAATGTTTTCTAATTAAACATTGGGAAGGCTGAAGCCAATGTTTTCAGCCTCCATGCCCAACTCTGTTTCCTAACTTCTGGCTGCATCCCTCTCCCCATCCCAGCAAGAAGCTGAGATTAAGCCCGTATGTTCTCAATGTTGGAGACACAACTGATCATGAAATGAGCAGCTGCCCACATTTTTGTGCTATCATAAAAACTGCCTGCTTCTCCCTCAGAAACATCAATTGACTTTGAGATAACAAGGTGTGGAGCTGGAGGAACACAGCAGGCCAGGCAGCATCAAAGGAGCAGGAAAGCTGACGTTTCGGGTTTGGACCCTTCTTCAGAAAAATGACTTTGTGTCTGTCTCATCTGCTGAGGAAAGTCTTGTTCACTGCAATTCAGCTGATTCCCCACATTCTGCATTCTCCCCTTAAAAACCTGAGGTCTTCCAAAACCCTTCTGCCTGTGTTTCACCTTGCAGCAGGTCCCGCTTCCCGAATGTGGGTGTGCTCACTGACTAGCTGATTGGCTGCTGGCCAAACAATGTCTCGTTTTTAAAAGTTTTGTCCTTGCTTTTTAAATTCCTCCAGGTCTTGCCCCTCCAGAGCCCTGGATCTCCTCCAGGCTCAGAAACCCCGAAGACAACAGCAGTCCTCTAATCTCTGGATTATCCCCAATTATGAACATACCACTATTGAAGTTTGACTGGGCCCGAAGCCCTGGAATATTCTCGACATAACTCTCCACCTCTTCGGTTCACTTTCCTCTTCTAAAGCTCTCCTTTCTGTTGTATATATAGATTGCCTTTAAGAGCATTCATCATTAAGGACTCCATATGCGGTGTGACTCTGCCTGGTAGCCAGTCTGCTATGGGTCACAGAAATTATTTACTCTGGTGGATTTTCTGCTTCATAACTTGTAATGTGTTCTACAGTTTTCAATAAACCAACCCACAGAGTTAATCAATCCCTGAGGAATGATTGATTATTAGACCATCATCAATAACATAATACTTACAACTTTATGCAGGCTTTTAACTATCTTACTTAATCTCTCTCTCTGTGGCTCAGTGTCACGCATGGTCTCATGATACTTCTGTCAAGAGCCTTAGAATGGTTCAATTCATTAAAAATGTTCTAACCATACAAGCTCACATTGTCGAATAATTGTCCAACTTATCCATTCTGACCAAGTTTCCCAAACTAGTCCCAATTGCCTGC
Source organism: Rhincodon typus (assembly GCF_021869965.1). Classification (NCBI taxonomy): domain Eukaryota; kingdom Metazoa; phylum Chordata; class Chondrichthyes; order Orectolobiformes; family Rhincodontidae; genus Rhincodon; species Rhincodon typus. The sequence goes on along the minus strand of NC_063361.1, from coordinate 8,907,571 downwards.
ATTTGGCACATATTCCTCTAAACCTTTCCTATTCAAGTACCTGTCCCAATGTCTTTTATATGTGTAACTGTACCTGCATCTACCACTTCCTGTGGCAGTTCATTCCACATATGAATCACCCTCTGTGTGAAAAAAGTTGCCGCTCAGATCCCCTTTAAATCTTTTTCCTCTCGTCTTAGAAATATGCCCTCTGGTCTTGAACCCCCAACCCTAGAGAAAAGACCTTTTCTATTCACCTTATCTATACCCCTTATGATTTTAAAAACCCCTTATAAGGTCAGCTGTCAACCTCCTGTGCTCTAGTGAGAAAAGTCACACCCTCACCAGCCTATCCTTGTAATTCAAACCTTCCAGTTCCAGCAACATCCTGGTAAATCTTTTCTCAAGCCTCTCTAATTTAATAATATCCTTCCTATAGCAGGGCAACCAGAACTGTACACAGTACTCCAAAAATAGCCTCACCAACATCCTGTACAACCTCAACATGATGTCCCAACTCCTGTACTCAACAGTCTGAGCAATGAAGGTAAGCACGCTAAACTCCTTCTTAACCACTCTGTCTACCTGTGATGCAAATTTCAAAGAAATATGTACCTGAACCCCTAGGTCTCTCTGTTCTATGACACTACCCAGGGCCCCATCATTAGCAGTATAAGTTCTGCCCTTGTTTGTTTTACCAAAATGCAATACCTCTAATTTATCTAAATTAAATTTCATCTGCCACTCCTCAGCCCATTGGTCTAATTGATCACGATCCCTTTGTAATCTCAGGTAACCTTCCTCACTGTCAACTATACCAAGATCTATTAATTGAGTTTAAATTCCACCAGTTGCCATGTGGGATTTGAACGTACAGACTACAGAGCACTAGGCTGGCTCACTGGATTATTAGTCTAGTGATATTACTGCTATACCAGCACCTCCCCAGTATGAAGTACCAGACAAACATTGAACTGTATCTCCAATATAGAATTTGTAGAACACTTGACATGGTGCAAGTAGAGAGGTTGTTTCTGCAGATTGGATAGTCTAGAATTTAGGGTCCACAGTCAGAAAGAGAACAGTTCCAACTTCTTCAATCAATCCTCATAACTGAGACCATCTTAGAAAACATCTCTGCAATCATTTTGAACTGGGATGTAGAGAACTCAGAGAGTTGTGAAGTTTTGGAATTCTCTATCCCAGAGGGCTGTGGATGTTCAGTCATTGAGACTGAAATTGATAAGACTTTTGGGTAATAAGATAATCTAGTGATATGGGTGAAGGGTGAGAAAGTTGAATTGATGTAGATCATCTGACCGAATGATGTAGCAAGCTGAAGAGAGTGTATGGCTCCTTTTTTTTTTATATATGATGCCAAGATCTTCAGTTTTGCCTCTCGCAGTGCTTCACAGAACTCTACCAAATGCACCATGTGATCTTTCCATAAATGGTTAAAAATCACTAAGTCATCTATATAGACAGCACAATTAGTCAATTCTGCCACAACTCTATGTTAAGTCTTTGAAATGTGGTGGGTGTATTCTTCATTCCAAAGGGCATTACTTTAAATTGATACAGCCCATTTGGGGTTACAAACACAGAAACTTCTTTTACTCTCTCCAACAAAGGAACTTGCCAGTGACCATTAAATAAATCTAACTTTGTGATGCAAGTGGCTTGTCCAACATTTTCTACACAGTCCTCCAGCCTTGGATTTAGTCATGGTGTTGACCTTCCATTAATCCACGTAGAAATATTGAGTACCAAAAGGTTTGGGAACCAACATGATCAGCAAACTCTACTTGCTTTAACTCTGCTCGATGATGTCTTCTTGGAGCGTCGCTTCCACTTACTTCTGTACCTGTGCTGCTTTGAGAGGATTAAGCCTGTAGGAGTGTTGTTTTATCAGAACAGCATTCCCTACTTAACCTCATGTACTATAATATTAGTCCTCTCCATTCTATTCCTACATATGTCCTCATATTGCTGCAACAAGTCTTTCAATTCCGTTCTCTCTTCCTGAGACAGATAGCTCACTATCCCATCCCACTCTCCAAGGGCTTTCTCATTATTTAACTTTCTTTGAGGCATATCAAAATCCAAATCATCTGGATTGGATTCCTCGCTCTGAGGGGCAGGTTCCCTGTCCCTGTCATAACAAGATTTCTGCATATTCACATGACATACCTGACAAAGTTTTTTTTATCTATCTGGCATTTTTACCAGATAATTCACTTGACTCAACTTCTCAATCTGATAAGGTCCACTAAAGCTTGTTTTGCAGGGATCTCCTACCACTGGTAACAGCACTAATACTTTATCCCCACGGACATATGTATGAATTTCTTATCTGCTTCTTGCTTCATTAGATGCTGTGCCACCTTCAGATGTTGTCTAGCTAGTTCATCTACACTGTTTAATCTTTCTGTCACCTCAGATACATAATCCAACTGTGAGATCTCTGAGTTCGGAACTATCAACTTTTCCTTAATTAATTTTAAAGGCCCTCTTACTTTGTGTCTGAATATCAATTCAAATGGAGTAAACTGAATTGATTCATTTGGAGCATCTTTAACAGCAAATAATATAAATGGGATACCTTTATCCCAATCATGTGGCTAATCCTGGCAATAAGCCCTCAGCATGGTCTTTAGGGTATGATGCCACCTTTTCAATGCTCCCTGGGATTCAGGATGATCCGCACTTGATTTAAAGTGTTGGATGCTTCAACTATTCATGACCTCCTCAAATATTTCGACAGTAAAATTGGATCCTTGGTCTGATTGAATCTCCCTGGGTAGTCCATAATGGGTAAAGAAGACAAGCAACTCCACCACAACATTTTTTGCCTTAACATTCCTCAATGGAATTGCCTCCAGAAATCTGCTAGACACATCCATTATGATTAGCAAATACTGGTTTCCCCTTTTACTTTTAAGGAGGGGACCTACACAATAAATCGTAATCTGTGTGAAAGGTTCTTCAAATGTGGGAATTAGCATTAAAGGTGCTGTTTTTATCACTACCTGTGACTTTCGTACCATCTGACACATATGACAGGTATGGCAAAATTCAACCACATCTTTATGTAACCCAGGCCAATAGAAATGCTTTTGTATCTTATCCTGAGTCTTCCTCGCTTCTAGGTGACCTCCTACAGATAATTCATGTGTTATTCACAATGCTTCCTGTCTGTATGCTACCGGCAACACAATCTGGTGCACGTCTGCCCATTTCTCCTTTGCACTAATCTGCCACAGTCTCCATTTTCGCCCAGGATGCTGTCCTTAAAATAACAACATTCGGGAATATATTCTTATTCCTTTTCCAAGTAAGCTTTATGATATAAACCTTTTATTGTCTCATCTTTTTGTTGTAACTCCATTAATCTTTCAGAGCTAAACACCTCTTCCTGATCCTCTAACTGTTTGGGTTTTTCCTTTACCATTTCATCAAAGGATGTCAGCTAACTTGACCTCAACTCCTTCATCTCTCTCTTTGGTTTTTCCTTCTTGCTGTAACTTATGTCTGTGGGATCTTGTTACCACACAGTCTGGAAAAATTCAGGGGTATTTTTCTTTCAACACCTCAGTTCCCTGGTTTTCCTTCAGCTTCTCTACGACAAGGGGCATCACTCCCATCTTTGATCCAGCTAGGTCGTTTCCAAGAACAAACTGTATTCCTGGAATAGACACTCTTTCAATCACTCCCATTGTCACTTCCCCAGTCTTGATTGGACTTTTTCTAACCTAATCTTACATTGGGGAATGCTAAATCTCTCTCCATTTATTCCACACATTACCACTCACTCAGGTCACATTTCAGAAGGAGTGCAAATACTTTCATCTCTTACTATTAGAGACTGGTTAGCTCCTGTATCTCTCAATATTTTAACTTCTTTACCTTCTCCTCTTGTTCTTTCTGAGTAAATCTTATCTGTACAGGTGAAGTCTTTGTAGAGATCGGGTACTAAGTCACTATCCAGCCCATGGCTAGGCTGTGCACTGTCTTGCAGCTCCTCGACTTCTTTTGGGATTTCCATCACTATATCAACTAATCCCACTGGTTTAGCCTCTTTTACCATATCTCTTTTCCCAGTGCCTTTCTTAAACCACCAGCACTGTGACTTTATGTGTCTCACTCCATTACAGTGAAAACAGCTGAGGCCTTTCATCTCCTTTTCACCCTCTTGGGTTTCTTTTTTCACCTGTGATAAACTGTTCCCAGTGTGATCTACTTTTTGTTTTTCTTTGAAGAATCTCCTTCTTTCCCAATTTCTATCCCTCATGGAACAAAATTGCCGTCAGGAGCTAAATATTGATTTATGCCCTAATGTGTATTCATCTGCCATCTCTGCAGCTCTTCTTGCTGTTTGAACTTTCTGTTCCTCAACATGAGTTCTTATCATTTCTGGAAGTTAGTTTTTAAACTCCTCCAGCAGAATAATCTCTCTAAGTTCCTCCAATGTCTTTTCTATCTTTAATGCTCTCGCCCATCAATCGAAGTTGCTATATTTAATTCTTTCAAACTTGACATAAGTCTGACCTGGGTCCTTTCTTATATTCCTGAACCATTGCCTATACGCTTCTGGTACCAATCTGTAGGCACTTGAAATAGCATGTTTCACTCCTTCATAGTCTCCTGACACCTCATCTGACAGCACTGCAAACACCTCACCAGCCCTGCCTACCAAGTTAGTCTGAATTAACATTTCCAACACAGTCTCTGGCCAATTCACCTGCCTAGCCAATTTCTCAAAAGGAAATTTTAAAAAAAGCCTCCAAATTCTTTTTCATCAAATTTTGGTAATGCTTGGATATATTTGTATATATCCCTACCAGGTTGTTGGCTATGATGATTTTGCTCATCCTCATTTCTATCTTGTACATTTTCTTCTGCTACTTGAAGTCTTTTTGCACCAAGTTCCAACTTCATCTTTTCCAACTCAAACATTCTTTCCCTTTCTTCTGCCCTGGCTCTTCTTTCCTTTTCTTTATCTTCTAACTCTGATTGTTTAACTATCTATTTAATTTTTTCTAACTCCACTGCACTTATCTGTTTTTCTGGTATACCTAAATGCTTGACTAACTCTTTTATAATTTCAGCTGTCCTCTTCTCCCTAGCTAAACCCAAATCTAGCCTGTTTGCTAAGTCTGAAAGTATATCCTTCCTCTGTCTTTCTAAACTTTCTTGGCAAATTTGGGAAGCATCTTCAAATCCCAGAACCTCTTTAGCAATGATAAGAGGCATTTCGCTCACTTTTGATGTAACCAACCACAAGTAACCAAAATTAAACAGATTTTTCTCACCTACGTTTTATTTAAAGATCTAAGACACTTATCCCAAAGTCTGTTTAAATCTGTCCAAATCGTCAGATCCATTCAGATCCTGTATGCAAACTGGCCAGATCCCAGACTTGAGCCTCCAAACTGTTACAGAGAAGGGGAGGTTAAATGAAAGAAAATCCCTGATATTCACGTTGTAGGTAACAAGTAACAATTTATTTATTTAACCTAACTGTGAACAAATTAACAGAACTACCAACAAACTGAACAGTTCCCCCCCAACTCCCAAATATTCCTTAACTGAATAAAATTCTACTGGTATGCTATTCCAATAAACACAAGTCCCACTTATATAACCCAAGTAGTGAGAAAAAGCATTAAAACTTAGCCTCTCAAAGTCCACACAGAATGTGTCTTCCGGAATGCTGTGTCTTCTCCACTGTCACTCCAGTCATAAACGCCTTTCTTCTGTTGTTCTTAAGTCATAAATGCCTCTCTTCCACTGTCAGGGATATTTTCTCTGTGAAGACTCTTAGCTAGAAGTGTCTTGGTACCTTTTATGGATAAGATGGTGCTTTCTTAGAGGGCTTAGCGATTTCTTATGAGAGCGAGGTGCTTATTTCTCAGATGTCAGTTTTCCCTCCTCCAATTTTCAAAAACCCTCTCCTTATATACCTTGGATGACATGTCAATTTTCTTACAATAGCATTGTTCCAAGTTTGTCAAAACCATTAGATTTAAATTCAATTGGCTTTCAATCGCTAAATGCTTGGTTTAAATTAATTCGCTGATTCCAGGCCATTGCCAAAACATCAAAACAATCCTAAGGTCTCCAATCAGACAGGCAATTGATACATGTTTCTAAAATGTTTTCATTTTAGAACTGGCTGTACATCTTCAGCTACATACTTTTATTTTCTGTATAAATTTCTAAGCTTAGAAAAGCACTTTACCTCTTAAAGGAACCACAAACTGTTCTTCCTTATTATTTTTTACAAACAAAATCTAGATTCCTGCCTTCCAATTCACGATTACTCTACACAACTTCGTAACAAAATCAAAAGCCTCCATCCCAGTCTTAAAGAAATAGCTTTTAGTTTTGTACTGTTTGTAATTTGGCTTAAATTTTTGATCTATGTCAATGCTTAAATGACTGCCTGTGAAGTCTCAAAATGAATCTTAAAAACTAAGAACCCTAAAAATACACAGTTGGTAGACCAAAAGATGATAGCTCAATGTTTCGTTGTGGTTTCGTTCTAATGAAAACTTCATCCAGCACTTTATCCATATTTAGGGTTGCAACAACCTACTATATACTTAAGTAGTTCCTTTTTTATTTGATCACTTGTAATTCTGTTTCTGATAAAGTATGCGTTACTTACATCCCCCCTCTTCTTAGTGGTTTAGAAATTATACCCTGTTTACTGATAACTACTGTTTACCAAGTGTTTATGAAACTTCATAGTCTGCTACTTTCATGCCTATACCAACTTGAAATAAATATGCTCAATTCAAAGGTTACTATCTTACAACATCACCTAACCACTTTCAGGATGTAATTTGCCTTGTAACCATTTCAACTGCCGTGTTTCCACGTTCTCTCTGTTAATGACAATCGCAACTCCAAACCTGCTCTTAAAAATAAGTGGGTTACCATTTTCTGGCAACTGTAAACTTGAGAGTTGGTTTTGTAGGCATTGCCAACCCAAAAACAATGAATGGTCCAAATACACGGGACAATTCTCAAATAGGAGCCTGGCTCTTCCTCCACAAATGCAATCTTGAAGTTGTATTAAAAATACATGCTTTCAGTCACTGTCAATGACCAAGTATCTTACTAATTTAGTTAGCAAGAAATCACACAACACCAAGTTATAGTCCAACGGGTTTATTTGAAAACTCAAGCTTTCGGAGCCTCAGTCCTCTTCAGGTGTTACTGAGAGAGGTAGTAACAGACACAGAATTTATAAGTAAAAGATCAAAGGTTCACATCATTGAAGAGTGTAAATCCCCAAATTTACATATACATATTAATCAATTAAAACCTTCTAACTGATTAAAGATTTAACAGCATCTTAGGTTTGTTCAGTACATCCTCATCAATGGTGTGACCCTTTGATCTTTTACGTATAAATTCTGTGCCTGAAGAGGACCGAGGCTCTAAAAGCTTGTGATTTCAAATAAACCTGTTGGACTGTAACCTGGTGTTGTGTGATTTCTGACCTTGTCCACCCCAGACCGACACCAGCACCTCCACATCATAATTTAATTAGAATACATCCAAACTCAAAATATGCATAAATTAGTAAAAATAATCAGTTCCCAAGAAAACGCAGGTAAATTTCAAAATGCAAGAAATATAAGTCTAGACCAATTTCATGCTTTGTTTAAGAATCTGCACTTAAAAATCTCAAATTTTAATGTAACTGGCACCAAAATGGATTGGAATGAACTGTAAATAACAAATAGCTCTCAGTGATGACATGGGAAAAACAAATCAAAAACCACAATGAATTGATGGGAAAAGTAATTCTCTTTTCTGTTTCAGTTGAGATTTTGCTCACAATATTGACAGCCCTGAATAAACACAATCAAGAAAAAACAATAGCATAAAAGTCAAGGGGATTGGAACATATTTATGCTGCTAGAGGATTTGACAGAAGGGTGTAAATGATTGTGGGGTCTTGGGGCTATTGTAATTTTGTTCTTAACTCACATACAACCAAAGTGCTGTGAATGTTTACACCACATTGTTGGTTTGTGTTCAGCTTACACATGCAACTGCAAAGGAATTAAATGCTAGAGGGTTTTAGGCCCGAAACGTCAGCCTTCCTGCTCCTCTGATGCTGCTTGGCCTGCTGTGTTCATCCAGCTCTACACCTTGTTATCTCAGGGTTTTAATTAAACCCTGTTAGCACACTGATTGCTCTGTGGCTGCAGAATTCTTTCATACATCATTCCAAGAAGCAAGTATTGTTTTAAAATAGCACAAAATAATTCAGTACAAATCATTTCGTCTTCGACTTACCAGAGAAATTTAAAACCTTTTACAAGTTCTTAAAAAGGGGAAAATAAGTTTTGAGTTATTAGAAACTGTATTGAAATTAAAAACCTGCTTGAGCTGGAATGGTTACATAATAATTTGATTTCAGAATCTGTAATTAAATGATTATAAATAAAAAGTAAGGTGCCACATTGTGGACGCAGGACTATGGTCAGAGTATGTGGAACCAATAGCAGAATGGATAAAGAACAACAGAACAGAAAACTCAAAGATAAAACACAAAAAACTACAGATATTGGAGATTTGAAACAAAAAAAAATTGATGGAGAAGCTCAGCAGGTCTGACTGCATCTGTGGAGAGAAAACAGGTTGACGCTTAGAGTCCAGTCTTCCTTCATCAGAACAGAAAGTTTTGATTCCCATTTAAATGAAAAATTTAGATTCAAGAATCAGAACAATTTCAAATTTGGTTGACGGTGCTGAATTTTTATGTATGTTGTGAAAGCCACAGTTTTGAGTTCAGTCTTTTTCGCACAAGGTAAGATGTCGACTTTTACATGAGTTGAGGGGTTGAAATTCGAGCCGATATTTTGGAACTGTTGATAATAATGGTAATGACTGGTGGTTGCTGAATTCAGTGGATGGATTTCCCAGGGAATCTGCTGGTATTTCTTACATTTCGTGAAACACACTCATTAGAAAGTTCCCATAAGATCTGCTCCCAAAACAAACAACGGATTTAAGAAAAATTAAGGATCTGGAGACCAAAATCAGGAATTGAGTCTTACTTGAGTATGTATGGTAGTGAATATAAGGGAGGACTGCAACAAATAAAAGATGACATTCATAAACTTGTAGAATGGCTATGCAATTGGCTAAAGAATTTCTATGCTGTTGTAAGGAGGTGCATTTTGGTAGGAAGAATATTAAACAAAAACATGCTCCTTAGAAAAGAATTTAGAAAGCAAAAGAACAAAGAACTGTGGATCCTGGAAATCAGAAACAACAACAGAAATTGCTGAAAAAACTCAACAGGTCTGGCAGCATCTGAGGAGAGAAAACAGAATTAACGTTTCAGATCTAGTGACATTTCTTCAGAAAGGAAGCAAATTAGATAGCAATACTGGTTTAAGAGGTTATTTAAAAAAAAAACAAATAAAGTACTGGTATCCATTTCAGCAGGGGTGAAAAATAAAACCAGAGAAGGAATGTTAGGCTGTATAGAACATTGAATGGGCCGCTCTTGGTGTACTGTCACTATATTACAAAGAGGATATTAAAGAGATGCAAGAAAAGGGTTAGGAGGGTGATATGAGGAGAGGGGATAACTTGGAATATTAAACAGGCTTGGGTCTATTCTAAGGAAAATAGAAGGTTTGTATTTGCTAAGATTGTGAAAGGGCTGGGGGTTAGGGAGATGTCAGTAAGTCCTCACTTAAAGTTGTTACTGTGATTCTTATAAGTCACAACCTAAAGTGAAACACTTTAAGTAAAACACCAGCCCCAACGGAAATGACTGTTAAAGTTGGAGTCAGTCTCACTTAGACATTTCTTGCTTGGAAAAACATGCAGGTTGAAATATCACAAATATAGATGTGTAGTACTCTATATTAATAGAAGAAACAATGTGCAAACTAAAATAAATCATTAAACATAATATAAACAATGTACAGTTAGATACTCCAGGAACGTTCTCTGCAGAAAGCAACTTTAAAACAATAAGTTAAAATAGTACATGTGCCTACATTCATCTTCAAATGGCCTTTAAAATCAAGTAAATTCAAAAATATGGAAGAAATGTAGCATAAGATGAAGAACTGTAAATACATGTTAAAATCACACTTACCTGATGAAGTTTTAATTGATCAGGCTCCAACTTGTGGTTGAAACAGATCAGTCTAGCCAGAACTACTTGCACCAAACAGCCTTTGCCACAAGGTGGAGGCCTGGAATTCAGTGCACATTCAGAATTGGAGCCCCAAGAGAAGCAAACATTGCAAACTTCAAAAGTAAGAACAGAGTGCAAGGGATGAAGGTGAAGAGATACCACGCAGAGCAGTAGGAACAGTAGGACTTCAGGGCTGAGTGTGAGAGGGGAGAATGAAGAAAAAGTCTTGTCAGCGGGCAGGCCACAGAACAGTAAGGCTGTGGTAAACAATGCTGAATTGAAACTCACATTTGTCACTATTTTTCAAACATGTTCAAGTGAAACAATATTAACTAAGTCAACTTTAAATTGTACAGATGTTCCCACTTATGGAAGCAGACCAAAATTAGGGACCACGAGCGGGTAAATACAGATCAATCCAATGGGGATTTCAGAAGAAACATCTTTATTTTTGTTAAAAAATATATACTTCTATGGGTTGTGGCCATTGATGACAAGGTCAGCATTTATTTTCCATCTGTAAATGTACTAGAACTGAAAAGCTTGCTAATTCATTGTGGACAGCAATTAAGAGTCAGCCACAATACTGTGGATCTAGAGACAGATTTGGCCAAACCATTTAAGGATGGAAATATTCATGAACCAGATGGATTTTTATGACAATCAATGATGGTTTCACAACCACTGTTACTGAAATTAGTTTCCAATTCCAGATTTTATTGATTCAATTTTCATTCCTCCGGGTACTGTGGTAGAATTTGAACCCCTGGGCCTCTAGACCATGAGACCAATGACTTTACCACAAATCTAATGGTCTCCCCTGTGGAGCAAACAGCAGTTGATGCACAGACTCATTTAAAGAAAAGAAAGCTGCTGACACAAATAAATATAGAAGGGTTTGGTGATAGGTTGGAATGAAATAGGGTTGGAGACGGTTTGTGTGGCGCATTAACACCAGCTTGTAACAGCTGGGCCAAATAGCCTGCTTCTGTACCATACATTCTATGTAAACACATGTTTAAAAAGAAAAGTTTAGGCAATAATATCTCTACAATTTCCAGGATTTGCAACAAAAGATTACTGATTTAGGGCTTTCAACAAGGCAGGTCAAAAAGAAATCTTTCATATTTATTCAAAATGTTAAAGATGATTTAAAAATATGTCATTTACAATAAGTAAACCCTTCCTTCAATGTTAAATAATCCCAACAACAACACAGCAAAGCTTTCTTTGAAATACAGACATTTATTATTAGTGCATAAAAAATTATCCATTCATTTTTTGTATAATCTCTGAAATATAATGTATGCATTTCTTTTACAATCCATTTGTACACACTTCTTCTTGTTGAAGTTTACACTTTGGGTCTTGAATGGGATTCAAGCAGGTGGAGAATTTGTTCTGAATATTATAAGGTGCAAAGAAAAAGAATAGTGGCATAGAAGGTCTCTGCTCAAACAGGGCTAAGACCAACGTAAGCACGATCTACTTATGTCACACACTCAGGGCAATGGATTGATGGGCTGCTAAGCACAGCCTGTTCAGGACTGTAAGGATAAACTAACTACCAGGCCTTGTGGAATAAAAACAGAAAATACTGGAAATACGCAGCAGGTTAGGCAGCATCTGCAAAGACAGAAACAGAGTTGAGGTTTCAGATCTGTGACCATGCATTGTTTCAGCCTCATCTGCTCAATTTCTCCAACATTTTTTGTAACGATTTTAAATTTCTAGCATCCCAAGGATTTTTGCTTTTGTTCAGTTCATGTGGACTATGGCTGAGGCATTTTTTTTCTGCTTCAGAATTCAGTATTTGACTTCCTATGACACAAAGTATTTACAAAGTGAGTTATAAAATACCATATTGACTTGTATTTAGAACTGCCTTACATATAAGCCACACCTTAATTCAATTCCTGCTCCAGAAAAAAAAAGGATGCTTCGAAAAAGCCACGCCACTGAATTAGACTGATTTCTTCACCATTTTAATACATTCCGGGCCTTTAAGTGGGTTGAGAACTTTTTGGGTATTCCATTATAAGTAAGGCAATGACTGACTGTCCTTTCTTTACCAACTCAACAAACATCGGCAATATTTGAATATTCAATGTCTACATGATCATCAGCATCAAAATGTTTCTGAAGGAAACCACAGTGCACAAAGCCTCTGTGCAACTCAGCTACAGTTCGCTCATCCTGGGTCCGTCCTGTTCCTCAATAAAGCTTGTAAACCCTTCTATCTCGCTATATGTGTGACATATAGCAGTGTTTTTATCTCTGTCATCTTTCGATTGTCTGCACAGATTTTCTCCTCACACCAAGGCAGATATTTTGGTGAGCTAAATGTTCTGGCTTAGACCTTCACCAGAGAGTCTAGATGTGCTGTCAAGCCAATTTGTACCCATTTGAATGGGCTGTGAACACCAGTGGATCAATACTGCAATTGGCACTAGCTCAGCAGATCTGGCAGCATCTGTGAAGAAAAAATCAGAGTTAACGTTGAGTCCAGTGACCCTTCCTGTTCTTGGGACGGGTCACTGCACCTGAAACGTTAACTCTGATTCTTTTCTTCGCAGATGCTGCCAGACCTGCTGAACCTTTCCAGCAACTTCTGTTTTTGTTCCTGATTTACAGCATCCGCAGTTCTTTTGGTTTTCACTGCAATTGGCACTTCCCACTGAGGCAGATGCCATGTCAAGAATGTACAAGATGTCCGATAAAAATGCTTTTATCATACACCATATGTCATCTCAATCATTCTTATTCACTCAGTTACTCTACCTGAGCCTTCCTCTTACTGTCTATACCCTCGGGGTTACTTTGCTCTGTACATTTTAGCCTCATCTCAATTTACTTAAACAATTCCTCCCTCAGTCATGTGTTTGTTACAAACACCTACAGGCCAAATCAGATAGGAGGCACTGTCTACATGTCGCAGTCACATGTGTTAATAAAAGGAAGGCCACTGATACAGACTTAGTTTAACACTGTCAAAGAGTACCAATTTCCTAGCCTTGCTGTTGAATCGATCAACTTCTGGACATGGATCCTCAGAGGCTGAACAGAACCGGTCAGAGAAGCAACAATTACCAACAGTTTGTCTCCAAAGGTGCAATCAACATCATTTCTGTTTTGGCTACGCTCCATGGCAAATCACAATCACTTGGACGACTTGCATTTATATAGCACTACCAACAACAAAATCTCTCAAGAAATTTCACAGGAGTGTTTTCAGACAAAACCTGATACATTTTCATAGAATCCAGAAGAAAACAGCCAATTTAATTACTGGGATGCCAAATGGGTCGCACAGTCCAGTTCCCATTGCTTTGAGTCCCTTCAGCTTACCTCATTGTCACGGATGCTGGATGGTAACACTCTCCCTTTTGCCTTGACACCTACCCAGCCCACAGACTGAAGGCAGATCAAATGCGCAGTTACACTCCTAACCCCTCCATTGATCCTCCTTTGCATTTAAACAGGATGTGTTGACGTGAATGGGTCTAAACTGAATACTTAAGGATAATTTAGAAGAAAGATTTACAACCTCATGTACAACTAGAAAAAAAAGATTTACATTGATCTGCAAAGGTTTTAACAAGTGAAATTACTGCTGCAAGAAATAATGCCACAATTTATATTTTCAAGTGCAATCTACTACTAACATACCCCTATAAAAAGTAAAAATAAAAATCTAATAACATGGAGAAGTAAAAACAGATTTATCCAATGGCTGTTGGGTGCATTAGATATCAGGAACCTGGTGACTTTGAAATGATGTGTTTAGCTTAATCACAGGTAGAAAGTGATTGGATTGTGTATCCTAATGACTATCTCAGAGTGTGCATCATGACTCCAACAGCTTTTATCTCTTGATCTTCCGTCATAACGTTTGGATGAGATGAATTATTGTTGTGGATGATGCAAATAGTCAGGTCCTGAGGGCTTCACTAGAGAGGAACCCATGGAATTCAGGGCTGGTGATTCCAAAGTTCTGAGGCTGTCTTGATACCAATCCTACACAACAGCCCATTTTTACTTTAGTTACCTTTCTCCCTTTAACTCCACAATTTCAATTAGGAGTGGGAAGGGCCTGAATATCCTCCTCCCTATCCCAGCGGAAACCACGTGCAAATGCAGATATCTACTCTGGCCAACTCATGTAACACCAGCTCACTTGAAAGGCGTGAAAAAGCAGGCTTGAGCTACAGCACAGATCAGGAACAGGACTGTTGCGCTCCCCTCTGTGACCCAGTGGTGACTATATGGAAAAGGCCTTTGGAAGATCTTCATTGTCATTTGCTGGAAAAGCTCTTTTTAGCCCTAATCTGGAACTAAATGTGAAAGAACTACTCTTTTACTGAGACCTGAGGTCTATTGATCTACATATGGAACGGCTGTGTTGTGAACTGCCCAGTACTAAGATGTACTCCTAATTTCAGTGGTGCGTTGGATACAAACTCAACATAGTCTGAGATTTTTAGAGCATTAGTCAGTCTCTGGGTGAAGCATCCCTGAATTTCTAAGCTGTTTCTCTTCGATTCTGCCATAACTCTTGATCAGACCAAGACGGTCATCCTACACAATTAATGAATTCTCATCCTATATACTCCTATTTTTCGTAGCATTAGAGGACTTTGAAAAAAAAGATTATATAGCTACATTTTTTAATAGCTAATCTATAACCAGTCCAGCCAAATACAATCTTGTGTCACTGAATGATTGGCGACTAATCACCCTTCAGCAATTTCACCTTTTATCAGTAAACTTCGTAAATTAGGGAGATCTCTATAAACTGGAATTAAGATGTTCACATCTTAATGTCACAGAGTCCAGCCCATCCTGTACCCTGAATTCAGTTTTTAGTCTCCTTGTGATTGTCTGTGTGTCAGTGAAAACGCTCCTGTTAATTTCTGGGCAGTTTTTAATTACTACCTCTCTAGTCTTAAACGCAGAAGATGCAAAGCAAGGTGGCTAAAGCAGTGCAGATATGTAAATAACATGTATTAACCAAGAAACACGTCCAGTTCTGTTTTTAAGGTCATTAACCAAGAGATACCCACTGGGGGCATGGTGCTGGATGGAGTTGATGTGGAGCCCCTTCACCAAGGGAGAAGTGACAGTCATATCTTCCCCCTCTAGTTTCCCATATATTCAAGAATTTTCAGCCTTTGTTACTTCAGCTATGTTTGGAATCTTATATCCTTAATCCTATCCACCTTGGGCCCTCAAAGACATTTGCACTGGTAAATTATCTACATCAAGCAATTGAATTACATTGTGTATACAAAAGGGGTCTGTTACTAAACTGGGATTACAGCATGGTATAGAGCTATGGCTGCAAGTCACAACTGGTGCCAGCTTCTTCACCCAGGTATTTATCTGACTCTCCCCTCCCCTGACCACTCAGGCAACTGGTTATAACGAGACTTCTCCGGATACGCGAAGGGTCTGTTCGTCCATTCTCTTCCGAACACTTTTCCTCATGGCGTCTGCTCGTCTGTATGGCTGGTTGCGTAGATCTGCAGGAGAAAGATGAACATGGAGTGAGCTGGAGCGGAGAAGAGTAGGAGGAAAACTGTAGCTCCCAGATGCAAGTGTTTCTCATTTTGACCACATGTAAACTCCCTATCCTTATCCCAAAATGAAATATTTATACAAAAGTCCAATGGCAATACTTTTTCAGACAGTGACCTACCGAACTGAGGTGCTAACTTAATTAATAGCATAGCTGACTGCACTGAAAGCTGTCAGAACCAACATTCAGTAAGTAGTGGTTAATGCTCAAATAGTGACACTCTTTCCAGAGTCTGTAGATGATGAGATTACATTTCAGCCCAGAGATTTTATCATAAATTCTAGGCTGACACTATTGCATTGAGGGAATGCTGCACTGTCAGAGATTCTGCCTTATGGATGAGATATTAAACCCAGAACCCAACTACATTTCTGGAAAGAGAAAAATACCCATTGCACTATTCTGAAGAAGTGCAGGGAGGTTAGTTCCGGTACCCTGGCCAATATTTGTCCTGCAACCAGCATTGCTAAAATAGACAATCCTGCTAATTGTATACCAATTGTGTTTAATTAATGTGGTGAGTTATAAAGAGAACTCACTGAAACTGGAGTGTGGTAGAGTTGGGAGGTATAAGCTTGTAATGTTTCAGTCTGTAAATAAATGCTAGACTGAGTAAAGATTGATTCCAGTACCATCCTTCGCTGGCTGATATTTTTTGAATATATCTAGTCATTATCACACTGTTATCTGTGGGAGATTGTTGTGCGTAAATTGGTTGCCATCGTTCCTACATTACAACAGTGACAGTGCTCCAGAAATACTTGGCTGTAAAGGAGTTTGGTGAAAGGCACTACCTAAATGCTAGACTGTGGTTTTTACAGATCAGGTTCAAATCCCAGGTCAATGTTGTGTTCCCCTGATCTTAACCAGGGAAGCTGTTGGGTGCTAAGATTGGCTTCATGTTGTTGGAATACTGAGGACAATAAAACAGATGTAATTTCTGTTTTGTCATTAGTGTGAATCCCTGCTAGAAAAAAATGGATATCAGGGAAAATGAGATCAAGACACTAGAAACCACACTGAGCCAAATAGTTATTAGGAGTGTTCACTGGATGCGTTATCATCAGGTGCTTTCAACCAAAACAAGAGCCACAAAATAAGAGAAATTAGAAGAATTAAATTCTGTTATTTGGAACTTGTATAAAAATCATATCTGCAAAAAGGACAAGTTTTCCCTCCATATTGGCAGATGTCCAAGTCCTTTTTGATACAGGTATTAATCTTGGGAAATGGGCTGATGTACAACATTTTTTATCCAAATACCAAAATGGGTCACTGAAGTTTTATGCTTGAAACAAAACAGATCAGTGAAAACCAGCTCTGAAGAGAGGAAAATACTTAATTCATTGAGTAAAAGGATGCCTCACCGAAGCCCATTGATTGCTGTGCCCTGTAGCAAAGATGGGAAACATTTGAATTAGTGCGTTATCACAGAGGGAAGATTGGTGGCTCATCACTTCTATCAGGGTCCATATCAGTCTTGACATAAAACCAATCAATCTCATTAAAATGGTCATGTCGATTGTACCTTTCAGATGATCACACTTGGAATTTATCACCTTTACTAAAATGTGGCACTGGGTAAGGGTTCCTGGTCATAGTTTGCTATCACCAATCTTCTGTTTCTGCATTGCTTTTGACCGAAGTAATGATTAGTCATAACGTAGACACCATTGTAGAATATGTACAGAAGAGGTTCTGTTCTTAGATAACAAGGAGGTTTATTGCTTGATATTGGTAAGTACGACTACATTTGGTCAGGCAGAATTATGGGGACCTTACAATCTGGTACAGATAAATCTGCTCCTCTTAAACCTGGAGGAGAATCCCTTTGTCTCTACCCACAGACTGTGTGTGCCATCAGTAGAATGGCAGTACCCAATGTAACATGAAGATTAACTTCTTCAGAATCATTACCCACTACAGCAAGGCAATTTACTTTCTAAGAGGGATATTACCTGTTAGGTCCAAAGATGTGCAGGTTAGGTGGGTTGGCCATGCTAAATTGCCCATAGTGTCCAGGGATATGCAGGCCAGGTGGATTAGTCATGGGAAATGTAGGGTCACGGGGATGGGGTAGGGGGCGGGTCTGGGTGGAATGCTCTTTGGAGGATTGGTGTGGACTCAATGGGCTGAATGGCCTGCTTCTACACTGTAGGGATTCCATGATTCTATGAGGTCAATAAGACCATTTGATAGAGGAGCAAAAGTAGGCCACTCAGCCCATCGGGTCTGCTCTGCTACTGAATGGGATCATAGCTGATCTGATAATCCTTAATACCACTTTCCTGCCTTTTCCCCACAGGCTTAGATTCTCTTACTGATTAAAAATCTGTTTATCTAAGTCTCAAATACACTTAATAACCCAGCCTCTACTACCCTCTGTGGTAAAGAATTCCACAGATTCACTACCTGAGAAAAAAAAATGCTCTTCTCTGTCTTAAATTGGAGGCCTCTTACTCTGATATGAATTATCTACAATTACCTACTTTAATCTACACATCCCTGAACACTAAGAGCAATTTAGCATGGCCAATCCATCTAGCCTGCACATCTTTGGACTGTGGGAGGAAACCGGAGCACCCGGAGGAAAACCACACAGACAGTTGCCCAAGGGTGGGATTGAACCCAGGTCCCTGGTGCTGTGTGGCAGCAGTGCTAACATCCTTAGCTCCCATCTGTTTTTTGCTTTCTCTCTAGTAATAGTTATTCTGTTTATCTACTCTCCTCCTTTTGCTCATTGAATATTTACTTGTTTTGGAATATTATTAGTGTTTTCTATTGCGGAGATTGACACTAAGTGCTTATTCATCTCCTATGCCATTTCCTGATTCCCCATTATAATTTCCCCAGCCTCATTCTCTAAGGGGCCTATGTTCACTCCGACTTCCTCCTTATATATTTAAAGGGGCTCTTGCTTGACTATTGTGATATTACGTGCAAATTTACCCTTAAAGTTTACCTTCTTCCTCTTTATTATTTTTGACCAGTAATCATCAACTGCGATTTCGCTTTCCCTTGTGCACAAAGCATAGCTCCTCTCTAAAATTCTTGCATTTATTCTAGCAGAAATTAAAACACCTAATGGCAAACACTCAATATTGCTTGAACTTTGCAAGAAGCAGGGGGAGATGTTAGATTTTCCACTGCTTTCTCCATCTGTGCACCTGGTTTAATTAAACGTGCTGATGTTCTCAATGAAAGATTGTTACAGACAGAATTTATATGCACTTTTCAGACTTCCCTTATACGGTGTCCCCAGACTCTGGTTCAGGAGCTTGAACCAGGTTTATCAAATGGTAATCAAATGGTACCTGGAAAGTAACTCATAAATCTCCACATCCATCCAGGAGCATCTCATATCATCTGCAACTGCACTAATCCAGGATTCTTCCCAAAACAAGATATGAAAATTACACTAACTATACAGATTTATCAATGATACTAATTACAGTACAATATAGTAGCTGTCCAAGGCACATTATGGGCATAACTTTCCTGGACAAAATCAGGACTGCACCAATCTGTTCAAAGACAAAGCTCCTGAGCAAGCTGACAGGAATCATACAGGGACAGCTTTAGTGGATGCAGGATGGAATGTGGTTGGATACCTAAGGACCTTCTGTACGGTGAGGTACCCGAAGCCAGGTAACCAGGGGAGTGCCAAAGGCTCTGCTTCTGAAAGCATGACATGGAAGGCTCTAAATATTGACTATTGTACCTGGGAGCCACTAGTTGGAGAAAGAAGGAAATGATGGCTCCTTCTGTAGCCTGCATCCTCTACCACAATGCCCAGTGGCCGCTTCATTGCAGGCACTTCATTGCAGCTGCATATGTGCAAGAAGCACACCCCCTAGTGAAGTGGCACAAATAAACACAGCCTCCAACAATACCACAATACCTAGACAAACAGTGATTCCAGTAAATTGGATCTCATGCTAATCTCACCTACAGCTACTATGGGAATCAATCCACAAAATAAATTCGATTGAAAACCAAATTGAGTCCTACTGGTAAAATTTGATCCTGAACTTTTTCTTGATCTGATGCTACATTACATTCACACAAGCCAGTCAAAATCGTATTTGAAACAACTTCTATATTTATATTAATATCTAATATTAATAGATTAAAAGGATTGCACAGCTAATGTGGGTGTAAATGCATATCATTCTCAGACATAGAAACAGACTATCACAGAAATACTAATTGACGTTAACAGGCTAGTATAGATGTAGACATGTAATTTGTCTTGTTCCCAACACCCACTAATGCATGACCGATTTCCCCCTATGATCCATCACCCCAGTTATGACAATGGATTAGACCCTGAAGCATTTGTAGACATTTTTAACTTCTAATTTCAAACTATGTCATTTTTAAAAGGAGAACTGCTGCAGAAGAAACTGCAGATTTAAATTCAGCACTGTTTGGCAAAGTCTGTGAACAGTCGCACACGTTTAAACTGTTATGGCGGAAACCTCAAACAGGGAGACACTTGAACAGGAATAATGAGGAGCTGACTATTTCTCCTCTCTTGGCAGAAAGACACCTCCTCCAGAAATGTCTGCTTTACTTACCAGGAACATACAAAACAAAAGGATAAAAATCCAGTTTCAACTCTACTGGAATGAACCAGTGGGATTCAAAGTTTTTGGGTGTACCAGGTCTGGTTCAGGCATTATGATGCTGTGAAAATCAAAGAACTGTCCTCTAGTCACTCCTGTCTTTTTAAGGTACAAATCTTCTCTAACAGCCTGCTGCAAACCAGTTAAAAAGGAAACAGGCAAACAAGGGATTCTTTCTCACCCTGTATATTGGAACTTCAAAAAGCATGCAAAACAAAGAATCTCAAAAATAATTGTTCAATTATTGATGTGAATACTACCAGTAACCTCCACTCTGACACGGCCATAGAATTCAACTATTCTGCTCTGTGAGTGATCCAGAGACTGACCCACATATCTTTCTTTTTGAACATTTATCTTTTTTACCTTATTTCTAAGTGTATGTGTGTTCTGTCACTAAGGCTCAGTAACTAATAAACTCACTCTTTTTGTTGTTTCAAGAAAACCTGGTTAAACTGCCTCATTTTAAAGGGTAAGTTCATTTAGATCTTAGAGTAAGGTATCCATAAGAGAAGACACGTTTTCTCATTAACCTTGTTCCCACTCAACTGAGATGGTGGGAGAATAAAGGAGGTGTCAGTCATTATGGCACAATGGCTCAGTGGTTAACACTGCTGCCTCAAAACGCCAGGGACCAGGTTTGATTCCACCTTTGGGCAACTGTCTGTGTGGAGTTTGCACATTCTCCCTGTGTCTGTATGGGTTTCCTCTGGGTGCTCCGGTTTCCTCCCACAGTCCAAAGATGTGCAGGTTAGGTGGATTAGCCATGGTAAATTGCCCGTAGTGTTCAGGGATGTGCAGCCTCGCTGAATTAGCCATGGAAATGTAGGGTTACAGGGATAGGGCAGGTGGGTGTTCCTGGTTGAGATGCTCTTCAGGGGGTCAGCATGTACTCAATGGGCTGAATGGTCTGCTTTCATACTGGACGGACTCTATGATTCATCCCTCCTCACCCGTGAACTCAACAGTTTGGGGTCTGCCATCTGGAAGCATAAGAAATTCAGGAACCTCTTCCAAGGTCTGGTCGGAACACCCCTTTTGTTAACCACCTATCCCCAACAACATCACGTAACACAACATGTCCCCAAAACTGCCTGTTTTTACCCCGACATTAAGACTCCTAATTGATTCAACGTATGTGTCAGTTGATCAAAATTCAGCTCGCATTGAAGCAGTGAGTAAAATAATATCAGACACCTTTGAGGCTTACCTTGAAGTGTCATGCCTGCTAGGTGGTGTATAGCAGGGAAAGCAGGACAGAGAAGCAGGGAAGCAGCACACAGAGGCGGGAAGCAAAACCAGACGACAGCAGCAGGCCCGGCGCTAGGCAATAGCAGCAGCACGCTTCATGAAGAGCAGCTATCAGGCAGCGGAAACACAGCACTCAGAAGCAGAAACCTCAGAGAGCCAGCACACATCACAGCATATAGAGAACTCCACAAAGTTACAACAGACGTAGCCCTAGATCAGTTCAGATGAAAATAAGCACAAGTTGTTACACATTGTAAAATGGAATGATTTTATGCCTTGTAACTAAATGTCCCATGCCTATAATGAGTGATTCTGAGCGTTGTAGTACTTTGGAATAGTGCAAGTAGTTGCCTGTTGTAACATAGAGGCTGTGCTGAACGCTGTTCAGCATCGCATACAGGAGTATCAAATTTTAAAATAACCTGTATTTATAAAGCACTTTGACTGCAGACAAACTTTTAAGGTAAAAGGGGGTAAATTTAAAGGAGATGTTAGAGTTTTTTTTTTACACAGAGTTTGGTAAGTGCCTGGAATGCACTGCTAAAGGAGGTGGTAGAGGCAGATACAATAGCAACAATTAAGAGGCATCTTGACAGCTATATGAATAGGCAGGGATATAGACAATGTAGAGGCAAAACATTTTAGTTTAGAAAGACATCATGTATCAGTGCAGTCTTGTTGGGTGAAAGGGCCTCTTCCTGAGCTCTAGGTCTTTGTTAAATGTTCAAAGGTGCTTCACAGATGTAGTATGAAACAATTTTTGATGATGAGTCAGATAAGGAGGTATTAAAGGTTCTAATGTTTACTGGGGGCTATTCCAGAGCTTACAGCACATGAGGCTGAACACAAGATTTCCAATGTTAAAGCATTTATAATGGAGGCTGCAGAAGACACCTGAATTGGAAAAGCACTGAAAGCTTGAAGTGTTTAACGAAAGAGGACGCTACTGGGGCAAGGTGATCAGAGGATAAGAATGTAGGCAGCACTGAGCTAGGGGCTAACACAGATCAGTGAGCACATTATCAAAAAACTGGAATACTCTTCCAAACAACGGTTTACCAACATCAAGTGGGCTCCAGCAGCTCAAGAAAGTGGCTCTCCATCTTTGCTGATGGAATGATTTCACCAGCAAAGCTCACTTCCGAGGATTGATTAACCAAGAACAGGGAGTAGGAGTGAATAGGACGTTGGTATAAGTTCAAATACAGGCATTATAGGTTATGGTGAACCCAAGATTACAGAGAATGTAAAATGGAGACTGATTGCATAAATATTGTAATAATCAAGACTGCAGGGTGCTAAGACATAGTTGAAGTTGCAGTAGCAATTTTGGTTTCTCCTTTCATGGAAAATGGGCAACATTGGCAAGACCCATTTCCCATCCCTGATTGTCCTTAAGAAGGTGGTAATGAGCCACTTCATCGAACAGATGAAGCCCACATTGTGTAATTGTCCTGATGTTGCTGTTAGGAGGGAGTCCAGGATTTTGATAATGATGGTGAAGGTTTGGTGATATATTTCCAGGTCAGGATGGCATGGCATGAGGGGAACCTGTACATTTTGATGTTACTATGTATGTTACCATATATATCTTCTAGTTTAGAGAGGGCGTGGTTTTGGCAGATGTTGTTGTAGAAGTCTTGTCCATGCTGGTGTAAGGAGTGAATGCTGAAGCGCTGCTGATTGAGGTGGTTGCTTTGTTCTGAATGGAGTTAAGCTGGAGTGTTGTAGAGCTGCACTCATTCAGGCAAGTGTGAAGATTCCATCTTCATGGGTAGTGGTGGGGCTTTGGGAAGTTAGGAGGTGAGTTAGTTGCTGTAGAATTATCAACCTCTGACCTGCTCTTATATTCACAGTATATACATGGGCTGTTCTACTTAAATTTATCATCAATGGCAACTCCCTCATCCCTCTCCAGTTTCGACTTAGATGTTGGGGGCTCTGGCAATGGTTGAATGTCAAGGGCAGTGTGGATTGAATCATTGGAGATAATTTGTCTAGCATCTATGAAGTGATACTTACTACTTATTGCCCAAGTTGACTTTCAGTTTTTGTGCAGTTTTGGAATCCACATTATAGGAGGGATGTGATTGCACTGGAAGGGGTGCAGAGGAGATTTACCAGGACGATGCCTGTTCTGGGGAGTTTTAGTTGTGAAAAGAGATTGGATCAACTGGGGCTGTTTTCCTTGGAGCAGAGGAGACTGGGGAGGGTCATCATTGAGACAAATAAAATTATGATGGGCATAGACAGGGTAGACAGGAAGGAATTTTTCTCCTTGATGGAGGGATCAATGACCATGGGGGATATTGGTGTAAGGTAAGGGGCAGGAGGTTTAGAGGGAGGTGTAAAGAAAAATGTATTCACCCAGAGGGTACTGGGAATCTGGAACTCACTGCCTGTAAAGACGGTAGGGGCAGACACCTTCATAGCATTTAAGAAGTATTTAGATGTACACTTGCGATGTCAAGACGAGCATGGCTATAGGCCAAATGCAGGAAGATTGGATTAGAATAATTGGTTGCTTGTTTTTAACCAGCACAGACTCGATGGGCCGAAGGGCCTTTCTCTGTGTTATAGAGTTTTTGACTCTATGTGCAGGTATGGATTATTTCACTAACTTAGGAATTGAAAATTGGAAAAACAATGTGCAAACATCAGTGCAAACATTTAACTTCACAATGGTGGAAAGGACAATGATGGAGCAGCTGAAATGGTTGGGCCGAGTTCATTGCCTCGAGGAACTTCTGCAGAGATGTCGTGAGGCTCAGATGATCAACCTTCAACGCAACAACTATTTCATTTCACACTAGATCAGAAAGTGGTCAGTTTGTTTCTAACTCCCATTTGACTTGAGGCCCTTTGATACTGCACTTCGGCAAATGCTGCTTCAATGTCAAAGGTGAGCAGTTCAGCTCATTTGTCCAGGTTTGAACCAAGGTTGTAATGAGGTCTGAAGCCAAGTGGTTCTGCTAGAACCCAAACTGAGTGTCAGTCAGCAGGTTATTGCTGAGGGGAATTCAATAGCGCTGTCTGAAGACACCTTCTATCATTTTGCTGATGTTAGAGGACTTTGAGAGGTCATTGATGAGGCTGCTATTGGCCAAATTGAATTTCTGTGGGCAGGACACACCTGGGCCATTTTCAATTCTGTTGGGTAGATACAAATGAGGAGCCACTGGCCCCTTTATCCTGCAATTTCATTCAATACGATCATGCTGATCCAATTATCGCACATTCCTGCCGACCAAACATTACCGTCCATTCCATTGCTTATCAAGAACTTAGCTGCCTCTTCTTTAAAAATATTCAAAAACACCGCTTCCACTTCCAGAGAGTCACCAGCCTCCGTGAAAAAAAGTCATCCCCCTCATCGCTGAATTAAATTAGCGATCCCATATTTTAATAGTGACCATTAGTCCTAGATTCTCCCACAAGGGACAACACACTCTGGTTCCTTGGTCTAAAACCTGGACAAATCAGCTGGACTGCTTAGCTAAGGTAAGTGTGATTATCTTTGACACTGAGGCAGCATTTGGCTGAGTGCAGTATCAAAGACTCTGAGTCAAATGGGGACTAGATACATTCTACCCTGTCAAGACCCCTCAGGTACTTATAAGTTCCAATTAAGTTACCTCTTATTTTTCAAACCTCTGGCAGGTACAAACCCACGCTGTCCGATCTTTCCTCAAAAGACAACCTGCCCATTTCAGGCATTATTCTAGTAAACCTCTGAAATGCTTTCAATGCATTTACATCCTTCTTTAAATAAGGAGATTGTAGGGATTGGAATGAGGTCAGCCCGGGGAACCTCATAGAATGAGTTCCCTTATTGGGGCTGTTAGCCTGGGATAATCAGGGAGCCCTGGCTGACAGATATAAACAGGAGTGTCAGGAGTTCCGTTCACTCTAGGAGCTGGCTCTGAGCTAGCCGGGTCAGTGTCATGTACTATGTACGTGTAAATAAAGGATGACTTGATGATAGGAAACTGGCCTTGGTGAAGTTATTTCAGAGACAAATAATGTATACAACACTCCAGATGGGGTTTTGCCAATGCCCTGTACAACTGGAGCATAATATCCCAACTTTTGTAGTCAAATCCTCTCCCAGTAAACCATAACATTCTATTAGCTTTCCTACCTGCATGCTTACCTTTTGCAGTTCATGCACTGGAACATCTAGATCCCTATCTGCTGACAGAGCTCCATTCAGATGCTAGTTTAGTTGCCACAGTAGCTGGAATGTATTGAAACCCATAGCCTTTGCTATATTCAACTCACTGAAATGGTTTAAGGCTAGAATCTGTGATAGTGGGCTCCTCACATATCATTCCCACAGTGGCTCAAAATGTTTGCAAATGCTTGAATCTTGTTTTTTTTCACATTGACATGTTGGGCTTCCCTTCGATTGAGAATTGGGGTGTTTATGGAGCCTGCTTCTCCATTTAAATCTTTATTTGCTTAGTTGATTGTCTACTCAGGTGGCATGCTCCAGACTTGAGCACTATGTCAATGGAACTGAGACAGGGACTGTGCTGTCAGGCGTACAATCCTTGAGGTGAGATGTTGAAGCAAGATGCCGTCGCCCTCCTGGATCCAAGGACAGTATTCTGGAACAGACCAGTGGAGTTATCCCTGGAGTCCTGGCGAATATTTCTGTTAACCAACATCACCAAAACAGCTTCTCTGGCCATTTTTGCATTACTATTTGTGGGAAGTTGCTGTGCACAAATTAGCTGTTTCGTTTTTGACATTACAAACTTCAAAAGTACTTCATTGGCTGTAAAGTGCTCCAAATGTCCCAAAATCATGAAAATGAGTACAAGTCTTCTTATCCCAAGTGGAAAGCCATCAGGAACAGCTGATCTCTCCCTCCATGTACACTTAGATCAGTTAATTCACAGAAACCAGGTCACTAGAATCACCATGAGATACTTGTCTTTTAGTCAAGACAATGAATACAAGAGCAAGATGGTTACGATGGAGCTGTATATGATATCAGTTCGCCCATAGTTGGAGTACTGTATGCAGTTATAGTCACCACACTATAGGAAGGATGCGTTTACACAGGAGAAGGTGCAGAGGAGATTCATGAGGATGTTGCCCGGGCTGGGCCAATTCACCTATGAGGAAAGACTGGATAGGCTAGGGTTTTTTTCCTTGGAGCAGAGAAGGCTGTGGGGGTATCTGATTGTGCTATACAATGTTCTGATGGCCCTAGGCAGGGTAAGTAGAGAGATACTTGTCCCATTAGTAGAGAGGTCAGTAATCAGGGGAGTTTTAAGGGAAGGAGATGGAGATTTAAACGGGGTGTGAATAAAAATCTTTTCACCCAGAGATCAGTGAGTATCTGGAACTCACTGCCTGAAGGGCCAGTCCAAGTGGGATCTCTCAAGACAACTAAGAACTTTTTGGATGAACATTGAAATGCTATATCATACAAAGCTACTGGCCAAGTACTGGAATGTGAGACTGGAATGGATGGAGGTCTGATGGCTAGTGCAGACAGAATGGGCCGAAGGGCCTCTTTCTGTGCTATAAAAAATTCTACGCACTCCTTGCGAAGGAAACTCCTTGCAAACTCAGCTTTTATACAAACAGTTAGAACACCTGGACAATCACCAAACATTCTGCAATCACTGACTCATCAACTGATTCCGTGACCAATGCAAAATGGTTCACCAATGAAGTTCAGAGTTGGGAACTTCCAGACAGAGGAACCATTGGGGCCAAATACCGTAGATCCTATAGAAATCTAGAACATAGGAGCAGAAACAGGCCATTTGACACTCAACAGGATCATGACTGATCCTCTTTTCCAACATCATACTCCCCCTGTATCCCCATATCCTTTGACACCTTTAGCTTTGAAAAATCTATTTATTTCAAAAATAATCAGTGACTTGGCCTCCACAGCCTTCTATGGTAGAGATTCCATAGGTCCACCACCAAGTGAAGAAACGTCTCATCTCAGTCTGAAATGATCCACTGTGTATCCTTAGACTGTAACCCCTTGTTCTGGATGCTGTGGCCAGGAAACGTCGTCCCTGCATCCAGTCTTTCCAGCCCTGTCAGAACTTTATAAATGCTTCAATGGGAAACCCTGTCATTCTTCTAATCTCCAGTGAATACAGGCCTAGTCTGCCCAAAATCTCCTCATACAACAAACCTGCAGCCCAGGAGTCATTCTGGTGAATTGGCATTGCATTCCTTCTATGGCCCCTTTTCTTAGGTAAGGACTCAGAGTCATATAGCACAGATCAGACCCTTTGGCCCAACATGTCCACACTGACCAGACATCCCAATCTGACCTAGTCCCATTTGCCAGCATTTGGCCCATATCCCTCAAAACCCTTCAAATTCATGTACTCATCCAGGTGCCTCTTAAATGTTTTAATCATACTCGCCGCCACTATTTCCTCTGGCAGGCCGTTTTACACACGCAACACCCTCTGCATGAAAACATTACTCCTCAGGTCCTTTTTAAATCTTTCCCCACTCACCTTAAACCTATGCCCTCTAGTTTTGAACTCCCCAACTTTAGGAAAAAAGACCTTGGGTATTCACCCTATCCGTGCTCCTTATAATTTTATAAGCCTCTATACAGAGACCAAAACGGCACACGATACTCCGGGTGTGAACCCACCAAGGCCCTAACCTGCAGTAAGACTTCCTTGCTTCTGTACTCAAACCCTCTTGCAGTGAATACCAACATATATTTGCCTACCTAACTGCTTGCTGCATTGTCACACTTAATCGCAGTGACGGGTGTAAAAGGACACCCAGGTCCCTTTGTACATCAACCTTTCTCAATCTATCACAATTTAAATAATACTCTGCTATTCTGTTTTTCCAACTGAAATGGACAACTCCATAATTACCCAAATTACACTGCGTCTCCCATGTATTTACCCACTCACTCAACTTGATCAAAATACCTTGAAGCCTTTTTATATCCTCCTTACCACTGACACTCCCATCTAGTTTTCTGTCGTCAGAAAACTTGGAAATATTACACTCGATTCCCACATCCAAATTTTTGATATATGTTGTGAATAGCTGGGATGCAAACACTACTCTGATGTACCCCACTTGTCACAGCCTTCCATACTGAATGTGACCCATTTGTTCTGTTCTCTGCCTTCTACCCAATTCTCAATCCATGCCATATGCTTTGATTTTGCACAATGATATCTTATCTAGGACTTTATCAAAATCTTCCTGAAAATCCAAATATACATATCTACAGGGTTTCCCGATCCGTTCTACTAGTTATATTCTCAAAAAAAAACTCCAGTAGGTTTGTCAAACACAATTTCCCTTTCCCAAAAGCCATGTTGACTTTGTCTAGCTCAGTTGGTATTTTAAGGGTCCTGTTATTACATTCTTTATGATAGACTCCAGCATTTTCCCTCTTACTGATGTTAGGCTAAACAATCTATAGTTTCCCATTTTCTCCCTCATTACTTTTTTCAAAGAGTGGAATCACCTTCCAATTTGCCAGGATTGTCCCGCAACAAATAGAATTTCTGGAAGATAACAATGAATGCATTCACTGTTCCCAAGGCCAACACCTTTAGTACTCAGGGAGCTAGATTATCAGGCCCATTAATTTTCCAGCACATTTTTATTAAGACTAATTTCTTTCAATTGCTAATGCCCAAAATTATTTTGTTACCTCTTCCGGGAAGTTATTGGTGTCTTCTAACGTGAAGACAGAATAAAAGCTCTACCATTTGTTTATTCTCCGTTATCAATTCTCCCATTCAGGCTGTAAGGAACCGATATATGTCTTCACTAATCTTTTCCTATTTGCATATGTATGGAAGCTCTTACAGTCTGCTTTTATGCTCTTTATAAGCTTACTCTCATACACTATTTTCCCCATCTTAATCAAGCTTTTGGTCCTACTTTGCTGAATTCTAAACTATCATGACATGCAGTCACTCTGGTGTATCAGATGACCCAATTTGTCAGCTGCAAAAATCCGTGTTCTTGCATGGACTTGCTATAAAAGTCAAACCTCCTTTATAACCACAACATGCTACACTCACATTAGTTATCTGCTTTTACTTTTCACCTCAAGAGTTGATGTTTTACTTTCTGGTGTAACTGGGTACAATTGCAAAGCCATGGAGAAGATTAAGACATCGCCACACAGAACAATGGCTTTGTGCTGAACAATAAACATGGTGACCACTGCCCCCTCCTGGTGGTTCACTTTTATACAGTGCATGAGTCAAAACCTCTACTGCCTTTTGGAGTAGTTTCTCGAAGCTTCAGAGGTCAATTTATACGACGGCATCGACATAAAAGGAATTCATTCCCAATGATATCATCACATAAAACTTCAAATTATGTGGCATGATTTTAGTAGTGAAAGACTTAAATGATTCATATGAGATTACCTTTGTCATTTATTGTAATGCTTGCATTGTCTATTAAATTAGATAAAGTAATTTCACATTAATATTGCATCGCTTAATTTTTAAATTAGCACTTTAGATAACGTGCACTATTCCATTAAACTACCTGAAGAGTGCAGCCGAAACTTTATATGGATTTGCTACATTAACTGTAAAGTTACCTACAATGCATCTTGCTCCAACCTGTAATGTATTGGTGAGTAATAATGTTCCCTGATGGATTTCAAAGCATGAAACATTAATGCTGCGGTTCAGTTACCTAGAGAAAGTGCAGAGCTCACTAAGGTGGACTTTCATCGTTAAACGAGGCATCGTAGAATAGTCGAGAAGAGCGTTTGGCAGTCCGTGCAGTGAAGGGGACAGTCTTCAGTGCTGTGCATGAGAGTCCAGGCAGGAAGAATGATGCCAATGTAGTGTCCGAAAGGAAGGGGGACAGAGGTACGGAGATTGACATGACAAGAAGGAGGAATGGAAGGAGCAAGCATGATGGAGATAAAGAACAAGCAGAAGAGAATGTGATTAAAATCATGAAAGTAGGACATAGACAGCAAGCAAATGAAAAGCAACAAAGAGCGGAGAGAGGACATAAGGAAAACAGGGGATAGGGAGGGATATATAAACAAGAGCAAAGTAAAGAGTGAGAGTCATAGAGGCTGTTTCCAACTCAACAATATTAACAATGAATAAGAAAGAGTCACATTTTCCCTTCCTCCAAAAATTTGAAACAAGAAATCTTTTGTTTCAATAGAAGTGGTTTACAAACAATCTAAATTTTGCTTTTGCATGATGTGTCTGTCTAATGTTTCTTTAATGGTTATGAGAACAGAGAATCACATTTCATTCATCTCATCCAGCTTTACAGAAATAAAACACAAGTTTGGATGCAAGTGATATTGGAAGTAATTCAAAATAATGGCTGACATTCCCTTTAGAAGAGCAATGTGCCATTTGAACTAAGGTTTGGCTTTCTACAACTTTACAACAGCTGAGAAACAAGCCACACTTTCAGGGATTTCTCAATTTAACCACTGACTCCAATAGTAACTCATACAGTGGTAAAGATACCCAGGTTTCAGAGAGCTTACTACAGTGCTGTAACAGCTAAATACATAAGACACAATTTTACCTGTACTTCGTTCTTGACCTCCCTACTTGGTTTAAGAAGAATTAAGCGTTATCACTTATCTGACCGCTCCCAAATTTAAAGTCAACTGTGTATTTTCTCCATATTTTTCTAACTCACGGTCTACTTGGGACTTCCTTCAATGAGCTCAGTTACCCCTGGCTGGAAAGTGTCACCTTGATGAGTGGCACTGTCACACTGCCAATGGAACAGCAGGCTATTCAGTCCCTCAAACCCTGCTACACCATTCAATTGGAATCTGGCTGATCAACTCTCCACTTATCCACCAGCATTCCTTTGTATTCCTGGTCTGACAAAAATCTTTTGCTCCGAAACATCAAGTGTTCCTCAGCATCCCATAACTTTTGCAGATTTCTACAAAACTGTGACTGTGTAGTAACATGTTCTGCACTGAAGTGACATGATAGAGCCAGCATAAGGATTCGCTATGTGACTGTTTGGGGTGGGGAGAGAGGTTAAGTCCCTCCTAGCCACCTATTTAAGGATTAGTGTTCAAATTTTACTTTCCCATGCCAGCTAGCTGACATTCTCCTCTGATCAATTACCTGTGATAATATCCTCAATTGCTCCATCCTTGCCCTCATACACCATTCTCTCTTTGCCCTGCTGCTTCTTCTTCAGCTCGGCCATTAGATCCATGTGAGGGACTTTATTCCTAATGGGAAGGGGCTACGGAAAACAAAAACAAGAATTCACTTATTATGGCTGTGAAGCTGCAACTTTCATCAGAATCAATCATCAGAAAATAAAATCATTTTTGAAATTGAAGAAGTGAAATTGGAGTCACCCATTTTAGAAAATAGCATACAGGCTGGGTGTAAACTCCTCTGTTAAATCATTCCCTGTTTAAGTAAGATAAAATAGCAGATCTCTTATGATGCGACTTGCACTCAGATGAGTGGCATGCTGCCTTATAAGGTTGAAATGATTTCATCATATTGAATGGTGTGTTTCTTTAGAGCTGAAAACTCAAAGTTTGTTTAATAGGTACAGAGTTCAAATAGGGGTGACAGTTAGGCAAACACTGGTTGAAATATGCAGTTTGTTAGTTGAAAAATTCGATGTTAATTGTTTTAACTGATATGAAGAGCATACAAGTGGAGGGTTTGACTGGGTGGTTCCTTAAGTGTATACACCAGTAGAGTGGGGAGTCTTGTTTTCAGTGGTAATATCCCTGCCTCTGGGCCAGGAGGCCTGTATTCATGTCTCATCTACTCCAGACTTTTGAATGGACCTCTGATACATTAAACTTGATCTTTCTCGCACCTTCTCTGTAGCTGTAACACTACATTCTGCATTCTGTTCTATTACCCTGACGTACTTATGTAAGGTATGACTTGCCTGCATAGCATACAAAACAATACTTTTCACTGTATCTTGGTACATGTAATAAATCAAATCAAACATCCAGACATGTGTTACAACATCTGAATGGGTTGATTAGAAAATATCTACTGTGGCAGAGTGAAATCAAGAGAGATACACCTGTATTTCTTTATTATCATCATAAAATTCTGACAGTGCAGATAGAGGCTATTTGGCCCATCGAGCCTGCAGTGGCCCTCCTAAAAGCATCCCACTCTATTCCCATGACACCACATTTCCCCTGGCTAATCCACCAAGCCTGCATAACCCTGGATACTATGGGGCAATTTAACATGGCCAATCCACTTGACCTGCACATCTTGGGATTGTCTGAAGAAACCCATACAGACATGGGGCGAATGTGTAACCGCCACACAGACAGTCACCCAAAGGCTGGAATTAAATCCAGGCCCATGGCGCTGTGAGGCAGTAGTGCTAACCGCAGTGCCACCATGCCACCCTTTGGTAAAAATCTTTCACAGACTTGTTCTGGTTTATTCTTTCATCAACTGATTATTGGGATTTAAATACCCCTGACAACTCAAGGGTAGAAATACCTGCTTGTCAAAGAAACTTATTTGCCAATTATAGGCTGGCCCAGTGCTGGAAATCTTCAACCAGGGACACAGCTGTTAATTTATTAGAATAAAAAAGGCTTGCAAAGCCAGGAGCAACAGAAATGCTCAACATTGCTACAACAGTCTTAACAATCTTGCCATACTTGCACGCTGCACCCCCTTCAACCTGGTGTACACATGAGGAACGTACCATGCTGTCACTGCTGACAACGTAGGTGCTTGGAATTTCAATCCTAATGGAGGGTGAATTTCCGTGGTGTCCCGATAGACTTCAGCAGAGGCCTGTGTTTGATTCAGTGCCAGATGTAGGCCTCTTTGCTTGGGCACATGGAGCTCCCACCGCACACTTTGAGCTTGCTGCAGATTAACTGCTACCCACTAGATTTCAATATGTGTATCTCAGGCGACTTTCTTTGAGTATTTTTGGAAGTGTGACACAGAAAACTGAGTGATATATGAAGTTTGACAGACTGTATTGTTTTTATATCTTGAGCTCCCACTCCATTATGTTGCTGCCCAGCAAATGGTACCCACTCTTGGGTAGCTGACAATACCAGTCCCAGACTTGTCTGTGGAAGGCAGTGAGTTACTCTGTGGATCCTGATCCTCACTCAGGTGTCAGGTCTTTACTTGCAGTCTTGTTTTAATGGCCTCCCAACAATGAAAATGAGCTTGTCACGTGGATATATTTTAAAGTGATACAAAGTAAGGGTGATGTGAGAAAAAGCCTTTTTCACTCAGCAAGTAATTTGAGTGTGGAATGCACTGTCTGGAAATGTGGTGGAGGCAGATACAATTGAGGGATTCACGACAGCATGGTATGACCTTCTGAATAAAAATAGTGTGCAGGGATATGGGGAAAAGGCAGGAGATCAGAATTAGGTCATAGAACCAGTACAGACAAGATGGTCTGAAGGGTGTCTACTGTGTAATTCTGTTGTAGATACAGAACTGTGTTCTTCTGTCATTGTATCAGCTGTCATAGCAACCTACAACTCCACTGCACTCTGTAAACAGCTTGAGTAATTTGCCTTGATTATGCTTCAATCAGCAGTAATCTTTCCTTTGTTAGTGAGGAGATCACTGTCTTGAGGGACATTCTCTGCATATGGCTTCTTTGAAGGATCAAGTCTCGGTAGTTGCACTAGATAGCGGTTCTCAGCACAACTCGGGCAAGTGGTGGCAATATCTCTACAGTATCAGTTCACAGGCACAGGTTCATGATCTGCTGAGCACGGGTTCAAATCCCACCACAGCAGCTTGTGGAATTTGAATTAATTAAGAAACAAAAATCTGAAATCATAAGCTGGCCTTGGTAATGATGGCTGCGAGAACTATCACCAATTGTGGCAAAAACCCATCTGGTCCATTGATGTCCTTTAGGGAAGGAAATCTGCCATTTTTATCTGGTCTGACTTAAAAGATTTACTCATAATGCCCTCTGAGGTGGCCGATAAAGCCATTCAGTTTAAGGGCAATTAGGGATGGGTAATCTGCATTGGTTTTACCACTGACACCCACATTCCATGAAATAATTAAAGTAAAACGATACCGTCAGTAGCTTCATGTTAAACAAAAAATGGTCTAAGATTTAACTAAGTATAAAAGAAACACAGCCAATGGTGACCAGTATTGCTGTACTCAGTCAGGTCAATAGAATGGGAATGACCCTTCACAGAGACTCACCAATTTCAGACACCCCAGATGCTCAGGTGACAATTTCAAGGCCTGGATTCCAATTTACAGGTAACCTTAGACTTCTTCAATTTGTTTTGATCTTCCTGGGCTATGAAGGGGAAGGCAGGTAGGCCTTTATTTTAGCTCCTCAAATCGTTGCCAGAAGACAGGCCAAATGGCCCACTGGTAGTTCTTACACAATTTCAATCCCAAGCTGAGTTCCTAATTCAACGCCCTTAACATTTGGAATGAAATTGCTCCCCTTGTTTAACAAAATCTTTGAATAGAAACGGCACAGTGGTTCGCACTGCTGCCTCACAGTGCCAGGGATGTGGGCTTGATTCCAGCCTCAGGCAACTGTCTGTGTGGAGTTTTGCATATTCTCCCATGTCCGTGTGGGTTTCCGCTAGGTGGTCTGGTTTCCTCCCACAGTCCAAAGATGTGCAGGTTAGGCCATGCTAAATTTCCCATAGTGTCCAGGGATGTGCAGGATAGGTGCATTAGCTATGGTAAGTGCAGGGTTACAGGGATAGGGTAGGGGGATGGATTTGGGTGGGATGCTCTTCGGAGGGTTGGTGTGGACTCAATGGGCTGAATGACCTGTTCCCACACTGTAGGGATTCAATGATTCCCTGAACATATTTTCCCAAACCGCTGTAAAACAAACCAATCCACCACTCAGCTCAGACAGAGACCTTACCTTCACATCTGGCTGGTCGACGTTGGATGATGAGATTTTGTCCTCTGTATTCTGAATGGCCATTGCTTCTTGCTTCTTTCGGCTCTCATTTTCCTGCTCAGCTTGCTGAGATTACCAAAGAAAACGGAAACGTCAGGTATTGCCATGAACCTGCTGGCTTCGTACAATTACAATTAAAATAGCTTTCAACCACTGCTTGGATGTCAATTTACAATGTTTCATAGAATCTTACAGCTCAGAAAGAAGACAGTTGGTCCACAGTTCCTGTGCCAGCTGGTTGAAAAGACTAACCACATAGTGCCACATGATCATTCTTTCCCATTTTTTGGCAATTCTTCCTACAATTTCTTTATTATTTATCAAAGTCCATACAAATTAGAAGCAGAAAAAGAGCATTTGATAACTCAAGCCTGTTCCATCATGAATTAAAGTCCTGATTGAACTGTATGTGTTCCAAATTCCACATTCCTATCTATCCTCATTAACCTTGGATTCCCTCACCTAACAAGGATCCATCTACGTCTCTCTTAAAAATCACTTCCACTGGCTTCCAAGGCAGATCGTACTAAAGTTGCACAACCCTCTGAGGGCAAGAAAAATCTTCTCATCTCTGCCTTAAAAGGGTGATTCCTACTTTTAAACAGTGTTCCCTTAGTTCTGGGCTCATCAACAAGACTACACATTCTTTCCACATCCACCTTCTCAAGAGCAACCAGATAGAGTCAAATAGCATGGAAACAGACCCTTTAGTCCAACTCAAATCATCCCTTGCTTTCCTGAACTCTGGTGAAATAAAGCCAAGTCTACCCACATTCGACAACTTGCCCATTCCAGGTATTGATCGAGTATAAACATCCTCTGAATCACCTTTAACATAGTAGCAGCTTTCCTTTAATAAGCAGGCCAAAACTGCACAGAATGTTCGAGATGTGTTCTCACTAGTGCCCTGTATAACTGAAGCATAAATCCTTATTTTTATGTTTAATTCCTTTTGTAATATAGGATCACATTCTATGAGCCATCTTAATCACTTGCCTTAGCTGCATACTTACATTTTGCAATGAAACACCTAGATCAATATGCACCTTGGAATTCCGCAGTGGTTCACCATTTAAATTATACTCTGTATTCTTATTCTTCCTGCCAAAGTAAACTAGTTTCCATTTTCCCATATTATACTCCATTTGCTAGAATTTTGCCCACTCACTTAATCTATTGATATCACCTGCTTATGTCATCTTCACAACATATTTCCCAACCTATCAACATGTCATCTGCAACTTTACCCACCATACTTTAAATCTCATCTAATTTATTGATATAAATTGTAAAATATATTGACAGTCTGATGTATTTATACCGGACACCACTCGTCATGTCCTGCCAATCTGAAAAAGACCAATTTATGCATACTGTCTATTTTTCTGCCAGCCCACCAATCTTGTATTTGTACCAGGACGTCACAGTATAAGCTCCTGCTTTGTACAATAACCCCTTATCTGCAACCTTGTCAAATGCATTCTGGATTTTGGGAAATCAACACCAACAAATCTTAGACTTCATTAGCTACCTTTTTTAAAAGCCTGCGATGAAGTCCATCTGGATCCAGAACCTTATCCACCTCCAGTTGCGTCAATTTGCTCATTAACGCTTCCCTGGTGATTATAATTTACCAGGTTCCTCTCTTCCATCCACTTCCTGATTTAAAGGTATTACTGAGATACTTTCTGCATTCTCTCCAGTGAAGTCAGAAGTAAAACATTTATTCATTACATCTGCCAGTTCTTTATTATCTACCATAAATTCTCCATTTTCACCCTCAAGTCAACCAGCTTTATTCTTTTCCTTTTTTATACCTGTAGAAATTCTTGCTCTCTGTCCTTTTATTTCTAGCTTGTTTCCGCTCATTCTCTTATTTATTTGTACTGAAAACCCTTTTGTCATTCTCCGACATTCTGTATATTCTGACCAGTCATTTGAACTGCTGCTCACCTTTATCAAGTAAACACTTTTTCCTTAAGTTTGATGGTCTCCTTAATGTCTTTAGTTAACAACCGATGCTAGGTCCTCCTTTTGGAATTTTCCTTTATAGTAGGAATGTACTCATTCTGAATATTCTGAAAGATCCCTTCCAGTGTCTGCCACTACTCGTGTAGTAATGCATCTGTTCGCTTAATATCCCACTTCATTTCAGCTAGCTCATGATGCCATACTTGCACTTTTTAAATCTTTTAATCTTAATTAAACGTTAATTTTAGACAGAACAACCTCCCTTTCAAAGTGGATGTAAAATTGAATCATATTATGATCGCTGCTACCCAAAGATATCAATATTCTGAGTTTGTTAGTTAACCCTGTCACATTACACAGCACCAAGTCTAATATGACCTGTAAGGTCTTCTCCTCCACAGATGCTGCCAGACCTGCTGAGCTTTTCCAGCAACTTTGTTTTTGTTCCTAATATGACCTGCGCTCTGATAGTTTCTTAGAACAGCACGTTTTGAAAGTAATCTCAAAAGTCACAACTAAATCAGATTCTGCCACTCTTTCAAGCAGTGAATACATGGCTGGGATTTTTCCCAATTTTAATAAGTGTGTATCCACTGGTATTACCTTTCTTGCCAGTGAAACAAGTTCCTCTTAATTTACCATAGATTGTGGCATGTAAAATTACCTGGTATGCGACATTTTCTCAGTGTCAAGGTGGTCTATATTCCGATTGTGGAATAGACTGGAACTAGGAGACAGTATAAAAATAAGAGGCCTCCCATTTATGAGGGAGTTAAGAAGAAACCATTTCTCTCAGAGGGTCGTGAGTCTGTGAAATTCTCCTCCAGAGTGCTGAAGGACAGAGGAAATCAAGCAGTATCAGGGATAGGCAAGAAAATGGAGTGGAGGCCACAGTCAGATCAGTCATGATCTTCCTGAATGGCAGAGGGGGCTTGAAGGATCAAATGGTCTATATAAAAATCATAATGCAGACAATATTTACAAGAAACTTTCTTTTAACTGGCACCTTATGAAGCAGGACTCTTGATGAACCTGCCAGAACTATATTGCCTCAAATATTGTGAAGTTTACCGTATTATCACAATGTCTGTGTAGTCAGTTGAGGTTACAAATGAGAAGGTTCTCTCCCAGTAAGTTTTATTTAAGTCAAAGTTGCATTATTATTGAAGTGATTTATGCTATAAATAAAGTATAACTGTGATGTGCATACCCCCTGTATTATGTTTCTATTATTTAGTGTGTGTTTTTACATTGATTATGTGGACATCTTGATCAACTGGAATATTTGATCAACTGGTACACTCCTGGTTCCATAGGTGCTGGTTAATAAAATGTTTGCTGTACTATAAGTTAGAAAATTCTAATTTCATTAGAATAATGATGGGATTGCCCAGAAGTGGGCTTCAGGAAGGAGCAACGCATTCTGAAGCAAACACTGAAGTCTATACACATCATTCTAGGTCACTAGATAAACAGAAATTGCTTCATTGTTCAGTTCTATACCTTGTAAGCCTTGATGAATCTCAAAAAGAATGGGAAGAACATGGATGGAGGCATTGTTTTAATATCTTCACCAAAGTACTCAATGACAGACTGGTAAGCTTCCTGTGGAAGAAAACAATGAACACAAGGTTAGTCCGAATCAGCAACTGGGGCTGTGATGATCAAAATTAACTAGAACAAAGGTAAATCCTTCTTGAACGATTCCTTGGGATTTAGGAGTGCCCTGCACCTCCTGGGGAACGTGGATACTGAGCACCTGCACAAAAAGGTCACCTATCTCCTTGAAGAGACATAGGTCTATGTTCTTCTGAATGGAAATTTTCCTGGCTGCAGATAGGAGGTAGCCTCACTTACTATAGCAGGCATCTGCAGCACGCCATTCATTCTGGCTGAGTCACCACACAAGGACTCATTCAGATTTACACAATGCTTGGGTCTGTCACAAAGTGCAATCTTAAATCAGTCAATTAAGGCCAAGTACTGCAGATGCTGGAGACTTGAAATACAAAGAGAAAGTGCCAGAGAAACTCAGCTGGTCTAACAACGTCTGTGGAGAAAGAAGACACAAAAGATACCGGACCTGAAACATTAACTCTGTTAATGGTGCCAGACCTGCTGAGTTTCTCCACCACTTGCCCTTTTTATATTAAACCGCGTTGGTATTCCGACAGGCCTTGTTAGAAGCTGTATAGAACATACAATAAATGACAAGGCAAACTGGCAAATCATGCAAACATGCATAGTAAGAACTTGTTTAAATATATAAAAGGGAACAGAGAGGACAATGTGAAGATAGGCTTCTTGGAGAATGAGGCTGGGATAATAATAATGGGTAACCAGAAACTGGTGGTGGGCAAATTGTTAGAATCAATCCTGAGAGATTGGATAAACTGTTCCTTAGAAAGGCATGGATTAATCAGGGATAACAAGGTGTAGAGCTGGATGAACACAGCAGGCCAAGCAGCATCAGAGGAGGAGGAAAGCTGACGTTTTGGGTCTGGACCCTTCTTCAGAAAAGGAATAGCCAGGCTGGCTTTGTTAAGGGATGGTCATACCTTACAAATTTGATTGAATTCTTTGAGGAAGAGACAAGGAGGATCAATGCAGGCGGTGTAATGGACGTTGTCTACATGGATTTTAGCAAGGTCCCACATAGCAAAGTAAAAGCCCAAGGGATAAAAGGTAATGTGTCGAATTGAATCCAGAGTTGGCTTGATAACAGGAACCAAAGGGTTAAGGTCAATGGCTGCCCTTGCAAATGGAAAACTGTTTCTGCGGGGCTCAGTGTTGCAACCACTGCTGTTTGTTTTATACAATAATGATTTGGGCTTGAACGTTGGGGACAAAACTGGGAAATCTGCAGATGACACAAAATCTGGCTGTGTAGTGAACAGTATAAAGGATAGCTGTAACTCCAAAATGACATAGATGGGTTGGTGGAGTTGGCAGGAAAGTGGCAGATGGAGTTCAACTCTGATAAGTGTGAGGCAATACATTTAGAAAAGTCAAACAGTAAAAGGGAATACACAGTCGATGGGAATTACTGAGATGGGCAGATGAAGTGAGAGATCTTGGCATGCAAAGGCAAGGGTCCCTAAAGGTAGCAGTATAGGTAGATAACGTTGTAAAGACAACATATGGAATTGGCAGAGGTATAGATTACAAAAGTAGGGATATAATGATAAAGATGTATAAGAGACCGGTGAGGCCACAGCTGGAGTATTGTGTGCAATTCTGGTCACCACATAACAGGAAGTACACAATTGCTCTGGAGAGAGTGCAGAGAAGATTTACTGGAATGTTGCCAGGGCTGAAGAATTGTAGCTACGAGGAGAGATTGGAGAGGTTGGGGTTGTTTTCCTTGGAACTGAGAAGGCTGAGGGGTGACATGACGGAGGTACACAAAATTGGGTTGAGATAAAGTAGATGGGAGAAACCTGTCTCCCTTGGCAGAGAGTTCAAAAACCCAGAGGTCATAGATTCAAGTGGGACGAGAATTAGAGGGGACATGAGGGACAACTTTTTTACGCAGTGCCTGATGGGTGTCTGAAATTCGCTGCATCAGTTGGTGATGGAGACAGACTAAATTATTTTAAAAACTATCTAGATCTGCACCTTAAGTGCTGTAAGCTTGCAGGGCTATTGGCAGTGTGCAGGAAGATGGGATTAGAGAGGGCATCTGGGTGTCTTTGGGTCATATGGGCTGTGCTGTATCATTTCTATGGTTCTATGGTTGTAGATGGCACAGGAGTTGAAAAAAATTGCATTGGGCTTCACCATAGAAAACATCACCAGTATTCCAAACGTACCAAATACTCATGGGGCGAAAGGAGGCAGTGGGGTGTGAGGAAGTAAACACAATAACTATCATGGGAGAAAAGGTACTAGGGAAAGCAGTGGGTCTAAAGGCTACTAATCATGCATCCTGGAAATTTAAAAGAAGTGGATGTAGTGACAGTAATCTTCCAAGAATCCTTAGATTCTGGAGAAGTCCCACAGGATTGGAAAACTGCCGATGTATTAACAGGCCAGTGAGCTTTAGATCTATTATTGGGAAGTGATAGAATTCATTATAAAGGATGTCATAGCAGACTATTTAGAAACACTTAATATAATCAAGCAGAGTTAGCATGGCTTCATGAATGGGAAATCATGTCTGCCAAAATGTATTAGCATTCTTTGAGGAGGTAAAAAGCAGGATTGATAAAGGGGAACCAGTAGATGCAATGCATTTGAATTTCCAAAAGGCATTCAATAAGAGACTGCACAGAAAGCTAATTAATAAGATCCAAGCCCATGGTATCAGGGTAGTTTATTAGCATGGATAGAGGATTAACTAGAGGATGACAGAGTGCTGAGATAAAGGGACCATTTTCAAGATGGCAACCTGTAACTTACTGGGTGCCACAGGGATCAGTGCTGGGGCCATAATTATTTGTAATGTATATTCATGACTTGGGTGAGGAAAGTGAAGGTACTATAGTCAAGTTTGTGAATAACACAAAATGGGCAGCAGATCAAGTGTTAAAGATGACACAAAGGGTTTGTAGAGGGATTTCAGCAAGTTAAGTGAGGGGGCAAAAACTTGACAGATAGAATATAATGTGGGGAAACATGAAATTATGTACTTTAGCAGGAATAATAGAGGAGCTGAATATTATTTAAATGGAGACAGACTGCAGAAAGCTGCAGCACAGAGGGACTAGTAGATCCTTGAGTCTGAATTGCAAAAAGCTGTGTTGGCCTTAACATCAAAAGGAGTGCAATACAAAAATAGGGAGGTATTGCTAAAACTATACAAGTCACCAGTCAAACCACAGCTGGAATACTCCCCTTTTCTAAGGAAAGATATACTGGCATTGGAGGTATTCCGGAGAAGGTTCCCTGGGTTGCTTCTGGAAGGGTTTTCTTATGAGGAGAGATGGAATAAGTTGGACCTTCCCACATTGGAACTTCGAAGAATGACAGGCAACCTTATTGAAACATACAAGATTGTTATGTGCCTTGACAGGGTAGATCCAAATGTTGTTTCCCCTTGTGAGAGTCTAGGACCAGAGGGCATAATCTCAGAGTAAGAGGTTGCCCATTTAGGACAAAGATGAGGAGAGATTTTTTTTCCTCTCAGAGGGTAGCAATTTGTGGAAATCTTTACCACAAAGGTCTGTAGGGACCGGGTCATTAAGTGTATTCAAAGCAGAGATAGACAAACTTTTACTCAGCAAGGGGATCAAAGGTTGTGGAGATTAGGCAGGAGGGTAAAGTGCATGATTAACAGATCAGCCATGATTTGATTGAATGGCAGAGTAGACTTGTTGGGCCAATTTTCTGCTTCTACATCCTATGGTCTTAGGAGTAGCAATTGGTGCTCCCTCAAATGCTCCTGCTGGCATTCAGTCAGGGCAGTCACCATGGAAACAGGCTGGGAAGCAAACCCAGTCTCATTTGCTTGCAGTATATCAAGTGGTGGAGCACATTATTGAGACGTTCTCAGTGCCTGATCAAGGGACCCGGCATCAGGAAGAGGGGAGTCTGCTGACAGCCACCCTCTGCCCTTTCTTCTGACTCCTGGGCTACATCCTTATCCAGCAACCTCCATTCCAACCCCATTTACCTGTGGCCTGGGTCCCCAAAGCTGATACGAGCCTCCTGTTGGATGTACTACCAGGAGTTACCACCTAACCTGGTGGCAATGCCTGCAATGGAGACATACCAGCCCTGACCAGCTGGTAGTGTTTGGGTGTAGGTTTGGAAAGTTCTGGGGTGGGGGTGGGGGTGGGTATGGGTTCTCCCCCTGGGGTCCTTCATCCTGAGGTAGGCCCCTCACTTGCCACTTTGGTTGAGGAGAGGTATTTAATACACTGGCCCTTTCCTAACAGAGTCCAGGTGGTCGGGTGGGGTGGTGGTTGTGGGAGGGGGGTGGTGTGGTGATCTCACCAGCTCTCCAAAATGGGTAAGGGCAGGGCAAGACCTCCATCAGCTCAATTAAATTTTGCCCACAGATTGTGACAGGCTCAAGAGCCATCAATATCATATCAGGGACAACTTGAAATTTTCACTTCACAAGTGAACACATTGGGTGACAACAAGTTTGAATGTAGGAGTTGGGACGTTATATGCAAGACATTGGTGAGGCCTCATCTGCAGTACTGTGTCCCGAGCTGGGCGCCCTGTTATAGGAAGGATATTATGAAGTTGAAGCGGGATCAGAAGAGAATTGCCAGGATCTTGCCAGGAATGGCTGGTCTGAGTTAAGGAGAGGCTGGATGGGTTGGGACCTTTTTCATTGGAGTGTAGGAGGTTGAGGCATGACCTTATAGAGGTTTATAAAATCATGAGTGGTATAGATAAAGTGAATGGCAAGTTTCCCTGGGGTGGAGAATTTCAATACTATAGGCATATTTTTATGATGAGAGGAAAACGATTTTAAAAAAGACACTAGGGGCAATTTGTTTTACAAAGAGAGTGGTTCGTGTGTGGAACGAACTGTCAGAGAAATTGGTGGATGTGGGTGCAGTTACAATGTTTAAAAGACATTTGGAT
This sequence comes from Rhincodon typus, assembly GCF_021869965.1. Lineage (NCBI taxonomy): Eukaryota > Metazoa > Chordata > Chondrichthyes > Orectolobiformes > Rhincodontidae > Rhincodon > Rhincodon typus. Next base: position 8,863,512 of record NC_063361.1, on the reverse strand, counting down.
AGGTTCATGAATAGGAAAGGTCTGGATGGATATGGGCCAAGCAAAGGCAGGTAGGACGAGTTTAGTTTGGGATTATGTGCAGCATGGACTGATTGGACCGAAGGGTCTGTTTCCGTGTTGTATGATTCCATGGCTATGATTCTAAGTTTATTTTTGAATGAAGTAGGATTGTGAGAGAAGTAGCTGGGATTTCAGTTATGGAACAACTTAACAGCTGGAGCTGCCCAAATCCCTGCTTCCACATCTGCATCTTTCCATCAACATCTGGCGACAGGAACTGTTTTATTTCCCTTACTCATCTCTGGTAACTGAATGCTGAGAATTGTAGCTGGCTTTCAGCTATTGAGTGGTTTAGTGTATATTGATAATGATGGTCAAAACTAGCTAACAATCCGAGGCATTACTCATGTGCACCGTGCAATATGACCTCAGCAAGTGGATATATTGGCTCGGCAACCAAATGGGCTTTAAGACCACCCTTTGAGTGAGCTTGTTGCTACCTACCTGTGCAGTTTTGCCATCCTTCTGTAAGTTGTCCACTTTCTCACTGTTGCTGCTCAGGAACTCTTTCAGGAGTAAACTGGTATCCTGTACCATGAAAGCTTTCCGGACAAGTTCCATTCCCTGTTGTAACGATCGCACGTCCTGTAGAACATTGTCCAGTGACACTGCGATAGAGACAGCAAGTGGGAAAACCTCACTTGGGAAAGTCACCTATATTCTAATCAAAGAAGCTAATAACAGTTCAAGAGGGGAGGCAGGTACAACATGATTTGCCCAAGATAGGAACAAAAGCAGATTGATTCCTCATTAGCAACATCACTACCCATTTTCTAAGGGATTATCCCTTATTTTCATTGTTTGTCCCTTATTTCTAGGACAGCATGTAGGAGACTGAGCTTAACAGTCTTCTCTTGCCTTTGCATCTTCAGCTATTTTTGGCAAGGCTGAGCACTGAGGCCACTGGTTGTTAACAGCACCCTCCTGCGCCCACCAGCCGGTTGAAGTTTCCCTTATTTTGTTTCACAAGAGTTCACATCAACCAGACAGCACTAACACGCTCAGAGCTCCAACAAAATATACAAACCGTATTGGTGAAAATTCATCACTTTCCCTTCGTGAGAAGGTGACAAAAGCACATTCCCTTCATTTCCACAATACCAACACAATCTAACATCCCTGTCCCCAACATCACAAGTGTCATATTCACATGATCTAGCTTTAATCATTAATATAATCTAACTTTTGAAAGTTCCTCTGCTTCAAATTTTCATTTGTATTGGTGTACTCTCATCATTGTTCCCCCTTTTTGGTGCACCCTCATCACTGTTCCCCCCATTTGGTGCACTTGTGTCGCTGCTCCTCCCCACTTGGTGCACCTTCATCATTGTTCCCCCGACATTGTGTATCCTCATCTCTGCTCTTCCTTCTTGGTGTACTTAAATAATTGCTCCCAGTTTGTAAATCAGTAGCTACTCCCTCTCCATCTATAAAATGGTCAACATTCTGTTCAGATCACTTGGTTTTATTACCTGCAGCAGCTTTGTCGACAAACAGCAGCTCAGTATGAAAGGTACTGAGTTCAGGATATTGTGTGTGGATTATGTCCACAATGTAGTTCATTAGCGTCTGTTTTCTGTCTGTTGATTTGGTTTCAAGAAGCTGAAGGCGAATGGAGACACAATAATTAATGGGATCAAAGCTACACGTCCTCACAACTGTAATCTGTTTTAACTGATTTGTATCCAGCCAACTAACCAATTAACAAAATGTGCGCCAACTCGTTCAAAACTTACAGCCAATAATGCAATAACATCTATGTCAACTCATTCAATAATCAAGCAAGAACATGTTAACAATTTCTTTTTAACTTACACAGTGTACACTCACTAATACAGCCATCCCACACACTCTACAGACTAACAACCACAGTTTATTGCTCAGTCTAAACTCTGCTTTCATTAACTGGATTATCTGAACTCCAACCTTGCACACTCTTCAATATCATCCTTTCAGAATAAATGCTTTCAGATTTTAAACAATGAGAATGACATCAAGTAATGTGCTCGTATCAATGTAAAATACCAAAAATGCTAGAAATCTGAAACAACACAGAGAATGCTGGAGAAACTCACCAGGTCTGACAGCAGCTGTGGAGAGAGAAACAGAGTTGACGTTTCGAGTTCTGTACCAGTCTTGATATGTTAACTCTGATTTCCCCTCCATGGATGCTGCCAGACCTGCTGAGTTTCTCCAGCATCCTGGGAGTTTGTTTCAGATGTCCTAGCATCGATGGAATTACAATCAATTGATCAGTATCAATTGGTTGCATGATGACTAGTGAAACTAATATTGCAGACAATAGCTGATTATGATCAATCATTCATTAGACTATTAAGTGGATTATCAGACATTGCAAAATACATTGGACCAATCGCTAGATTCATGAAGATATAACTTTTCAATGACAGTTCCCACAACCTTACCAAGTCAAGACTCTGCAATCGAAAGCCATAAACGGCTCCTTTTTTACTGCTATTCATGTAGTTCCCAAATGCTAAAATGATCTGCAGGAGAGAAGAGAAAGAACAAGATCAGCAATGAATTTTAATGGTCTGTTTTTACAATAGATTGTTATTCACAAGTTGAATAGTGAAATATTGTATCTTACAACAATGATCTCACAAAATCAGCAGCAATTCATAGGTTTTCTTTGGTACAGACAAGTCTCGTTTTCTGTTAAAACGTTGCTCCTTAGGACACTTTTATATCTTTCTCCTCTTACCTTAAACCTATGCCCTCTAGTTTTGACACCCCCACCCTGAGCAAAAGGCCTTGGCTATTCACTCTATCCATGCCCCTCCTGATTTTATAAACCTCTATAAGGTCACACCTCAGTCTTCGATGCTCCAGGGAAAATAGCCCCAGCCTATTCAGCCTCTCCATGTAGCTCAAACCCTCCAAGCCCCAAAACATCCTTGTAAATCTTTTCTGAACCCCTTCAAGTTTCACAACATCTTTCCTACAGCAGGGAGACCAAAATTGAACGCAGTATTCCAAAAGTGCCATAACCAATGTCCTGTACAGCTGCAACATGACCTCCCAACTCCAATACTCAGTGCGCTGACCAATAAAGGCAAGCGTACCAAATGCCTTCTCCATTATCCTGTCTACCTGTGACTCCACTTTCAAGAAACTATGAACCTACACCCCCAAGGTCTGTTTGTTTGGCAACACTCCCCAGGCCCTTACTATTAAGTCCTGCCCTGATTTTACCTTTCCAAAATGTATTTATCACCTCACATTTATCTAAATTAAAAGCCATCTGCCACTCCTCAGCCCATTGGCCCATCTGATGTAGAACCCGCTGGACTCGGAGATAACGTTCTTTGCTGTCCACTTCACCATCAATTTTGGTGTCACCTGCAAACTTAATTACCATGCCTCCTATATTCACATCCAAATCATTAATAAAAATGACAAAAAGCAGTGGACCCAGCAGTGATCCTTCTGGCATACCGCTGGTCACAGGCCTCCAGTCTAAACAACAACCCTCCACCACCACCCTCTGTCTCGTACTTTAAAGCCAGTTCTGTATCCAAATGGCTAGCTCCCCCTGTATTCCATGTGATAAAACCTTGCTAAACAGTCTACCATGAGGAACCTTGTCGAACGTCTTACTGAAGTCCATATAGATCACATCCATTGCTTTGCTTTCACCAATCTTCTTTGTCACTTCTTCAGAAAATTCAATCAAGTTAGTGAAATATGATTTCCCAATGCACAAAGCCATGTTGTCTATACCTAATCGTTCTTTGTCTTTGCAAATGCATGTAAATCCTTTCCCTCAGAATCCCCTCCAACTTCTTACCCATCACTGATGTCAGACTCACTGGCCTATAGTTCCCTGGCTTTTCCTTACCACCTTTCTTAAATAATAGTAACATATTAGCCAACCTCCAGTCTTCTTGCAGATTACCCATGGCTGTTGATGATACAAATATCTCAGCAAGGGGTCCAGCAAATGCTTCCCCAGGTTCCCACAAAGTTCTGGGGTACACTTTATCAGGTCCTGGGAATTTATTCACCTTGATGTGTTTTAAGATGTCCAAAACCACTGTAATATGGACACTTCTTAAGATATCACTATTTATTTCTCCAAGTTCTCTAGCTTCCATATTAGGTTAAGTGATTGGGCAAAGATCTTGCAGAGTATAATGAGGGAAAATGTGATATTGTTCACTTTAGTAAGAAGAATAAAACATAAGTATACCATGTAAATGGTGAGAGATTGTAAAGCTCTGAGCTGCAGAGGGATCTAGGTATTCTAATGCATGATTTGCTAAAGGTTAGTGTGCAGATAAGGCAGCTAATTCAGAAAGCTAACAGAGTGTTATTGTTTATTGCAAGGGGAATTGAATACAAAACTAAGAAGGTTACACTTCATTATAAAAAGCACTGACGAGACAGTGTGCATATAGTATTTGTCTCTTTACTTAAGGAAGAATACACGTGTTGGAAACAGTAAGGAGAAGATTTACTAGACCAAGTACCTGGAATGGTCAAATGTCTTCTGAGGAAATGTTGGACAGACTTGGCTTATATCTGCTAAAGTTTAAAATAATAGAAGCCATGTTGGTAGAAACATAAGATCCTGAAGGCTTTTGATAGGTTGCACGTGGGAAGAATGTTTCCTCCTGTGGGACAATCTGGGGAGGGAGTCAATGTTTGAAAATAAGGCGTCATTTAAGTCAGAGGTGAGGAGATTCTTTTTGTCTCAGAGGTTCCCGAGTCTATGGAATGCTCTTCTTTCAAATGTGATGGAAACAGTCATTCAAAGTTATAAAGGTGTTGAAAGTTATAAACCTGATAGTTTTCTGGTGAGCTTTGGGCTGAAAGGTTATCAGGGACGAGTGGGAATGTGGAGTAATCATTTCAGCTATGATTTTATTGAATGGGGGAGCAGGTTCAAGGGTCGAAAGGCCTATTCCTTATCCTCATCATTAGTTCGCACATCAAGGCATATCTTTAATGCAAGGAAAATAGAATGTCCTGTTACATTTTATTGTATTGGTTGATGGAACATTTGTAACAATGTAATTGCATTTGGGTGGAACCTTGAATTGCTTCAAAAAACCAGAGCAATCTGTGCCTGATCTCACCCAAAGTGCAACCTCTTCCTTTGTAACTTTAAAGCGACATTTTGTTTGGAATAATACAACTTGAAATTAAATAACAAACAATTCTAGTGAAATGAATCAAGTTATTTTCCAGAGGGTAGGGGAGACAACAGGGGGTCTGTGTAGGTGGTAGGAGGGCAGGGAAGATAACAAGTGTGGATGTTAAGATTGGGCACAATTCTGAGGACATTCTGAAGATGAAGATCTGGAGGAAGCTTTCCAATAGGGCCAAGTTGGAAAGCTTGAGGAATGGAATATCATAACGCTGGGTCAATGATGACAGAAAATCTCAATAATATAGGAGCAAACAACATAAGTGGAAAATAATGTGAAATAACTTATTTTGAGTGGGCTCTGCTTTATGTAAGGTTCAAAGACATTGCCAAGATAAATGTGACAAGGTCATAGAGAAGTTGGTAATTCAAGATAAAGATTATAAACTCAGCATTCTGATGGATGGTAAGCCAGTGGAGCCTGGAAATATCAGGATGTTGCTGAATAGGACAGCAAAAATGCTAGGTAGTCCAAAAACGCTAGCTTGTATGGGCATGTCAGCTCACTGTTCTGTATTAGTTGCTGCTCACGATCAAGGTTGCTGCCGTTGTTCTGAAAGTTATAGAGTCTGACTGGTCAGGTGTGGTCAAGGAATACTATTCCCTGGTCTAATTAGAATAGTCTTTTAACGTTAACAAGATATGGTTTATTGCGTGTTTGTAACAATCGAAACCTTGTTACAGAGACTTTGAGGAGGATCAGATCTTAGATCTCATGCCTTTGAAACCCTAAACTGTTCTGTCCACAAGTCATATGATAATATCACAGTTAGTGGTGCTTATGGCACTCCTCAATATTAACCCTTTCAGACCCATGTACAACAAGATATGGTGCAGAATAATTGACAAGCAACATAACAGAGGTGAAAGCAATGGAATTATTCAGTATGCAGTTTTATGAGGAAGTGAATCACTTTTCTTGTCCCAGATTCTTATATTTTGATCCATTTGCTAGACAGACAGCTACAATGGTTGGAATTTGGCACTAGTTGGGATCCTTTACTTGTAGTCTGCCAATGTAATGTGCACCACCAGAAGAATCAAAGATTACTGGACTCTTAAGTAATTGATTACTGAGAGATCACCATCCCAGAGATGACCATAGAGACTCAAACTCAGAATCTGAGAAACCCATCGTGGACAATGATGAGTTCCAAAGGATTGGCATGTATATTCTGTGTAGTGCTCCACCTGTTATCCTGTTCAGAATCCAGTGATCAAATTAAAGTGCATTTCAGTCCTTTGAATTTAAATTAATAACTGTACGTTAATAATTACTGGGAGCACTAACACCAGGCACAATACTTACACATTTGGTTTGATATCAAATTGGGATACATCGACAGGGTAGATAGTACAACCTGTGATAATCTATACAACTGATTAACACGTTTCTCCCAAATTTCTCCATGTGCTGCTTTCACATGGGTCAGCTCACTTCTGTTTTCATGTCTGTTGCTGGAACAGAACTAGGTTGGGATTTAATGACTACACCAAGGTGTAGAAACCATGCTGTAGAAATCCTTGAACATATTCACACATTAAACTCCTTTCTCTGTTAATGTAAATGGGCATTAACCCATCAATAGCATTGTGCCTTTGTTCAAACCATGATGCAATTTCATGCAAAGCTGTTAAATGCAAGGTTGTAAATCTCAAGGGTGGTGTAGGGTCTAGCTTTCTCCATTTGCTGATATTAGTGAAAGCAGTAGGTCAGTGTTCATACTCAAACACTAAAATTGATCAACAGAAGGAGGTACATTATAGGGCTCTTAAAATACTGGTCATGTTTGGTGTTCTGCAGTCTGTTCCATTTCCCCTACACTTTACCCTTTTGCTGGTGAAATCAGCAAGATGCTACTAGCGATCTCCCACCATGTGTGCAAGCTTAGCCTCATACAATCTTACCTCCAGAATTCTCTTCAGCTTCACTGACGATTTGATGGACATCGATGCAGCAATGATGGCATTCAGTTGCTGCAAGAAAAGACAATGAAATCAATTTTTGAGAACTTAAATGAGTTACGGACGATGCCACTGGAACCCAGATGTACAACCTGGAGTTCTTAGAGGGAGATCTTGGAGGGTGACAGGTTCCTGTATGGGCAGATCAGGTTGTTGACAGCAAAAACATTAGTTTGTCCAGCATTTTATGAATCATTAATCAATGGCAGCATTTTGTAAAGAAGTAGTTTTGGTTGCATTAATTTTGAGCGAGTAGTACTTTCATTTAAAAGTATTTTGTGAGGTTTTGCAAAAAAACTTTTTCATTTGTTTAAAATCAAATTCTCCGAAAAATTCCAAAGCTGTCTTCAGTTTTATTAAGTATCACCTTCTGGTCATAGACAGAGCATCTCCAGGAGATTCTCTCACAGTCCGCACATTGTTATTTCGGGAGTCCCACATGCTTGACCAACTCCTTTTCTCCAGCTATATGCTGCTCCTTGGCAGTACCATTTGGAGTAATGGGCTCAACTTCCACATGAGACCAGAATGGGACCATAAGACACAGGAGCATGGAAGATCTGATGATCCTCAACTCTACTTTCCTGCCTTTTCTGCATAACCCTTGATTCCCTTACTGATTAAAAATATCTGTTTCAGTCTTGAATATGCTTAATGATTGAGCCTTGGCAACCCTCTGTGATAAAGAATTCCATAGATTCACTACCCTCTGAGATAAGAAATTCTCTCTCATCTCTGTCTTAAATGTTTTATCCATTATTCTGAGATGACGCCCTTTGGTCCTAGACTCTCTGACAAGGGGACATAACCTTCCCGCATCTACCATGCAAAGTCTGCTAAGAATCCAATATATATCAATAAGGCTGCCTCTCATTCTTCTATATTCCAACAGGTACATGCTCAATCTACTCAACTTCTCCGCATAAGACAGTCCCTCCATAACTGGTATCAGCTTAGGGAAACTTTTTTGCACTGCCTCCAATGCCAGTATATCTTTTCTTAGGTAAGGGAAACAAAACAGTTCACAGTATTCCAGCTGTGGTCTGACCATTGCCTTGTACACTTTTGGCTAAACCACCCTATGTTTATACTCCATTCCTTTTTGAAACAAAGGCCAACATTCTATTTAATTTTCTTACTCCCCATTGAACTTGGATGCTAGCTTTTTTGTGATTTGCAGACGAGGGTTCCTAAATCCCTCTGTGCTGCAGCTTTCTGCAGTCTTTCTCCATTTAAATAATACTCAGCTCCTCTATTCTTCCTGCCAAAGTGCATTAGCTCACATTTCCCCACATTATATTCCATCTGCCAAGTTTTTACCCACTCTCTTAACCTATATCCCTTTGCAGAATCTGTGTTATCCTCACCAGCTGCCTTCCGGCTTATGTGTTATCCACAAACTTGGCAACAGTACATTCACGTTCTTCATTGAAGTCATTAATATAGATTGTAAATAATTATTGCCGCTGCACTGATCCCTATGGCACTCCACTAGTTACAAGTTGTCATATTGAAAATACCTTGCTTATCCCAACTCTCTGTCTTCTATCAGTCAGCCAATCCCCTATCCATTCCAATATAATACCTTCAACACTGTGGGCTCTTATCTTGCTAAATAGCCTAATGTATGGTACTTTATCGGAAAATCCAAATATATTATATTTACTGCTTCCCCTATATCTACCCTGCTTGTTAACTCCTTGCATGGACACAAATGAAACCCAGTTCCTCAATACCTCCCAATTCCTCTGCTGCCTGTGGGCTGTTGGAATGCCCATTTGATCACTAAACATGGTTAGCTCAACTGGGTGGACGGTTGCTACGGAATGCAGTGTGACACCAAGAGTGAAGCTTGAGTTACTGTGCTGGGTGAGCTTACCATGACCGTCCTGATTTCTCAATCTCCCCCCTCACCTGAGGCGTGATGACCCTCAGGTTAAACTCAACGCTGGTCATCTCTCTCTGAAGAGAGAGCAGCCCTCTGAGACTATGGTGTCATTACCTAACTATTCTTAGAGGAAGCTTACCAGAATAATACCTTGATTCCAATGTTTAAATTATGAGGAGAGACAACACAAACTAGGACTGTATTCCCTCAAAGTTAGAAAGGTAAGGGGCGGCTTGATTAAAATATTCAAGATATTTAGACATACAAATAAAGTACATTGAGATAAACTATTTCTACTCATTGGGGTGCCTAAGATTATGGAATATGGTCTAAAAAATCAGAGTCCCCTTTCTCACGAGTGAAATTAGAAAACATTTCCACATATAGAAGATATTTAGAGATTTCTTCCACCAAGGGCAACCTATAGTCAGCGCAGGACAAGTTGACGCAAGTTAGTTGTCTGATAATTTAAAATCTGAGATTGATGGATTATTGTTAACCAAACTCAGTAAGGGAGATAAGGCAAAGGCGAGTATTTGGAGGAAGGTCAAAGGGCACCAACCATTTCAAAGGATGGTGTAATAGGCTCAAGGGGCTGAACAGCCTCCTCCTGTTCCAACGGCCTATGAACCTCGGGTAGGGGTAGAGATGCTCACCGGTGTCAGTAGTTGAATGCTGTCACTGAAGTTGCCCATGAAGATGATGATGTTTAGTCGCTCCGTGAGTCGTGGGATCTTGCTGAATTTGATCATGAAGCGATCCTCTTCCCCCAGGTCCTCCAGCGGTTTCTTATCGGCCTCATACTGCTGCAGCACTTTCCGCTCATAATCGGTTGGTACAAAGCGAGTCAGCAGCTCGATGAAATCCAGATTGAGCGACTGCAAGTCAAATCTGGGTGGCGCAGGATAGAAAAGTGATGCATGTGTTAGTCACAAGAAGGAACAGAGCCACTGATGTATACGGCAAGACTCGGACACACACACACCACTAAGCTCGCTTTGTGCACAGAGCAGGACGAAGAGCTGGAATGAAGACAAAGGTGGTCAGAACTGTTTACTCATGCAAGAAACAGATAACTTGGCAACTTAATGTTCTGGGGTATACATGCCATAGGAAGGATAGAAAAGGAGGCAACAGAGGAGGTGGAGTGGCGTTTTTGGTTAGGGATATCATTGCGGCTGTACTTAGGGAGGATATTCTTGGGAGAACGTCCTGTGAAGTTAATTTGGTTGGAACTGAGAAACGAGAAAGGGAAAGCCACCTTGTTAGGATTGTACTATAAGCCCCCCAATAGTCAACAAAAAATTGAGAAGCGGGAGATCTCAGATATGTATAAATATAACAGGGTTGTAATGGTAGGGGATTTTAACTTACCAAACATAGACTGGGACTGTCATAGGGTTAAGGGCTTGGATAGGGAGGAATTTGCTAAATGTGTTGAAGAAAACTTACATATTCAATATGCAGATGTACCTACCAGAGAAGGAGCAATACTTGACCCACTGTTGGAAAATATGGCACGGCAAGTTATGGAGGTGTTCATGGGGGAGTACTTTGGGGCAAGTGACCATAATTCTATTTGTTTTAAAATAGTTACGGTAAAGGATAGAACTGTTCAAAAACTTAAAGTTCTAATTTGGCCAATTTTGATGGTATTAGACACAAACTTTCAAAAATTGATTGGGGGATGGTTGGTAAGTGGGAGGCCTTTAAAAATGAGATAAACTCTTATTATCTCCAGTAAATCCAGTATGTTCCTGTTACTGTGAAAGGGAAGGCAGGTAGGTGTAGGCAATGCTGGATGACTAGAAAAATTGAGGCTCTGGTCAAAAAAAGGGCATATATCAGGTATAGGCAGCTGGGATCAAGTGAATGCCTAGAGGAGTATAAATGCAGTTGGAGTATACTAAAGTGGTACATCAGGAGGACAAAAAGGGGACATGAGATAGCTTTGGTAAATAGAGCTGTGGAGAAACCAAAAAGATTCTGTAAGTACATTAAGGGCAAAAGAGTAACCAGGGAGAGAATAGGGCCCCCTTAAAGATCAATGTAGCCATACATGTGTGGAACCACAGGTGATGGGTGAAATACTAAATGAATATTTGCATTTGTATTTACTATGGAGAAAGACATGGAAGCTAGACTACTTGGGAAATAAATAGTGATGTCTTGAAAAGAGTTCATATTACAGAAGAGGAGGTGCTGGAGGTTTTACAACATATAAAGATAGATAAATCCCTGGGACCTGATCAGGTGTTTCCCAGAACTTTGTGGGAAGCTAGGGAAGAGATTGCTAAGCCCCTTGCTGAGATATTTGTGTTATAAGCAGCCAGGGGTGAGGTGCCGGAAGACTGGAGGTTGGCTAATGTGGTGCCATAATTTAGGAATTACTGTAAGGAAAAGCCAGGGAGCTATAAACTGGTGAACTGGACATCAGTGATGGGCAGATTGTTGGAGGGGATTCTGAGGGACTGGATTTACATGCGTTTGATTAGGGATTGTCAACATGGCTTTGTGCTTGGGAAATCGTGTTTCACAAAACTTGATTGAATTTTTTGAATAGGTGACAAAGAAGGTTGATGAAGGCAGAGTGGTAGACGCTGTCTATATGGACTTCAGCAAAGTATTTGACAAGATTCTGCATGGTAGACTGGTGAGCGAGGTTAGCTCACATGGAAACCAGGGGGAACTAGCCAATTGGATACAAAAGTGACTTGAAGACTTAGGAGATAGGGGGTGATGGTAGAGGGTTGCTTTTTGGACTGGAGGCCTGTAACCAATGGTGTGCCACAATAATTGGTGGTGGGTCCACTGCTTTTCATCATTTATAAATAAATTGGATGTGGTTAAAGGTGGTATGTTTAGTAAGTTTGCAGATGACACCAAAATAGGTGGTGTATTCGACAGTGAAGAATATCATCTCAGAGTACAATGGGACCTTGATCAGATGGGCAAATTGGCCAAGGAGTGGCAGATGGTGTTTAATTTAGATAAATGTGAGGTGTTGCATTTTGGTAAGGCAAACCGAGGAAGGGAGAGGCTAAACAGACTGGAGCTATTTTCCCTGGAGCGTCAGAGGCTGAGGGATGACTTTATAGAGGTTTATAAAATCATGGGGGGCACAGATAGGGTGAATAGACAAGGTCTTTTTCCTAGGGTGGGGGAGTCCAAAACTAGAGGGCATAGGTTTAAGGTGAGAAGGGAAAGATTTAAAAAGGACCCTTATCACGCAGAGTGTGGTGTGTGTATGGAATGGACCACCAGAGGATGTGGTGGAAGCTGGTACAATTACAACATTTAAAAGGCATCTGGATGGGTACATGAATAGGAAAAGTTTAGAGGGATATGAGTGAAATGCTGGCAAATGGAATTAGGTCAGATTGTGATGCCTGGTCAGCGAGGACGATTTGGATGCAAGGGTCTTAACTTGATGACTCCAGTAAATCCCCTTAATTAAGGGAAGTTGTAATTGTATTGGAGGCAGTTCAGAAAAGGTTCATTTGATTGATTCCAGAGATGAAAGGCTTGTCTTGTGAGGAAATGTTGATCAGTTTAGGCCTATCCTCACTACAGTTTAGAAGGTGAGAGAAGATCAAATTAAGTGCATGAGATTCTAAAGGGGAATTACAAAGTAGACCATTAATGAGCTTAATTTTCAATTTCTGATAACTTACTAATCAATTGAATGTATTAATTGAATTCAATTAAAATTCCAACATCTATCATGATGGAATTCAATTCTTTGTTCCTAGAACATTACCCTAGGCTCTGAATTACTATTCCTGTGAGACTATTACTGCCCCTACCAAGCGACTAAGGTATCAGCAATTTTCTAATCCTAGTTTTTTGTGTATCCTTGATTTTAATCTCTCCACCATTGGTGGCCACACCTTCAGCTCTGAAAAACGCTGTGTATATCTTGCTGCCTCTTACTTCATCTTTCTCCTTTAAGACACTCCTGACAACCAATCATTCCAATGAAACCTTTGGTCATCTGATCTTATATCTCCTCACAATGCTTGGTTTCCCAATCTGTCTTACAAAGTATTTGTGAAGTATCTAGGGCTATTTACCATTGTTAAAAAGGTGCAGTATAATTGTGGTAAGTTGTAGCTTTGTGGATCTTCAAGTTTTCTAGTCTGAACCAATGTTGTGAATGACATAAGGAATGAGCTGATGCTCCTGGAGTGAAGACCAGTCAATGAAGTCTTCAGTGAACACCTCAGGAGCTCAACACAGGACTACCTACCTTGAACAAAAAGCCCCGTCACTGGAAGGTATGCTAGGAGACAGGCTGGTGGGATTAAAATCTCAAACATCGACAACCAGCTGGGGAGTTAACATGTGCCCTGATTTTCTTTCATTTCCTGGTCTTCTCTCAGCCATTCAATAATGACTGTAAGAAGATAAAAACCAGGAGCAGGAAAAATCTCTTTGTTTCAGTCCTAAAGGGCTGATCCCATATCCACAGATGACAGGAGAGAATTTTGTCTGGGGATGGAGGCAGAAATGGGATCAGAAACCTTTGAATTCTTTCCAGTAACTTCAAACGTCCAGTGCCTTGCTGACCCTGGCAGGCAGTGTACATACTACACATCATCGATATAGTGAATGAAGGAGGTGGATGGGGAGCTAATTAAACTGACCATCCTCTCCCGGATTGTATTGAGATTTTTCAGTGTTGGTGAAGCTGAAGTGACCCAGGCAAGTGGGAAGTATTCCATTACAGTCCTGACTCGTGCTTTATAGATGGACGACGCACATTGAGAAGACTCATGGCAAAATTCCCAGCCTCTGACCTGCCCTTATAACCACAATATTTATATGGCTGGTCCAATTCTGTTTGTGGCCAATGATATCCCCTTTAGCTGAGTATGGCTTCAAATAACATTATTTTCCCCTTGGTTCCCACTGACTATAATTTTGCCCAGGGATCCATGATGCCACACATATCAAATGCTGCCTTGATGTCAAGGGCAGTCATTCTCCCTTCCCATCTTGAGTTAAGCTCTTTTTTCCACGTTTACATCAAGCCTAGAATGGGGCTGGAATGTAATTACTCTCAAATGGGTAACTCTACAAGCTGCTAGGAACATGAATATCTTTCAATCTCACATTCTATCTTTTCAAACATAAATATTGCACACAGACAGTGGCTCTGAAATTTCTTTGGTTACATTCTTACAAAGAGGAAAGCTTAGGCATCGGGCAAATATTGTGCCCATCTTTCTGTGCCCACCTCAAACTTTGCTTCCTACGTAACCTGCAAAGTGGTGTGAAGGTTTCCCTAGGTACCTCCTTTATCTTACCCTGTCATGGTGCTTGTCGGCTATCTTCAGGAGATCAAAGCCACTTTCTTGATCTGGAGCTCAGCAACAGTGGTGGGGTGAGATGAGTTGGTGAGATGGCTCATACTGTTCTCCACTGCTATACCAGATCCCATCTCTACGTTTAACACCAGGTACTAATATCTTACAAAATTCTTACCTAAATTCAGCTCTCTGTAGTCAATGCACAGTAAGGGGCATACAGAAATCACATCACTTACAAAGCGCTCAAATTGTTTCAAGCAAATTCTGCTTAGTTTCCCCCCTTTCCATCTCCTACCCGTCCAAACACACTTTGTCACTATAACTCACTTGATTTTTCTCCATTCCCCACACAATCACAAAAGGACTTACTTGTCAATGGCACTGCAGATTTCATCAGAGCTCAGGCCTCCTTTCCGCAGAGTAATGGCCAGATTCTTCGCTCGGTTTGACTCAATCAGTGACACCTTACTCGCCACCTTCTGTGTAACCTTCATTTTTAAGGTGTTGATATTCACTGACGAGCCCTGAGCCTTAGTTTTAAATCGCTCCTCAAACTCTGCCATGTTCAGCTCCTAGAAATCAGTGAATAGTGTGAAGAGCAGAACGAATTGATCTTTTTGCAATTCCAATTCTAGTTCTCAGCAATGATCAGATTTACATCAACTTTGTTTTAAAATAAGGAAGCCCTCAATGTGGCTGGGACAGCCATTTTGTGCCAGGAACAGGAAATGAGTGTTTCTCTGGGAGTTCTGATTGAGGCAGAAAATGCAGGCCAGGAACAACTTGCTGCTCACCTGCCAGCATGTTTTATCTGATTGTAGTTCAACATCAGACCCAAAGGTTGATGTTTCAGACTGGCATGGGATCAAGTTGATCTTTTAAACTCCTGATGCAAAGTGCTTCCAAAACAGCCAAGTGGATCATTTGCAAATTCTGTCGCTGCGGCTGAAGTGGATAAAAGTTTGGATCTACTTTCTGTGTCAGGAGCAGTATCTCACCTGCAACAGCTTTTCGTCGTCCAGTTCAGTGAAGACAGTTCCATTGATTTGATTGGGTTTCAGTGCCACCCAATTCAAGATTGGCATTTGGAACTTCGTCTTGATTGGCTGCTTTACCTTCAGACCTGCCGAAAGACACGTACAATAAATTGATTGCTGTAGAACGACCTCAGCCAAGCAAATCTCACAGTCACTGACAGATCCCAACAACTCCTAATACTCCGAAGTTATTTTAATTCCTAGTCTTTTCGTGAAAGCTGTGGGAAAGTAGAGACTTTTGATAAAGAAAATGCTGCAAGTTACCACGACATCGAGGCTGGCTACATTTTTCAATATAGGCAGCATGAGCGCTCCTACGCTTATAGAAACATAGAAAATAGGAGCAGGACTAGGCTATTCAGGCCTTCAAGCCTGCTCTGCCATTCAATATGGTCATGGTTGATCATCCAACATAGTCCCCTGCTCCTGCTTTCTCCCTGCACCCTTTGATTCCTTTAACTCTAAGAACGATATCTAACTCCTTCTTGAAAACATTCAATGTTTTGGCTTCAACTGCTTTCTGTGGCAGAGAATTCCACAGGTTCCCCATTGTCTGGGTGAAGATGTTGCACCTCATCTCAGACATCACCTGTGTGCCCACACCATCCTGATGGTCAGTTGTTACAGCCGCTTGGCAATATGTGCCAACATCGAACACAATATCCATCACAACACCTGATAATGACTTCATACATGGCACTTTGTGGTACCTTCAGGCATCTGGAAAGGTGCACTATATGAAGCTATAACATACCCAGTGGATTTAACTTGCAACAGGGTTAGGGTTAGGGTTATGATTAGATTTAGGGTTAGATTCAAGGTTAGCGTTATGGTTAGAGTTAGGGTTAGGGTTAGGGTTAGGATTACAATGAGAGTTGATCTGTTATGGTTAGAGTTAGGGTTAGTGTTCGGGTTAGAATTGGAGCTAAGGTTAGGGTTAGGATTAAAATTCGGGTTTGTGTTAGACTAGCTTCCTGCCTCTTGTCTTATGTAGATGGAATGATGGGTTAAGGTTAAGGTTAGGGTTAGGGGTAGGTTTAGGGTTAAGGTTAAGGTTAGGGTTAAATTGGCTGGCTGCCTGATGGAGATGGAAGGATGCCATCAAAACTGATATCTGAGTTTATTTTTTCCTTTATTCATGGGATGCAGGCATCACTGGCTAGGCAGCATTTATTGCCCAGAGGGCAGTTCAGAGTCAACCACATTGCTGTGGGTCTGGAGTCACATGTAGGTCAGACTGGGTAAGGATGGCAGTTTCCTTCCCCAAAGGACATTAAGGAACCAGATGTGTTTTTCCGACAATTGACAATGGATTCACGGTCATCATTAGATTCTTAATTCCAGATATTTATTGAATTCAAATTCCACCATCTGCCATGGTGGGATTCGAACCCAGGTCCCCAAAACACTATCTGGCTCTCTGGATTAACAGTCCAGCAACAATACCACTAGGCTATCACCTCCCCTGCTGAGGAAGAAGCTTTGGGTTTGAATCCAAAAGCCAGGATGTGATGTCCCTTTCAAAACATAGCCAAACAGGTTGAGTATCAACTTGCACATCCTTCCTACATCTGCCAGGGGCAGGCAGTTAAAACGAGAGAGATTCCTGGTCAGCCATGTGATGGAAAGAGATTTGAAACTCTACCTTCATTACCCATTGTTCCAAATTACAACAAGTATGTAAAAATGCATCGCTGCTTGGCCTGCTGTGTTCATCCAGCTCTGCACCTTGTTGTCTCATGTAAAAATGCATGCTATCACAGCAGCTCTGTGTGTCTTTGAGAGGTGGGGAAGGCTTTGGGGCTATTTTTGAGCTCGGTCAGCTGGATGCCCAGTTCAGTCTAGGTTAATGTCAACAGTATGCAGTATGGTGCCCGTTCTCGATGGGGTGTGTTTGGGACCTGCCTCCTTACCTCCAATGGTTGGAGGTCATAGCAATGGGTCTCAGATCTGTCTCTGGGCAGAGAATGGAAGAAGAAGAATTTAAACTAGAGTGCACAAAACCATCAACAGCAGTGAGCAGAGGACTGTAAGAAAAGCTCCTCAGTTCCCAATAGATTGAAAGAAGATAATTGTTTTCAGTAAGGATGCATTAACAGGATTGTATGAAATCCTCTTGAACTGCCAGCATCATAAAGGCACAAACCACTTTCCACTAAAAGACACAGGCAGAGGAATTTCAAGAGTTTCTGTTCTAATGCTACATAGCAGGACTTCAATCCATAAAGATTGGTTTAAAATGTTGGTCCTGCAGTAGGTAATGACTCATGAAGTCATGAGTCAACACCTATCTGTACTTGTAAATTCTGGTATTTGTCTGACTCTTAGGCACAGCCTGTGTAAAATTGATGACATTTGCTCATAATTTTAAAAAGCAACTCAACTTGATTGGGTTTTAAATATAATTCTGTTGGTTCGGATTCCCCTTCATAATTCTATCACCGACACATGCAGCACACGAAAATACAGTCCTTAGTGGGTCCTTAGAGGGAGCTGTGGTGCCACTGGATAAACTTGTTTTAGTGCATACTGCAGAGATTGATGTAACACAGCGATCTCGGCTGCTGTGTAAGTGTTGTTAGGTGGCTTGAATTCCAGGCATCATAACCTTGCTCTGTTTATATTCAAACCTTAGAACTGCAGCCCAAGACAGTGAACCGAATTGTTCTTATCTTCATAAGGTACATATTTTGCCACCGTGAACCCCAAATCAACTCAGGGCCATTTTCTCAAATGTACCTCAAAGCTGCCATTCTGGAGAGCGACTGTCAAGTTGAGACCTGTGACCTACTCCATTCCCTGCTTTAAACTGTTTGTGCCTCAGTAGGAAGCGTGGCAGATGATCAGTGACAGAAAGCAATCACAGCCATTGACGCTTAGTGGCTTGAGTACTAGGGACTGTACATATCTAGATGAGGAACCGAAGGAACAATCTCTACTATATGGCAGTGGAGGTTCACCTGAACTGGGTGCTTATGGTAGGCTGTGGTAAGAGAAATCATCCGTTAAAGCTTTCTTAAAGTTAGAATTGTGACTGTTAGGGCTATTCTTTCAGTGTTAAATGCGATAGGACCATTGTAGACCGTCCGAAAATCATCCCCAAAGGCGGAAGTGAATTTGCCACGATAAATAAAGATATTGAAAGCAAAACTGCTGAGCCAAACGTCACCAACTGCAGTAAAAATGAAACGATAAGTGTATTTTTATGATAGACAGATACTACAATCATAGCAAACTGAAAACAAACCTGACAGCATGACTGTTAGATTGTGTGACAGATTTACTGAAACACACACTCACTCTCAGTCTTGTCCAAATAACTTTGGAACAATTGAAAGTAGATGTCACAAAAACCCAACAATTATACCTGTGCTGCAAGTTTCTCACCAGATATCAGGGTGACCAACCATCCTGGATTTTCCAGGGTGGTTCTGAAATTTCGCTTCCTGTCTTGGATCATGAGCCTGACCTTTCTGCCCAGATGGAAAGAACCATTAATGCTTAGAAATGAATGTACTGGTGGTATTAGAGCTCCATTTTGTGGAATCAAGATGTGTCGGGCCAACACAAGTCATTCACAAATTTTGCTGGCTTTTTTCATCTGGGCAGAATGCTATTTGTCCTTGATTGATTCTCCGCATTTTTTTTTGCCTGTGTGCGAGGCTGGAATCTCTGGTGTCAATAGGATGGATCTGGACACATCTGAGGAGGAGAGGTCCTAGCAAAGGCATGATGGGAAGGTCCACTCCCATTCTTATGGCTTCAGTGCTCCTGCCCCTTTGGGCCTGTCAATAATGCATCCTGTTCCCACAGCCTTTGCAGTAATAAACCCTTTCTTGCTTCCACCTCCAACCTGGGGCTCCTACGTGGTCATGTCCTCCCATGGTATTGCAAGTTCCACCAATGCATGGAGTATCCACAGACAACCCCCTGGGTAGAAGCCACATGCTGCTTTGATTATGCCAGCATTCAGTCTGTCTGTGATCATTTGATCTTGAACTCTCTCTCAGAAGCAGCCCAGCAAGCCTCTCCATTGCACAAGCAATGGTTCAAATGACAGCTCATCCCCCGCTTCTCAGACCCACCCCTGGATGGGAGACAGAGACTTGGTTAAAATGTTGGAGACTGTTAGCAGAGGGTCCTGCAAAGGAACAGACTGCTCCTGTTCAATGACCATTATCAAATAAAGAATCCTTGCTTCCTCTCTTGATGACTATAAGATGATTTCAATGAGGGAGTGAAAAAAATCCCTCAGCCTGATAGACACATAGAAAATAGGAGCAGGGGTAGGCCATTTGAGACACTCAATATGATTGTGGCTGATCATCCATCTCGGGCCCCTGTTCCCGCTTTCTCCCCATACACTTGATCCCTTCAGCTGTTAGAACTGTATCTTTTTGAAACATTCAATATTTCTGCGACACAGAATTTCATAGGATCACCCAGTCTCTGGGTGGAGAAATTTCACACAAACAAAGGGAATGCACCTTCGCAGCACACACACGCACGCGCACACTCACTCGCACACTGTCACACACAAATTCAGTCTCTCTCACACACACACACACTTTCTCACACACACACACTCACATTCTCTCACACACACACCCACACACACTCTCTCTCACTCACACACACACACACACACACCCCCACACCCGCACACACACACCCAC
>NC_063361.1:8810546-8818401 GCF_021869965.1 Rhincodon typus | reverse complement strand
ACACACACAAACACACACACTCACATATATGATCTGTGTTCTAACAAAACCAACCTCAGCAACACTCTCATGACCCTTACCTGTTGTTGCTGCAATGCGCATGGCATCAGAGCCTCCAGGAGGGGGCGGTGGTACTCCTGGGGGCGGTGGTGCTCCTGGGGGCGGTGGTGCTCCTGGGGGCGGTGGTGCTCCTGGGGCTGGGGGTGGTGGAGGGGGAGGAGGAAGGACGCTAGCACCCGGGGGTGGAGGAGGAGGTGGCGGTGGAGGAGGTTGTGCCCCCGCTCCGTCAGTCTCCGCCAGGGTTGGCAGCGGGGGAGGGGGTGGGGGAGGGGGCACATTGAGACTCTCTTCCGATGGGGCTTGAGACGGGCGGGCACTCGGCCTGGTCACTTCAACAGCATTCTCAGTGACTGTCGGAGCTGGAGGAGCATCTGTCAGAGAAAGCAGAGAAACAAAATTTAGTGCTGAGCCTTAAATATCGTCCAATCCAACATACCCTTCCCAGCGAAGCATCTCCTGTCTTCTCGGAGATGGAGACGCTCCATCTTGAATTCTCTCGCCACGTGAGAACAAGCATTTCAACTCGTGTCTCTCCAATCTCACCACACCAGCACTCCAGATGAATCATAAAATCAGGGATTTTTAATGATGTGGAAAGGGGCCATTCAGCCCACTATGTCTGAACCATTTTTGTTTGAGCTAGCAGGGAGGGACGGTCCCAGGAAGGAAGTGGACTCTTACGTTAAATGTAAAAAGTCAGGTCCCTTGTCTCAGCCAGGCCATGACTAACGTCTGGAACCCAGACGTGGCCCCCAGCCTCCAAATTCCCGCCATTCCTCACTGCAATTGCCATTTTCTCACTGGCGATGGGACTCAGGAAGCAGGAACCATTAAAGGTGGCTGTTCAACTTTTACTGCCGTACCGATGGAATAAAGCAGGATTTTCACAAGCTTGGGAATCTTAATGAACGCAGAGATCCGTGAACCATCAGGTTTGGGTTCAGTGGCTGAGAAAGGGGGTGGGAAATCAGGAAAGTCGTCCTCATTCCCACCCAACTTGGTGGCTGTGAATGCGGCCGCCTTGAAAAGTAAATGACAGGATTGTCATCTTCGACGTGGCTTTGAATGGAGAGCTGCAAACCTGGGACTCTGCACCCTAAATTAAGTTATCTGCAAAATCCCAACCCAACTGCAAATTTTCTCCTTCCACTGGCACTGTCTTAAACATTCTTAACTTTCTGTTTCTCCTCAGTTCTGGTGAAAGGTCATCAAGCTGAAACATCGACTCTGTTCCTCACCCCAGATGTTGCCTGACCTGCTGCGATTTTCTAGTATTTTATGGTCCGTTTGCATATCTGTCAACTGATTTGATAAATAAAAAGGCCTCTTCCTGACCTCCCCAACTCCCCATCTGAACCATCGTTTCTCCAATGACAACAAGTTCAGCTTTTTATCCCCAACATCATGAGAAGATTTGGGAAGAGCCAGACCAACGGCCTGAAGGCTGGATCGATCTGAAGTGTTGAACCTACAGGGGAATGGGAATAAGGGACAAGGACATGGGTGACGGTTCAAAGTGGCACCTTTGCTGTGTTTGGGCCCAGGTTCTGGTGACGTTGTTACGACAGTCTGGTGTACCACTACTGGAATGATTTCTATGTCCAGATCTCCATTGTCTCCTCGCTGGATTTTGATCAGCCCTTGTTGCTCCAGTTGGGAGAGTTTCTGCTCCAAGGTCATGTGCTGTTGGATCACCCGCTCTCTGTCTGTTATCTGTGCTTGTAGAGTCTGCATCTTCGTTGCTGATTGGCTGAAGTTCTCCTGTCGGGTAGGAAACCTTACAGTAAAAATCAAACTCACCCCCACCATCCACACAATCCGACAAAGCAAGAGGAAGACTTCAGAAAGAACGGGAAGAATCTCACATGGGGAGTGGACCAGAAAACATGTTCCTACATATAAAGACATGCGTGTCTCCTGCTTAGTTGGTAAATGCCTAAGACTTCTGCTGCATGCTAGTTCCCTGTAATGAGCTTGGCACAGCACATGGCCTCTCTAAAAGGGGGAAGGTTGTTATCGTGGCAGTTGCCACACTGCTCCTACTGAGCAGGAACCTCTCACCCTCGGTGTATCGTAAGGATTCACAGATCGATAATCAACTGCTATTCAGCAAGATTGTGACACTCCCCAAGGACAATGCGCCCTGGGGTGGGACTTCTGGCTGAGAGGGGAGCACGCTACCACCGTATCAGAGACCTCACTGACAGCAGTGCACTATATCAGCTTCATTTGAAGGGTTGTGCTGAGTTTTCTGATCCCACTGGCTGTTGGTTTGGCACAGCATCTCTCCTCCACTCTTTGATATTTCCACCCATGGCTTGGCTTTGTTCTCTGTCACATGAACAGAAGCAGTTTTATACTGTACTGAGCTTCAACCCTGATCTCAAAGGGTCATGGGATCAGAGATAGCAGGCAGACGGATGTCGATAGGCAGGGTAGCGAGCCCCGAAGCAGGTTGATCTGTGGAGTCTGTGCTTCGTACGGCTAGGTAGCCTCAAAGATCCACCTGAAATGCTTCTGGAGTCGAGTTCAAACCAGTCCAGCATGCTGCAGGCATGAAGCCTCTCACTCAGTGAGGGGAGAGCAGAGGGAGGGAAGGTGAGGCCTAGCAGAGGTGGTCAGGCTACCACAGTCTGGTACAAGGGCCAGTCAGGGCTTTCCCCATGTATGGCCTGACAGAGGGTTGCTTCTACAGTCTCCCTTCTGAATAACGTTACACTCAGGTCTGGATTCCATTACCGTATTTCATAAATGTCCCCGCTTCCTCTCTGCGGATGACCCTGTTTCCTTGCTCGAGAGCACAGGTTAACGTCAGGCAAGGTTGAGAGGCAACTGAGCAAAAGGCCCTTTATTTAACTATCCCTAAGGCCCTGTTACCGCTAGGCAGGCAAGAGTTAAACAAAAACAGAAATTGCTGGAGAAATTCAACAGGTCTGGCAGCATCTGAGGACAGAAAGCAGAGTTAGCGTTTTGCACCCGGTTGTTCTCCATTCTGAAGGAGGCTTGCTGGACCCAGGACGTTAACTCTGCTTTCTCTCCACTGGACCTGCTGAGTTTTTCCGGCAATTTCTGTTTCTGATTTCCAGCTTCTGCAGTTCTTTGGGTTTTTTTTTGTCAAGAGTTAAGACTTGAGATTCTGCCTCGCAATTTTGAGCTTTGGCCTCATGTGACATTTTTTGTTCTTTGTCTCAGCACGCAGCGCACATTTGCCCAGCCCATAGTCCTGAGATTTGCTTTTAAAGGCCTCTACTCCTTGGCACGAGCTAGTGAGGCTTTCTCAGCCTCCCCATTTCACTTTAGCCATGGAGACATAGTCCATGTCCAGGCAGCACACTCTGCTCTGACACCACAGAGATACAGCTCATAGCTTCACTCACACCCAGCGCCTTTACCTTGAGACTCTCCACTTCTTTATGTGACTGTATAAGCTGTTTCTCCAATGCCGCTATTTTCATCATGGAATCATTCTCAGCCTCTTGCAGCTTTTCCATCAGCTGGACAACACAAAGATGGATATCGAATTACAAACAGGACAACACACCAAAATTGTTAAAATGTCATTTAACATTTCCCTTCCCTCAATCCACACGCACCCAGACTATAAGGCTAAGGTAATAGAATGGACCACATTCCTCTCAACTGCCTGAAAGGAATCAGATGAACAGTACACTTCAAAAAGGTACGTACTTCAAGGAAGAATTGCAGGGCTACTGGAGAACAGTGGGCTCGAGGAGATTTAGTGAATCTCCAAAGAGCCAGCATCTCCACAATGGGCTGAAGGGTCTCCTTCTGCTCTGTGTGATTCCTTGATTCTGGCACACTCTTCCCACCTGCAAAGCACCACTGTGCTTGAGCTAGAAAAAGGATGCCATGGGAACACCAAGGCTTCAGTGAGCTGTTGGTCTACTCAACACACAGGGTCAGGAATTCCTCAGGGATTCTGAAGCTCCGGCAACAAGATGAGCAGTACCTTGGGGATGGACATGTCAGGCATTCTGGTCATCGGAATATTTCAAGATGGTGTGGGGGATGGTACAGGCCTCTGAACTTCCCGACACTGGTGAGGCCCATGAGCATCAGAGACTACAGAAGAGACCTTTCAATCCCATTGAGTCTGCATGTCCAAATCATTAAGGGTTTGTTCATGGCCCATCTTTCTGGAGGTCTTCTATAGGTTTCCCACCAAATCATCTCAATGAGATTCCTCCTTAATCTTCTACACTCAGGGGAACGTGAGCAGCTTTTCCCTCATAATTGAATCCTCTCAACCCAGACTGCTACCCAACTGCCCCTTGTCAATAAGAATCCCTTCATCTGACCCAATGAGCTTGGGGCAACTCCCACTGGGATTGTGAGCCAACAATGTTTGCGCTTATAGTCCTGGACATCACTGCACTGCAGTGTAACTGGGGACTAAAGAAGACACCGAGCCCTGTGGCCATCTGCCTGAACTTGGGGAGTAATGTTGTAGTTTCAGGGCATCTCCACACCCCCCTTATTGACTCCTTCCACTGGAAGAGGAAGATATACAGGTGGATGTTCCTGGCAGGAGAGGAACACATGTCCAAACTTCCTGACTCCACCAATTTTAGAACAGAAGCTAGGCCATGCATTTACATTCTTTCACCAATTCCTCTTTACTAGCATCTAGGAAGAAAGATGGGGGTCAACCATTGTTTTCCATGATTGAGATAAATGGAATTCTCTGTGACTTATCAACAATAACTTTTATATTGCATCTATAACAGCGTCAAATACTCAAGGCTCTTCATTGGTCCCTGAATGCAAACAAAAGAAACTGATTTGTTTAAATTTACACCTTCTGTAAATGTTCAAATCCCAGTCACAAAGCAAATATCCAACTAGTCCAGGATCGTTTGGATATCGATGCACTTTGCAGAAAATGGAAGATTCATTTCCACTCATGCTACTAAGTTAATTCAACATTACAACAGCTGCTACACGTGTAGTTCCTCACAGGGCTGTGTCACTAACTTTGTCTGTGGAGCTATGCTGATCTCCGTGTATGGCCAGTGAAAGGCGGCCATCAACCCTCATGGCTGGACAGAGTGGCTCACAATTTGGGGGGAGACCACTGAAAGCTAATGGCAGCAGAAAACTATGGTGTCATTGACATTGTGTGTGTGAGATGGTGTGAATGTAGGACCTGGGTGTGCGAGAAAATGTCCGTGTGAGAGACCATGTGATTGTACGTGGGAGAGTGTGAGTGTGCGAAAGAGTGTGAGTGAGTGTGTACGGGAGACTGTGTTTGGACGAGAGTGTGAGTTTATACATGTGAGAGTGTGTAAGTGCGCATGGCAAGTGCGTCCATATAAGAGAGTGTGTGATTATACATGAATGTGAGTGTGAGAAAGAGTGTGAGTGTGTGTATGAGAGTGTATGTGTGTATGAGTCAATGTGAGTTGGTGTGAAGTTGTATATGTGTGCATGTGAGACAAATGTGTGTGTTCACATGGACTTGTGCGAGAGAGAGAGAGATGTGTGTGAGAGTTTGTATGTGAGAGTGTGTGTGTCTGTGTGTACACAGGAAACGGTGTATGATGTACTGATTGTAACAAGGTCAGCCAGGTGGACCTCAGAATGGGGCTGTAAATCTAGTCCAATCATGGAGCCCTGACTGACAGATATAAACAGGAGTGTCAGAGGTTCTGCTCACCCTGAGAGCTGGCTCTGAGGGACCTGGATCAGTGTCAAGGACTCCCCACATGTAAATAAAGGGGTGACCTGGTGACAGGATATTGGCCTCAGTGGAGTTATTTCATATGAACGGGAATGTGTCACCGTTTTTATGCCTTACGGCTACAGCATGTGTTAACTCCCGGAACTGCGAGCACCAGCCCTCCGCTTCCCTTTCACTGAGGCAGAATGCCTACTACCTGCGTTACTTGATCCTGGAGTTCTTCGACATGTTCCAACACTGCATTCTTGGTCTCTGCATCTTCCAACAGTGCGCCAACATCAAACACATTATCCAGGTAGGCCTGGATCTGCACTTGCAACCTCTCACTTTCTGATGATTTTAGTTTCTGCAAACAATACGTGGAATTTTAGCATTTGACACCACGAAGAGGAAAGAAGATATAAGGGTGGGTACAGTTCCCATGTTTGTACCATGTTCCTTAATGCAGTATTTTAACTTACGGGAATGCTTGTATTGGAACATAGCAGCGAGGAATTTCACACCAGTTTTTAAGCATTTGGATGGGAAATGTCACGTCCACATATTCTACTCTTTTTAGGTAGAACAATAATCACTCTGGCCTATTAGGCCCACATAAGTCTTTCATCCTGAACTCACCGAGCTGTGAGCGAGATAACTTAAGACCATAAATTGTAGGAGCAGAAGTAGGCCATTTGGCCCATCAAGTCAATGGGCATTTTTTTGTTTAAATATCTTCTTACATTACTAAGGTAGGCATCAAGATACTAAAATTAAGTTCCAAAGCCTGTTTAGAAATATTTCTGAAGAAAAAGGAACAGATGTTCTTAAACTACATTTGTCGGGATTCTATTGGGTTAAGGGCAGGCATTTGTTCTTAAAATCTAGTCATTTTTATTTGGTCCCGAGACTCTGATATTTATCTAGTGAGCTCATGTAAGATTAATTTCTGTGAAATATCTGTATTTTTTGTGAACCCGGGCTGGCACGTGTACCATTTACGAATTGGTGACGGCTTTACTATCGCACATCTGACACTATGTCCAGTTATCACTTTGTGCGTTCTTACCTGAAGATACTCGTCCAGGCCCAGCATGGTGAACTCAAACTGGAGATGGACACGGAAGTTCATGTCCTCGACCGAGTGTACAACAATATTAATGAACTGCATACAGGCAACCTGAGGAAAGATGGAGCGAGAATGAGAGAGATAGAGAGAGAGAGAGACAGTAGGAAAGATAAGTCGCTGTATTGGGATTATAAACCCCACCAGGTTAGTGCTGATGGAGGAGACAGGTCACTGTATCGACAGTATTTCTAGGGTGCCACCAAATAAAGATAAGGCCAAGGTTAGTCAAAGTCCATTATGTTTAAACTGAGATTTAACGCAACATGTCACAGGCTATGCCGACTGTTGCAGTTCACAGTACAGGAAAAGTAGATTAGTAAGACGGCAACCAACAGTGAGATGACTATCAGAAGGAGGTGCTGTTAGATGTAAATGTGAGGCTGGTTCACTCAGCTGTTTTGGCTGTCCAAAAGGGCCTATGGCAGGCTCCTGACTGTCTCTAAACGGTTCCAAAGCTGTTTGGTTAAAAAGACCCCGACACAGTCAATATCGGAAAAGCTGGCCAGGGTAGGCTCAGAAGCTGTGTACTGGACAATCCAATAGAGAGGGTCATCCAGGAGGATGTTAAGGACGGTGCCTTTGTCTGTTTTAATGTCTACGGGTCACTCAGGTGCACCAGCTGCGTTATGGGTCAGCCTCATTGCACAAAAGGTCAGATGGCCCTCAAGTGGATTTTTGATTGTGCGACCAGCTGGATTTTGAAGGATCATTCCTTACTATGACTATCCGTCACGTGGCCCCATCTTCATCTTGTGTACACAAGAGGCTCACCAGGGGAACTGCAAAGTGCAGAGGCCATTAATGTGATCAACTTAGTATGAAGGCCCTAGGCATGAACAAGGTCAATAAACACATCTCTAGCGTGATCACGGATAGTGTGCAGGCTTGGAGTGTGAACAGAGTCAGTGTGCAGGTCCCTAGAGTGACCTGGGTCAGTGCGTAGGCCCCTAGAGTGATCTGGGTCAGTGTGTAGGTCCCTAGAGTGA
>NC_063361.1:8752976-8810536 GCF_021869965.1 Rhincodon typus | reverse complement strand
TGATCTGGGTCAGTGTGTAGGCTCCTAGTGTGATCTGGGTCAGTGTGCTGTTTCCTAGTGTGAACAATGTAAATCTGTAGGCTCCGAGTGTGATTTGGGTCAGTGTGCATGTTGCTCGAATGATCTGGGTCAGTGTGCAGCTCCTAGTGTGAGTAGAACGAGTACACAGGTTTTTAGTACAATCAGAGAGCGTGTGTGCTCAGTATGTTTGGGGTGAGTATGCACGGGTCAGCAGGGCTGGCTCCAGTTAACTGGGGACATAGGTGCCTGCAGAACTAGCCTCAACATTCAATAATATAGGAGTCACCTCCTGTGATTATAGATCAGAGCCTGTACTGGCTGCTGAGAAGTTCCAACCCAATCTCTCATACCATGAAGTCAATATTGTTGTCCTCATTTCGGAAATACTCCATCAGTTTCTCGAATCGCACCTTCTCTCCGCAGACCTGGGGGAACACAGCGAGAGTCAGTAAAGTCGTTACTGTAACAGTCCCCTCACTCACAATTACAATCATACTTCAGTAACTTGTCAACATGGGTTGCTCTGGGTTTATAGACGAGGAGAATATTTTTCGTGCAGCCAGTGGTTACATTCCGCAATGCAACTTGCAAAACAGAGTTGGATAAATATATCAAAACGAACGAGGAATCGAGATTATAGTTAAAATGCAGGGGAGTGGAAATTATTTCCTCAAGAGATGACACAGACCTTCAGTTCCGGGAGGTTCTCTGGAATGAGTGGCAGCCATTTGGCCCATCAAGCTGAATCTCACCAAAGTACATGGAGAGCTGCCTCAAACACCCCTTCCTCACCTCCTTGCACACTCTGCAAGAACTCAATGAGTTAGTATTTATATTTACATAGCATCCACAGGATGTTCCAAGTGACTTTACATCCAATGGATCAGTTTCGAAGTGCAGTCACTCTTGTTTAATATATACATGGGACAAACATCTTGATCTCAGCACTTTCCCCCCAGTAGCATATCCCAAATTAATCAAATAGATATTTTCATGTCTCTTTATTCCTGAATTTTCTGTATTTGTTGACTTCGACATTGACAGGGGAGGCAATGGCCTAATAGTATTGCAGGACTGTTAATCCAGAGGCCCAAGTAGTCTTCTGGGGGCCTGGATTCAAATCCTGCCATGGCACATGGTGGAATTGGAACTCAATAAGAAAATCTGGAATTAAGAGTCTAATAAAACCCTTGTCGATTGGCAGGAAAAAACCCATCAGGTTCACTAATGTCTTTTAGGAAAGGAAACTGCCATCTTTACTTAGTCTAGTCTACATGTGACTCCAGACCCACAGCAATGTGGTTGACTCCAAACTTCCCTCTGGGATGGGCAGTAAATGCTGCCTAGCCAGCGATGCCCTCATCCCATGAATGAATAAAACAAAAGAAAGGTGTCATTGATTTATTAAAGGCTTTCGAGGTACTAGGCTTTTACTAAAAACATCGCTTCCTCATTCTAGCACACTGGTACACTGCACAAATTTCAGGGATATTAATAATTTGTGAAAAAGAGGGAATAACTACAAAGCAAATCTTAAATGAAACCGTTAATTCAGCCCACTGTATATTTCGGGTGAATCAGTGGAGAGTTGGTGAGTGGTTCAACTCTTGAGTCTAATGTGTGCGGAAGTTTTTTACAGCCGTCGGCTTTCTGTGCACCTGCATTAAGCAGAACAGGAACTGAGAGCATCAGTTAAAGCAGAAGTGCAAACCCTGATGATGAGATAGCCATGTACAGGGTAACACTCATACATTAATTCCTCCTTCCTTTGGCTCCAAACATCCTCCACACGGAGCTCCCTTCAATACCATTTTACAAGAACCTCTGTTGAAGCTGTTATAACTAAAGCTGCTTAATACAAAAGACCTAACAGGCTTTCAGTGTCAAAAATGCAAAACTTTTTGCCTTAGGAAGAGAAGTTTGAGGAGATATGATAGTTATTAGATAGGGTGGACAGTGGGAGCCTTTTTCCTCAGATGGTGATGGCTAGCACAAGGGGACATAGCTTTAAATTGAGGGGTGATAGATATAGGACAGATGTCAGAGGTAGGTTCTTTACTCGGAGAGTAGTAAGGGCGTGGAATGCCCTGCCTGCAAAAATAGTAGACTCGCCAACTTTAAGGGCATTTAAATGGTCATTGGATAAACATATGGATGATAATGGAATAGTTTAGGTTAGATGGGCTTCAGATTGGTTTCACAGGTCGGCACAACATCGAGGGCCGAAGGGCCTGTACTGTGCTGTAATGTTCTATGTTCTATGTTCTATTATGAAGGATGATGGTGAGGTAATTTAGGAATAATTATTCCCGTTCCTCAGTGAGTCAACAGCCTGAGTTTATGCAGAGCAAGCAGGTTTAGCTAAGTTCAGATATTTCACTTTGAAAACCTGAAAGGCTGGAATGGAAGTCGGCCTGAAGGCACACTGCTCCCAGAATTCACTGCTGCAGCCACCAAGTGGTCAACAGTCAACCACTGAAGACTAAATAGTGAAACAACATTGATGAAGTGACTGAGTGGAGGTTCCTTCCATTTAAAACCTTTTCGGAGACTTAGCGCGCATATGTTACAGATTCTTTTTACCAGTTTGGATACTTGACTAATTCGGGGTTACTTTACCATTTTGGATTATGGGCGGACCAATTGGGTTTAATGTCTGTGTTCGAATAAAATTGTGTTTTTTCTGATATATATTCCTGCTTTCTTCCCTTTGAATAAAATTATCTTTCGTTCTTTCTTCTTAGTTATTTATATGTTATGGTGTCACTTATATAATCATTTATAACTGTTTTGTTACAATTTGTTGCTTTAACATATTCCGAAGGATTATCACTCATTCCTGTTATGTCCAGAGTACAGCTTTGAAATGAAGTCAGACTGTGGAGGACCTCTCCTGCTACAATGTGGAATTTGAGCAGGGGGTAGGTGGTAGACACATGGTACAGCTGTTGGTCAGCACAGAATGGCACTGCTACTGACCACTCATCATTGCCCATCGTCAGCTGGTTGGATGAGGAGGAAGAGATGTTAAAGAGATAACTAACACAAGGAATTACTTTTCAGATTTAGACAACCATTGTGTACCACACAACATGGGAGCAGGTTGTGAGATTTGGCTGAATCTCCCTTTGAATATTCCAGTCACTGCCTTAAACAACACTGTGCATTTATAAATTTAGCACAATAAAACATCACAGCAGTGCTAGTCACTAAATTTTGACGCCTAAAGCACAGATTAGGCCTTGTCCTCTCTCCCCCTCCTCTTTCCTGTACATTCCATGTTATTCTTCTGAAGGTGGTGAATTCAGTAATATTTTCTATTTTACCCAGTCAACCAGTGGAGTTATAATTCTAATGATAGCAATAAATATGAAAGTATCCGTTTAACTCGGACAAGCTGAACAATGACTGAGCTAATGAAGAGCTTGGCACTGATATACCTTCAGACTCATTATGCCTCTAGGCACCATTATTTACTATAGCTAATCCATTTTTAACAAGTTCCCTTGCATACCCTTCATAATGAGGACTTACAAATGAGGGGCCACTGTTCCAGAGATGCTGGGCACAGATGGAAAACAGTTTTTACAAAGAGCTGCCTGTGGAGGGCACTGTTGTTTGTTGTTAATAAGCGTAGCAATCACTGACAAGCTGTTGGTATTTCCAAGGTATTTCCATGCCTTCACTCCCTGCTCTCATTCTTCTACCCACAATACAGGCGCATGTACATTTATTTGTTGAACATCCGCTTCTTTCAGTGATGAAGGAAACAAAGCACTTACAACAATCAAAAAAACACTTGGCTTTCCTGAGATAGTAGGAACTGCAGATGCTGGAGAATCTGAGACAACAAGGTGCAGAGCCGGATGAACACAGCAGGCCAAGCAGCATCATAGGAGCAGATTTCTGATGAAGGGTCTCGACCCGAAACGTCAGCTTTCCTGTTCCTGTGATGCTGCTTGGCCTGCTGTGTTCATCCAGCTCTGCATCTTGTTGAGTTGGCTTTCCTGCCTAGGCACAGAGAACAAGGGAAATAGGAGTAGGAGTGGGCCATTCATCCCCCTGAGCCTTTTCTACAGTTCAACTAGATCATGGCTGATCTTCCATCTTGATACCATAATTCTTGATGCCATATCTTTAATATTGAGAAATCTATTGATCTCTGTCCTGAATATACTCAGTGACTAAGTCTCTGCAGCCCTCTGGGGTAGAACATTTCAAAGGTTCACTATCCTGTAAATGAAGAAATTTCTCCTCATTTCAGCATTCCCCAGGCAGGAGAGATGTCCTGAGTGCATCGATCCTCTCATGCCCTGTAATATTTTTACATATTTCAACAAGGTCATGTTGTATTCTTTTAATCCAGGGAACTCCCTTCACTGTCTCCTTGTGGGACAATCACACCATCTCAGGAGACCTTGTTGCACTTACTCTATGGCAAGTATGTTCTTCTTTAGGTAAGGAGACCAAAGTTGGAGACCAAATACTTCAGGTGCAGCCTCAACAACGTTCTATACAATTGCAGCAAGACCTCACTACTCTTGTTCTCAAATCCTTTTCCAATAAAGGACAAAATACAACTTGCATTCTTAATTATTTGCCGGATCCACATGTTAGCTGTCAGTGACTTATGAACAAGGACAACCAGGCCCTTTTGGTTCAGAAACTTACCAAATCTCTCACCATTTAAGAAAATACCCCGCATTTCTGTTTTTCGTACCAAAATGCAAAACTTCACATTTATCCGCACTATATTTCATCTCCTGTGAACTTGCCCACTCATTTAGCCTGTCTATATCCATTGAAGCCTCTTGGCCTCCTCCTTACAACTCCTATTTCCACCTAGTTTTGAGTCATCAGCAAACATTCAGTTCTCACATGTGAGTTATTGATCCAAGCACTGATCTGTGCTATGCCCACTTGTCACAGACTGCCACCTCGAGAAGGACCATTTATTCCTATTCTCTGTTTCGGGTCTGTTAACCAGTTCTCCATTGTGCCGCTATGTTACCCTCAATCCCATGTGCATCGATTTTATTTCTAGACTCTTGCATGGGACCTCAATGGAAGCTTTCTGAAAATTCAAATAACCACATCCATTGGTTTCCACCAGCTCTCCCACCCCATATATTCTGCTAGTTATCTTCTCAAAAAACTCTACAAGGTTTGTCAAATAGGATTTCCCCTCATGAATCTGTGTCGACACTGCCCAAACCTACCAGTATTTTCTAAGAGATAGTAAGAACGGCCAATGCTGGAGTCTGAGATAACACAGTGTGGAGCTGGAGGAACACAACAGGCCAGGCAGCATTAAAGGAGCAGGAAAGCTAACGTTTCAGGTCAGGACCCTTCTTCAGAAATGGAGAGAGATCCCGACCCGAAACATCAGCTTTCCTGGTCCTTTAATGCTGCCTGGCTTGCTGTGTTCTTCCAGCTCCACACTGGGTTATCAGTATTTTCTAAGTGACTTTTTAATCTTTTCCTTCACTAATGTACATACAAAGTTAAAAGTCACACCTCATGCAAAAAATTAAATTGAGATCACAGGATCAACCGCAATGCCTTTTACCCATTTTCTAATTCACTAACTGGAAATATGCTATATCTAATTTCCAATACACTACATACGGTCATGAAAAAGGGAACATGTGCTAATAAGTATGCAGTTGAAGCTAGCCATTGCTGTTGGATCTGCCTTGTGAATTCAATTGGAAATATTCCCCAGCAGCAGGAGTTACAGCATGTTAAACCCCTGCTCCTTCAAGAGGTCAAGTGAGGAATCTATAGTGATAGACGGAGCTAAGTGATTCCCAATCACTGGATCTGACCTAAGCTTTGCGGTCCTGCCTCAAACAGTTATGAATGGTGGTGGACAATTAATTCTCTGGAAGTGAAGGCTTCATGAATATCCCCAGCCTCAATAATGGGTGAGCTCAGCACATCAGTGCAAACAGACAAAGCAGTTGAAAGCATCCTAAGCCAGAAGTGCAAAGTGGATGATCCATCCCGGTCCCCTTCTGCAGTCGCCAACATCACAGACACCAGTTCTCAGCCAATTCAATTCACTCTATATGATAACTGAAATGAGTCTGAAGCACTTGATACCTCAAAGGCTACGGACCCTGACAACATTCCGGCAATAGTACTGAAAACTTGTGCTCCAGAACTTGCTGCTCCCCTAGCCAAGCTGTTCCAGTACAGTTACAACACTGGCATCTACCTGACCATGTGAAAACTTGAGACAACAAAGATGTAGAGCTGGATGAACACAGCAGGCCAAGCAGCATCAGAGGAGCAGGAAAGCTGATGTTTCGGGCCTAGACCCATGTCGTATATGTAAAAAGCTGGACAAATCCAACCCGGCCAATGAGTGCCCCATCAGTCTCCTCTCGATCATCAGGAAAGTGATGGAAGGTGTCAGTAACAGTGCTATCAAATAGCACCTGCTCAGCAATAACCTGCTCAGTGACGTCCAATTTGTGTTGCGCCAGGGTCACTCAGCTCCTGACCTCATTACAGCCTTGGTTCAAACACGGACAAAAGTGCTCAACTCATGAGGTGAAGGGAGAGCGACTCCCCTTAATATTAAGGCAGTAATTGCCCTAGTTTGGCATTAAGGAGTCCTAGCAAAACTATGGAAATCAGGGGAAAACTCGCCACTGGTCGGAGTCATGCCTAGCACAAAGTAAGATAGTTGTGGATGTTGGAGGTCAGTCATCTCAGCCCTAGGATATCTCTGCAGGAGTTCCTCAGGGTAGTGTCCTCAGCCCAACCATCTTCAGCTGCTTCATCAATGACCTTCCCTCCATCATAAGGTCAGAGGTGGGGATGTTTGCCGATGATTGCACAACGTTCAGCATGATTCATGACTTCTGCGATGCTGAAGCACTCTGTGTCCAAATGCAACAAGACCTGAACAATGTTCAGGCTTGGGCTGACAAGTGGTCAGTAATATTGATTACAAGTCCTTGCTAAGCAATGACCATCTCCAACAAGAGAGAATTGAACCATCACCCTTAACATTCAATGGTATCACCATCCCTTCTCAAGGGCAATTAGGGATGGGTAATACAAGCTGGTCTATCAAGTGACCCACTATCCTGTGAATGAGCAAGAAAATGGACCAAGTGTTTGCAAAAACCCAGGAATCAGTTCGGAAAATTGGTAGGTGAAAAGGATTGAAGAACTTTTCTGAACAGATGAACTAAGATGAGTTAAATGGCTTTCCTCATCAGTGTCTATATTGTTATTAATGTGAAACACCCAATATCACAGCCTAAAACAAACTAGCAAAATGACAGGTGCTTTACTGTAAATAACAGAGGAACTGAAGCACTTAGAATGAAGTGTTGGACAGATTTACATTGTTCAAATTAGGCGAAGATGAACTTGATTTATCGTATGAGAAAATACAGCGAAACAGATTTTTTATGTTCACAGCTCCTTGACTAAGCTACTATGCAACTGTGTTGTATTATCAATCACAGTAACAGAAAAAAAAGATAAAGCTATCAATCTCTCTAGGAATGCCTGAGTCATCACAAACCACAACATTTTCTGTGTATCGGGTTTTGTATAGATTTCTTTTGCTTAGAAAGAAGAAACATGATCTAGGTTTGGAATAAGTCCTATTCTGTCAGCCTCAAGCATTTCCAACACAGTCATCAAGCACAACTCCCTTTACATTTGCTGTGTAATTAATAACTCTTACAAATATGTTTAGCTGCAGGACACCAACATTCCTGTTCAATAATTAGATGACTGGAGAAAACGGCATGTGAACAGTCAAGGGAATAAAGCCAAGGTGGGAGAGGGTAGGACAAAGGGAGTAAGACGGAGAAGGGAATAAGATGTGAATAATGGGGGAATAGGGGAATAGATATTCCATAATGCCAGGATTGGATTTCGAGAGCAGGTAGATCATAGCAGGTTGGGCAAGTGAGGGATGGGGAGGGGAGGGCATAGGGGCAGGTTTATGGAAAGTTAGGTTGGTGCAATGTACTTTGATTCCTAAATGTGAGGATGCAGGACAATGTGGAGTTTGGTGGACACTCAGTAAACTCAGCACTTTATAAAATAGGTAGCAGGTCAAAATAAAGTTACTATGTTCACTCTTTGTTCACTCATTTAACATAAATGGATTATTGTAGAGGAATTTCTGACAAGTGCAGTAACACATTGATGCTGGATACACTGGGAATCATATCAGCTGGCAACATTGAAGCCATGCAGAGCACAGTGGCAATCGTGATATCACTGTCAGAGCCAGGAGATTTTGGTCATTATAGTTTTCTGGCATCACAGATTTATGGAAACTTGGCAGAGGTTTGCTGCATTTAGTCAGACACCTGATGTGAGGAGCCTGAGGAATTAGTAAAAACTCCAGAATTGTTTTCAGACACCTTTTATAATCTGAAACAGATTGACAGATATAGACAGCAGACGAGATCATCAATGGCTTTTTCAACTGAGTGCACACTTCTGAATGGAAGGCTCAAGAAAAAAAGAGATGAACTGACTTGTAACAGCCATCGTTCCATCTTGAATTACAATACCCATTCCTCCATCTCAAATTATAACAGCAATCCCTTCTTGCTGAGTGTTTCTGGGAGAGAATGGGACAGCCTATTGAGAAGAGGTGGGGTCACTTCCTGTGTGTTTGTGTTGTTGATTCATCAAACTCAGTCTGTGACTTCTATAAAGTGCCCCAGTCTCTCTAGTCATCTGAAAGTGCATGCTCCCTTTAGGGTGGAAGCAACAGGCTGTTTCAGTGCTCTACACCTCACCCAGGCATTCAACTTTCAAGTGCAGGCCTGAACAGTGCAACTCCCCAGCACCCAACTCCATCACTGTGTACCTGGGACTCCAGCCCCAGGCCCTGGTCATCAAATCATCATCCTCCACACACGAGCCGTGCCCTTGATCCCCCACATTCGAGGCAGGTCACTGAGGATGCAATATTAGCGCATTACTTTCAACAGGGCTAGAATCAAAGAGCAGAGATGTACTGCTGATACTGTACACGGCTCTGGCAGACCGCATTTGGGACGTGGTGAGCTGTTTTGAGCCCCATATCTAAGGAAGGATGTACTGGCCTTGGAAGGGGTCTAGAGGAGCGGCTGAAGGGTTTGCCATATGAGCACGGTTGAAGACTCTGGGTCTGTACTCTGTGGAGTTTAGAAGGATGAGGAGGGATCTGACTGAAATTTATAGAGATCTGGATAGAGTAGATGTGGAGAAGATGTTTCCACAGCAGGAGAGATTAGGACCCAAGGACACAGACTCAGAGTAAAGGGATAAATCTTTAGAACTGAGATGAGGAGGACCTTTTCAGCCAGAGGGTGGTTGTGATGATGCTGTGGCTCTAAGAGGATATTTTGTCCCTTTTTTTTTGAAGACAGGTTGTAAGGCGGACGTGCCGAGCAATCTACCAAAACCACTAGAGTAAACATCTTGTGAGGAGAGATGTTAGGAACTTTGTGTTTTTCTGTTAAAAGTTGGAACAATGGAGGCAGCCTGGCTGGGTGTGGCCAGCGCTCACAGACCAGGCTTTCTAGTTTTCATTTAGCTTTAAGCTTCGCTTTAAGCAGTTGCAGCTGTCGACTTGAAAAAGTAGAAGCGATGTTTTCCCTCTCTCGGTTATAGCTAGAAGCTGGGGTTTCTCTCTGCTGCTGGGTTACCTGTGAGACAAATCTATTTTTCTGAATTTTCCTTTTCTCCAAAGGTTGTGTTAATGGGATGTTACTACATTGGAAAAGTTAACTGGTGATAGTTACTGCATCTATTATTCAGTTACGTTTTCGAATAGAGCTGTTATTCTAAGTTTTCTTTCTTTTGTTTGTATTTTAACTGTAGCGTTTAAATAAATTGTGTTTTGCTTAACATTGAGTAGTTTGACCAGTTGCATTGCATCTGGAACACAGCACTTCATATATGCCTTTAAAAATAAGGAAAAGTTGGGGTCTTGGCTATCTTGTTGAAATATTTTGAGGGGGTCTGGTCTGGTCCATAACATGGTGAATCTGTGGAACTCATTGCCACAGAATGCTGAAGAGGCCACGTTATTGAATGTATTTAAGACGGAGATGGATAGGTTCTTAATTGGTAAGGGGATCATGGGTTATGGGGAGAAGGTAGGAGAATGGGGTTGAGAAACATGATCGAATGGCAGAGCAGGCCCAATGGGCTGAATGGCCTAATTATGCTTCAAAATCTTATGATCTTATAATGTCCTTTGGGGTAGGAAATCTGCTGGTTTGGTTCACAGACCCAAAGTGATGCAGTTGATTCTAAACTGCCCTTTTAAATGGCTAAGCAAGTCACTCAGTTCAATGGAAGTAAAGAATGGTCAACAAATATAACCAATTTTATCTGCATTCCAATAACAAATACAGAAATTAAAAAAAAGAATACTGCCAAATAGAAAATGGCATCTGGGTGAACCTAATAATAACTGTCATTGTACTCACCGTGAGCTCTAGTTATGGATTTAAAGCAGTTTGTGGATATTTGATGCTGTATAACAGTAAGTGTCATTAAGTGGCAGCTCTGAATTGGGATATTGTGAAAGCAGTGTCACTCAACCAAGACATTCTATTTCGTTTATCTGGGAAATGGCCAGGAGCAGGTTTGTTCATGGATTGTAGGCAGCTCTGATCTCCAGAGAGACTCACTTTTCCTTTCGCAAAAGTGCCAGCTGTTTGTTTATTTGCCAAAAGGCGTTTCAAACACAGCCAGTTCGGAGGTTGCAGCAACTTCTGTACCCAAGCTCCCACACAGTCACCGTGTCATAGGGAGTGCTGGATGGAGATCCACACTTGGTAGCAGGCATGAGCGAGAGGCCCAGAAGGAAACCTTGTAAAAACGTGCAAATGTCTGCTACTGATCCAGGCTGGAGATCCGTTTGAAGGTACAGAAGAGCAGTTTGGACGATTACCAGTCTTCCTCGCTGTGGGCACTGTGGGTATAACCCTTCCCCAGAATTCCTACCTGTTCATAGTGACAAATTTTAACGTAACAGGACCGCGTGCAGATGTCGAATGTTGGCGGAAGGCTCATTCCTGAGGTCAGAGGCCAGAGTGACCTGTCGGCCTGTGTCAGCTCTCGCAGCACAGGGATGGGAATGCACATTGTAATGGCTGATGCACCAGCTCCACAGCTGATTAGATGCTCATCATTCCAACCACTAACTGACTACACTGGGGGCAACTGGAACTCAGAGACTGCAAAAGCAATGCACCCACTAATGAGCTGAAACCATACGCAATAGGCACCAGAAGACCTGAGAGATCTATGCTTCATTTTTGCATTCTTTCTTTTTTTGGCATCTACAGATTGAAATCCCTGGCAGAATGTACAAAGGCTAATACATATGTTTTAAATCCCACAAATCCTGTACAAAGAAATGGGGCATATTGGTACATTTCGATCTGCCCTCCCCAACATTATCAGGCTAGTTTCAAGACAGCAAAACACATCTTACATTATTGCATGTAGACAGATGAAAAGTCCACAATTCACTAGAAAGATCCCTTACACATCCTCTTGGGAATATTTTCAGTGGGGGGAAAACAAACTCATTCAAGCCAAAGACATTTTTAAATTCTTTCACAGGATGTGGGTATCATTAGCTGGGTCAGCATTTATTCTCCATCCCTAATTAGAATCCCTACAGTGTGGAAGCAGATCATTCAACCCATACCGATCCTCTGAAGAGCACCCAATCCCTATAACCCTATGTTTCCCATGGCTAAACCACACATCCCTGGACACTATGGATAATTTCCCGTGGCCAATTCACCTAATCTGCATGTCTTTGGATTGTGGGAGGAAACCAGATGACCTAGTAGGAACCCTTGCAGACACAGGGAGAATGTGCAAACTCCACTCACAGTCTCCCAAGGGTGGAATTGAACCCAGTTCCCTGGTGCTGTGAAGCAACAGTGCTAACTACTGAGCCACTGAGCCGCCCTTGAGAAGGTGGTGGTGAGCTGCCTTACTGAACTGCTACAGTCCATGTGGTGTCGGTAAACCAACAATGCCATGAGGGACAGAGCAACACGATTTTGACCCAACAACAGTGAAGTAACAGCGGTATAGGTCTATATCGGTATGGTGAGCAGCTTGGAGGGGAATATGCTGCTTTGGTTTTCCCAGGCATTTGCTGGCACTCCTTCTCGGTGCTAGAAGTGGCAGGCTTGGAAAATGCTGAAGGAGCCTCGTGAAGTTGTTGGATACACCATCCCGATGGTACACACTGCTGCCACTGTGCATCAGCGGTATAGAGAATAAATGTTTAAGTGGTGCAAGAGGCGGTGATTAAGGACTGTTGCTTTATCCTGTTGCTTTCTTCAGTGTTGTTGGAGCTGCACTTATCCAGGGAAGTATTCCATCTCTTTCTGCTTTTGTGCCATGTAGATGGTGACAGGCTTTGGGGAGTCAGGAAGTGAGTTGCTCGCTGCAGTATTCCTAGACAGTGATCTTCTCTATGGTATTTATATGGTTATTCCAGTTCAACTTCTGATCAACGGTAACACCAGGTTATAAGGAGAGGCTGGATAGGCTGGGACTTTTTTCACTGGAGCATAGAAGGTTGAGGGGTGACCATAGAGAGGTTTATAAAATCATTAGGAGTATAGATAAGGTGAATGACAAGGGTCATTTTCCTAGAGTGAGGATGTCATGTTGTTATTTTTAGGGTGAGAGGAGAAAGATTTAAAAAGGACATAAGGGCCAACTTTTTTTACACAGCGAGTGGTTCAAGTGTGGAATGATCTTCCAGAGGAAGTGATGAATACGGGTAGAGTTACAGTGTATAAGATGCATTTGGATAAGTACGTGAATGGGAAAGGTTTGGAGGAATATGGGCCAAGCTGAGGCAGGTGGGACGAGTTTAGTTTGTGATTATGGTCGGCATGGACTGGTTGGAATAAAGGGTTTGTTTCCGTGCTGTATGACTCTATGACCTAGAACTTTGACAGGAGGCACTGAAACACGCAATGGGGATAACTTGTACACAGTAGCAACAGCAATGGGATAGCGTGGTTTCTGTTTTTGCACTGGAGCACTATTAGCAAATTAATGGTGAAAAAAACCTCTTTGGAAAGAATTACTCAGCCATACTGAAACGAGCTTGATAGTGCAATACCGAGACAGTGCAGTCAAAACCACCTCCTCTGGACGAGATGGTAAACCTATTCAAGTGGATATAAAAGATTCCATGGAACTTAAGAAGGAGCTGAAGTTTTCTCCCTAGTGTCCTGGCCAATATTTATCTCTTAAGCAATATTTGTCATTCCTCCCACTGCTTTTTATGGAAACTTGCTGCGTGCAATTTGCCAACACTACAGAAACGTGATTAAAAATCAGATGCCAGCTATTAGTCAAGAAGCACAGGGCATGAATCACAGAAAAGAAACGTTCATCAGGAATTAAATCTGCACCACTCTTTAGAGCCAGTTAGCTCCATGGAACCCAACACACCAGCTCCCTTCTCTCTCTATTCCCATATCCCTGCAGTTCATCCTCCAACAATTCAAAAGGTGAAATCCATCTCTTTACGAAGACTTCCACAACATGATCAGCAATGATCGCGCGATATAGAAGGAATCAGCACCTTTGGAGGTCCTATTCTTTCAATGGGATATTAAACCATTGGTCTGTTCAGGTGGACATAGAAGATCCCATTGGATTATGGGAAGCAGTGCTACATATTTCAATACCAAACGTACGTAAATGAGTTTTCACAACTGATTGTAGGAGTTTTGGAGTCTGCCCAACTGACTTCGAATACTGGGCAGCACTCGCAATAAGAAGGTTGAGAATTACAGGTCCTAGAATTAGGTTCAATCCTGCTAGATAATTAAGTTAGTGAATATCTCACAAATCTGAGTCACACAGGCAACTCAGCACACATTACAGCAAACGCATGGTGAAGCTTGCTACCTCTTTGAAGTTCTCAAATGCTGAAAGGATGATGTCATGCCCTCCTCGCACCAAGCACACTGCGGCTAATAGTTCCAACACCAGTGCCTTTGTCCTGCACAAAGAAAACATGAGATGTTCAGTTCACATTCAGTCCCATCAAACAGCAAGCAGATTGTTGCAGTGGTCTGCTCAACAGGTAGCAGGATAGACACGTTACAAAGGAGATAACGGAGGGCTTTCAGAAGTTTTTTTTTCTGGGGACATGGGCATTCCTGGCAAGGCTGGCATTTATCACCCACATCTATTCTCACAAAGAAATTGGCGGCGAAACAACATTTAATGAAATCAGCTCCACAGTGCCATTGGTTAATAACGTATTTAAAATTAATTATTGTGCTTTGGCAACTTTTCCAACACATAGTCCATTTTTCACTTTTTTTGAGTGATTGCTGCACTGTATTTAGATGAAACAAAGCCTGATTGTGATACCTTCCAGGCTCCTCTGCACGGGCACAGCTTAGTGGGAACCATGTCACCACGTCCTCTCTCCTCTCCCCCAACTCCAGTGGGACTGCCTGTTCTTTTTTGTTTGGCAGTCAGAAACACCATTGTTCTACCATTCTCACATTTCGATCACTTTATCTGGACTATCAGCACCCTTTCTCCCCCTGCACTCCACCGCCACACCATTGCATAAATGCTGTCCCCTGTACACTTCACATCAGCTCTGATGAAGAGTCATCTAGACTCAAAACGTTAGCTTGCCCTCTCTCCATGGACGCAGCCTGACCCTTTGTGATTTCCAGCATTTTTTGTTTTCAGTCCTGGACACGACAGGGTAATTTAGCATGGCTATCCACCTAACCTGCACAGGAAGCAAATCCTGACCTCTGGCAATGGCTACCTTGTGGAAACTCCTGGTCGATGAACCCAAAGGTCTGCCCACGGCAAATCAGCCTGTTTAGTCACATGATTGCCCACGCGGAAACTCATGGCCCTCGAATAAAGGGAAAGCTGTTTGCAGAAAATGCATGACAGAGCAGATTTAGGAGTTGCTGCAGATGATGTCCTGGCAATTTTGCTGACGTACAACCTGGAGATGCAGCCATTGCACTTTATTGGTGAAGGAATTATGTTTAAGGTGGTGGATGGACTGCCAACCAAATAAAGCATGTGCCCTCAACAGTATCATGTTTCCTGAGTTGGAGCGGGTATTTTTATCAACCTTTGGGACAAGTCACATAGATGGCATCATGTCTTTCTGATGCCAGGATCTAGGTTTACCATTGGTTTGTTTTGCCAGGTGAAACGATTTTGTAATTGTGCCCATGGGTGAGAATATCATTTGTCCCCATATACAAAAGGGTAACAAAGGACAGGAGACTTGAACTACTCCTTGCAGAA
The DNA here is from genome assembly GCF_021869965.1 of Rhincodon typus. Classification (NCBI taxonomy): domain Eukaryota; kingdom Metazoa; phylum Chordata; class Chondrichthyes; order Orectolobiformes; family Rhincodontidae; genus Rhincodon; species Rhincodon typus. Next base: position 8,795,185 of record NC_063361.1, on the reverse strand, counting down.
TGCTATTAATTAATAACAAGGACATAGGTTTTAGGTTTGATTCTGGGTTCCATCAGGATTGCAATAACTGCTGCATTATTACAACACAATTAATCCCAATGCCTCTGCATTTAGGAGGAATTTTTTTTTCCCCTAACCAACCTGATTCAGTGATATGATGACACAGTTCTGGAGCAGGTAGGAATGGGGCCTTGATCTCCTGCCTCAGAAGCAGGGACACTATCACTGCATTACAAGAGTCCCCACTAAGGAGGAAAATTAAATAAATTGCCCAAATTCTCGCATCTGATGTCCACCAAGCAACACCTGGAAATACAATGGCTGTGAATCAGTAGCTAAATAGAGTTAAACTGGCACTGCTAAAATCTCTGTGATTAAGAACTTGCTTGATACTCATTATCCTGGATGTCTTACCTTGCATTTTTATTGTTGAGGCTGAGCGTGATCTCATTCACACACTGCTCATGTTCCATCACCAAGGTGAATCCAGACTAAAGAGAAAAAAACAGCAGAGAATGGCAAGAGCTGACTCACAGTGTTTATTAACATCAATAATATTAAAACAGTTGCAGCACTGGACACTGAAATAAAAACAGAAATATACTTCAAAAGATCCACACACCAACTAGCATGAGGAAAGGAGAAGAGAGTGTATAGAACACAAAGAAAGGGGTCACTGTCCTTTTACTTCATAGGAGGAAAGATGTTCACATGCAAATGCAAAGGGATAGAATTTAATCACGGCCTAATTTAGCTGTGTAACCCTGAGTTTTCTAGCTCCTCTTGGGGTCACGGAGCAGGCTCGATGGGCCAGATGGCCCACTCCTGATCCTATTTCCTTTGTCACACCAAAGGGTAAATAATTCAGAGATTTTCTAATGAGTAATGGTGACTTACTTGGCTACATTCACTCTGGGAAAGTCTGAATAGTACAGGCATGAGGTCCGATCCACTTCGAGAAATTCAGGATCTGAAATGAGGCTGCTCATTATCACATGCAATTGGTTTAACTGAAAATGGTCTGATCTAAGAAACTGACCGACAACAGAGCAGCCTTCATGGTACACCTTAATGTGGAAACTGGTTTTCTGGACTTTGTACTCACATGACCCATGTTCACCAGAAATTTGTCATGGTTAAATCTGAGCCTTTTGACATTAAAATGGAGGCTAATTACAGCTCCAAACTCTGATCTAATTGTCCCCTGTCCTGTCTGATGACTACAAACTAATCTTGCTTAGAAACTCGTGTAATGGGCATTATAAAAGAGAAGTGTACAGACTAAAGGAATAACATAACTCGAGTCTACAGTTTTCCGCTCCTTAGGAAAATTCTGCCCTCTTGCCGGAGTTTGGCCCAGACAATAACATCCCTTTAATTTCAGTCCCCCATTGCTGTAGTTCCTCAGAGTCAGCATCAGAAGTCCAGTCAAGATGGGGAAGGCTACTTCTGTGAATTTGTACAGAATACAGGGGAAGTGAATCAGTTTTACCGAGTAAATGCCGGCAGGTTCCTGGTCTCTCAGAAGCCAAACTAGCATCAAAATGTTTTGTGGAACACACATGCATAATAAGAACACATATATGAATAAGTGTAGGTAAATAAAGTGTGACTGAGTGTGCACATCTATTTGTGTAGGTGCATGTGTGGATACACTCCAATGTGGTAAATGTAGTGATGAAAGGCTGAATAGGCTGGGACTTTTATCACTGGAGCATAGGAGGTTGACCTTACAGAAGTTTATAAAATCTTGAGGGATATTACAGGGTTAATGGTAGTTGTCTTTTGCCTAGCATGGGGGATTTCAAGAGAAGGGGCACATTTTTAAGGTGAGAGGAGACAGATTTAAAAAAAGACATGAGGAGTAAATTTTTGACACAGAGTGTGGGTTTGCGTGTGGAATTAACTTCCTGAGGAAGTGGGGATGTGGGCACAATTACAACGTTTCAAAGACATTTGGATAAGTGCATGAATAGAAAAGATTTGGAGGGCTATGGGCCAGGAACAGGCAGGTGGGACGAGTCTATTTGGGATTATGTTTGGCACGGACTGGTTGGAAGGAAGGGTCTGTTTCCATGCTGTATGACTCTGACTCAGTGTGTACACGAGCAGGTGAAAGTGTGTGTATGTGTGTGTGCGTGTGCGCGCGTGCATGTGTGTATGCGCATGTGTGTGCCCGTGTGTGTGCACGTGTATGTGTGCGTGTTGCGCGCACAAGTGATGAGTGGAGACGTACAAGAACAGTTATTTGTCATGCAGCATGGATGCAGATCCTTCGGTCTAACCAGTACACGCTGACCATGTTCCCAAACCAAGCCAGTCCCACCTGCCTGCGCTTGGCCCAAATCCCACCAAACCTTTCCTAGTCATGAATTTATCCAAATGTCTTCTAAATGTTGTAACTGTACCTGCAAACACCACTTCCTCTGGCAGTTCTTTCCACACATGAATCACTCGCTGTTTAAAGAAATTGCCCATCATGTCCTTTCTATATCTTTCTCCTGTCATCTTAAAAATACGCCCACTAGTTTTGAACTCCCCAGCCCTAGGGAAAATACCCCATCATTCACCTTATCTATGGCCTCAATGATTTTATAAATCTCAATAAAGTCAACCCTCAACCTCCTATGCTCCAGTGGAAAAAGTCCCAGCCTTTCCAGTCTATTTTTATATCTCAGAACTTCTATTCCTGGCAACATCCAGGTAAATCTTTTCTGAATCCTCTCCAGTTTAATAATATCCTTCCTATAATAGGATAACTAGGACTACACACTGTGCCCCAGAAGAGGCCTCACCAACGTTCTGTACAACCTCAACATGTTGTCTGATATCCTATACTCAAAGATCTGAGCAATGAAGACAAGTGTGCTAAACCACACTGTCTGTGATGCAAATTTCAAAGAATTATGTACCTGAACACCTAGGTCTCTTGGTTTGACATATGTGCATGTGCGTATCTGATCTTGTATTTGTATGGAGTTACGAGTGTTAATGTGTGTGTACACATACAGGAATGGGTGTGAACACAAGCAGATATGTACGATTGAGAGTGAACTTTTAGGTTCAAAACAGGGTCTTACACATGTGTACCAGTATGTGTTTGTGCTGTCACACACTCACAAAGCAAAATGAAGACCATGAAAGGCTGGAAGCAGTTCAAATTACATGAGGTCAAGTGTTCTGCATGATCACACATGCAAATAAATTCAGGCTAAAAATGTAATTGGAATTTAAAATGAAGTGAATTATAATTAGATTGGGAACAGGAAGGAGCTATTGAGCTCTTTTGTCCTGCTCTATGTAATCCAACAGATGGACACACCTACCTCTGGAATGAAAATGAAGAGGCAAACAGTGAGAGAGGAATAATCACATGTTCGTTATGCAACTTCCACAGCATTTTAAATCTTCGATCAACCAGAGTCAGCAAAGGCCAGGAATGTGTTAATTGTTTCGTTCCAACTCACAGAAGCATATCTCCGGCTCCAGCACAATTACTCTGTTTGGAAATTGCTAAATCCTATCTGAACTCTCCAGAGGGCAAATATTTGCCAGCTTCGATAACGCTGCATTAAGTAGAACATGCTGCCAATTAAACATCATCAAGATTTGCGCCTTAGCTCCTCACACGTCGCTGTCTGACATTCAATAATTACCTTTCCTTTTTTAAGCTTTGACTGAAATGAATAAGATTTAGTCCAATAACACATTTCACTGGCTACATCTCACAGCAGGTAGCGCTTTTGTTTGAAGGTTGGAGTGCTCCAGTTCTGCATCTGATTGCTGCCTCTTTCACTGCAGGTTCTGAATCATTGTCTGTATTGAATTAATCTCATCAATGGTGCCATCCAACACCACAAATTTATTCAGCAATACAAGCAAGTCCTAGGATAGGGAGAAGCAAAGATTTAAAATAGCTAAATGGAACAGATGCTGAGCTGTGGAGGAGGGGAGAGATTCCCAGTCACCAAAAGGCTGATGAAAAATTTTGTGAGATTTTTGAAGATTTAAAAGGGGCGTGTGGGGCTTTAGGGAAGAAATATCAAACAGTGGGATTGTGCAGCCTGTTAATGATTGTGGGAGGCAGGGTAAGGGGCTTCACAAAAAAAACGACAAGAATTAGCATTGAAATTCAGTGAGGTGAGAATAAATAATCGAAAAAACATTTTTACTAATTGGAAAGGAGATTCTGGTCCCCAGAGCTACTGATTGGTTAAGTGTTCGAGTGAAGTTAGCAGGCCTCTTTTAGCTAATCAGCATCTTTGAGAACTAATCTCCAATCAGAAGAGGGGAAATGGGCCAGGAGTAACGTCTGTTCAAAGAGCTGGAAATTGGACACAAAATGTGACATTGCACGGCAAAGATAATACAATAAGTGCAGTTCCAAAAAATAATCAAGGGGCTTGAACTATCCAGTACAGTGCAGCCTGCTCATTCAGCCCTCCATCCACTTCCTTCAGCATTCACTGCCACCATCTGGGCACAGTTACAGCAGTGAGTACAATCTACAAGATGCACTGCAGCACCTCACCAAGGCTTGTTCAATAACACCTTCCAAATCTGTAACCTCAACAAGGATTGCACACTTTTCTAATTTAAGATAACAAGGTGTGGAGCTGGATGAACACAGCAGGCCAGGCAGCATCAGAGAAGCAGGAAAGCTGACGTTTCAGGTCGGGATTTGTTTTGTTTATTTCTTAAGAATTTGACCTGAAGTATCTGCACTTTTGTACCTAAGGTGGCCCTGTAAGTGAGGCCACTATAAACTTTTCATTGTACTCATTTGAGTGCATGTGCCAATAAAGCTAATTCAATTCAATTCAATCCAAATTTCCTTCCAAACCACGTGTCATCCTGACTTGGAGCTATCACCAGCTGTTCACTGATACCAAGTCAAATCCCGAACTGCTGACTAACTCCGCTGTGAGTATGTGTTGACCACATGGATTGCAGTGGCTCTCCTGTAACCTTCTCAAGGGCAGTTAGGGGCAGGCAATAAATGCTGATCTTACCAGTGACACCCTCATCCCTGAAAAAATACAACTGGAGCAGAATTGTTTTTATTTTACAATCTGCAATTTATAAATCAGGAAATCTTTAACCTAGGGACCTCACTCCCTGCAAATTGCTCGCTGTAAATCATAACTAGGTTTTTGCGCAAACACAGGCATTGGACCAGGTAATCCACTATGTCCTATTCTGTGGCTGAAGCTGGGGACTGGGATAATGTGCTGTGTTTAACTTGGCTTGTCTTGTTACATCCACTAAGTGTAACAGCAGTAAACAGGAATTCCTGAGGTCAGATAGAGCATAACTGTTGGCAAGGAAAAGTTGTAGATTCGGAGGTACTTGTAAATTCTGGTCTTCTGGTTAGAAGAAACTGGACTCTCTCTCATTTGTTTCATGATTTTAAACATTTTGGAATGCCTTGTCTGAAATAATGATGAAAGATAATAGATAAAGTCACACTAACCTCATCAGACCACAGGTCTGCTCTCTCACTCAACAGAGAGAAAAAAAGATGGTAGTTTAACCCCAGGGTCACCACCCCTCACACAAGAGGAGAGATTGAAAAGAACAATCCTTCATGGTAATCTCAACCGATGTGGGAACTGAACTAACACAGTTGGCACCACGCTGCATGCAAACAAGCCATTCACATAACTGAACTAACCAATACCTATGACAGATGCATGCTGCACATGCCTGGCTAGATTATGGTTTTGTGCAGCAGTGTACAATGTTTGGTAGTGAGCCAGATGCCCAATTTACATTTCTGGCCTTTCTTATTTCACAAGACATCAAGCAATGTACAAATTCAAGACCTGTACAAAGAGCTATACACAGAGGGATGATGCCACATACCCAACCCTATAGGCTTAATGGAAGGGCCACCAATTATTCCTAAGCGGCTCCCATGTGGTTAGAAACACCACTGTAGATACAGGCACTTTTCGTTGATAATTTGGCAGCACATTTTGGCTCCGTCTCTTGCCAGATTCAAACATCCAGGAACCAGTGCATACAAGTAGCAATCAATGCACCAACATGCATTTACTGTATGCTTTTACTGTATATTGTATGAATGTTACTGTATTGGAAAAGTTAGTTAGTGATAGTTACTATTGTTCTGTTTTCCAATAGAGTTAAGTTAGTCCAACGCCTTCTTTCTTTTGTTGTATTTTAACTAGAGTAGTTGAATAAATTGTATTTTGCTTAATGTCAAGTAAGACTTGTTTGCCAAGCTGGGCAGACATTTTGTCACCCAGCTAGGTAACACCGTCAGTGCGCCTCTGGTAAAGTGTTGGTGTTCTGTCCCACTTGTTACTTGTATGCCTCGTTTTTGCTGGGATGGTTGGCATCACTTCTGGTTTTGTTTTTCAGTGGTTTATATATGGGTCCAGTTCAACGTGTTTGTTGATGGAGTTTCCGGTTGGAATGCCAGGCCTCCAGGAATTCCCTGCCAAGCCTCTGTTTGGCTTGTGCTAATATCGATGTGTTGTCCCAGTCGAATTCATGTTCTTCTTTGTCTTTGAGTATTGAGACCAGTGAGAATTGGTCATGTCTGTTGTTGGTGAGTTAGTGTCCGTGCATGCTTATTGTCAGTTTTGTTCCAGTTTGGCCTGTGTAATGTTTCTCACAGTCCTTGCATGATATTTTGTATAGTACGTTAGTTTTATTGGTTGCGGGTATGGGATCCTTTACGTTCAACAGTAGCTGTCACAGGGTGGTTGTTGGTTTGTGGGCTACCCTGATACCTAGGGGTCTGAGTAGCCTTGTGGTCATCTCTGATATGTCCCTAATGTACGGTAGGGTGACTAGTGTGTCTGGCCGTGTTGTGTCTTCCTGTCGCAAAAAGCACCATCTGCCAGTACCTCCACGACAGACCACAACAAGAAGATACAACACGGCCAGACACACTAGTCACCCTACCGTACATCAGAGACATATCAGAGATGTTCACAAAACTACTCAGACCCCTAGGTATCAGGGTAGCCCACAAATCAACAACCACCCTGTGACAGCTACTGTTGAACGTAAAGGATCCCGTACCCGCAACCAATAAAACTAACGTACTATACAAAATACAATGCAAGGACTGTGAGAAACATTACATAGGCCAAGCTGGAAGAAAACTGACAATAAGGATACACGAACACTAACTCGCCACCAAGAGACATGACCAATTCTCATTGATCCCAATACACGTGGATAAAGAAGGACACAAGTTTGACCGGGATAACACATCCATAATAGCACAAGCCAAACAGAGACATGCCAGGGAATTCCTGGAGGCCTGGCATTCCAACCGGAACTCCATCAACAAACACATTGAACTGGACCCCATATACAAACCACTGAGAAACAAAACTGGAAGTGATGCCAACCAAAACGAGGCACATAGGAAAAAGTGGGATGGAACACCAACGCTTTACTGGAGGCGCAGTGATGACGTTGCCTAGCAAGGTGACGAAACATCTGCAAGCAAACACACCAGCTCGGGGAGCAGGTCTATCACCTCACCCACAACCCAAGCTACAAATCTTCTCAAAAACCTTAATGTCGAGTAGTTTGACCAATCAAATTGCAACTGGAACACAGCACCCACATTTACCTTTAAAATTAGAAGACGTTACCTTCTTAATATATTTAGAGGGAGGTCTGGCCTGGTCCTTAGCACTGTGCATGAAGAGTTGTCTGTGACAGCTCTTTGCTCGTTCAGCCCAAGACTAATTCCATCACCTAATTCTTTTGTCGAAGCTACGTGTCTTGCTCTGCCCCTGTCATTTCCCTTTACTAGCTAAACAAATTACAATAGTCTCAGTTTTAACCCATCTCCGTGCTAAAGCATTCCATTCTGTATCAAGACCTTGTACAAAACAAAACTATTTCTATCCCCACTCCTTAACCTTACAATTTTTCAATTGACAAGCCTAATTATAACTTCCCCAATGAAGCAAATAGTCTCCCATCACCCTCAAAATCATTCATCATTTTAAAATCCTGTATTAAATATCCTCTTAGCCTCCTTTTGTTGTTTCACATTTTTGATATTCCATCACAGCATGTCAGACACATGTAGGCAAGATTTGGCAGATACGAATTATAAGGGAGACCAAGGATATTGATCCCAGATCTTGCTTTATGGCTGTAGCTTTTTATCTCAAGTACTCTCCTGGCAAGTTACACTGTACATTCTCTCTGCCTTTTCTAGGATTGGATGCCCCAAACTACTCAAAGTCAACCCAAAGAAGGGCAGGACAACAGATTAGAAAAATGTACATCATGTAGCCATCTGCATGGTTCAGCTTTGTTCTATTAATCTTTTGGTGCTATAATAACTTTAGAACCATTATTTTTAATTAGTACTTTTGCCATTTCTCGCAGAAAGCTGGTTTGTAGGTACAGCAGATAATAAGGAAGGCAAATGGAATTTTAGCATTTATTGCCAAAAGAATAGAGTATTCAAGTAGGGAAGTGTTGCCATTACTGTCCAAGGCATTAATGAGATCACACGTGGAGCACTGTATACAATTTTGGTCCCCTTACTGGTGGAGGGATGTAGTTACATTGGAGGCAGTTCAGAGGAGGTTCACCAGATTGATTCCATGAAGGGTTTATTTTATGAAGAAGGATTGAGCAGTTTAGACCTATACTCTCTGGAGTTAAAAAGAATGACAGGATATCCAATTGAGGTATAACACTAATGGGGATTGACAAAGTAGACAGAGAGAAAATTTCCTCTTGTGGGGCAATGTGGAACGATAGTCTTAGTTTTAGGATAAGGGGTAGCAGATTTAAAACCGAGATAAGGAAAAATTACTTCTCTCAAAGTGTCATGAATCTGTGGAATTCACTAAACCCGAGTGTATGCATTGCTGGGATATTGAGTGAGTTTAAGGAGGAAATAAGCAGATTTTTGATCAGTAACAGGTTGAAGGGTTATAAAGAGCAAGCAGAAAAGTGAAGTTGAAGCCTAGATGAGATCAGCCATGATCATTTCAAATACTTGAGGGGCTGAATTGCCCACTCCCGCTCCTAGCTCTTATATTCTCTTCAGTGACTTTCACCCACATATTGGAGAAAATCTTGCTTTCAATCATTCCTTCTCATTCGCTTCTAACCTGTCTAAACCTAAACCGAACCTGTGACTGAGCTGAAACGTAAGTTCAGATACTGATGCTGACTGTGCCATTCAGGATGAGCATTTAATCCAAACTGAAACGCCAGCGCAGTGTTACAGGAATGCTGCATTTCAACCCATCTACATCACTCATGTCTTTTAGCGAAGGAAATCTATTGTCCTTCCCTGGTAAAACCTACAGGTGACTCCAGCCCCACAATAATATGGCTGACTCTTAACTGCCCTTTCGGTAATTAGGGATAGGTAATAAATGCTGACTTAGCTAGCAACATCCATATCCATGAACGAATTAAAAAAAAAATCACTCTGGATGTTACACTAGACTGTATTGGGTGAGTCATTCAAGTTGTATTCATTTGTATGTTTTGATCGTGTTAGGGTTAGGGTCAGGGTCAGGGTTAGGGTTAACATTCTCTATATTAATAAATGTGTACACACTGGAACATAACTGATTGTATATCGACTGCTCGAACATAAAGCACTTGATAACATATCTTTTTACGAGATTTTGCACTTCGATTTCCAACGTGAATTAAGATTTGGAGATTTCTCAGCTCAAGGTCAGAATCTGTCATCCAGGCATGAATCCAACTTGATCAGCTTCACCTAAGATCAGGGCTTGAACCAGGGGCAGTTCTGAAGAGATAGGGATTACAGTGTGCGGCATACCCACTCACTAATTCAGAGGGGGAGATTTATCAAATTATATTTTCATTAGAAAACAAAGATAAATTCTTCATTGTAAAGAGTGATGCTCAAGAGATTAATAAAACTGACAGTCAGAAGCACACTGTAGAAGTTCCTGAGATGGAGTCAGGAAGGTACAGAATAGGAAACAAATACAGGAGCTCAATCCAATCTAAAGCCAAAACCCATACATTAGAGACCAAGTGGTTTCCTCTTACCTGGTAGTTCATGATGGCACGTAGACACATGATACAGACATGAACATCATCCTTCTGGCTCACAATCCGGGAGTTCCTCAGTGCTTTTCTACTGTGCATGGTGTGCCTGTGACAGACCCAATGAGCAGACATTATGACCTATGAGTTTCAGGAGACTAGATTTGTGTTTTTAATGCATGATTGGTAACGGGGAGAAAGAGACTGTGGAATCTGCTTCAGGCTGATGGCTGGAGGCTCAGTGACTTTTAAATAACCTGGGACGGTACTATAGACCGAATAGGGAGTTTGAAAATATCTGTGTGGATTGATAGAGTACAGGTACAGGAAATAGTAGAGGCGATGGCCTAGTGGTGTTACCACTGGACTGTTAATCCAGAGACCCAGATAATGTTCCGGGGGCCAGGTTTGAATCCCGCCATTGAATTCAATAAAAAAACTCTGGAATTAAGCATCTAATAATGACCATGAATCCATTGCCAATTGTCGGAAAAACCCATCTGGTTCACTGATGCGCTTTAGGGAAGGAAACTGCCATCCTTACTTGGTCTGGCCTACATGTGACTCCAGACCCACGGCAATGTCGTTGACTCTGAACTGCCCTCTGAGCAATTAGGGATGGGCAATAAATGCTGCCTAGCCAGCGATGCCCTCATCCTGTTGATGAATATAAAAAAGGTGGAATTTAATAGCAGGGTTCTAAAAGCAGAAACGGACAGGGCACCAATTCTGGTTAAACAGGTGTGATTCTAATTAAACTTTGAAGGGGTGGCGGGCAGTCACAGGAGGTGTAAGATTGTGACAGGCCGTGTTTTCATTGGTGAATGTTGCAGTCAGGTGATGCTTTGGCAGTTTGGCTACAAGGAGCTTCTCAGACAGAGACTCCACATTGTAACCCTAACTTTCCTATAGACCTCCTGTTCCATCAGCTCTTTGCTCCTGCATCCTCTCAAACCACTCCATTCTCCCATATTCCCACTCCTCATTATACTTTTCTGGTCAGGGCACTTCACTCCCATCACATCCGAGCCCCCTCTCCATTGTACCTATGTCTGAGCCTGTATGGAGGTCAGCCCCTCAGTCTAGCAGTAACCTCCTCCCCACAGGTTCTCAGGCAACAGCAGGAGAGGCATGGATAACAAGAGAAAACCTGGCCATGCCCTGTATCCCTCACACATCTCTCCATGGCCCTAGCATCCAGGAATGGCTCATGCACATTCAAAGCTTCCTCAGTTCACCCTGTCACAGTGCATGGCCAGGTGGCACAGTGCTACAATACCGGCTGCACAAGGTGCTCAGACCCAGGCAAAGCAGCAAAAGCACACTTTGAACAAGCCAGCTTGATGATGGCTCTAGAGGCACGCTCCTCCACTGCAGTGTTGGAACGCCTCATGGAGGTCATCCGCCTGATCCAAAAGTTGTAAAACTGAGCCGGACTCTCCTAAACTTCTGCAGGTTGCTCAAAACGTACTAGTCACGAGAGCACCTGAAGAAAAAGGCACATGACATGACTTACTGTCCATGTTAACAGACCAATTCCAGTCCAAGATCAAAGCAGGAAACCTCAGGCAGAAGGGAGGACGACTTTCTTCTTTCAGAATTTAGTGAGTGTCTCTTTTAGAGTCAGCACTGGTGGTTAGCCATCGAATATATTCAAGGTTGAGTTTGAGGGATTTTCAATTGGCAAAGGAGGCAAGGCTAATGGAGGGGGCAACAGGAAAGTAGAGTTAAGGCCACAAGAAGAACAGCCATGATTTTATCTGAATGGTGGATAGCCTCAATGGGCTGAATAGCCGAATACTCCTATTGCATGTGGCCTTATGACTCAGATATACTACAGGCTGGTCCCAGGGAGCTCAAATGGTGAGAGGAGTGCAGTTGATGAACTCTTCCCATCAGATGCTATAACGTCTCTGACTTAATCTCTACCCTTCAATCCATTTTCAAGAGATCTACATTTCGGCTCCGACTTAATTAATTCCACTGCCCACTGCGTTTCCCAATCGAACAGGCCCCATCAAGCGCTGCCCATTGTTTCCATTTTTGTGGTCAAGGAAAAAAGAGACCACAGAAAGAGAATAATTTCAAGCTGACGTCTGGTCTGTCTGAACATTTGACAATGAATTCAGGTTAAACGTGGAGCAGATTCCTTTGTTTTCTAATTGTTACCATTCACTTGTAAATAGAAGCTCAGCAAAAGAAAAATCAAAAAGTGTGCAACAACACTGGGGCAATGTATATGAACTTTACATCATGGCAACAGGTCAAATGGTTGCCATGATATTTTAAGTCTTATTTCTGGTATATTTCACTCATTGGCCAATGACAAGACGGTGAGCAGCCATAGTTTCTGCTGATGTCTGCAATGATAAATTCATTACTCACCCATACTGGAGAACTCTATATGTCTCTGGTAAATTCCTAAGGGTGAGCGACAAGTACAGATAAAGCATTAAAAAACATCACAGAGCTATGAGCCAACATTGTTCATAGCTGGGCTCGAGCCAGCCTGACTCTGTGGTGCACATGGACCATCTGCAAAGCAGGTGATTGACTACTGGTCAAGAAGGGGTTGGCCTCTTTGACTCATGCTTGAAGGCATTTAAGGGCAGGTGTCTGGTGCACTGAGATACTCATTTCCGAGACAAAGGCAAATGGTGATTTTTGTGGTTTGAAGGATCTGTCACTCCGCTGTGGAGTGAGGACACACACACACACACACACACACACACACACACACACACACACATATATATATATAGACTCACACTTGCACAACTGCACCATTTAGCCATCCTAAGTGTGTATCTAGGGAGGTTTGTAAAACAGTACAAGCAGCATTACATAGGGGGAGGTCAATAGATTGAACAGTACGTCATACAGCAGATCTGTGTGGACTGAACATCATATTACACATGGACTAAACAGGAGAACACAGTGGGTGAGCAGTACATCAAACATGGAGACTCTTAGGACAATTTCATCGCTTAGAGGGAACCTACATGGTTTATAGAATTTAAAGCAATACTGCTCTCTGGTTAGCTTTTGATTTTTTTCTTCATGTACCCACCGAAAGAAGACGCGTCCCCAAGAAGCATGAAAGCAACACAGAAAGAGGTTAATATTAACACATCAGCTATACAACTGCTGAAGCTCATGAACTGTTCTCGTTGAATAAGACCTGAGCACATTGATTAATAAGCATGAACACAGGACTGACTTGTTTTGTAGAATGATTTGTTACCCCGAACTTGTGTTCCAAGATTATTTTTTACCTCAGATGTTTCAAATGTATCTGCTGGGCCTCCTATTTAGTGTTCACCCAGGCTCCACCTTCTAATGGGGCTTCTGCTGGATGTTATATCATCAATAATGAGAGCTCAGCCTTCTGTAAGAGCATGTGGGGGTGACAAGGATTAACACATTACTTAATGCAAGCTGTGTTTTTGGCATTCCAGAGGCCTTACCTATATCAGTGTGGTTCAGGTACTTCCAGCCAGTAAAAGGGTGGCCGGCTGCCCCATGACACGCTCGTTTGTGGATTAGGGATTGGGGATTGTGAGTGCAATGGGAGCAGTGATCTGAGATGGCAGGAACAGCAAGAAAATTAGTTTCATGTCTCCCAACCTATTTACACTAATGGCTGAAATGGATGGCTTGGGGAAGCAATAGGCCTCACACCTCTGCATCTCTGGTGGGCTCTTGTGGTGCCATGTTAGTGCCCCTATCTCTGAGCCAGAATCATAGAACCCCTACAGTGTGGAGGCAGGCCATTCGGCCCGTCAAGTCCGCACAAACCCGCCCAACAGCATCACCCAGAGCCACCACCCACTACGCTATTCCTGTAACGCCCATTTCCAATGGCCAGTCCACCTAGCCTGCACGTCCTCGGACACTATGGGCAATTTAGCCTGGCCAATCCACCTCACCTGCACATCTTTGGACTGGGGGAGGAAACTGGAGCACCCGGAGGAAACCCACGTAGATTCAGGGAGAATGTGCAAACTCCACACAGCCAGTCGCCCGAGGGTGGACTTGAACCCGGGTCGCTGGCGCTGTGAGGCAGCAGTGCCAACCACTGGGTCATGAGCCATCATGCCACCCAGAAGGTCCAGGGTCAAGTCCCTTCTGCTGCAGAGGTTGATGAAAATAACTGCAGTGATAGGAGGAGGGGACAGCAACATTTCTTTATATTCAGCTGTCTATCATGTTAGAAGGCTCAACATCAAAGTGGGCCATGGTAGCGAAATAAGACTTTGGCAAAAAAGTTGCTGTTCATTTACTTTTATTCACAACTCACTTGAAGATATCTTCAGGGTAAAAAGCCTATTTATTTTCATTAGATACTTGCAATCATACAATACGCCTATCTGCATTATTTAATGTCGGGTCTCTCATTGTGCAGCCGAGCAGGGAAGATTGTACTGTCACTGTGTCAAGTGGATAATGATTGAAAACAGAGGGTTTCACCGTGATAAATTAATGACTGGAAAGCACTGAAGGGAGGGCTGGAGAAACCACATATCTGTGCCTGTGATTCAAGAGGATTTAGCTGCCCTTTCAGACCACTTCAGCCATGTCCTCTTTGGAGGAAGACTCTGGAGGTTGCGATGCACCTATTTGTATCAGCAGATGTGATCTGTTAAGTTATGACACAATGTTAGCACTAATTCCATCACTGAAGTTTGCTTTCTCTTACAGAATTAAGGGGCACAAGTGTCTTCGCTGTCTCAGCAAATTGTCCCCATCTCCTGTCATTGCTTCAGCAAAACTCGTGGGGAAATGGAACACATGGCTGAGGTTATGTCACATTTGTATCAAAAGTCTGGATCCTGGTGATAAGGGCCTTCTAATATGTAAATAGACAGGGGTAAGTTGACTTTGTGTCTATGTAAAACAGGTGATAGTAAGTCAGGCCCAGGTTTCGAACCTTTGAAGTGAATAAAAAGAAAAATGAGGAAAGGCATAAAATGGTCTTTTGTTTAACGGGTGCCCATTTTTGCACAAAGTCAAAATGACCCCAACAAAGTGCTAATTGTCTTCATCTAATCCTCTCCTCATCCTTCAAACAGTTTTAATCTTGAGATCTTGACCTTGGTAGGTTTGAAAGAATATCCATTGACAGGAAAATTATAGCCCTGTCTCCAAACCGAGCAATCCCTCCAGAGACACCCCAGCAATACCTGACCTGTTAGACTGGTTTGGAGGACCGGAGGGGGCAATGAGTTGCCACAGTGTCCTGTTACTTCCCGCACAGCAACAGCAACGCCAGGACAAGCCGGATGCTGCTCCATCCCAGCCTGGCGTCTCTGGTGAGCAAGGAGCAGGCACTGGGCTTACGTCCCCTGCCCAGAACTGCAGGCTAGGCGGAAGCTTCAGGTCCGTGGCTAGGCCCGAGTGCCTGAAGGAGGAGAGGTGGCAGTCTTGGCACAGTGTGGTGCTCTCCCGGTGTGACTGTCTTGCCCCGGCATGGTGGTCTTGTCCCGGCATGGTGGTCTTGCCCCGGCATGGTGGTCTTCTTTATCTTCAGCTTCCAGGTGTTCCAGCAGCCTGGCAGGTGGTGTCTTCTAAGAGAGGCAGTCTCGTCCTCGAATGGAGGTCTCGTCCCAGAATCACGGCCTCATCCTGGCTGCGCCTTCACATTATTCAATCATTCTTTAATCAGCTTTCCCTGAGTTCAGGAGTCATTGGCTGAACTGTGATGAGCTTTGTCTTAGTTTTACTTTTTTAAAAATTATTATGTATGCCTTCTGTCATTGATGAAGGCACTGTGGTGCGGCAATTTATAAAACTGTATTTTTCATGCAAAAGTTCATGTGACAATAAATTTCTATTTATATTCTATTCTAATATGATCCAGATCAATGTGACTAAGATCTCTTTCCTCCTCTCTTTGATTTCAGTGAAGCTCGGTTTAGAATGAGTTCAGCTTGCCTTAAACAACTTTCTGTGCGTTGTGCACCTATAGCACCAAAGTGCTCTATTCTGCTACTAAACCCGTGGCTTCACTCAGACTGCACAGGAAGTGGAGCAGCGTGGGCCCCTAGTGGAAAAAGTGTTACATTGGCCCAATCCTTAAAAAGTAGCTTTAACCCATCATTCGTGCACCAGATTAGAGAGCTTTATCTCTGCAGTTACCACTGTGTTCTCAATATCAGCACTAACGCAGTAATTATTCACCATTGCACTCTGATGGGTGTATGAGTTGCTCCAGTGGTTCACTGTCTAAAATGTACAACTGGAAGTTACACCCACCTTGCCCTCCAAAGCTCATGCAATCATTTCAAAGTGTTCTTATTCTGTTACAAAGTTACAGACTAAACACAGGAGAACAGATTGTAACTTTACATATGCCAGATTCAGAGTTTCACTGGCTCGAATTTATAAAACCACCCCAAAACTTTCAGAATACGGTAGAATAAACTTGACTTACAAAATATTGTTGTTAACCTAGGAGCCCTAGTAGTTGGCAATTGAGCTTGCTTTGGTTTCAAAATCATCCTGCCACACTACTAGTTGGCATTAAATGTTTCCAGTCAAACAAGAAAACCAATGGCAGAGCGATCATTTAAACCACTTTGAGACCACACCCCTTGTCCCCTCCTCACCTGACAGTGAGATGACGGCCACTAGTTCTGGATGATCCATGGGTAGGTGAAGAGTTGCTTCTACTGAGGTCCTCCACAGATCTGTCTAAGGGTTTGCTCTTTTCAGAAACAATTCCTCCATTGTCTGTGCTCTCCATGTCGTGCCTGAGACATGAAGAAAAGCAAAACAGGACAAGCCTTTGGTTAGATCAGAAAACACAAAACCTTCGCCATTGTCCTGAGTCTAGCATTCCAGCTCTCCCAGAATGAGGTGCCCAAGACTGCTCAAAAGAATAAACTGGACAAATAGTAACTCTTTCAGCTCAAATAATTCATGTCTGGGTGTATTCCACTACAATGGTGAGCAAAAGGGTTTAAATTTAGCATCCTTCATTTACACATACACCAACATCCTGCTCACAGTTGTAACCAGCTGAAAAGAGATCCAATATTTTCATCCCTTAAGACACACCAAACTACATTCATTTTGCAATTATGCTAAATTAGAAATGGTTATAGATGAATTGCATTTATCAACTATATGTTTTTAAAAGCAGAATTTTATTTTTTAAAGCAGTATTAATACAGAGACGTCTGTGGAGAACAGAATGTTGAAAGAGTTAGTATTTTGAGAGCCCACCCGCTGAGCATTAGTCAAAAGTACCTTTCAACATAACTCAAACTCCTCACAAAATTCCATGCAGTTTCTTTAAATGATCTGAAAAACAAGACGGGAGTAGGTTGTTGAAATGTCAGTACACGGTTCACCAAACTGAGCTTTATAGACTGAGCTGGGCTAAAGAAATGCTTTTATTATGGTCAACAGGCAATACACTAATTGTGCAGGCCACTGTCAGCTCAAGTGCACCCACGGACAGATAGGATTAGTTTAGAATGGCATCATGGTCAGCATGGACGTGGTGGGCCGAAGGGCCTTGTCCTGTGCTATTCAATGTTCTTTCTCCCATTGCATCCCTGCCTGCCTTGAACTTACCCGCAAACCAACTCAATGCTAACTATTTCAGCGCCAGTGTGGCCTGGCTTGTTTAATGGGGTGGGAGGAATTTGTGGGTGAAGTGAGGCCATAACATAGGGTCCAATTCAACTTTCATCCAATATCCACACATGAACACAGGGGTTAAATAAGAGGAACACTGGCTAACTTGGAGATAGTTCTGAAGAAGGGTCCCAACCCGAAACGTCGACTTTCCTACTCCTGCTGCCTGAGCTGCTGTGTTCCTCCAGCTCCACACTGTGTTGACACTGGCTAACTTGTAGTCCAAAGAATTGAGGGTCACTGAATGCAAAACATTATTCAACCTGAGTTAATTCACCACAGATCATGTCACTCTTTTCAAGTAAGTCATTAATGTAGGTTCTGCATGTAAATCTTTACTTATAATTATCGGTACCCTGTCTATTCTATAACAACAGGCTTTCAACAATGCACACTTCTGTGAATAGAGACCCTATGAAATATTCCTCCACTTTAAAAGTGAATCTCTCTGCAGTATATATTACTGAATATAGGAAGTCACTTTTCTTTACTTCTGATGTATTGTTTTCTTCTTATGCTAAAATATGATTTATTTCACAAGAATTTTTTAATGCAAAATACGACCAACAAACAGATTGAGTTTGGGCTTCAATGCACCACTGTTGTCCCAGGATAATCAAACTTGACTCAATTGGAGATTGTTACAGTGCACTACATACCAGTGCAACTCCAAATAAGGGCCATTAAAAAGCCATGGACCTTAAGAATGATGTCCAATTGGTTTATAAAGGCCAGCAGAACCCAGAGATTGAATGAGTGACCTTCAGCTTGCTGCCAGTTTATGTTGTTGTTCATAATATATGCCAGCACTATTTTTAATTTGTTTTCTTACAGCTAACTAGCAAAGGTGTCAAGCTGGCTGGTTTGAGTGTAACAATGTAGTTGATGGATGTTAGAAGTAAAAGCCCTCATGTAGTTTTACGATATATTGGTTATTTAGTGCCTCATTATTTTTTTTGCCAGCAGATAAAATATTTAGTATATAATTTTAATGCTTGCTCAACGTGCGTGAGGCAGTTAGTTGCAGTGAAAAATAACAATGCTTAATAACTCATAACCACTGAGCATTCAGCAAACTTGGCATGTTGCAGGGCACTTTCTGAATCTCTAAAATAAATAGATGTGGCTCTCTGATATTAATAGTACATTGCAATGGCTCCTTCACTCATGTAGCACACTATTAGACGTCACTCACACTTGCAGGTGTCAGAATTATTGTAACAATCACAGTCTAAATTTCTCTCCTTGCCATTCAAAAAGAGATGCTAATTCAACTGCAAATATGACTTTCCTCTTTTAAGTGTGTTAGTTGCTCATATGGTAACATCACAGACAGTAATTCTTGTCCAATTAGAGTTTTTCTAAATATGAAAAGTTTTTTTTCAGAAAATCATAGGGAAAACCAGTAAAAAAACACTAATAATTGGAAATGATTGCACTGGTCATAATGATGCCCCATTTTGAGATGTACAAGACAAGTTAAGGCTAATGCAATTGAGTATGTCCATAAAGACTTTCATCAATTTTTATAGATGCAACCTAGAAAGCATTCCATTTGGATGCATCACAGCTTCGTATGGCAACTGCTCTACCCAGGACTGTAAGAAACCAGAGTGTTGTGAATACTGCCCAGGCCATCACTCAAGGCAACTTCCCATCCACTGCATTTATACTTCCCGCTGCCTCAGGAATGTAGCCGGTATAATCAAAGACCACTTCCAGTTCAGTTATAATCTCTTCCAATCTCTGCCGTCAGGCAGAAGATATAAAAGTTTAAACCCATGTACTAACAGATTTAAGGACAGCTTCTTCCCTGCTGTTGTTAGACTTCTGAATGGACCTCTCAAATTTTAAATTTAATGTTGATCTCGCTCTTTGGGCACCTTCTCTGCAGCCATAACATTGTATTCCTCGCTCTGTTCTATTATCCTGATGCACTTTGTATGGCCTGATCTGCCTGCACTGCAAGCAAAACAAAACTTTTCACTGTACCTAGGTGCATGCGACAATAATAAATCAAACCAAGTCAAGTATGTGTCATTTTCCAGTTTTACTGTTTCTTCCTTTTTGGATATTATAATGTCCATTTTAGTGCAGAGTTTTCAACTACCACACATGAGGAATATCTCTTGGGAGACAACCATTTTCATAGTTTAGTTAGTGGTCAGTTTCCAGGGAGCCCCCTTTTACAAACATCTGACTTAGGAGCGCTCGTACTTACGGAAGTGATCCATACATGGTTTCAATTTTTAAAGACCTGACAATTGAACATTTCCTGTACTAGAAAATAGCTGCTTTACATGATCCTGACTTGAGTTCTGACCTGTGTACAAATTAACTTGCGAAAGTATTCCAGAATGGTACCCGTTTGCAACCCAGGAACCTGCATGAACCAAACTGGCAATGGTAGCCATTAGATTGGTCCTTATCTTACAATTGGTTAGTGGATCTCAGGTGTACTGCTGATGGGACTACATCAAGTGGGTCCACAAGACTTTGTTAACAGTGAGTATTTCTACATTTTGAATGTTACACTGTCCCAGGTCACTTCATAGCAACATGATAAGCCTTATGAGGCAATATGAAGGCAGGGAAACAAAAGCTTGGTCAAAGAAGAAACTTTTGAAGAGGGTATTAGCAACATCATTTCATATTTATATCATACCTTTGACATGGCTATATATCCCAAGGTTCTTCACAGGAACATTATCAAACAGACATGACACCGAGACACATATGGAGATATTAGGTCTAATTACTAAAGGCTTTGTTAAAGGAGCAAAGTGAGGTGTTGAGGCATTGAGAGGGAATTCCAGCCCACAGGGATAGACAACTGAAGACACGGCTATCAAAGATTCAGTGATTAAAACGAGGGATGCTCAAGAATTAAATGAGCGCAGATATCTTGGAGTGTTGTGCGAATGAAAGCAATGACAGAGGTAGGAAAGGATGAGATTTGTAAACAATGATGAAAATTTCAAAATCAAAACTTTTGTTGACCCAGCGCCAGCAAAGACCTCTCACCAGTGTGTTGGGTGGTGAGAGGTGAACGGCTCATGGTGTGAGCTAGGACATGAGCAGCTGAGATTTGGAAGACCTCAGGTTTACAAAGGATAGAACGTGGAGGTCAGCCAGGAATTCACTATAACAGTAATTTCCAGAGGGAACAGAGGCATGGCTGAGGGCTTTTCAACAACAGCTGAACTAAAGCAGGTACGGAGTTGGGAAACGTTACACAATTGGAAACAGGCAATCTTAATGATGGTACAGCTACATGGTCAGAACGTCATCTCAGGGTCAAATGTGACACCATAGTTGCAAACAACCTGGTTCCACCTCAGAAAGTTGCCAGTGAGAGGAATGCAGTCAGTGGCTAGGAAGCAAAAAGTGCAGTGGGAACCCAAGAAAATGGTTTTATCTTCCTAGTATTTATCTTGGAAGAAATTGCTGCTGATCCAGTATGTAGAGAGTAAAGAGGTAAAGAAAAGTGGGAAATTGGTGAAGGTAAATAATGCATCCTTGAGAGATAACAGAGGTAATAGTAAGGGAATGGGAAGGAAAGCCATGATACTCTGACTACTGGCTTTTTAACCGTGCTGGCACAGTTAGAAACACTGATGAAGTAATTTTTGGACAGTAAGCAAAAGGTAAGAACAGAACCCAATGATTGCAGTTGCATCTAATTGGATGATGCTGATGATACATTGAAGGACAATGTTGTGATTAAACACTGCATACAGATTGAGAAAAACAAGGGGGAATAGTGTCATGAAGGGGCAGGGAACATTTCTGATTGTTATCCAGGAAAGTGCATTTATGCAGAGGTTGGGCAATGATGGAGACAGTCCGACACCTTCTCATTGTTAGCCTTATTTATGAAGAACACAATGAGATACTAGCGCAGTCACACCCTAGCATGAGCCTCAGAGTGGAAGAACAGATTGTTGGAAGGGAGAGATAACAGGCGAGACTTTTATGAAGATTGATAAATGGTCAATTCGGGAAAGTTGGTGACTTGGCTGACCCATCTTTTATATTTCACCATATTTTAACTCTAGGCACTCAGGTAGGCAGATGAGGAGGCTGGAACAACTGCCTCCATTCTCTGGGGTATCGGCCTGTTGTTTTTTTGATGTACGTATGATGTACCCATCATACATGTGCTCTGTACCTCCTCAAATCCCACATCCTCCCTCATATCACTCATGCCCCCTTACACTGCTATGTCCTTTCCATGACTGCTCATTTCACACATACCTCCTCATGTTACCATGTCCCCTCTATGCCCATTCATATTCCCCTGCCCACTCACACCCTCTTTGTGTTCCTCACATATTTTCAATGTCACTCATGTGGTCAGAGGTCAGGATGTCTTTGAAATTCCAACAATCTAATCAAGCTGCCATTTAAGCACACTTCATATTCACAAAAAATCTTATTCATAAAAGCTATCCAGAACAATACTAAACCCACACAATCGGCCAATCATTTGTAAAAACAAATATTTATTCATTAAAGGTCATTTGCTTTTCATTAACATCTGAAAACTCAATTAAAATGTGACCACAGACCCCTGCTGAGATATATGGTTCTGGAGCGTTTGAAACTTTAGTCAAGAATTCGTAAAAGGTTATGTTACAACAACAAATGCTAGGAAATGACCAAAATGAAACTGAATGCTCAGATGGCCTTTTGTCCTAAGCTGCACCGGAAGTCCTGTCGATCAAAGATCAAGAGCAGATGGCTGATGTTTTCTCTCTTAAGTGAAAGCCGTCAAAAAGCATCATTTTCAATTTGAAAGGGCATAAAAATTACTTCAGATTGATCATGTTACAAATCCCAAGAAGTGTTTCCTTCAGTATTGAATGCACAATAGCACTTTATTCAATGGTAAAAATTATCTAAGCCATCTCAACACTTGAACAATGCTGATCAATATAATGGTCATAGTGTCACAGAGATGTACAGCACAGAAACAAACCTTTCGGTCCAACTTGTTTTGGCCGACCAGATATGCTAAATAAAAACTGGTCACATTTGCAAGCATTTGACCCGTATCCCTCTAAACCTATCCAGGTGCCTTTTAAATGTTTTAATTGCAACAGCCTCCACTACTTCCTCTGGCAGTTCATTCCATACCCGCACCACCCTCTGCGTGAAAAAGTTGCCCCTTAAGTCTCTTTTAAATCTTTCCCCTCTCACCTTAAACCTTTGCCCTCTAGTTTTGGACTCCCCCACCCCAGGGAAAAGATCCTGTCTATTTACCCTCTCCATGCTCCTCATGATTTTACAAACCTCTTTAAGGTCACCTCTCAGTCTCGGACACTCCAGGGAAGACAGCCCCAGTCTATTCTGCCTGTTCCTATAGCTGAAACCCTCCAACCCCAGCAACAACCTTTTAAATCTTTTCTGAACCCTTTCAAGTTTCACACCATCTTTCCTATAGCAGGGAGACCAGAATTGCATGCAGAATTCCAAAAGTGGCTTAACCAATGTCCTGTACAGCCACAACATGACCTCCCAACTCCTAATGCACTGACCAATAACGGCAAGCATACCAAACACCTCCTTCACTATGCTATCTCCCTGCAATTCCACTTATGAGGAACAATGAACCTGCATTCCAAGGTTTCTTTGTTCAGCAACACTCCCCAGGACCTTACCATTAAGTGAATAAGTCCTGCCCGGATTTGCCTTTCCAAAATGCAGCACCTCACATTTATTGGATAAAACTTCATCTGCCACTCCTCGGCCCATTGGCCCATTTAATCAATATCCCGTTGTACTCTGAGATAACACTCTTCGCTGTCCACTACACCTCCAATTTTGGCGTCTTCTGCAAACTTACTAATCATACCTCCTATGTTCACATCCAAATCATTTATATAAATGATAAAAAGCAGTAGATCCTTGTGACACACCACTGGGTCACAGGCCTCCAGTCTGCCAGTGCAGCTTTGTCGGGCAGAAACGCTTCAGCCACAGCAGCAACAACACATCCGACTTACAAATACTGCACCGAAATATTAAAACTCTTAAATATAAACGGAAATTGCTGGAAAAAACACAACAGATCTGGCAGCATCTGTGGAGAGAACACAGAGTTGATGTTTCAGGTCCAGTGACATTTATTCAGAATGCATTTTCTCCACAGATGCTGCCAGACCTGCTGTGTTTTTCCAGCAATTTCTGCTTTTGTTTCTGATTTCCAGCATCTGCAGTTCTTTGAGTCTCATTAAAACTCTTGCTTGAGTATTTCAAAGTCTGTTAAATTAAAGAATTTCAGGAGCAGGTGATTGTCTCGTTTATTTTCACATGTATTCAATGTAAAAATACAGTGAAAAGTGTGTGCCTTCACCTACATACATGCCGCCATTCACATTAACTTAGAATAAGTTTCCGAGTGGAGTTCACCTCCTCCTATAGGCAGGGAACCATGTGTATTGACAAAAGGGCTCCAACTACTCTATAATTGTGGGGATGAGGGTTAGACATCTCAGCAAGGGTGGGCCAATTGACTACCTATACCCGTATCCTGATAGGGTGAAAAATTGCTAGAAATGTGAATGAGGATGAGGATGAATTAATATCCATCCACCATTTTTAAAGGGCTCAGCAAAAATTCAGTCCAGCGTCCACAAAACTTAGAAAATAGTGCACCTTAAAAGCACTGTAGCATATTAATATAACATGTAACTTCAGTCCTCAAGTGTACCTCTAACTCTGGTAATACTGGTAACACAGCTCAGGGTTAGTTCCAGTCTGTCTGAGTTACTGATTTCAACTGGTTAGCCTCTATGTTACTGGCTGGGTAAGCAATGGAGAGAACAATCTGTTACTGCTCCCAGTGACTGTTGACACTCATTGTCCAGCCTCATTAACACAGTTTCTTTTATCATTCTGAGAAGATACAAAGGTTAAAGAATAGGAGATAAGTATGAAATATAAATAAATATAGAGGAATAGAGAGATGTAAGCTAAGATATAACCAGGACTGCAAATTGAATACACACTAAAAATGCAACTTAGATTCTGGCTATTTATAGAAATATATATAATGAGTAAAATCTAAAACCAGGACATGATAAACCTACATGAACACTGGTTAGGCGACAACTTGAATACAGAGTACAGGTTTGTGTCCCTTATTAGAGAAATTCAAGTTCCAGAAAAGTTTTAATGCAACTTACCAAGGGTGAAGAAGGCAATATACAGGCTTCAGCTATTTTGGGAAATTGTCTTGGTTGTTTCACCACATCAGAAAAGTGGGAAGATTAAGGGGAGAACTTAACAGTTTTCTGTGCTAATAAACGATCCAATTCAATTAAAATTCTGGCAAGGCTTTGTTTTCCAGAAGGTATTTGACAGGGGATGCTGTATCAAAGGTAACATCAGGAAATAAATGCTCATGATGTAAAGGGGTAACATATTAGCATGCATAGATGATTGCTAAGCGAACAGGAAACTAGAAAGTAGGCATAAATGAGTTTCTGTCTCTGGTTGATAGGATGTAAAGAGTAATGTGCCACAGGGGTCAGTGCTGGGGTCTCAACTTTTCAACATGTATATAAATGATATGAACAGATGGACCGAAGGCCATGTCGCTAAATTTGCTTTTACTCAAAAGTAGTTATAAAAGTACGTTATGAATAGGGTATTAAGTAGGTGGTAAAAATGATATGGATAGGTTAATTGAGTGGACAAGTATCTGCCAAATGCAGTTTAACGTGGGAAAATGTGAAATTGACCATTTTGTCGAAAGAATTAAAAAAAAACATATGATGTAAATAGTGAGGGATTGCAGAGCACTGTATGCGGAGGGATCTGGATGTGAATTGTAGAAGATTATTATGCAGGTACAGTGAGTAATTAGGAAAGCTAACAGAATATTATTGTTTATTGTGAGGAGAATTGAATACAAAAATAGGGAGGTTATGCTTTTGCTGTAGAGGATCCTGGTGAGGTTACATCTGGGGTATTGCTTATTGATCTACTAATTTAAAGGAGAGTCTAAGTATGTTGGAAGCAATTTAGTGGAAGATTTACTAGACAAAGGCGTAAAATAGGTCTGTTGTCTTAGGAAGAAAAGTTGAACAGGCTAGATTTGTACCCCTGGAACTTAGAAGCATAAGAGGCAACCTTTCAAAAGATATAAGGGTGACAGGGTGCATGTAAAAAGGATGTTTCTGATTGTGGGAGAATCTAAGTCAAGGGATCATTGTTTAAGAATAAATTAAGACAAAGGTGATGAGAATATTTTTCCTAACAGAAGATTGTGAATCTTTGGAAAATTGTTTCTCAAACAGTGATAGAAGCAGAATCTTTGAATATTTTAAGGCAGAGGCAGATAGATTTTTGATAAGCAAAGGGATGAAACATTGTCATGGGTAGGCAGGAATGCGGATAATCAGATCAAACAAGATCTTTTTGAATTGTGAAGCAGTCTCAAATGTTCATAAATATTTTTTAAAAATACATTTCAACAGAATTGCTGCGTCTTTGGGAGCTGACTGATGAGTAAGAACTGAAGAGGATATGTAATACTGCTTCAGGTTTAGGGTCAAAACCCCCAGCGGTTGAACCACAATACATCTGTCTGCTTTTCTATTTTAACAATCTGAGTTGTTCAGCACTAGCTCCTCCTAGGAAGATATCATTTCAGAGAAGATCATTTTCTGCACTCTTAGGTTTTGCAAGTTGCATAACAAGGAGTAACATATGACAGAATAGAAATGCAGTCATGTGCAAGAGGGAAACGAGAAGTGACCAATTCTAATGAGATCGGATCTCCCTTCTCAGAGATTCTGATACAAGCATAATTACAGGGACAATTGTTAACTATGACTATCATCCTTGAATCTTCAGAGCTCACTGATCCTGGAAGATTTTCTTTCCTGTTTAGTTTTTTTGCTAATGAGGCATTCCTGCAATAATAAGCTGTAATACAACATAGCTCCTAACTGACCACCACCTTTTTCAATCTCTCCACAGCCTCAGGGTTCTCAATCAGTTCTCCAACATTGAGCATTGGATAGATCCCAATTTTCCCCAAATCAATGCAGCAAAATGCCCGAAAACTGGCGTTGCTCACTGCCATGAACTCCATTCCCTTGGCAGCAATTCCAACCTTATCCCAGGCTGCTGTGTCAGGCTGAAACAGAATATTTACAACCTGCGGTAATGTTTGATCTGCAAATTAACTTCTTTACATCCTGACTGTGAAAGATGGCTCACATCCACCTCTGTGGAATTGTCCATTTCATCTGGTGACCCTTCCTCGGGTCATCGGACCCGAAACGTTAACTCTTGATTTTTCATCACAGATGCTGCCAGACCTGCTGAGCTTTTCCAGCTACATTGTTTTTGTTCCTGATTTACAGCATCTGCAGTTCTTTCAGTTTTTATTATC
Organism: Rhincodon typus; assembly: GCF_021869965.1. NCBI lineage: Eukaryota > Metazoa > Chordata > Chondrichthyes > Orectolobiformes > Rhincodontidae > Rhincodon > Rhincodon typus. The sequence continues at coordinate 8,768,085 of NC_063361.1, read as the reverse complement.
CATTTCATCTCCTTGTGTCAGCCCAGCAGCTGATGAAAGTCTCAGCCAACAACTGTTACCCTGAGACCTAACGCTATCCTCTCCAGCTCTCATGTATCCCAAGGTGATCTGTACGTACCATGGAGCAGAGATGGCTTTTCACATGGACTTGAAGGGCACTGCTATACCAGATAGTCCAGATATCCTTGTAGCTGCCAAAATGAAGCAACCCTGGTCCATTTTTCTCTGGCAAGACTGACAAATATTTCACAACCATTTTCAAAATTATAACGGCTAATATAGTATTTATCACCACATGAAGCCACTTACTTTTCGGTATACCTATCACTTTAAGATTCAGACACTTGCTACATTTTCTAATTGGCACCAAGGCTAATACTCAGCTGAAGGTCAAAGCTAAACTGCAAGTCGATGTTAGTTAATCAAATGACCTGGCCTGCAGAATGATGAACATCAGTTTATGGTGCAGTCAGCTTGTTTTGACTTGACAGTCAATCATTCACAACCACAGTTTGCTGGAAGCACAAAATTGAAGCTACAATTAAAAAAAACTTGTGGAACTCTCTGCTTAATATGTACCATGAAATCACTACAGTATGGTAGCATGTCATTCAGCCCATTGAGTCCACATCGACCCTTCGAAGACCATCCCACCCAATCACCACAATCCTGCATTCCCCATGGCTAATCCACCTGACCTACACATCCCTGGACACTATGGGCAATTTAGCATGGCCAATCCACTTAACCTGCACATCTTTGGACTGTGGGAAAGAAACCAGAGCACCCAGAAGAAATCCATGCAGACATGAGGGGAACGTGCAAACTGCACACAGACAGTTGCCTTAGGGTGGAATTGAACCTGGATTCCTGGCATTGTGAGGCAGCAGTGCTAAACACAGAGCCACCATGCTGCCCATTTGAGGGATTTCACAACATTGTAATGCATCATTTTGACTCTGTCTTTACAGCAGAAGACACAGGAAGCATCTAAAGATTAGTTGAATATCAAGTGGCAAAATGGAGAGAGAAACTTAACACAACATGATCACCTCTGAAAAACTGTTCAGCAAACAAACGGGATGAATGACAGATAAAGTCTCTTGGACCTGATAGCCTGCATTCTAGACTATTAAAACAGGTAGTTGCAGAGATACCGGATCTATTGGTTATAATCTTTCCAAAATTTCCTTTTTAGAAATATTGAAGGCCTGTGCTTCCAGGTGAAGCTAATACAAGGTAACCCTGCTGTAAACCTGAGGGCTGGCCTTCACCCTAACTGTAGACATTCCTGGTGGAACTGTGGATAAAACCAGTTATCAGGCTCATGTAAATCTCTGCATTTCAACTGCCACAAACCACCACTACCATCGTCCCATCTCCCCACCTTGCCACAGCTTGTACACCACAATGGTATATTAGGACTGAATTACAAACAAGTAACGGAACATTGGTTCGCCAGGCAAGTGATAAGGAGGTGGGTTAAAAATGTAGCCAGGACATTTCCTGAGAACTGCCTGATGTACGGTTTTGGAGATATCTCTTCAAAATGGATGATCAAGAAAACCAATAACCAAGAACAAAAACAACAAAGATATTATTAAGCTGGAGAGGGTTCAGAAGAGATTTACCAGGATGTTGCCAGGAATGGAGGGTTTGAGTTGTATGGACAGACTAGATAGGCCTGGTGTGTACGAGGTTGAGGGGTGACCTTATGGAGGTTTATAAAATCATGAGGGTCATAGATAAAGTGAATAGCCAAGGTCTTTTCCCTAGGGTGGGGGATTTCAAGACTAGGGGATATCTTTATAAGGTGAAAAGAGAAAGATTTAAAAAAGACATGAAGGGCAATTTTTTTTTTACACAGGGATTGGTTCATGTGTGGAATGAACTACCAGAGGAAGTGGTGGATGAGGGTACAGTTACAACATTTAAAAGACATTTGGATAAGTACATGAATCAGAAATGTTTGGAGGGATATGGACCATGCGCACGCCGGTGGGACTAGTTTAGTTTGGGATTATGGTCGGCATGGACTGGTTGGACTGAAGGGTCTGTTTTCATGCTGTATGACTGTATGACTATGGCTATCCATTTCAATGTTCAGATCACAACTCAGATTCAAATAGAGGCCCTTTGATCTCACTGCTAAAATACAACCCCTAGTCATCCCATCATCGCTTTACATGTCTATTTGAAAGACAGATGGGAGATCAGTGTCACATCTTCTCTGAAAAATAGCAGCTTGCAAGTGTCAGCCTTGATTTCAGATGTAGGGTCTATACCTACAGTTCTGTAACCTCGGAATCAGAGTGTTACTACCTCAGCAAAACTGAGCACTCAATGCAAATGAAACTGTGTGTTATTGAATGAAATTTTGAACAACTTATCACAGTGAAAATCTCTGCAAACATTGATTAGCACAAAGGTCTTCATGCCACAATGTCAGTTTTACAAGTACATCACTCACTTTCACCAGGCAGTGAGATATCGGGTCAAGTCTGTGACTCCGTACACAGGAAACACTTGAACCAAACTTTACCACTGAGATGGCAACTTGATGTCTGACACCATGCAGGGCAAAGCTGCCCAACTGATTAACACCATGTTCACAAACATCTGCTCCCTCCAGTACTGACACTTAGCAGCAGCAATATGTACCATCTGCAAGATGCACTGCAGAAGTTCACCAAGGCTCATTTGACAATGCCCTCCAAACCCATGACCAGTGCCATTCAAAAGGATACGGGCAGATCTATGGGAACACCACTACCTGCAATTTCCCCTCCAAGTCACACACTACCCTGACTTGGAAACATATCAACGCTCTTTCAGTGTCGCTGGGGTAAAATCTTGGAACTCCTCCCTGACACATTGTGAGTCTACCCACAGTAAATCCGCTGCAGCGGTTCAAGAGATAGCTCACTACCACCTTCTCAAGGGTAACTAAACGCTGGCACAGCCAGTGATGCCCACATTCTGTGAATGTATGAATAAAACAGAGAATAAAACATCCTCACTCAACCATTATGACTATGTGTCTGGAAGCTCTGAAAACAAGAAGGAACACAATCACAATTTAACAAGGAAAGGCACAAATTTGTAATGGAAAAATCACATTTGGGAGCAGGAAGCAATGTTGTAGTTCAACAAGCCCAGCTGCCATCTTGGATTAGACAGGACGGGAAACCCAAAGCCTGAGTTTTGATATCATTCTCTGATCTGTATCACTCAGCACGAATTGCTGATTTAACGAGTATGCCAGCTCAGGAGATGTGACTGACTTGCTGGTTACAGCAGGGAGTTCCTACGAAGGCCGTGGAGGTGGAACAAGGCAGAAAGTGGCCCTGGGTGACAAGGTAATGACCGACATCACGCTGATATCAGGTGACCCTACAGATTTGTTCCAAAGCAAACCACTAAGGGAATTTTAAAATGAAACAGGAAGTGCTAGAGAAACTCAGCAGGTCTGGCAGTATCTGTGGAGAGAGAAACCGGGTTAACATATTCGAGTCTGATATGGCTGTTCATCCAAACCCTAGCAACATTCAACTTCCAACTCGTCGATCTCCACCATCTGCACTATTTCATAAAGAAATATTTGCGCTGATGTATGTACAATTGTTTAAAAATAAATGAAAATTGCTTTCGAAACACACAGGCCCTTTAACAAGCTCTACAAAGGGCCTATTATTTGTTGGAGAGCATTTGTCCTATCTCTCCTCTCCATTGGTCCTTTGAAAATCCCATCGCTGTTTACAGAGATCAACTCCTGATCCAGTTATTCCTTCATTATGTCTTTGTTTGAATACTTTTCAAATTGATCTTTCAGTTCATTTCAGTAAACTTCCCTTGAATACACCTCTACACTTGAGGCCAACCATTCAAAAGTTCCTTCTCATTACTAGTTTCCCATGTTTCGGATCAGCTCTCCTAATTAAAACCATTATCACAGTGACAGCGGTAAGTGACTCAGCCCTGCCTTCAACCCAAGGGGAAGAACTAAAGTTGACGTTACACCACACAATAAATGATTTCCAAAAACAAAACGCAATTAACTTTCAGAGACAGTATAACACTGTGGATTGAAACCCTCAGTGAAGATCCCAGTGTACTTACGTGACAGCGCACTGTGCAAAGGACAAGTACTCCACCAACACGTCCAATCCCTTGTTCTCCTCATTCAAAAACTCCTGCACCCAACTATGAAGAAGGAAAAATCAGCAGTTAATCAGATTTGAGTGCATTGGGATGGTGCCTCAACCAGAAGTTATCAAAAATGATATTGGATTCAGCCAAGATGCTCCTTGTGCATTCCTAGGATCTGAATGCCAAAAGATTCAGCTTTATGGAATTATAGGTTCTTGTAGTCCAATTAGTACAGCTAATTGCGCCCATCCACCTCTCAGAAATAGTTCAGATTACACATCACAAATCTAATACAATCTGGCACACAGCAGCAACAACTCATTAAGTTTAACAGTAATATGCACCAACATTTTTTATGAAGGTGCAGATACCAAACAAGTTGGAACGGGGCGTTGGGAGTAGGGAAGAGAGTTTGGTTAAGGGACTGCTGGTATATTTGTAGACGCAGATTTTGAAGCTCTGGATCTATCCTCAATGGCTTTGTATTCCACTTGGTTCATAAGCCATTTTATTCTTTCACAAACACAACCAGCAACACCCCCTTCACTCGAGTGGGTGCCAAGCTACATAATGAAGAATATTTACAGTGTAATTTAGGAGCACATCACAACGCACTTCACCCAACACTCACCACTGTTATTGAAACAAACATACAAGCCTATTTGCACACAAATATCCCACAAACAGCAAATGAGATCAGTGGCATGTTCTTGTTGTTGTTGGTTGTTTGACCAGGACACTACGAAAAATGCCTGACAAGCTTCAAGCAGTGTCAAGACACCTGTTAAACTTTAGGAAGAAAACATCATTTGTAATGTTTGTTCTATTTTGTCACTATATTCATCGATATCAACTTGTGCTTCCCTGTGCCTTTGATAGAAATCATAGAATGCTACAGTGTAGAAGCAGGCCATTCGGCCCATCAAGCCCACACCGCTCCTCTGAAGGGCATCCCACCAAGACCCCTACCCTGTCCCTGTAACCCTGCATTTCCCTTGGCTAATCCACCTGGCCTGCATATCCCTGTACACTACGGGAAATTTAGCATGGCTAATCCACCTGACCTGTACATCTTTGGCTGTGGGAGGAAACTGGAGCACCCAGTGGAAACTCATGCAGACACAGGGAGAACATGAAAACTCCACACAGACAGTTCACTTAAGGATGGAATTGAACCTGGGTCCCTGGCGCTGCGAGGCAGCATTGCTAACAATTGAGCTACTGTTCCACCCCTGTAGTATTAACCTTCGAGGGAGCTATGCCTCTGGGTGTCCCAATTCAAATCTCACTTCAGGGCTTGAGCACATGAATTAAGGCTGACACTCCAGGGCAGCACTGAAGGAGTGCTGCATTGCTGCAGTTACAGTTTTTTTGTTTGGATGAGAAAGCAAACTGAGGCCTATGTGCCTGCTTGATGGATGTAAAAGGTCCAGAGAAGAGTATGATGGTTAGCCCCCAGATCGTTTATCCCTCAGTCAACACTGCAATACACATGATCTGGTCATTTACAACTCAGTTTGTGGGAGCTTGCTGTGCACACTTTGTCTGCAAATGCTCCATACATTACAATGGAGACATTATTTTGAACAGTTAAAGGGGTGTAAAGTGCTCTGAAACAGCTGATGGCGGTGAAAAGTGCTACCTACATGCAAATCTTTCTCTTTTTGTTTCTATTCTCTGCATGCACCCTTTCATAATTTGCCTTTTCCTTTTGCCTTGGGGTTTTTCCCTTTGTGCATCATAGTGTGTATTTTAAGAACCGTTGCCTCACTGCACTACTTACAGTGTCAGCACCTTTGCAGATGCCCAGTCAGCCTCTGAGATCCATTTGTATAGGTGCTAACACTGCAGTTCCTCAGCTTATAGCTATTCTTAATACCAATGGATGCAAGCAGACTGAAAAAATATATATTACAAGTGATTTGGGGGAAAATATAGGACAAAAATAAGCATTACTGCTGGGCCCAGTTGGTGCAGTGATAGTGTCCCTACCCTTGGACTGGGAGGCCTGGATTCAAGTACCCCAGAAAAAAAGTGAACAGACTGCTGGTCACAATCAGTTGCAAACTGCGTCCACCAATGTCCCCATGTCTGTATTAACCATGGCCAAAAGGAGAACATAACTATACAATGGGCTCATCTGTAGGAATGACAGAATTAACAATGTCTCATTTTAAGTTCTTTCCCTTCTTTATCTTTTCTTTCTATGCTCCAAAGCGCTATAACGCACAACTTAATAACCTTCCTACCATCAAAATCACCGTGACTTTTTTTTATAACTAGTAACGACCATCAGTAAAACACCCATGTAGTCAATCCAATATTTACATGTTTTTTATTCATTCATGGGATGAGGGCATCACTGGCTAGGCAGCATTTATTGCCCCTCCATATTGCCCAGAGGGCAATTAAGAGTCAACCACATTGCTGTGGGTCTGGAGTCACATGTGGGCCAGACCAAGTAAGGATGGCAGTTTCCTTTCCAAAAGGACATGAGTGAACCAGATGGGTTTTTCCTGACAATCAACAACGGATTCATGGTCATCAAAAGACTTTTTAATTTCAGAGTTTTCTTAAATTGAATTAAAATTCCACCATCTGCCATAACATGATTTGAACCTGTGTCCCCAGAACACTACTGGGGTTTCTAGATTAACAGTCCAGCAATAACACCACTAGGCCATCGCCTCCTGCTCAGGGCACTGCAAACTATCAACAGTGAGGGGGAGTTCTTTCTCATTCTTTCTTGTTATTTAACCTACCTTTTTTTCTAATCAACCTGTTCAGAGATGTTGTTACACACATCTGGAGAATTTGGGATTTGAACCCAGGCCACTCAGTCCAGGGCTAGGGACATTACCACTGCTCCATAAGAGGGCCCCTCCCATTCTCTCAAAGGGACAGTCATCCACACGTACAGGCATCGAGTTGACAATGAGACAAAAACAGAAATTGCTGCAGAAACTCAACAGGTCTGGCAGCATCTATGGAGAGAAAGCAGAATTATTATTTCAATCCCTTCTTCTGAAGAAGGGTCACTGGACTTGAAACGTTGACATTGCTTTCTCTCCACAGCCGCTGGCAGACCAGCTGAGTTTCTCCAGAAATTTCTGTTTTTGTTTCAGATCTGTAGCATCGACAGTTCTTTGTTCTAGTTTAGCAGTAACAATGAACTCAGAGATTGACAGTGTGATTCCAATTACCATTCATTGTCTCTCAAACTGAGTACATGCTCAATGACTACAGCAGACTACAACACTTTCGATGTTCTTTGCAAACTCTGCAGGTTAATACAGTCCTGTTAATTCCTGAGTATTGACAAACCACTTATTATAAGTCACTACATTGAGAGTTTTGTTCTTCGGCCATATTTATCATAAATTCCTGAAAGCAGTTCAGCATTTATTTTTGAGGAAGGGTGTTGGTGTCTACTGGTAGGAATTGGGGCACAACTGAAAATTGCTCAGTTTTTCTTCTTAGTTTGTTTACACCTGTGACATTCCCAGCTTAACACTACTCCTGTTTGATTTTCCTCAGTCTTTCATCGTTGTCAATTCCCTTCACTGTTTGAAGTAACTGAATATTCTCCAACAAAAACAAAGTCGCTGGAAAAGCTCAGCAGGTCTGGCAGCATCTGTGAAGGAGAAAACAGAGTTAACATTTCGGGTCTGGTGACCCTTCCTCAGAATGTTCTGAGGAAGGGTCACCGGACCTGAAATATTAACTCTGTTTTCTCCTTCAGAGAACTGCTAGATCTGCTGAGTTTTTCCAGCGACTTTGTTTTTGTTCCTGATTTACAGCATCCGCAGTTCTTTCGGTTTTTATAGAATATTCTCCAATATTTTTGACATCCGTGGTGGATTTGTATGCTTGGCATTCTGTAATATAGATACAAATATATGTCGTGCAGTGAAGAGGAAGTGCTACGCTGAAGACGCTGATTGTCAGATGTTGACGTGGAGGGGTTGGGTCAGATGGTGGGGTGCTCAATTGGCATGCAGGAAGTGGTGGAATCTATATTCTGAGGTAACCTGGCACATGGTTAGCACTGCTGCCTCACAGCACCAGGGACCCGGGTGCAATTCCAGCCTTGGGTGTCTGTCTGTGTACGGTCGTTTGCCCTGTATCTGTGGGTGCACTGGTTTTCTCCCATAGTCTAAAGGTGTGCAAGTTAGGGGGATTGGTCATGGTAAATTGTCCATGGTGTTCAGGGATATGCAGGCGAGGTGGATTAGCCATGGGAAATGCGGGGTTGCAGGGAAAGGGTGGTTGGCTGTGTCTGGGTGGGATGCTCTTTGGAGGGTTGGAGCGGACATCATGGACCAAATGGCCTCTTTTTGCACTGTAGGGATTCTATGATGTTATAGACCTGATGCTGAAAGATAACATCTCACTTCAGTCGCAGCAGTGTGCAAGACGTACTGCAGCCACTCACTATGATACCTCCCAAATCCTTGACCCGTATGATCTAGAAAGACAAGGGTACATGATGGTACATTATTTCCACTGGCGGGTAAAACTAGAATTCGGGGACATAGTCTCAAAAGAAGGGGGAGCAGATTTAGGAGTGAGTTGAAGAAGAACTTTTTCATCCAAAAAGTTGTGAATCTGTGGAATTCCCTGCCCAGTGAAGCAGTTGAGGCTACCTCATTGAATGTTTTTAAGGCAAAGGTAGAGTTTTGAACAGCAAAGGATTATAGTGAGGAGGCAGGTAAGTGGAGCTGAGTCCATGAAAAGATCAGCCATAATCTTATTGAATGGTGGAGCAGGTTTGAGGGGCCAGATGGCCTACTCCTGATCCTGGTTCTTATGATGCATAAGAGTATGTGCAGGTTCTCCTTCCAAGTTGTATCCCATCCTGACTTGCAACCACATTGCAGTTCCTTCACTGTCTCTGGGTCAAAAACCCTTTCCTAAAAGCAACGTGGGGTCCACCCACACCTCTATGGATTGCAGAAGTTGAAGAAGGCAGCTCACTACCACCTTGCCAAGAATAATTTGGGATGGACAACTAAGTACTGACCACATCCTCTGAAATAAAACAGATTGACCTTCTTGGGAGAAAGGTCAAAGGTTATCATCATTAGCATCACGAAAACCTGAAATACCAGATACAACACAAACATACTCAGTGGCTTCCACCTCTACCTTATGGCGGCTGGAACACAATTCAAGGACAGGTTTTGAAAAACAAAGGCCTGCACACTATCATTCGTTGTTTTATTTCAATAATTATGATTTTTCCAAAAACAACCCACAGCTTTTTAAAATGTCAGTAGACGTCACTCACCCAATGTGATTGGTCCGCAATGAAATCTCTAGCTCTCGCAAGACCTGGGTTGATTCTTGCACCCGTCTCTTGAACTGCAGCAGTGAGCATGAAAAAGAGAAACAAGAAGGTTCTTCATGGTGTGTATCTGGAATAGGACGTTATTCCTTGGTCAGATGTAGGGTGCTCTGAAATGATACCTCTCCTATTGAAACACTGCAGGATGTGTGTTTCATGTACAGAGAGTGAGGTAGTGAGAGATCATTCACTCTGAACAACAGAGTCTGTAGCAGCAGCCACATTGGAGGGTAACGGATGATTGACTACAGAATCATGCAGGCACAGCTTGTACAAAGTCCAGGAGAGAGGGGTGAACCCTTGGTCTGTGGGGTGGGTGTTGGGGGCTGGAGTTGCAAAACATAGTCAGAACCCAAGGGGAGGAAGACAGTGTGTCCCCACATCCTGTGAAAACTCTCATTGTAAGCTCTTCCTCGCATTCTCCTGCCCGGTGATTTCTTCTTTCACTCACAGTATGTTGGCTGACAGCTACTTGGTGTGGGGGAGGGGCATTGTTTCCCTCTGTTGTTTTACACTGGAAAACATAAAGGAGCTGGTCAGCACGGCCAAGTAGGGCCAAAGGGCCTGTTTCCGCTGTCTCTTAGGAATCTGTTCAAAATGAACACCTCACGATCACTGAACATCTCCTAGGGCTCACAGCATCAGTGTGAGGCAAACCCTCAGGCCAGGGAACAGGGGAAGCAGGAAGGAAAAACAATGGAACAGATGTGTGTTTCATTCATGTTCACCTTTTGTGTGGGGGCTTTGAAAGTTGCTCCCGCCTATTCCAGGATAAATGACAGAGCATGAAAAGACTCTGCATGCAGCAAAGCGGAGGTACTTTCCAACTTGTTTTAACCACTACATCATCCGCAGGTCCATTTCCCCAGTCTGAAGCCTGACTAAATGTATCCACACTGGACAACAAGCTCATATTAGTGCTCAGATGATCTATAATCTGAAGAACGTCACTTCCGGGTACGAGAGACAGAATTCCAAACATTTTCATGTGTTTTTGGAGACACCGTTTGGTGCAGCAGCAATCTGTGTGAATGAACACCAACACTCCATTTGACAAGGCAGGCAGTTGCTCCCCTAACTGATCCAGCCTGTGTCCTGAAGAAAATAAAGTGGTTCTTACCTTCCTGACCCCACCCTGGTCCAGGAATCCCCTTAGTTTCTGGATGTAAGCAAACGGAGGATTCTTCACTTGGAATCGTTCCTGCAATTCATGAAACATGAGTCAGGGGATTGTTCACCATGAGAGAGGATTGAAGCATTGTCATTGGCCTGAACACTAGCTGCTCAGTCTGGGGTTCAACTAGAACATTAATTGGACTGCAACTATTTGGATAAAATCGACCTGTAATAAAGATATTCATAAGGACATGTCCATAAGGATTCTCGCCAACTTTTACAGATTCTTAATGAAAAGCACACTGTCCGGGTGCATAATGGCCTGGTACAGCAACTGCTCTGCCCAGGACCGTAAGAAACTACAGAAGGTGGAAGCTACAGGAAGCCAACCTTCCATCCATGAACTGAATTTATCCTTCGTGTTGCCATGGAAAGGCAGCCAACATTATCAAAGGCCCCTCCCACCCCAGTAATGCTCTCCTGCAACCTCTCCCATCAGGCAGAAGATAAGAAACTTGAACACATGCACCAACAGGTTCAAGAACAGCTTCTTCCCTGCCATTATTAGACTGATAAATGGAACTCTCTAACTTCAAATAATGTTGATTCTGTTAATATTGATCTTGTTTCACGCGCCTCCCACGCAGCCGTAACCTGTATGCCTCGTTCTGTCTAAGCACCCGATGATCTGTACGTCCTTGCTTGCCTGTACTGCTCACAAACAAAGCTTTTCACTGTACTTAGGTACAAATGATTACAACAAATCAAATCAAATCTTACTGCCTCTGCAGAGATAGTAAGAACTGCCAATGCTGGAGTCAGAGATAACACAGTGTGGAGCTGGAGGAATACAGCAGGCCAGGCAGCATCAGAGGAGCAGGAAACTTGACGTTTCAGGTCGGGTCACTTCTTCAGAAATGGGGAAGGGGAAGGGAGCTCTGAAATAAATAGAGCGAGGAGGGGGTGGTGTTGGGGAAGGTAGGTGGGATGGTGATAGGTTATTGCAGGGAGGGAGTGGTGGGGATTGGTCAGTGGGATGGGAGGAGCAGATAGGTGGGAGAGAAGATGGGCAGCTCATCTGATGCTGCCTGGCCTGCTGTGTTCCTCCAGCTCCACACTGTGTTATTACTGCCGACACAGTCCTGGTTTGTTTGGATCCTACTTCTTGACACCACATGTTTCGCATATTTCTGCAATCTCCCTCTGGAAGGTAATTTTTAATGTTGCTGCCTGGTTGGTAACCTGAACTCATGGATTGTCTATCCGAGTAGAACCTGCCCAATGCTCTGCTCCATTCACTTTAACAGAGTCATTGCAACTTTCGGTGGATGATCGGACCCTCAGATGTATGAAAATATAATCTTACACAAATAAGAGATTGTTTTCTTCATATGCTACTGTACAGAACCCAAGAGCGTTTGTGACTATGTATTATATATAGAAGATATTTTTATGAGTAAATTATATGCTTGAAATAAAAAAAAGACATTTTTTCCTATGACTCTACCCACCCCTTACTATCATTGACCAAGGAAATGTGTCAGCTTGCAATGAGGGTCTACCAAGAGCAAAGACACGTTAACCCTTCAACCTCTACTGATGGAAGTTCCTAGCAACTGTTTCTCAGCTTTTCAGATTAATTCCATGTTTTGTTATCTAACTTTAAATAACAATCTAAATTCTAACCTTTTTATGACCCGTTAGAAGAGAATTTGAAAGAGGAAGGAATAATTGCATTGCTCTGGTCTAATCAGTGCTCGACCTGCGAACCAGCTCCATTGAAGAGTAAACAGGAAACCCGCTCCCCCTGTGCAAAATCCAACTGGGTAATTAACAGCTTGTATCTTATTTCTCTCAACCATTCTTTCCTGTTTTTTTTTGTCCTCATCATCATTAAGACATGATTTCACCAGTTTAAACACTTCAAAAAGAGACATAAGAATTGCCTCTTATTTACATTCACAAGAGATTTTACAGTTAGATTTAGATTTTATTGTCATGTGTACTCGAGTACAGGCATACAGGACTACAGTGAAATGTGTTTAAAGTCACCGTTCTCCAGTGCATCTCCCTGTGTAAAAGACAGGATTAAAAACAGAAACTCAAGATGAGAAAGCCTGTTGAAGAATTCTGAAGGGCTTTCCAGCTACAAAGTTCCACATATTAGTTGAAGAATCAAGCTTCTCCAATCAAGATCCCTATCCACCGCTTGATCCCAGCATCAAATTGGTCTGGTTGGTCATCAAAGATTTGAATGATGAAAAGGAGCTCAGATTGTGCCTGAGAGATGTTCACCTGCACATCTGCTAATGTGGTATACTGTATCCGCTGTTCCCGTTGTGGCCTCCTCCACATCGGGGAAACCAAGCGGAGGCTTGGGGACCGCTTTGGGGAACACTTACGCTCGGTTCGCAACAAACAACTGCATCTCCCAGTTGCAAACCATTTCAACTCCCCCTCCCACTCCTTGGACGACATGTCCATCCTGGGCCTCCTGCATTGCCACAATGATGCCACCCGAAGGTTGCAGGAACAGCACCTCATATTTCGCTTGGGAACCCTGCAGACCAAGGGTATCAATGTGGACTTCACAAGCTTCAAAATCTACCCTCCCCCGACCACATCCCAAAACCAGCCCAGGTCGTCCCCGCCTCCCTAACCATTCCTCCCACCTCAAGCCCCACCCCCATCACCTACCCACTAACCTTTCCCACCTCCTTGACCTGTCTGTCTCCTCTCCACCTATCTTCTCCTTTATCCATCTTCTATCCGCCTCCCCCTCTCTCCCTATTTATTTCAGAGTCCCCTTCCCCTCCCCCATTTCTGAAGAAGGGTCTTGACCCGAAACATCAGCTTTCCTGCTCCTCTGATGCTGCTTGGCCTGCTGTGTTCATCCAGCTCTACACCTTGTTATCTCAGATTGTGCCTGTTTGCCTTGAAATCTAAGTACTGAAAGAGTAACCAACTAGGCTGTCAAGGCGGATTCTTCAAACCCTGGCCTCTTTCGTTCTCAGCTGAGATTCTCATGAGCTTTAGGTGCCAACTGACGGCCCCACTCCAACTCAGCAGATGCGGGATGGCAGGATCTCTGTCAGTCCCATTCCTGAGCTGAGCTATACACCAGGTTTGGGCTGTAAGATCTGTCCATCCATGCATGAGCTAGGCATGGCTCACAGTAGATTTGCCCATAATTCTCCCTTTAAGCTCATCAGTTTTCCTGGTATTAGTGGGAGAGGTTGGGCGCATGGTGGCTCAATGTTTAGCACTGTTGCCTCACAACTCCAGGGACCCGGGTTTGTCTGTGTGGAGTTTGCATGTTCTCCCTGTGTCTGTGTGGGCTTCCTCCGGGTGGACCCGTTTCCTCCCATTGTCCAAAGACGTGCAGGTTAGGAGCATTGGCCGTGCTAAATTGCCCAGAGTGTTCAGGGATGTGCAGGCTAGGGTAGGAGGGTGGGTCTAGGTGGGAATGCTCTTCAGAGGATTGGTGTGAACTTGATGGGCCAAATAGCCTGCTTCCACACTGTAGGGATTCTATGAGTGTTTTTGATGCATGCTATATCCAACTATACCCCTACAGTGATGCAGTACTCCATTTTAAAGAGCCTTCCTCCCAAAACAGGTAACCACATTCTGTGACATTTACAAGCCTGTCTGGAGATTGCAATCAGTGCATTTCTGGCACTAGAACACTACCCCAGCCAGACTGCACCTCTTGCCTATTTTCCAGGACAAGGGAGACATGTTCCAGAATTCCAGGACACCTTCCAGTCACCACATTCAGCTGGAATATGAATGAAGCACCAAATATTGATGAGAAGTGACCTGTATCTCAGCAAATCAGATATAAACGTACCACTAACAGAGATAAGGGCTTGTACTTGGAAAGAATCTGAAGGAACTTAATCAGGACAGTCCTTTGTTCTATAATTGAGTAAACTATCAGCACATTAGAGATTTAAGTGTAAAAGAAACAGAAATAATGAAGAAGGGAGACTTCTTCCATGTGATCAGCATCAAAATCATAACATGTTCCTGATCAATTGATTTATAAAACAGACCAAACCTTTAACTCACAGCACAGCAATTGTACCAACCACCTTCATCACACAAATACAGATGTCTGAAACAAAAATTTTTGCAATTTTCAGCTTGTTCCTAAAGAATGCAAATAGCTTTGCAATAAAAGAACAATTTGTCACCAAGCTAAACACAATGCTATGGAGAAAATCCGAGGGCAGACTTCCCTGATTTTTTTATCCATTTATTTTGTACCAGCAAGGCGCAAGTATCAGAAATGTTTAGTGGCAACAGCCATTGCTCAGAAACATTATGTTGAGGTCGTACAGGACATTGGTGAGGCCTCTTCTGCAATACTGCGTCCAGTTCTGGTTGTCCTATTATTAAGCTGGAGAGGGTTCAGAAGAGATTTACCAGGATGTTGCTGAGAGTGGAGGGTTTGAGTTATAGAGAGAAGCTGGGAATTTTTTCACTGGAGCT